>NC_139804.1:8479385-9124885 GCF_963457635.1 Microchirus variegatus | reverse complement strand
ATGTAGTATGGTTGACTACATGCCCTGTGGTGTTAAGCAGATTTGCTGTGCGCAGGACAAGTCTCTGATACTTGGCCTGCAGTGTTTTTATTCTTATTTATTTGTTTTATGATCGTGGTAACCGGACCGGACAGGGGGACGGGGAGTGGACAGACGGGGGAAGGGAAAAGGGGGGGGGGGGGTGGAGGAAGAGAGAGAGAGAGAGAGATGCGAGAGATTCGCAGACAACATTAACAGTGACAGTGTAGTACAGTGCAGACAGAACATACTTCACAGAACATAAACAACAACAAACAATTAAGGTTATACAAAAAAGACAGAACATACTTCACAGAACATACGCAACACTAAACAATTAAGGTTATACAAAACAGACAGAACATACTTAACAGAACATACGCAGCACTAAACAATTAAGGTAATACAAAGCAGAACATACTTCACAGAACAAAGCATAAACAACACTAAACAATTAAGGTACTACATAATAGATAGAACATGCTTCACAAGACAGAACATGAACGACAACAAATGAATACTGAACATACTTCACAGAACATAATATTCATTTGTATAACAGGTATGGTTTCTAGTACTCGTTAACGACCATATCAAGAGAGGTTATCCAGGTTTGCAACAGCTATATCAGTTCAGTTTAATCTTATAGTGTGGTGGGGTGCGTGTGTGTGTGTGAGAAAGCATAAGTGCGCACGTGTGTAAATGTGCAGGTGTTGTCATTAGATGTGGTTGGAATCTGAGTGGGGGACCGAGCCATTGTCCAACCAACCCCCAGCAGCGAGCCAGTAAGGACCCCGATGCCCGGGACCTCCAGCGGCCGTGCAGGGCAGGAGCAGCCCTCGGCCACCGCCCCCCAGAATGGCCGCCCCCCACGCAGGGTCAGCCCCTGAGGGCAGACGGCGGCAAAGCTACGGACAGAGGCCCAGCCACCCCACACCCACAAAAATCTAAATCTGATTGATCATTTACTTTGTATTTTTCAACAGTATTGTTTTGTTACAGAAAAGAGAGAAATCTTTGGTTATTTATTTTCAAATCTGTTCACAGTGTTCCAAAATATTTGTTATTAAATCTAACATTAAGTTGTTATATAAGTAAATGTTGTTTAAGTAAAAAAATCGAGGAATGTATCGAACCATGGGTCAAAAATCGTGATACAAATCGAATTGTGAGTTTGTGTATCGTTACAGCCCTAATATATATACATATACATATATAAATAGTGCTTTTCTAGTCTTGATAACCACTCAAAGCTGCCACTTGCCCATTCACACCTAGTCATACAGTGCACCATACACACATCTTTCAAACCCATTCACACGCTGTTGGCACAGCCACCAGGAGCAACTTGGGGTTTAGAGTTTGGCACTTTGGCATGTAGACTAGTGGAGCTGAGAAGTAAACCGCCAACCTTCCAGTTCAACGACCATGTAACAACGCATTATGTAATAATGTTAACTCAAAATGAATACTTAAATGAATACTTCTTATCTATCTTTAATGCTGTAATTAAGTATTTAAGCAACATACAGCCTAACACACTGATCACACATTGGAACTGCAGAATAATAAAGTGGATTTTAACGATGTTTTTCACCTAAAACAGGTCATGGCTCACATTTCACACATATATAGACAAACTACCGGTATATGGAGGGGGTGGTCATCAGAGAAAAGAAAAGCTTTTATGCTAATATGTGTTAGCTTAGCTTATGTGTTGGCAAACACCAGCTAATTTAGCCAATAATATTGCAAAATATATATCTATATTTTTTTTTTTTAAAGCCCATTTTTATTGAGTTGCATAATATAGGCTATCCTACGTTTTTGTGTCAGAATAATACTGACTTAATAATACCATTTTGTGACACTGCCAGTGCCACATTAATGTAGGTGTTATTGGAAATATGCATTATGAAGGAATGTTAAGGTTACATGGGGCATGACATTTATTGAATAGGCTAGACCAGCCGTCCCCAACCACCGGGCCACGGACCGGGTCGTTTGGTACTGGGCCTCACAGAAAGAATAAATAACTTACATTATTTCCGTTTTATTTTTTATCGGGGTCTGAACAATGATTTATTTCGAAAAATGACCGGATTCCCTCTGTTACATTTGTCTATGACTCACTGTTGACGCATCCCAAGGGAGATCGCTGGCCAGATTGTTTGCAGCGAGAGCCGCTGCATCGATTTCTCCCAGAAAAGAAGCACATTTCAGTGACAAGGAGTGAGTAGCAAAACTCGCTTACTTGAAGTATTCAGTCTACACACCTTCACAAAAATAAAGTAAATGAACTAATGGCCAAGACCGCAGACCTCACTCACTCGCACTCTTTAATCAAGCTCTCTCCCGGCTGCGCTCTCGGTGCATACTTACGGTGGCCGACAGGGGCAAACGCACTGCAAACCCCAAAACATCAGCAAATGAGAAAACACCGGCAAACAAGAAAACACCAGCAAGTAACAAAACGCCAGCAAGTAACAAAACGCCAGCAAATAGAAAACACCAGCAAATAAGAAAACGCCAGCAAGTAACACAACGACACCAGCAAATAAGAAAACGCCAGCAAATAAGAAAACGCCAGTAAATAAGAAAAACGCCAGCAAGTAACAAAACGCCAGCAAATAAGAAAACACCAGCAAGTAACAAAACGCCAGCAAATAAGAAAACACCAGCAAGTAACAAAACGCCAGCAAATAACATAACGCCAGCAAGTAACAAAACACCAGCAAATAAGAAAACACCAGCAAGTAACAAAACAACAGCAAATAAGAAAACACCAGCAAATAAGAAAACACCGGCAAGTAAGAAAACACCAGCAAGTAACAAAACGGAAGTGCTCCGGGTCTTTGGGGGCGCTGTCGTGCAGGTCTTCGACCAACCTGTTGACTCGCAGTGTTGGAGTAGCATCCAGCTGCAGCCCCGGAGACCAACACCCTGGCGTGACAACAACACCCTGGCGTGATAATAGTGGTTTAATGTACGGGATTTTTTTTCTAAAAACTTTATATACACACCGAAACGACGGGAGTGGTTTGACGGAAGTGATTTTTATCTTAAACAAGAACGAAGGAAGAATATAAAAGTATGTTAGCCTGTCCATATATTTAGCGCCACAGCGGGGACAACGACCACCACCTAACCGCCTCCCTGGAGCCCCAGAGCGGATACAACAAGCACCACATACACACACCCCCTGGAGCTCCGCTGTTCATTTCACATTCCACATTTGTTGTTGTATAGTCCTCTGCTGCTCCCGTGTGTTTGCTTTCTCTCCCAGCAGGGGGCGTGGTTGACCCAGTTTCCCCAGATGACACCAGAGATGACTCCACCTGCGCAGCTCCTGCCCAGCTGTTCCTGATCAGCGATCGTGGACTTATAAGGCGGAGCTTCGTACATCTCTGGTGTCAGTTCCATGTTTTCACTCCTTGTCCTTGTCTCCTTGTAAAACCTTGTCAGATATCAATGTTTCTTCCCTTTACTACTACTCACTGTTTATTTGTAAAACTAACTAAACTAAATCTTAAAAATAAAATTTTAAAAATTGTCATGTCATAATTTTACAATAAAGGTTTCTATTTTTTATTGTTTGAACGGTGATTATTGTTGTAAGTTTGTTTGTAAAACTAACTAAACAAAATCTGTCACGCCAGGGTGTTGGTCTCGGTGGCTGCAGCTGGGTACAATCGCAGTGTTATGTCAAAACTTTTTTTTTTACAAACTTTATTTAAACTTTTCCAGTACACATATACACATACAAAATACCCCAAAGGGAATATAAAATTGCGTCTCGTCATTTAGAAAGGATACCTCGAGTGTAACCTTGCCTTTATTGCCTTGTTGTGATTGATTTGTTTTCACTGTTGTATTTATTCTCAACAAAGCCTTGTAGATTTTATTTATTTTATTTTATTTTTGATATAAATAGATCGACGAGATGCAATTTTATATTCCCTTTGAAGTATTTTGTATATTTGTATATGTGTACTGGAAAAGTTTAAATAAAGTTTGAAAAAAAAAAGTTTTGACCCAACACTGCGATAGTACCCAGCTGCAGCCACGGAGACCAACACCCTCGTGACAGATTTTGTTTAGTTAGTTTTACAAACAAACTTACATTATTGTTTTAATGTCCATTTCTGTTGGTTATTACATAATGCACCAATTGTTACATTTTGCTAAAAAAAATGTAGTAACTACCGCAATATATAATAACTTATTACATAATGCGGCAAAATGTATTACATAATGCGTTCAAGAAGTTTATTACATAATGCGACAGATTATTACAAATGCGGCAGTTATTCCATAATGGCGTGCAAATGTATTATCATTTGGGTAACACTTTATAATAACTACACACAATTCATCATTTATTAAGCATTTGTTACCTATTAGATAACGGTTTGTTCACCCTTAGTTATTTATTGTTCATACATAATTTATCATTAGTAAAGCATTTGTTCACACAGTTATAAATGGTTTGTTCATAGTTAATAAACCTATCTTTAAAATATGTTTGTAAATACATGCATTATACTTAATAAATGATGAAACAACCATTTATAAATGAAATAATGTTCCCATTGTAAACCAGTTGCAAACTATTACTAAATGCTTTATTCATCATTTGTAAAGCATTGCTCCTATGTTAATTCTCATCAATAAACCTTTTGTGAAACCCGTCTGTGAAAAGAGCACTTGAAAAGGCAGGACTAGGAGAAGGGAAAATCACATTCCCAAGTAGGTCTACAGTATGTATTGTCAGTTGTGCTATTTAAAATGTCAATCTCAGTCATGTGAGCAGCATAAATGTGTTATCTCAGATCTTTAACTAGCTACTCGCAAAATCTACACCTGCTCCTAACCCTATGGTGTTGTATTAAAGAACACATTTAAAATGAACCACCAAATATTGTTTTGTTTTTCCCCTCAGACAGATACTGTAGTGCAACTAGAGTTTTACGATCACCTACAGTTGAACTTTCCACAGCTAAAGCACTGTGGTGGGTTTTAACTCCTACGGAGCCGTGGTTCTACAAGGTCAAAGGTCTTGGACATCATTCCCTGTTCACAGGATGGATATACTCCAGAGCTCCTGTGCAACAAAGAACTTGGAGTGGGGGCATAAGTCACAGCTGACTTATGTAAGACCACTCCAAAAAGACTTAAAAATTTAAAGAACCAAATACATCTTGGTGTATGATAGATGCATATTCATGTCATTATTGTATCTCGTTTCTGCTAGAATCCTCCCACTGTGACCATCACTTCTCAGACAACTGGGCCAATGGTGGAATGCATGTACTGTGCAGAGATATTTAGCTCTGAGATTAAAGGCCACATCGACTGTTGTCAGGAGTGAGACAGATTTCTTGTTTCTACATGCATTTACCTACTGTGAAGTCTTAGACACATTTTATGATCCTAACATGATATCACACAATATGTTTTATAAATATTTTGGCAATGTGCTTCATACTTTATTATGGATTATATTTTAGCCCTTTTCCAGTGTATTAACATTAACATTACAAGAAAAAATTATTCAGATTCAACTGCTGAAGAAACCTTAGAGAATACCCTGCCAGGAAGCTCAGGAACAAGCCAAGCAGGAACTTCAGCCGCTGCAAGCTCATTAAGCCAAAGTCCATGTGAAGAAAAAATAAGTAGTAGCTCTGAACGTGCCACCGTCTCATTGTTAATAACTATATAGTTTATGCATAAAAATTTTTTATGTATGCTGTCCTTAGAAAATAGAACTTTAAACCACTGTCCTAAAAAGTCTAAAATCAACTTTATATTTATCATCTTTGTAGAGTTTTCACTGATATTGACTTAATTTTCACAGAGTGGACCACAGAGCCTGATGTTAACAAGGCAGCCAACATGTTTCGACGTTACTTAATTAAGAATGCTGAGCTCACGCCAGAGTTGGTTGCAAGGCTGGATCTTAGATCTCCTGAGGAAGATCATGAAAGGGAGATTCTATCTTTCTACAAAAAGCCAGGAATTGACTGGGCAAGCCCATTTTCTGTTATTCTGGGTGGTAGGTATCTTTAATGAAATGTAAATTAATTGTTGTTTCAATACAAGCCTATATTCTGCCACATTATTAGATCTTTTCAGTACCTGTATGCCAAGCTCCACCACCTAGAGCAGCTTTGTCATTTTCTGTCTTGCATTATATTATAAATAGATTAATCCAGGTGTGCCATAGAGCAGTCACAACCATGATCAGGCACACCTTCATTATAAATAAATGAAAGCAGCTTATTTGTGAAATGAATGCTAATAGTTGGATGGAAATAAAGCCCAGTGAAATATATTTGGCTCCTATATGTCATATACATTTACACTAGGTCTGAAGATTAACTCTTTGTATTTCAGGTGATGCAGCTGTTGGGGATGGAGTAAAACGCCATTTTTTTTCTATGGTAATGGCAAAAATCCACTTTGGATTTGACCTCAACTTTGGTGAGTTTTTTCCAGTTTTTCATTTTGTTTGTAGCAATGTATACCATTTTGTTAACTGCAGAAGTCGGGTTCTGGCTAGTTCGTTTCAAAGCTCTTGATGGATTTGAAAGGTTTGTTATCAAAATTGATCTCAAATTGACAACAGAAGGCACATTGGGCCATGGTCTAACGTGTACAGGTTTTCACAGTACTGTAATATGCACAAATAAATATTGCTCAACTGTTACCTGTTCATGTGACACCATGGAAAGTATAATTAGAGGTAGATATTTGAAATGGCAACTGATTTTTTAAAAATCTCTCAGAATAATTATACTGTCTCACATGAAATTAGCTTTTAATTAAATATTTTTCTTTCCTTCTCAGAGAACAATGTCAGAACTCTTCTGTTCAATGGGGCAGAAGATCACAAGGTCCCATCCATCTCTCGAGCCCTGATAGATGGAGATCTTTTCAGAGTGGCTGGACATGCCATAGGACATTCTTTTATTCATGGAGGTCCTCACTTCACTGGACTGAGCCTATCAATGTTGGACCTAATTCTTGGAAGTAACGAGGAGTCTGCCACATTTGAGCTTTCTGACTGCCCTGATACAGATGTTGTTGATGTGGTGTCTGCAGTAAGTGTTTCGTGAAGTCATTTTTGTTGTCATGACACATCAACTTAAAATAATTAAAACGATTATTGAAAGACTATATATGTTGTAACATTGCCTTACTCTATTAATTGCAGCTTGATAGTCAAAGGGAACTGATCCACAGGAACGATGCGAGGTGAACAACGTGGCCTTCAGCTGGGATCTTCCTTCCATTGATGATTACAACAGGAGGTGGTTGGCAGAGAAAATCCTTCAGCATGCGGTACGAGTAATTCAAAATGAAATTATGTACATCTGAAAAAAGTTAGATGTATATTACTTCTAGAACAAAATTATTTGGCAGTGTAATGTCTTTTTTCCACCAACAGATGAATCTAAATTATATGTTGCAAACTTTTTGATGATTTTTGTAGGTTATTGAACGGAGACGAACACAAATAAAGCAACTACGAAAGGGGCTGAAAGACAGCGGTGTCCTGGGGCCTCATGTACGAAGGTTGCGTATGCACAAAAACGTGGCGTACGTCCTTTTCCACGCTCACGTTCAGATGTATGAAACGTGAAATGACCGTGGAAATGTGCGGTGCCCACGCCAACTTCATGGCTGGCGTACGCACGTTTCTCCAGCTATTGTTCCTTTGGCGACACTTAGTGGTGATGCTGGGAAACTGTTAATAATGTGAAAACAATCTGACGTGAGCGAGTATTTAGGGAACGCGAGGATTTATTTGCAAACAATGATAATTGGCTCATAAGCCGATGCGGTCAGGAGTGAGCCAGTCAACCCTGAGCCGAGCCACGTCAGCTGTGTGGGATGGAATCATCCGAATGTCATCCAGGTACATCACACTCCCATACAATGCTGTTGAACAGGCCAACATTAAAGCGCAATTTTCAGCGAGATCCGGTTTCCCTAATGTAATCGGAGCTATTGACTGCACACACATCGCTATAAAAGCGCCGTCACAGAATGTGTTTATGTTAATAGGAAACATTTTCATTCCATCAATGTTCAAATCGTATGTGATGCGCAAATTGAACAGGCTGGAGGCTGGAATAGTGCGTGATGGGTGGCTTCTGGATGAGTAAATAGTTTATTATTTTAATTGTCCCGTATGATGAAAACCATTCACATATCATGTTTTTGGTTTACTTTGCTTTTTTCTGCTGGTGAAATTAGAGCTACAGAGCTTTCTAACAAGCCCCTGATTGTCTCTCTGTGTTCAGTATTCATGTCAGTAAAAGCGGGCGTAAAATTGCAAATGTCAGCCGCGGCGCACTTCTGCATTCTTTAATTGTGAGAAATAAAAAAAAAAAATTAAACATGAGTCAAAGTGTTTAATGTCCTGCCATCTTTATGCACGAGCGATGTATATTGTGAGTGTATTGTGTGTGTGTGTGTGTGTGTGCGTGAGTGCGTGTGCTGCTCTGATCCCACAGACTCACACACACTCCCACTCACGTCTTTTTTGTCACATTTAAACCTGTTGACAGGGTGTCAAACAAAATCTCCCTGCGCGTTTTCATTCACTTTTTCATTCACTCTTGAATCTCTTGCTCAGACTGTGTGAAATTCCTTTACTTTTCTTTGTTCAGTGCGTTATTTGATCAAAGAGGTCAATTTAAATTGATTTGCATATGTAAATGGGGCGTGGACAGGGAGGAGTTTGGCACCTCTGCATGTGCGCTCAATTCCACGTTGATTTAGGATGTACAAAGGAAACGTGCTTGGATCCATGCGTACGCACACTTTGATACATCTGGATTTATTTGTGCGTACGACAGTTTCTGGGTTTTGGCGTACGCCAAGATTTAGTAGGAAATCCACGCAAGTCTTTGTACATGAGGCCTCTGGACATGCTCAAGGGGCGTCCTGCCCTAACCGTAGTCCTCTTTCCACGATCTGCAGAGCAAGTTATGGACTCGCAGGTAAATTAGCTTCTCTCCTGAAACTGTTGGAGAGAGTTAATTAGTCACATACATTAATACTGGACCATTGCAGCAAAATAAATACCAGTAGGGTTATTACTGTTATTATTATTGTACTATGTACTGTACCATACTACAATATAGCTGTACTCCGTTAACAAACCCTTTCAGTAAATAGCCTTTGCGACTGTTTTTGTAATTCAGACCATCTTGAAAAGGATGATCTGGCCAATGTCAGATAGTGAGGATGAGGATGATCACGGTAGCGTGGAGGAGACAAGCCTGGTCACAGGCTTTTTAAGAGACTACATTGAAAAAGTTCAGATTGTATGTATGTATATAAATGGTATATCAGAAAAAACAATTCCTAGAGCAGTGTTTTTTTGTTTTATAAATCACCTTACATTGAAGCCGTGATTAATGCTGTTTGGGTTCATGTCAAAAAGTTATGATGTACAATATCTTATTGCAAGTTTTAAATACTTATGACTGTGTTTTGTAGCATCCTGTGAGGAACTACACCAACTCCTGAAGTTCTGGACAGGTTGGAGTGTACCTCCCGATCACCTATTTGGTAATTTGAGGTTAAACCTGAAATTACCATGCCTGTAGCCTCAACCTGCATGACAATGCTAAAACTGCCTCTGAAGTGCCCAAGTCACCAGACATTCAAAGAGAACCTGGAAGCATCTGTTAGAAGTACAGATTTTGGGTTTGGAATGATCTGAGAAAATTGCCTTCAGTTGTGGAACGGTTTGCCATATCAAGGCTTGTTTCCCTGCCATATGTTTCTCTTTTTTTTAAGTACAGTTGTGTGAAGTTAGAGAGTAAAGAGAATGTTTTAAGTGCGATGATGGAAAAAAAATGTTTACAAATGTAGTTTGAATAATTAGTTTAACATGTTTTACGCCTGTTACACTGAACGTGATGTTTTAAATAGGTAGGTCATATATTTTTCTTATGGCACAATTCACAATTTTTTTTTTTTTTCAACTTTATTTATAGAACATTTTGAACAATGTGACAGACAGTGTAAAATACAGTACCAAAAATAAAAACACAATATGAGCATAAATTATCACATCTGAAAGTCAAAATCCTACCCACCCTCTTACCCAACATACCCCACCCCTCACCCACTGGCCTAAAATACAAAACCTTGTGAAAGAAAAAGAAATAGATAAAATGAACAGTACAAGTGGTAAAGTAAATAAAATAAAAATAAATAAATGAAAATAAAATAGATAATAATTTAAAAAAACAAAGGGGGGGGGGGCACATGAATCAGTCTACTAGTTCAGAAGACAAATCAAGGGAATTTATATAGTCCAGGAAAGGATCCCAAGTAACATGAAATGATTTCACCTAGCCTTTCAGAGTAAACCTGAGTGTTTCAAGTTTCAAATTGTAAAGCACCTCACAGATCCAACGAGAATGTGCAGGGGGACTAGGGAGCTTCCAGTTAAGGGGGATTAACCGACGGGCCAAGAGGGTGGAAAATGCTAAGGCCTGCCTCAAATTCCTAGGAGCACCTGGCGAGGGCACAATGCCAAATATTGCAGACAAACAATTTGGAGAAATAATATAGCGGTACGCCTGACATAATGTGTCAAAAATGTATGACCAGAACGACCCCAGTTTAAAGCAACTGGGGTTGGTCATAACCCAAAGTTCATGACCATAATTGAGGGTAGGAACGTAGATTGACCGGTAAATAATTCCACGTGGGCGTTGGGGTTAGGGTTGAATTATATTCAGACAAGGTCTTCCACGCACAGGCCCAGACTGTGCGTGGAGGTGAGCCTGACTATTTCTAGTCAGTACCGCTCCACCTCTCGCACAATCTCAGGCTCTTTCCCTCCCAGCGGAGTGACATTCCATGTCCCCATAGCTAGAGTTGTTGTCCCGTGATTGGGCCGTCGGGGCCCCTGTCCACTACTGCCACCAAAATCACACTGCACCGACCCCTTATGGCCCTCCATGCAGGTGGTGAGCCCACTTGGAGAGGCGCCCAAGTCGCTTGTTCGGGCTGAGCCCGGCCGGGTCCCGGATTTCCACTGTTGTTCAGTCAATTTAATATTGAGACTCTCCTCCCACACACTTTGAACAGCAGTAAGGGAAG
Organism: Microchirus variegatus; assembly: GCF_963457635.1. NCBI lineage: Eukaryota > Metazoa > Chordata > Actinopteri > Pleuronectiformes > Soleidae > Microchirus > Microchirus variegatus. The sequence continues at coordinate 9,113,734 of NC_139804.1, read as the reverse complement.
ATGAGGATGAGGATCAAAAAGACTTGCATAAAAGGGTAATGCAACCCTTAGCAGTTGGGTCTGTATTTAAGAGAGTGTCAATTAAGGTTTCTGGGGATCGATTGGGAAAGTGGGGAAACAATTTTTTGACATAGTCACAGACCTGAACAAATTAAAAAGATGATGGCGTGGAAGGTCATACTGCCAAAGAAGTTGTGTAAAAGAAGAGAAGACCTTGTCTGAATATAATTCATTAACTGACTTTAAGCCAATGTTATGCCAGATCCGGAATGCCGAGTCCAATCTAGATGGCTCAAAGGCACAATTTCTGTGTATGGAGGTCAGAGTAGAAGGAGCAGGGAGGCCAAAAACCCTTCTGAGCTGACACCATATCTTTAAGGAAACAGCAACAACTGGACAACTGGACATGTTTGACACAGGCAGAGGAAGCTGCACACACAGAGCAGAGCGCAAAGAAAATGGAAAGGCTTTGTTTTCCAACTGTACCCACATAGGCAAGGAATTATAATCATCACACATCCAGAAGAGAAGCTTATGCACATTTGCTGCCCAGTAATAATGTCTAAAGACAGGGAGGGCAAAACTACCCTTGTCCCTAAGGGACTGCAGAATTGATTTACGAATTCTTGCCGGTTTCCCACTCCATAAGAACGTTGATATTTTCTTATCCAAATTGTCAAAGAAAGATTTTGTCAGCAAAACAGGGAGGTGTTGAAAAAAATATAAAAACTTTGGGAGGACAACCATTTTAATCAAATTTATTCGACCCACAAGTGATAGAGGCAAAGTCGACCAACGACCAAAGTCCCCTTCAGTCTTCTCAACCAGAGGAGCAAGATTATTGTGATAAAGATCAGAGAGAGCAGTGGTGATGTGAATACCTAAATATCTGAGTCCATCACCGGACATTTGAACAGAACTATAGAATGAGGAAGTTGCTTAGCCAAATCATTTAGTGGCAAGATCTCACTCTTTTGGTTATTAAGTTGATATCCAGAAACACTACTATATTCATCAAGAATGCCAAAAATTGCTGGAAATGAGTTGACAGGATCAGAAACATAAAGCAGAAGGTCATCCGCATATAGGGAAACCTTGTGTACCATACCCAGACGAGAAATACTCTGAAAGCTGACATCTGAGCGCAGCCAAAGGGCCAACGGTTCTATAACCAGAGTGAACAAAAGTGGAGACAGAGGACAACCCTGTCTCGTCCCACGACATAAAGAAAACGAAGAAGAAGAGGTATTGTTAGTTCGAACTGAGGCCTTCGGGGAGGAATAAAGAAGCTTGACCCACTCAACAAAGGCCCCACCCAACCCAAATCTAGCCAACACCTCATACAAAAAACCCCACTCAACCCTATCAAAGGCCTTCTCCGCATCGAGGAAGACAATAACCTCTGGGGATAGGGAAGAGGGTGACACAACGATGTTGAACAAGCGCCTAGTATTGTGAAAGTCGATTTGACATAAAACCGGTCTGGTCCAGCCCTATAATAGATGACAAGACAGTCTGTAGCCGTAAGGCGAGAACTTAAGAAAGAATTTTAAAATCAACGTTCAAAAGTGATATTGGCCTATAACTGCTACAGAGAAGAGGGTCTTTATCCTTTTTAAGTAGAAGAGAAATGGAGGCCTCCGACAAGGTATCTGGTAGGTGACCACGCGCAAAAGCTTCGTTATACATATCAGTCAGATATGGGCCAAGCAAATTAGAAAAGGATTTATAGTACTCGGTGGTAATGCCATCTGGTCCAGGTGACTTACCGCCCTGAAACGACCTAATGGCTTCTTGAACTTCAGCTATAGTAATAGGGGCACCTAGCAACTCTGCCTTGTCCTTAGCAATTTGGGGAAACTCAATTTTATCCAATGTATTATTTGGTGAACGAGGGTGATCTGAAGAATAAAGAGAGATATAAAATTCTAAAAAAGTATTATTAATTGCCACTGGGTCCACAAGTACCTCCCCTGTAGAGGATTTAACTCCATGGATCAGTCTTGAAGTTGCCACCGCCCTTGCCTAATGAGCAAGTAACTTGCCTGCCTTGTCTCCTGATTCGTAGAAACGCTGCCTAGATTTCAGCAGCAAGGTATAAACCCTGCTGGTGGAAACAAGATCAAACTCAGACTGTAGTTTAAGGCGTTCAGCATACAGAGTTGGCTCTGGGTTAAAGAGCCCATATTATACCCTATTTCCAATAATAGCAGTTCAACAGCCCTGCCACACAAATCCTCTGAGGCTGGAAGTTTGTGTAAAACACTGTGCTCCGCTGTGCAGCCATTCTTCCTCCCTCGCCTGCACTCTCTTATTTCACAGGGACAAGGAGGAGCTACGGTGGAGCTGTGAAGTACTCTGCCTGGCGGGGTGCCAACATTCACGGTGAAATTCTCGCTATGTCGTAATTCCGCTGGAGGTTTAAACATCGTGTGTTTTATCGCCTATACTTACACTAAGTGGAACCACTAAAACATGACTGAGACTGAGAATCAAGAGAAACTGGAGCATGATCCGAAATGTAGGCAATCAGTTGTAAATATTTTAGAAAGTAGCCTAACGTCTAAAAGAAAGAAATCGATCCGGGAATAAGAGTGGTGAACATGAGAAAAGAAGGAGTAACACTTGGTCGCAGGGAACCTGTGCCTCCACGGGTCAGTAAGGCCGAATTTGTCTGAAAGGGTTGATTTTTGCTGATCTAGATAGTGGAGCAACTTTATTGGATGATCGATCCAGCACTGGGTCCTGAACCAAATTAAAATCGCCTCCCATTATTATATAGTGACCATGGAGATCTGGAAACGATGTAAACAATCTGGTTATGAAGAAGCTGTCATCCCAATTGGGACCAAAGACGCAAGCAAACAGAACAGGACTTCCTAGAAGCTTCCCCGAAACCATTGCATACCTCCCATGTGGATCTAACATTGACCTGTCTGCTGTGAAAGGGACCCCTCTACGGAGTATGGCAACACCCCTCGCTTTGCTATTAAATGTTGAGTGAAAAACTTCTCCAACCCAGCCTTTTTTAAGCCGAACTGTCTCTTTATTTAGCATGTGTGTTTCCTGGAGAAAGTATACATCACCCTTGAGTCGATTCAGATTAGCCATAACCTGACCCAACTTTGTAGCATTCCCTGTCCCCCTCACATTCCAAGATACAAGCTTGAACACATGATTTGAAGTCATACCTCAATAATAAATCACAAGAATAGTTGCAGATGTTAAAGGGCCCATATTGTGCACAATCAACTTTTTAATAATTTTAGTACTTATATTTGGGACTCAGGAGGCCATACCAGTCCCCAAAATGTGAAAAAACAAGACTCAGTCATGTTTTAGTGGTTCCACTTTGTGTAAGTATAGGCGATAAAACACGCGATGTTTAAACCTCCCGCCCAGTTACGACACAGCGCACATTTCACCGTGAATGTTGCCCCCCCACCAGGCAGAGTACTTCACAGCTCCACCGTAGCTCCTCCTTGTCCCTGTGAAATATGAGAGTACAGGCGAGGGAGGAAGAGTGGCTGCACAGCGGAGCACAGTGTTTTACACAAACTTCCAGCCTCAGAGGATTTGTGTGTCCAGTGGATATATATTATTTATGAAAAAAATGTGCCGGATAAAGTCAGCAAACGTGTGTTTGTGTGTTCGCACCACTTCGCATCAGACTGTTTTGTGAACCTCGGTCAGTACAATTCTGGACTGAGCAGAAGACGTGGAGCAGGACCAACTGTCCGTGGGGAGACTGCAGTGGAACTAACTGTAAGTATTCTTTAGAAAAGCATGCTTAGTTTGTCATTGTTGGCCTAACGCGAGCAATGGAAGTCTTCACCGTGTCAGTGCAGTAGGCTGACTCGTGAAATGTAATGTGGTGTGTTTTTGTGCTTGGGGAAATTGGCTTTAGGTTTGTATGCTTATCAAGTATCATGTTTGTATGCTTCGCTGCTAGCACGAGCAGAGACGTGGTGAGAGACTTATGATATTTTGACTAAAGCATGTCACAGACATGTTCATTAGGGCATCAGGAACTAGTTTAACTTGGGGTAATAGGGTATAATATGGGCTCTTTAACCTTTCGTCTCCTGCTCTGCTCTATCCTATTCAGTCGTTTCTACTCCATAGGAGAAAAACGTAACACAATGGAAGGAAAGAATGCAACAGGTTTACAACATGGAATTTAAAACAGCATTATTACAACTGAAAGTAGATGTATTCCTAAATAAATAGCCATCAGCCCTACATTTTCATCTGATATGACTGAAATGCAGATTTTGTCCTGTTTTATTGATTTATTTATTATTACTATTAATAATACTGTTAATACTGTTGTCATTATTACGGCCGACGTTGAGAATAGTGGTGATAATGTTATTATTTTTTTAACTATTTGTTTTTCTTTTACCATTATTGTATCCTTTTCATTATGATTATGATACTTATTTACTTTTAGACAATAGTAGTCTGCTGTTTGTAACATATGCTGTCCGTGTGTGTTGTGATTGTGATCAAAACCTCACATAGAATGGTTGGGATGAAAGACGTCCATAGGCTGTTAACTTTTCTATGGACTTACCCGTGGCACCTTACTGTACCATCAAAAGTTATATCTGTGAGGTAATGTATGACTGCAAATGTTAAATGTTGAAAAAAAAAAAAAGTTCTAAAAAAAACAAGCAATGTAACTATGTGAATCGGCAATCGATATAGATTTATATCTATATCAATTGTCCCATCGCATTTGAATCTTCACCTGTTTTAGTGCCGGCACCACTTCATGCAATTATTTTGATTGGTTCTTTCCCAGGTGCCAGTGGAACACCCCCGATTATCCTGAATGATGGCCGTCACCAGGGTCTCCACCACTATGAGGTGACAAGGGGCACCCCTGTCTTACTGACCTTGTTATTTGAATTTTGTCTGATAATTTGCCATTTATTTTTAGTTTTGCTGTTGCATTTTTGTATATTAACTTAATCATATGTATCAATTTATCCCCAAAACCCATTTATTTTTACTTTGAACATATAACTATGATTTATTTTATCAAAAGATTTTTCCAAATCTAGGCTAATTAAATCGGCGATGTCCTTTCCAGGGATGCCGTAGGCTTGATTGCTGCTTACAGCATCTCCTCCTTTATTCTTTGTCATGATTTCAGTGAATATTTTGTAATCCACATTTAAAAAGCTTATAGGTCTATAATTTTTAATGTTGTTTTTATCTCCTTTTTTGAAAATTAGTGTTATGACTGCTGCGGAAAATTCAAGTGGTGTCTACATATTATCTATCTTTGCACTGTATAAGTCCTTCAAACAACCTGGTTATTGGTTCTTTGAAGTGGATAAAAAAGTCTGCTGAAATGCCATCCTCTCCTGGACTTCTCCTTTTTGCCAGGCCATCTATGGCTCTGGCCACCTCCTCCTCTGTTATTGCCTCATTCATTATTTTAGCATTCTCTTTTTTAATCCTTCCTTTTATTATCTCCATTAATCCGTCCCTTAGGGCCTCATTTACTGGCTCCTGGGCGAACAGTTTCATGAGGAAGGCTACTGCAACCTTTTCCACCTCGCTCCCATCTTTTGTCTTTTCCCCATTTTCTTTTTTCGTTTTTCTTGTTTTTGCTTTTCTTGACCTAAAAATGAGGCAAAATATTTTTCTCCCTCCTGGAAGTTTTTTATTTTTGCCCTAATTGCCACAGCCCTACATTTCTTAGCTTGCTATTTTAGCTTTTATATTTTCATACTGTATCATTTCTTCCTTGCTTGCTGTGTCTATTTTGTCAATCAGTTTTTTCAGTTTCTCCTCCATTTCCCTTTCCTCTCTTCTTTCATTCCATCTTTTGTTTATGCCATATTTTATAGCAGTTTCTTTTTATTCTAGTTTTGAAAACCACCTATTTATTAAGTACTTCTCTCTCATTGTTTATTTCCTCCTTTAAAAAAGTCTATTATGCCTCCTCCAGCAAGACAGCGTTGGCACCACAAACAGCGAAAAAGTATTTTCTCTCCACCTCATTGTTCGGGGCATACACCACAATCACTCTCCCACCATTCAGCACACACATCTACAATCAGACAGCGACCGTTACTGACAGAAAATATTTTTCTCCATGAGGCCCCTGCTGCCTCCCAGACCAGCATAGCTACCCCTCTGGAGTTATCATCCCCATTATTGTATATTATGCTGCCGCCCCTGCACTCTGTTGACACATTCATCATCCCACCAGGTTTCTTGCAGGCATGCTATGACATTTTTCGGCAACTTATCCAGTATATTTTTGATCTTGTCACAACTGCGGAGTCCATGGGCATTTAAAGAGATCAGGGAGGCCATGTTTTGATGAGTGGAAAAAAAAACAAAGATTTTTTTGTTTTCTGTCTTTTCTTTGTTTTTCGGTTGGATGGGAGCTTTCTGATTTGTTTAATCAGCTCCACATCCATATCTGAGCTTTCCTCTACCTGTGTTGATGTTGGTGCATAAACCTTTCTATGTTCTCCCCACACCGACCCCCACCACTCCTGACGCCTGGGCCGAGGGCAGCTCCTGGTCTTCCTCAGACCGCCAGCGACCCCCGCCGTCGACCTCAATGTTCGCCGCTCTTAATCTGTTTGGGTCAGGGCTGATGTGCCCGGCCCTCTTCAGATCCCCGGCCGGCTTGCTAATTTTGGGGGGCTTAGGGTACCAGTTCATCGTGGAAGTAGATGCATCAGACTCTGGGGTGGGGACTGTCCTGTCTCAGCGTTCACCAGAAGACCAAAAGGTTCATCCTTCTGCCTTCTTCTCCCACAAGTTATCACCTGCTGAAAGAAATTATGACGGAAATCATGAGCTACTGACTGTCAAACTTGTCCTTCGGGAGTGGAGTCACTGGCTGGAGGGGGCTAAACAACCGTTCGTGGTGTGGACTGACCACAGAAACCTGGAATACATCCGATCAGCAAAACGATTAAACTCCAGAAAAGCCAGGTGGGCATTATTCTTCAATCGTTTCAAGTTTACACTGGCCTATCGCCCAAGTTCAAGAAACGTCAAGCTGGACACCCTCTCCCGCCAGTTCCAGTCCGACAGTAGCCCTACTCCTTCTGAAGAGATTTTTCCCTCCAAGATGGTCATCGGCGCCGTTACCTTGGACATCGAGGAAAAAGTCAGACAGTTCCAGGTAAATCATCCAGCCCCTAGTGCTTGCCCGGATAATCGCCTGTTTGTCCCTGCTAATCTTCGCTCTCAGGTTCTCCAGTGGGGTCGTATTTCACGCCTTGCCTGCCCCCGGGTGTTCAATGCAAGCTAGCGTTCCTGAAGCAACTTTTCTGGTGGTCCTCTATGGAGGAGGACTTCAAAGAATGTATCGCCGCCGCCTGCCAAGTCTGCTCTCAGCACAAGACTTCTCGCCACACCCCGTCCAGTTTGTTACGACCTCTCCCTGTTCCTCATCGTCCTTGGTCCCATGTCTCTCTGGACTGAGTCACCGGATTGCCCCCTTCAGAAGGTAACAGGACCATCCTCACTATAGTAGATAGGTTTTCCAAATCAGCCCAGTTTGTCCTGTTACCAAAGTTACCTTCTGCTATAGAGACTGCAGAACTCACGTTATACCATGTTTTCCGCACAGCCTCCCCTGTGACATTGTCTCAGGTAGGGGGCCGCAATTCACTTCTAATTTTTGGACAGAGTTTTGCCAGCTATGAATCTTAGTATACTCTGTGTGTGTGTGTGTGTGTGTGTGTGTGTGTGTGTGTGTGTGTGTGTGTGTGTGTGTGTGTGTGTGTGTGTGTGTGTTTGGAGGTGGTTAAAGCCTTATGAAGCATGTTATGAGCTGTGTAAGTGGTTGGATGGATGGCTCAGATCTGATTGATGCTGGCTGCATCATCTCTAATGCCGTCTGGCTTGTAGCATACAGAATGTGACATTGGTTTGGTCTGAGGAATATTGATCTAGGATGGTTCTTGCCAAGTGCAGATATGGAGGGCTATATTGATGTTCACCTTGGCTCTCATTTCAAGCTCATCTCACCGTGCCTCTGTGTGTGTATGTGTGTGTGTGCGCACGGGGCAGAAGCATTGCTGGAGGCTACTCAAGTGTGAAATCATATGACGGTTTCTCCATTGCACTTCATTTAGCCAGGCATCGCCCATCTCTCATTCCTGACAAGTTTCTTAACTGCTCCAAAATGCAAGTGCCTCAGGGCGGGGTGGCAATACAGCCCTGTCAGTGGACTTTGAGGTGTGTATGTCTGTGGATGTATTAAAAGAGAGAACAAGAGTGTGTGTGAGCCTGTTTGTAAGGGGGCTAAAGGGAGAGTGTAATAAAGCCAGTGGCTGCCATGGAAACCAGGGCAGAGGCTTACTCATCCTCTGTGTCTCGGGACCTATCAGGACCTCGGTCAAGGTACAAACACATGCGTGTGCATGGACACACGCTTACACTCACACAATCCTGTACCAAAGGCAGCATGGCAAATGACAGTGACAGGAAGGCCTCTGACACACATTCACACCCAAACAGCAGAGTAACAGCCGTGAAATAAGCTGCGGCGCCACGAAAAAATAGCGAAGCATGAAGCCTTCTCGGTAGCCTCTGTGACAATGTTTCCTCATGCGCACATGCACGCACGCACACACACACACACACACACACACACACACACACACACACACACACACACACACACACACACACACACACACACACACACACACACACACACACTACTGGTACTCAAAGATCATGATATGGCTGTTGGGATGGCTCCCATTCCCTATTAAATCAAAGTGTGTGCATGGCTGTATTTTGTTACCTACAAAAACCTGGTCCAAATGAGGCAGAATCTAATTTCTAAGGAACTGGTTAAGTTTAGAGCTAAGATTTGAATTGTGGTTTGGTTAAAGGTGCATTATGTAATACATCTAAAGCAACTGGCCATACAATCCTAACATGTCACAGAGACTCATGAATAATGTTCATATAACAAACTGAACTCACCAACAACAACAGTACAGCCAGAATATTTTCATTAAAAAAAAATCTTTTGCAGACTGTAAATCATATTTATGTTTTGAAATCATGTTTTGGCATGTCGTGCAACCTACCGCCGTCTACCAATCATTGCAGTCAGTAGAGTCTCAGCTACCGAGCAACCACGGGTTGCCAGTTACGTCAGAAAACGAAACCTAAAAGACCTCGGTATTTTGAATTTGGATGTAGTAACCACATTCTTACATATGGCACCTTTAAGGTTAGACTTAGTCATTCATTGTCCAAATGGATAAAAGTCAATGCAGTGTATAGAATAGCTGTCCTGTGTGTGTGTGTGTGTGTGTGTCATCATTTGAAATGTCATACTGATTGAAGAAATGTACCATTGTGTAATGTTTTTAATATAATTAACAATGTTAAAGCTTATTTTAAATAGTCATAGCAGTCACTTATAGTGGCAAAACGGTACATTAAAACATAGCAATGTTTTCCAAATCCTTTTCGACCTACTGTACTGTATATTCAATTGAATGCGCTTAATGTGACTGTTTGTCTTTTTGACAATATTCACTAATTATGAGTTTCCACCCTACCTTTTCAACACTGTAATTGTGGACTTCCCTCTTATGTATTCTTATATCTTTTTGTATGTAAGTGATTTTAATTATTTTATTGTAAATCATTATGTGATTTTAAGTGAGTGTTTATTATTTGTGTTTTAAATTACACTTTGAATTTAGTCCCTACTAAAAGCAAAATGTTCCCACACAACAGATTTAAAAGATAAAGGCTTAGCCTCAAACTCTGTATTTTCACTTTTCCTCTCTCTTCTTTCTCCTAATGTTGTATGACACGTCAATGCGTGTGTGCGTAACTGGATGATGACGTGTGACACTGACAAATGTATAGATTGTTGAAATGATCTGTAAATTCAGCTCACATGGATAAGTCATGTCTCATCAACATTAATATGAGCATTATATATTTTATATGTTATACATTATATATAACATAGCCGTGCCCCCCCCCCAAAAAAAAAATATATATATATATTTTTTTTTTAATTTATGCGTCATATAAATTGATGTGTTGAGCGCGCACTTTCCATCTTTTTATTTTAGTGCAGTGCACAACACCACATCATAGTAAGAAGAACAATACATACCTCCACATACTCATTGTGCAGATGTTTCACTCTCTCTGAATTTCTGTCAAATGGTACCCGATACAGTTGCTTCATGTATATTTGATTTTTCTTGAGGATTCGACCTAATGTTGACAGAGACTTGTTGGATGTTATTGAAAATATGATATAAATATAAATATATACATATCTATTAAATATATGATATTGGCTTGGATTTCTCGCAGCCTGATACAATTATTCGTCAAAACCATGTTCACAATGGCAGCCTTTTGTGCACGAGTGAACATAGGGCCCCTTCCACCTTGATGTCCTCGAACCTGAATCCTATGTAAATAAAATATATATATTCAAAAATACACATTATTATGCAGCCGACTGTCAAATGTCCTCTTTGAGCTCCCTCTCTCCTTCTCACTCTTCTTCTTCTAGCTCCTTCCATTTTTATTGAAGACAGGTGAACTCACCTGCTGCCTTTTATAGCACACCTGAGTGTTGTGTCTTCAAATCAGCACATGTGTTTTTCCACACCTGGCGGATGTGATTATCCAATTTGTTCATTAGTGTGGTCATTGGCAATCCAGGGCTTTGTAATGACAAGGAAGTAACCTCACAAGTGTGTTACAAATCACTGTATGTAATGTTTTCATTTCAGTGCATCCATCGTTAAATGATTGTTCCACTGTGATTCAGTTGTGAAGAACAACTGATTTATAATTTTCACAGACACAATGCTGCTCACAGTTGTGACTGCTCAAAAATCAATATCGGTAGCTTGAGCTGCACAATATTTTGAAAATGTATAATTGCATTACCAACATGTGCAATATACATACTGCAAGTGACCGTTTGAACTAATAAATCTTTCCTGTTGATAGTAGCTCAGTCTGCAGCGTGCCCCATTCCTAAACACCTAAACTGTCACACAATAATTAATATCAACAGGTGTTTCCTCCACCATTCTTTTGGAGCAAAACTTGTCAGTGTGTGTTTTTAGCATGTTTTTTATGTAGTTTATTTATGTCTGTTTTTGTTATATTTTTATATACAGTGGTATGCAAAAGTTTGGGCACCTCTGTAAATGTTCATGATTTTCCTTTATAAATCATTGGTTGTTTGGATATTAAAATTCAGTTAAATATATCATATTGGAGAAAAACACAGCGATATTTGAGGAGTGAAATAAAGTTTATATAATTTACAGAAAGTGTGCAAGAATTATTTAAACAAAATTAGGCATGTGCATAAGTTTAGGCACCACAAAAGAAAAATTTTGTGCATCCTCCTTTTGCAGAAATAACAGCCTCTAAACGCTTCCTATAGCTTCCAATTAGAGTCTGGATTCTGGCGGAAGGTATTTTGGTTCATTCTTCTTGACAAAACATTTCCAGTTAAAGGTGACATAGAGTGGTCCTGTTGCACATAAATGTTAGTTATGGAGGTCTACTTACATATATTAACTTGTTTTTATGGTCAAAAACCTCCTAGTTGCTGTAAACGAGCCGATAGAAATCCTCTTTTATGACAGTGTTTTTCTGCTGGGAGATTTCAGAGTGAACTTTCACCCCCAGAAGACAGAGTCTTGTGATTGGCCAGTAACATCCAGCACATCCGTTCTCAGAAACGCAGCGCCCCCCTCTGGAATGGTGGATGCACTGCTCCTCATTATCAAAACATTGTTTTAACAGTGTTTAAAAATAGCTTCGTCACGACTCCCCGCAGCAGTCCCTTTTATGACTTTAAACAGGAGTCAGACACAGAGTCAGAAAACCCTGTTGCTCGTGAAACACCTCCACAACGGACGTTATTCTTCTTCTGCGGTTCAATGTACGCAACCGGATGTGCCCGGACTACCGCCCGGAGCAGGACGATCGGTTGTTCAGGAGAACCGCTGCTTACGTAACTATTACGGGATTTTCAGTGATCTCGTTGAGCCCCGAGATTACAATAAAACACAACGTTCTCAGCAATGGCTGAACTGTTTGTTTCGAACCGTCAGGGCTTCATAAACAAGGTAATGCCGCAGATACACACCAAAAAAACAGCGTTAATAGGAACTTCTGGTCTAGTTCCGCTTTAAGTCCGGTTTGATGGTTACCGAGCATGGACAGTCCACTTTAAATCACACCACAAACTTTCAATAATATTCAGGTCTGGGGACTGAGATTGTCATTCCAGAACGTTGTATTTGTTCCTCTGCATGAATGACTTAGTAGATTTTGAGCAGTGTTTAGGGTCGTTGTCTTGTTGAAAGATCCAGCCCCGGCACAACTTCAACTTTATCACTGATTCCTGGACATTGTTCTCCAGAATCTGCTGATATTGAGTGGAATCCATGCGACCTTCAACTTTAACAAGATTCCCAGTCCCTGCACTGTCCACACAGCCCAACAGCATGATGGAACTGCCACCAAATTTTACTGTTAGCAAGTGTTTTTCTTGGAATGCTGTCTTCTTTTTCTGCCATGCATAATGCCCCTTGTTTTGCCCAAATAACTATTTTAGTTTCATCTGTCCACAGCACCTTATTCCAAATGTGCTTTAGCATACCTCAAGCGACTCCGTTTGTGACGGGTGCAGAGAAAAGGCTTTTTCTGCATAACTCTTCCATACAGCATCTCCTTGTAAAGTGCGCTGAATAGCTGAACACAGTGACACCATCTGCAGCAAGATGATGTTGTAGGTCTTTGGAGCTGGTCTGTGGGTTGACTGTGACTGTTCTCACCATCCTTCACCTCTGCTTATCTGAGATTTTTCTTGGTCTGCCACTTCGGGCCTTAACTAGAACTGTGCCTGTGGTCTTCCAATTCCTCACAATGTTCCTCACAGTTGAAACTGAGAGCTTAAATCTCTGAGATAGCTTTCTGTATCCTTCCCCTAAACCATGATGTTGAACAATCATTGTTTTCAGGTCATTTGAGAGTGGTTTTGAGGCTCCCGTGTTGCCACTCTTCAGAGAAGATGCAAAGAGGAGAAACACTTACAATTGGCCTCCTTAAATACCCTTTCTAATGATGGGAATCACCTGTGTATGGAGGTCAAGGGTCACTGAGGTTACCAAACCAATTTTGAGTTCCAATAATTATTGCTAAAGGTATATACCGCTGTATATAATTAAATAGGTTTGGGTACTGCAAATCAGTGCACAACAAAACAATTGCTTTTATTTGTATCTCTTAATTCATATACTATACTACTATATGGGTGTGGGTTTAAACAAATAACAACAATAACAGTAGCAACAATAAACAATAACACAATTAACTGTTTTCTCTATTTTGATAGCTTGCCAAGCTTCATGTGACATTTAGAAGTGAATTGCAGGCTATAACGACGAAATCGTATGTGTCACTGCATTATGGGATGCAGTGTCTCATCCACCCTCCCAATCACAGACTTGAAAAATTTCATACCGCGGCAGGAGTACGTGCCAGCCGAGACTTAGGCAACTGCAATTGAGCGCCTGACGGAAAGAGAGTTGTCGGTGCAAGCAACGGCGAATGTCACTCTGGGTGTCACTGAGGTGTCAAGAAATGAGGAAAGATGACAGCGGTTAAGGCAGACGACTGACTGTTGCCTTGACTGGACTGCAGATTCAGCTAGGCGGCACCGGTTGAGACTTAAATGACCCTCATGGGGATATCAGCTTGATGTTTCAGCAGAGAAGAGAAGAACAAGACAAATGGTAAGAAGGGCACATTATAGAAAAGGGAAGATGCAGCTCAAGAGTAAGAGACAAGTAGGGCTGATAATAATAATAATAATAATAATATAATGTAATAATAATTCCATTTTACCAGAAACTTTATTCTTTATTTATGTTCATGCTGAAAGAAATTAAGCATCTTTGTTTATCTCTTCTTGAATATTATAATCTCAGGGGGCTTGGTAACACCTACATGGTGGAACAGTAGTCTAAATTAAAATGACCAACCCCACAATAAAACAAAGGAAACAGCCCAGCGAGGACAGATGATAAAGTAAGATTAAAAGAGGATTCTGGGCAGACAGACTGGACAGACAGAGAGTCCAAATCAGATATGTGTAAAAGATTTGGCTATGTGAATAAATGACACACAATTGCAAATAATTCAATAACGTTTCGATAACGTTTGATGCACACTCACTATAGTGATGGGATCGGCAGTTCATTTGAGTGTACTGAATCACTTGAATCAGTTCATTAAAATGATTTGTTCAAAAGATTCGTTCACCGAATCGTTCAGTTCTAAGCAGGAGCCCAGTGCCCCGCTACGTGACTCACCTCCTCCATGTGTCAGTTCGTCTCTCAGCATCAGTTCACCTCCTCCATGTGTGTCAGTTCGTCTCTCAGCGTCAGTTCACCTCCTCCATGTGTGTCAGTTTGTCTCTCAGCGTCAGTTCACCTCCTCTGTGTGTCAGTTCGTCTTTCAGCGTCAGTTCACCTCCTCCCTGTGTGTCAGTTCGTCTCTCAGCGTCAGAGTCGTCAATCTTCGGCAAAAGACGCCAGCCGAGCGAGGAGGGGGTGACTCGTAAGAAGAACTGTGTCTGCCGTGCTGCTGTGATTCGTTCACACTGTCAGTCACTGACTCACTCATGATTCGCGCGTACAAACGAACTTAGACAGAGAGACAGAGAGAGCTGTCACGGAGGAGGACATGAATCACGTTCAGCTCGCGCTGTCACAGAACACAGAACACAGAACTGTCATGGATTGAGTCCACGGCGAAACAGTCGCTGTGGCGCGCTGCATTATAGAAGACTTTTACAGACAATTTAGCGTCCTTTTCTCCAAGCTAACGGCTAATGTTGAGTTAAACTACGCCACTTGAACACACACACACACACACACAAACGTGTTTGTTTTGAGTGTTGTTACCTAAATATTGACATGGTGACACACATACTCTGAGTTTTGATATAAAAGTACAGTTTAATTGCAAAACAGCTGTTTTTATTATTATTATTATTATTCATAGTAGTATTAGTATTATTATGGATGCACAGAGAGGATAATAATAATATGTACATATACATTTGTTATTATTATTTTTAATCTTGCAGCTGTTGGTGAGTCTGTCTTCTGTGTCTCCTCTCCTCTCATTACTTTACGTGTACCCAAGTCGTGGTGTGTGCGCGCGTGTGTGCGTGCGTGTGTGTGTGTGTGTGCTTGTTTTCAAGTGGAGTAGTTTGACTCAACATTAGCCGTTAGCTTGGAGAAAAGGACGCTAAATTGTCTGTAAAAGTCTTCTATAATGCAGCGCACCACCGCGACTGTTTCGGCGAAACAGTTCTGTGTACAATTCTGTGTTCGCGAATCATGAAGAGTCAGTGACATCGCGAGCTGAACGTGATTCATGTCCTCCTCCTCCGTGACAGCTCTCTCTGTCTAAGTTCGTTCGTACGCGCGAATCATGAGTGAGTCAGTGAACTGACAGTGTGAACGAATCACAGCAGCACGGCAGACACAGTTCTTCTTACGAGTCACTCCCTCCTCGCTCGGTGCACGTTGGCTGACGTCTTTTGAGTGATTCACAGCACGCGGCAGTTCCTCTCCCGGCCACCACGCTCACTGCTGAGCTCAACTGAACTAAGAAAGGAACGAATCAGTTCATGAAGTGATCCGAGTCAGTTCGTTCACTCAAATGATTCGTACGTTCGAACGAATCACTCCTGACCGACACAACACTAACTCACTATTCACAGTAAGCACAACACTCACACAAGACACAACCCTCTCCATTTATCTGGGTTTGGAACATGCAGGAGTGTCCTTATTCACCTCAGTGAATAAATATATTAAGCAATTTGAGGTTTAGCTGTCTTGCCTAGTGACACATGTAGACGAACCGAACAAAGGATTTGAACCTCAACCTGGAAGGATGACTGAGCAATTGCCCCAGTTCGTAACTCTCTCGCAATGATGAATCACCAGACACTAAAAGTACTTTTCTTATAGTGTCTCAGTGGTTTCAATCTGAAGCTCAAAAAACAGCTGCTGGAGGTAAAAATGACATGAAGGTGAGTGATAGACACTGCTGTGAGGAAGACATTTCAGAAAACAGTTGCATCATGGCAAGACACAGGTGGAGTCAACATGTTGTGATGTTCAGCTGGTGCTTAATCATTTTGACTTAATAAAATGAAAATAAATACTTGAGTACAACACTGATGAGTAAAGTAAAGTAAACTTTACAACTGGACTTAAGATGTGCCGGACAGTTTGAAGATTTGATGACTCTAAGGCTCAGTTTGTCTGGAAACAATCACAGTTGTGTGTAAAATACAGTATTATGAATGTGAGAATAATTTCAGAAGCAAAATCAGGGGGTCTTAAGTTGTATCTCATGCTTTTTGCCATTTAACTATGTAATGAACAGGACTGGACCCAGATGCAAGACGGTGGTAAGTAACGGTCATTGTTAACACACGAAAAAACAAAGCTGGCAGGCAGAAACAAAGATCCTCAATTATGCGTTTCAAATAAATAAATAAATATAGAAATGCATAAATAAATAAATGTTTTATATGTATACCTACATTTCTGTTCAGCTACATTTATTTATTTCTGTTCACCTACATTTATTTATTTCTACATTTCTGTTCACCTACATTTATTTATTTATTTCTGTGTCCATATGTTAATGAGGTAGGAGGTCCTAACCTCAGTCAGACAGCATGATTGGTCAAATCGGAGAGCCAGACAAAAGCAAACGATTCCCATCCCGAGTCGTGCTACCTGAAACATTGCAAATAAGCTCCAGTCAGTGCAATGGCCTCGACCGGGAGGCCCCTGGCAGATCGGCGGTGAGCTGAGCCAAGTCATTCATTATTCGATCCAGACGAAACTGAACATAATCGTTGGTTGTTGCGTGGTTCTCTAAATCGTTCGCTAATGATCGTAGTTCATTAGCATCCGCTCGTACGAAAAATGCCATCTCTAAACCAGAGATTGAGCAGTTGATTGGGCGGGCTGCTTGCTAACAACATTCGTGTACAGCAGGGGTCCCCAACCACCGGGCCGCGGACTGGTACCGGTCCGTGGGCCGCACAGAAAGAATAAATAACTTGAATAAAAATAACATTATTTCTGTTTTATTTATTATCGGGGTCTGAACAATGTTTTATTTTGAAAAATGACCGGATTCCCTCCGTTACATCTGTCTATGATTCACTCTTGACGCATCCCGAGGGAGATCGATGGCCAGAGTTTTTGAATTACGAGAGCCACTCCAGCAATTTCTCTCAGAAAAGAAGTCACCGCTGGCAGCACATTTCAGTGACAAGGAGTGAGTCGCAAAACTCGCTTACTTGTGCAACGTATTCAGCCTACACACCTACACAAAAATTAGTAACTAATGGCCAAGACCGCAGATCTCACTCACTCGCACTCGTTACTCTCTCTCTCTCTCCCGCCCGCGCTCTCGGCACATTCTGATTTTGATGAACAACAAACAAATGCTGAGTGCTGATCAATAGTTTTGTGCAAGCAATTTAAGGTCCTGACTCTTGTTCCAAATATGACAGGCTTCATTCAGTGATTGAAGCAAATTTATCAACATTAATGAAACGTTTACAGCTGTTTTGTGTATTTTATTTTGAAGGCACGTTTAAGCGTTACCATAGCGACCAGAGAGCGTTAGGGGACCGGTCCGTGAAAATACCTGTTTGTCTGTCCCATTCAGCTGTATCCTTAAGCTGAGAAATGTCATAAGCTAGTCTGGTCCGTTCAGTGGGGAATGCAGCAGGGTTGACTTCAAAATGGAGTTGGTATTTTGTCAAAAAAGGGTGACAGTCACCTGTGAAGTAGCCGGGGTGAGCTAGCTGAAAGCATGGACGTGGTGAAGGTGGCGACAACAGGAGGCTGTGGAACGGGATCAGGCGGAGGAACGAGCGGCTAAGAGTCTCTGGAGGCGCTCCGAGCGCTGATGGCAGACAGCTGCTCACTCAGCGAGCGGAATACTGTCACTGTCTCCAATAGTGTGGATCTTTATACATCTACAATGCTTGCAATATTATTTTACTATACATTTGTGGAAGATTTAATTGAAAGAGTACAACTTAACCACCCCTTCCGAGGCTAAATGTCCAATGCCTGATTTTGAACAAATTCCAAGATGTGGGCTGAGAACTGATTGAGGGAGAGGACGAGTTTGAATGCAATAGCTGGTGTTTTGTCAGGGTGCTCCTGAGCAAGGCGTCCAATCCCCCATTGCTCCCCAGGCACAGATAAGTGCTGCCCACTGCTGGTCAAATAACTTTAACTATTTAGTGTGTGTGTGTGTGTGTGTGTGTAAAAATAACTAATTAAATAACTAATGTGAAGCTGGTGGATAGACATGGTGAGCCAGAATGAGTGTAGAAAACAAGAGTGATGGACCCAACACACAACAGATTTCCCTTGTATATTTATCACTTCATGTCAGGTACTGTCATCTATCACAATGCTGAAGTTTCCATCAAGATTCACAGCTTCTCGGTTGCCAGTTAAGGAATATTTCACTGCTGGAAAGATGAATGTTTTGGGTCATCTATATAGTAGAAATGTGAAATGATATTTAAGTAGGTGCTTATTTGCATTTTCAAGTAGGTGCCTTCTTGCCAAAATACTGCCACTACATCTTTATGGTAGATGACAACAAAGAGATACGCCACATAACTGGTGCAGGGAAACTACATATAATAAGCAGCAATAATAAGAATAATAATGGAAAATTACATTTTCTATGTTGAAAATTTAATAAGTAATTATCAAACTTGAATTTTTAGGATGCAAAGGCTATGTAATCATGGAGCCACTGGCTTTCAGAACGGACATGACTGAGATTATGGACCAGGACCTTGACATGGTGATGATGACCATGACCATGGACCGCTCCATGTCTACCCAAAAAATCATGAGGGAGCAATTTCCTAAAACATGAATTTGGCATGTGTTGCCCAGTTGACACAAACAAACACAATCCTGCTCATTTCTCCAGTCCCAGCTCATTCACCCCTCATGGTCTCGCACTCTTCACCCCCCTCAAAGAGCTTTGCATCCTTGCTACATTTTTCTCCAAATTAAATCACTTTTTATCTAATAATACTCTAATGGCGCAACACTTAGGGCTAGGTAAAACACAGACAGGTATAACAAGACGATCGTCTTTCCACAGTCTCTCGCTGGATCCGCTCCACGAAGTGACGGTAAGCTGTGAGGTATTACTGTCTACAAAGCATTGAGCACAGTTAGGTATACTATTTGTGCTTACAGTAGCATGGATGTAAATGTAAACTGTATAGATGATAACATTAGCTCAGCTGCTTACATGTCAACAGGGATGAACATTGTGGTAAAAATATTAAAAAAATTGTGCTGTGCGGATCAATACTGAAATAACAATACTGTAAAAATACCAGATCTTTATGCTCTAAAATCAATTCTCAAATCAAAATATACTTTTGATGGTCATGTATATCATTAACAGGAACACAGTGGAAAGTTATTAAATTATTGAGATCTTGTCTAAATAATACACAGTTGATGTGAACTACTTTTTCTTCAAGTGCAGAAACAGAGACATGTGTGGAGCTATTTAAGCCAAGACACTGTTTCTGATGTTTGTGGTAAAACCATAAGGAGTTGTGGCAACACAATAAACCCAGTTAAACACCTCTGAGGTAGTAGATGTATCCCATACTTGAATGTGTAGAGTCATACTGTGGTAAAGGTGGTAATAGAATAAACCCTTGGTCTTACTGTATTCATTCATTCATTACCAAACAAGATGGCAAGTTCAGCTTCAGGATCATCTAAATGGAAAACTGACTGGAGCAAATGTTGTATTTGCCAAGAGGACAACGATAATGAGGATCTAAAATCCCCACCTAAACGGTATACATCTGAACAAGATGGCAACACCATGATTGCAACCAATATCCCCCGTTCCATGCCCTCAATGAGATGCCCATTGTTCTGGATCCAACCAGACTGGATGAGGGTGGTGAAATAGAAGAAACACTGAGGAGGAACATGGCACAGTACCACCAGAGCTGCCGATATCTTTCCAAGAACAACTGGAAAGGGCACGAAAGAGAAGGCTTGGGCCTCAAAGTACTCAATCAGGAGAAGGACAAACAAACTTCGAAGAACCAGCCGCAAGGGTCTGGAGTCTGAGTGCTTCCTCTGTGAACAAAAAGAGCCAGCATCCAAACGGAGGCATGCCATGACCATGAAGCTTACCAAAAGACTCAATGACTGTACTAAAATTCTAAAGGATGGAAGACTCCTGATGTCATAGCACAGGAGCTCAAGTATCATGTTGCATGTTTGACAGTCCTGTACAACAGAGAGAGAGCCTCCCTGAGAAAGATTGAAACAGAGTGAGCAGAGCCAGCAGTGGGATGTCCACCCATTTTCAGAACTAGTAACCTGCATAGTGGGGAGCAAATGAACTTCCGAGGGACCTGCAATATTCAGACTTGCAGATATGGTCAACCTATACAAACAGCAACTAGGAAAGCTGGGTATGGAGACACCGGATGTTAACACCACCAGACTAAAGGACACACAGTTGGCTGAAATACCTGAGCTGGAAGCTCACAAGAAGGGAAGAGATGTCCTGCTGGCTTTCCTAAACGATGTAGGCTTTGCCCTGTCACAAGCCACTGACTATAGTGATGCTATGACACTTGCCAAAACAGCCAAGATGTTATGATTTAGCTATGGAGGTGGACCCGAAAGCAGACTGAGATGGAAGTATGTGAAAAACAATAATATTTATTTACAAAAACTACAACTTAAAGCGACTTCACAAAAGGCGGAAGTGAACGGGTGAGAGAGAAGGAGAGAGAGGTCACAAGATCTTGAGGAGACACATTTTCCTTTGATGGAACCTTCCATGAAGGGCACCAAGTTTGGTTTCGACACCAAGATTATCCAAATTGATCTAAGCGGTGAGATTATGTGTGAAAATGTCCCCATTTAGAAGTTTGCATGTCGGCCATCGTGGACAATGGGCGGCCCGCGAGTGGCCCGCGAACAGTGTGGCCAAAAACAGGTTCTTTAGGGCAAAAACCAGTGCTTTCCTGCACTACCTCCCGAGCAGCTAACAACAGCCATGGCAGCCCTTCCTCCCAGTCCTGATTTAGCTGAACACAATAACTGCGTAACAAAGACTTGAGAGTTTGGTGGAACCTCTTGAGGGCTCCTTGACTCTGCGTGTGCTATGCAGAAGATAATGCTGGACTTTTAACTGCAACACCTGTGAAAACAGTTTTGAAGAAAAATTTGAGCCCTGGTCACTCTGAACATGGCATGAAAACTCAGATTATCGGCGCCGTGAACGCCTGATAATTGCCGCGAATGCCCATGATTCCTGGCAGTTATCAGTCGTTCACCACGAAGTTCGCCAGTGCCGATAATTGTCGAAAACGAACAAGGGAGGGTTATTATTATTATTAATTATACTACTACTCATTGTCCTTAGTGCTATTATTATTTAGTTATAACTACATGTCACAATAAAGAATAAGAGACAGGAAAGTACATACAGAAAGTGAAGCTTTATTTACAAAAGAAACCACAAATAACAAACATGCTTTATGAAAAATCTCTTTTGGCTGCTTCAGGGTCATAAGTTGGAGCAGGTCTTGCAGAGAGTGGTCCATTATGCAGCCTTCTGTGGTGGTTGCTCGGTAATCTGGGTCCCTCTCCAGCCTCTCTTGTAGTACAGAATACACTTCTGACAGCTCCTGGCTCCTGAAGGATGGAGGCTGAACTATCCACCCAGCTTCTCCATCAGCTTCTCCATCAAATCAAATAAAATAAAATCAGGTCTTGATCAGGTCTTGAAAAAAAGGTCTTGATGACTATATCTGAAGTTCTTCTGGAGTGCCTTGTAGTATGTCTTACATGCCGCTGACAAAAAGAGAGGCAACAGGCATTAATATAAAAAAAAAAAACTAAAAAAAAACACAGACACAAATTTTTTTTAGATCAAAGTTACTTACATATAAAGACTCCAGAGTCTACTCCACACATATCTGGGCTTGCAGAGAGTTTCCTACAAATGTTAAGTCACAGCGGAATTGTGGGGCGACTCGCTCTCAGTCTGTCAGCAAATAAGAAAATACAGTCAGGTCAGATACATATACTCATACTCCTAAGTATACTGTCATACTTACATACGCATCCTATACACATTTTTTTCTTTAAAATCTCACCCTTGTATGGAGTCATAACGCCTGTCGTTTCCCTCTGAGTTATGAAGACGAGAGAAACATATTTACTGCAATTTTGGGATTGTGTGCCCGTCTTTTCCTCTTCATATCAGAACAGCCACAGTTTGTTGCTCTGGATCCACAGCTGCTTCCTCCAGTGACGCCAGTCTGACCTCCATGGACGCCATTTTGGTGTCTGGGTCCCTCTGGAGTAGATACATGTGTGAACATTTTATGCTATTCAGTATTTGGATCCTACAAACTGACAGCTGAGTGGCACAGTTTTAGCGTCTGTTGTCTGTGTGGTTAAAATGACCCTGGAATAGAAAATAGTAAAGATTAAAATAATTTTACGGATCATACAAAATAGAACTGGCATTACTTTACTTGAATCTTCGCCATAGTTACAATAAATTGTTCTCTACTCGAACATAATATGAGTATTTAGGGGTGTGGCACAAGTCACCACGTTTCACTCAGATCACCGGCACTTCATCGCGACTGTACTCCATCATCGTCATAAAGATCATTATTCTTATGTGGGGTAAAACACGTAGATAAATTATCCAGTCTGCTTTGGAAGAGACCACTTGGAGACGCAGGAGCGCAGAGCGAGGAACGGCGCAGGAGAGGGAGAAGGGAACAGCGCAGGGGCGGTGCGCAGAAATAAAAGGGCCGTTTGTCTGCACCAGATGAGGCAGATGAGGGGGCACTACCGCTTTTATGTTTATGTTGCTTTATTTTACTTTTAAATGTAACCATTACATGGCTTGTTTTAAGATTCACTGGCCGATTACTTAATTAATATTTAACTTAAGTGAAAAAAATGTATATTATTTATTTAATTTCAAGAGTGTCTTTTTGCAAGACTCTATAGTTGGTGTTTAAGTATTGTTAATACATGTCTTACAATAACACATAATAGTCATAATTAAACATTTCCAGTGAACTTTTCATTTTTTTTTTTTTTTACAAAAAAACGCGGAGTTTTTAAAGAATGTGGAGTGTCTGGTATTGGTTATTACAACCTAATACAGAGCAAACATTCGCTGATTTTTTATGAGCCATATTCTCAATCCATAAACTCCAAAGACTGACGCTCTTCTTCTTTTAAGTTACGCGGTTGGCATCCATCTATACGTAGGTGCACTAACGCCCCCTAGGTGCATTACCGCCCCTATGACAGACCATTTGACCCTATATCTGAACCAAGACCAGCTGTTATAACACAGTTTGTAGTTGTTAATGTCATGTCCAAAGCCACTGCATTCAAACATGTCCTTGCTAAAGTTTCTTGGCTTCATCTTCATCCAGACAGACATTTTTAATGACAGCCAGTAGAAGTTTGGAGTTTGCAGGGAACAGACACATCACACCAGAATGGTTTCTCCCTGTAGAACACATTGCTGGAAGATGTGTTGTAAACACATCCACTGTGCAGTTAAGCTGTACTAGAGAAAAGGTGACAGTAGTCCACTCGCTGGCTGAAATTTAGAACATTCAGTTCAAGTCCTGTGGCACTTTCTCTAGAAACCGCTGAAGTGTAAAAATTAAAATGTTTTCATATGTAGAACCTTCTCTTCTTTTTGGGGGCTGTTTATATAGATATTGTTATACAATATAAAACATGTTTACTGTTTAAAACTGTCAGGCACCATTATAGATTTTATTTTCTCATCATTCATAGTAAAGTTACCATGAACAGCAGGGAATCTACACACAATGTTGATACATGTCATTACTAAGTTTAAAGGTGTGGTGGTATAATCCAGTTTTTAACCACATAATACAATTAAATAATACTCCTATTGTTCAAAGAAATAATTCCTCTTCAAAATGTAAACTGAAATTCCTTCTACAGGGAAACAAACTAAGAACAAAACTTACATCTATTGAGCAAAACTCAATGGCTCCTTGAGACTTGTATATATTTTCCATGCAGACACACTCCTGATTTGCATTTGAACAGATCACAGCATGATCATTTACATGTAAAAAACCTTACCCGCTCCTATGGAGACTGCAACCTAGACTACAAGTTTACGGCAATTCCTGGCAGTTATCGGCAACTGACTGAAATCTCCAGTTGACTGGGAGTTTCACAGCAATTCTCAGGGACGATAACTGCCGCAAATCCCACTTTTCATGCAGTGCTACTTATAGAGGTGGGAGATAAAACAAGTTTATCATGAGATTGTGATATTAGACTGACGTCGTTCAAGATTTAGAGAAAAAATTTCTAATTTATTTTTGCCACCCTTACCTGTTCATGGAAATAGCTCCAAACAACTGATTCTAGTGCAGCACTGTCTGCTCCTTCCCCTTGGATCGGTTGCTGGATGGGTTCATTGCTGCTTAGACCGAGTCTTGCTGCTGCAGTTGATATTCTCTTGGAAGCATGGTCTGCAGCTCTGCCATCCGTGAATGCCATCCTTTTAAATCTTGGATCAAGCGTATGGAGTTAAAATTTGTTCCACTGATATTTGTATGCGTGCAAATTGTGATCCACACGTATTTATTGATTTGTATGCGTGTTTTGAGATCCACAAATAAAAAAATCCATTTGTAACTTGTATATTGATTTTTTACAAATAAAGTGTGCATTTATAAATAATGTGACTTTGTAAAAATGAAATTTGCATTTGTGAATTGTGATTTCGCATTTGTGGATCGCCAGAACATGCATTTCTTGCTTTTGTGAATTGTGATTTTGCATTTGTGGATCGCCAGAACACCCATTCCTCGCTTTCCACAGTTACGGATTTTTGAGACATTCTTTGCATGAAAGTAGCACAGATCCACACGAATGTTTGTGATGATAAAGTAATAGTTTGATTTGGTTGTTTTTGTCTTTTGTACAGGTATGTCCTATATGTGATAAAGAATTCCTCCTTTCAGAGCTTCCAGATCATGCCAGCCTGTGTGCAGAAAGGTAAATCAATTAAGTAATTCTGTCTGCTGAGGTGTGGTATATACTAAATTAGTAAATTAAAGAACATGGTAAATGTAAAGAGTTCTTCAATGCAAAACTCACTTTTCTCTGTTCCACACATCAGGTCCATTTGGCAACCACTTCATATTTGACATTCATTTAAAGGTCCCCTATTGTGCAACATCAACTTTTTAATCTTTTAGTACTTATATTTGGGACTCAGTGGGCCATACCAGTCCCCAAAATGTGAAAAAACAAGACTCAGTCATGTTTTAGTGGTTCCACTTTGTGTAAGTATAGGCGATAAAACACACAATGTTTTAACCAGGACACCTTGAACGCACCAGTTACGTGCCTGCGGTTAGCGAGTGGCGTGTGTGGATCTTCTCAACCAAAGGTTGCCTTTCTGTCGTGTTTCTACGTTCTCTCCTCGTGTTGTTGATCCACACACGTCAGTTGCGGCCACAGTAACACTGGTGCGTTCAGGGTCTTTTTCTAGCATGGGAATTTACATACGCGGCGCATTAATCGTTTTTCTTTGATTGTAATGTTTTTATGATCGCGAGAAGCCAAAATCGTGGTCACTCTATGCATTACGGTGAAACTCAGTAACAACGGGTAAACGGACATTACTATGGGGTATATGGAGCGGGGGTTGTGAAGACGGTGCATGACAATAGGTGATAAGTGGCGACACTCCCCTGGAAGCAGTGGATGTGTGTTTACCTGGGTCCCATTCACATGTAAATGACCAGGCACAAAACCGAGCGTTCTGAAAAAGGCTGTTTTGGCAGGGTTATTAAACTGCTATTGTGCTTCATCCTTATGATATATTGACTTAAGCATGACACAGACATGCTCATTAGGGCACCAGGACCTAGTTCAACTTGGGTTAATAGGGTATAATATGGGACCTTTAAAATGCTTTGAGATTGTGTACACCCGCAGGTTCAGTTTGATAATTCAAATGCTTTGAGACGAAACTCCCGTGTTCGAAACCTAACATTGCATTGAATGATGTGTGAATGCCACACCTTTGCATGCATGAATCACACATGATTAACACAATTATCTACATATAGCACATCTCTAACTGATTTTAATCTCTTAAGGTTCTGCTGACACCAGTGAACGACATGAGGTCAGGACAGGAAAGAAGACTCCGTCATCCCCAAGTCTCTGACCACAACAGTCTTCACTACAGGCTGTGATATACCCAGTGATCCAGATGATCCTGGCATTTAAAGACTTTTTTCACTTTTTATTCTTGTCATTGTGTATTGTATGTTTTGGGTAACATCTACTGCACGTCTGTCCGTCCAGGGAGTGGATCCCTCACCTGTGGTTCTCCCTAAGGTTTCTACCCTTTTTCCCCTTTACAAGGGTTTTTTTTCCCTGGTAGTTTTTCCTTACCCTGGTCGAAGGTCTAAGGACAGAGGATGTTACCAACCCTGTGAAGTCCCGTGTGACAAACTATGTTTTGTAAACTGTGGGCTATATAAATAAAGATTGATTGATTGATTGATTGACAATGTGTTATGAACGTGTTAATTACACGTGCGATTCATGCACATAAAGGTGTGGCATTCACACATAATTCAAGCAATACTACTGATCAATCTATACTGATTCAGTGATTAAATGCCTGTTAACATGAACCATGATCTGAAACAAGTATTTTTATTTTTTTTTCAGAATCCTGGGCATAAGGATTGGCATGTGAAGTTGCTGGCAACCCATGTGTCCAAGGCCTCAGTGTGTTGTCTATACATGAGGTCGGCTAAGGCTCTTGGTATGTGTATAAATTGATTTCTATACAATAGCCAAATGCTTATATAGACTGCTAAATGTGATTTTTTTTGAAAAGTAAAATAATTATTTTCATTGTGGTTCTTGTTGTCAACAGGTAGTGGAACACAGCTCTCCTGAAAGTCGCCTCAATATTCCGCAGCTTGTTGGAACGGCAGATGGCAGAGTGATAGTAAAGACCATCGACTGGCAGGCACTGGACAGTCTTCCCGTCCTGGCCCCACCTGGGCTGACCATGGACAGGCAGACGTATCTTTTGAAAAAATCAGGCCTTTCTGTTCTGATGAGGCAAAATACTTCACATGCCCAGCACCAAAGGTTACAGCACAGAAGAGTAAGATGAAGAGGGTGCGTTTGTGATGTCATAATTTAGCCCGCATATCAACTGTGATGGACAGAGTGGGTACAGCCACATTGTGGGGGAGGAACTGGTATTGAAGATGATAATATAGTCCATGGTCTGGAAAATATTGAACTCTCCTTCACACACTTAAATATATTTTATTTGATATTTGAAGTATGTATCTATCTTTCACCTTTCTTGTTTCTCATTTTTATTCAAGTGCTTTTTGTAACAGAAGAATTTCCCTCTGGGGATCAATAAAGTAAATTCAGTCCACTGAAGTACTTACAGCAAATAACACTACATTGACATGAACTACATTCATTCCTTTTTTTTTCAAACTGCTACACTGTTTCTGTCCTGTGGGCTAATAGACATCAGATGTCACTGACAGCTAGACTGGGTGGGGGGTTGTGACCATGTCAATGTGATGCAAATGAGCAGCTATTGGCCTGGCTCCTCAAGAAGGTCAAGGTCTTTCAGGCTGAATTTCTCCCTAAAGCAGTTTGAGGAGTGTCTACATTCAAATGGCCACATCTTCTTCAAAAATGATCAGATGGACATGTGTTTGACATTGTTGGAAAGCTTAGAAATCACACTTTTGGAATCTGTAAATAACTCCAAATGTCCCAAAGTAGACTTGTGAATGCTTTTGCCATGGCTGGACACATGTATGTGCAACAGGACCACTCTTAATGTGAGCTTTAACATGTTTGGACATTTTATGGATCAAACGATTTTTCGAGAAAATAATTGACAGATTAATCGATAAATAATCGTTAGTTGCAGCTCTAGATATTATTGTCTATGATGTACCCAAGGAACAGAACTGCCGGATCAGGCTTACTTGAATAGTAAGGACATAAACTGTGTATGGCTATATATATAAGGAATAGATTTTGATGTCAACAGTCTCAATCTGCACTTGTCTCATGGTTCATGAAATGCAGCTGTAACAGTGCTTTTTGAGGGGGAGACAGACCATCTGGTCCCCAGTTTGTCTCCAGCACTACTGGAGTGTGACCTGTTCTCCATGGTTGGAAGGATGGTTGGACATTCTATCATTCATGGGGGCCCTGTTCTCTCGGGGCTTAGTCCAGCCGTGGTGGATGCCCTGACATGTGGGGTGAAGGAAATGGCCACCGCAAAACTATGTCTAGAAGACTGCCCTGAAGTAGAACTTCAGTGGGAAACAAAAACAACTTTCCATGCTCTGTGGCAGATGGTCAGACACGGGCCAGTTGAAAATCAATCATCATTGATGTCATATCCACAAACTGGATGGTGTACTAATTTATGCTTTTCATACATTGTTGACGAACTGTCCAGGGTGTACCCTGCCTATCGCTCAATGTCTGCTGAGATAGGCACAGCACCCCCCACGACCCTCTGGTGGAGGATGAAGTGGGAGATAATGGATGGATGGATACATTGTTGAAGTTGCTGAAGGATGATTGGACAGAGGAGGACACTCTGCGGGTAACCAACCTCTGCCTTGAGTGGTACTACCCAGTGCCAACTAAGGAGACAAACATGCTTTAGTTATTCCAGCAGCTGCTCTCTTATTCGGTATGTATATTTCTATTTTAATATATTTATACAGTCATGTCTGAAAGTATTGACAGCCCCTGAAATGTGCACCATGTCTAAAGTGAAGCATGGCCATGTGATGCTCTAGGTGTATTTTGCTTCCTCTGGCACTGATGATCAGTAGCATATAAAGGGGTAGGCAGAATCCTTCAAACATTTTGGAATTAACCAACATTTCTAGAGGGATGACAATACTTTTGGCCATGACTGTATAAGGATTTTGTTTTAGAACTGCATGTAGAAGCATCTCTTTATGGTGTGGCAAAGTAGAAATAACGTTGCTATTAAACGGATGAATGTAAATGGAGAAGTGACTTCTATGTGTTCATGGCTTAGAACCTTCTGAAGTTGGTGGGTTTGTAAACGTCTTTCAACCATTAATGACCATGTTTTGTAACAAACAGACCAGGCTTTTAATTGCACCAGAACATGGAAAAGGCTGCATACTGCTGTTGAATGGGCCACTTGTCTTGTTTTGTACATGGGATTATGGCACAAGGGATTTTGTCATGTGTATTAATGAAGTAACAGATAATTGGGAGAGCAAATGCACAATTTGCTCTCCCAGATCAAAAAGGGGTTAAAGGAGACGGGCATCTGGCCACTAATCACTGAGCGACCAGATGTCATTCGCCTTCTGTTCCCCAGGCAGTCAGAGATGGAACTCACCCCCCAAGTAAGGTTCCAACTGCACAATTATTACAAGTATGTGTATATGTCGTGGATCACATTAACATGGTTTTCCCCTCCGTTTAGCTGATCGTTGCAGCTATAAAGTGGCCCCTTGCCAAGGAGCAAGATAGTGACAGTGAAGATGAAATCGACCCATGTTGTGATTCAACTTGTAATTGGTCAGAAAATATTAATACAAAGGATTAATTATTTTTAATAATTAATTTTGTTATTAATTTTCTTTAAAAGCCTCACACGGGGCACCAATATGTTGTGATTCAACTTGTAACTGGTCAGAAAATATTAATACAAATGATTAATTATTTTTAATAATTAATTTTGTTATTAATTTCTTTAAAAACCCTTGCACGGGGGAAACCATTATGTTGTTGTTCAACAATAGTGGCAATCATTTGATTGATAAAAATAAAAGTAATAAATATTAATTAATTTGTTTTAATAATTAATTAACTTTAGATCGGGGCACCACCCTGAAATCAGGGAAAAGACAATCAATCTATGCCTTTCAAAATCAGTCTAAATAATCACTGTAATTGACAATATCAAAGATATCCCAATTGAACAGTAGTGAAGGTATGAATCCGAGCACTGACCCTCGCAACCACTGTTTGTCACAACATTCATATACAAAAGACACAGAGCGTTCCTTTAAGTGAACAAAGGTAACAATTTATTAAATCAAATAACAAGAATCAATTCGACAATTTGATTCACCAACATTAAATATCCAAGGTTAATGGAATGATCTAAGTCAATGAACATTAAAGCATAAATGATAATTTGGTACTTTGAATCAATAAATCCTACTTGCTAAAGCTAAAATCACACAAACTATGTACAACATAAACACCAGTGTGTGTGTGTGTGTGTGTGTGTGTGAACAAGAAGAGATAAGATAAGAGAAGGGAGTGACGCGTTGATAGTCACTCCCCCTTTTGACACCAACATAGTGGAACATGCGCAGTAGCTGTGACTGTAACGCACGCCTCCACCAAAGATGGCGCCAAAACCCATTAACATCAGGCTGCTGATCTTAGACCGAACACGCGACAGCATGGCTGTAGGAGCGCGTGTTCGACTCAAGATGGCGCCTGTGAGACCTTTCATTCATGAATGAAAGAGAGTTAGTGAATGATCGAGAGAGAAAGCGGGAGTACACGATTGATCTTGCGTGCAGACACAGAGGGTGGTTCGAGCCCAGCGTGTTCTGTGACTGAAAACAGCATCGCGTGTAAGTCAATGGCAGTAAAAACACACATACAGACTTGACGTAGGCAACGCCAGGCCAGTCTGTGATTCGTAAGGTTTAAACAGCCATCATCTCACCACGTGATCTCTCTGCTCGTTCACAGCAGGGGAGGATACCTGCGGAGCGCAGCGTTGCAGCGTATGCTCCGCATTCAACAGTAAAATCACAATAACGAACACCAAACGTAAACAAAGAAACATGTGGTTATGATGCGAGCGTGTGGATGCGCAGTCCAACACGTTCAACACAAAGAAAAATTCACAAACACAGAAATATAACCTAACTCTGCCCAGAACACATTTGCCTCTTACTGTAAGCGGATCTCAGGTTTTGTGGTCAGTCCATGGATTCGGTTCAGTTTGTTGGAACCGTGGAGTGTGGACGGGCCGTTATTTGGCTCACAGCGGACAGCTGTTGATCCTTGTTGTCTCTGAGTGGAAGCAGAGCGGGCGTCAGGTATGGAGCGCTGCGCTGGCGGAGATGCGGGCGGCTTCTTCAAAAGGCGCATAGTTCGTGCTGCATGGGAGTGTCCCATGTCGGAGGGCACGGCCGGAGCCGCGTGGCCCAAGGGCCAGGAGCCCCGAGCAGGAACCAGTGCAGCAGGCAAGAGCGAAGGAACAAGAGGAAGGAAAAAGAGGAGGAAGAAAGTTCTGTCTTCCAATTTATATGTTTTATCAGTCGGGGGATCATAAAACAGAGACGGCCAATGAGACTTAAAGGATTCTGCCCCCCCTAGGGGGCTCTCCGGTCATAAACCCCATTTGGTGTTACAAAGTGGAGCCTGCAGGATTGGTTAACTCACAGTCAGGCTTCGAATCCTGCATACAGGCCTTAGTCAGAGAACAATAGATTTCAGCCATACTGTTAGGGCCCAACACCCAGCTTCAGTCAGCCACATTGAAGGGTTTTTTAGAAGCTTTGTTGAGTAAGGTACAAGTTTGCATATTAAGTATTGAACACATCATCATGTGTAACCGATGTAGAGGGAGAGCAGATCTATAGAAAACCTTCATAAAAAGTCTGGTCGGCAAATTTGAGGAAAATGAATTAAACGGGTTAATTCCCACAATTTGAGGGTGCTGAATTCAAATAATTCACACAGCTTTCCAATGGTCTATGGCAGGGGTTTCAACCTTTTCTACTTCAAGGCCAACCTATTCGTATTTTTAACAGGATGGGGCCCAAAAAACCCTTATTTAGATAGATGGCATCTATATTGCATTAGGCTAATAACTAACTGTGCCTCAAATTGATGTGTTTAAAACATTGACATACATGATAAACTTTACCAATATTGTTCTCTTCTAAAATCAGTTCTTCACTGGTTGAGAAACACTGGTGTATGGGATGTCAATATTACATGAAGTATGTAGTCTACCATTTACTTAATACATCCCACCACTCTCCCCTCTCCCCCTAACTGTCCTGAGCTCAGGACACTGTAAAACAACAGGATATTATGCAAGCGTTACACTGTGGATTGTTAATTTGTAGCATTTGTAGCCTGGTAAATTGTATTTATAAAATACATGGCAAAAACATATTTTTTCTAGGTTGTTGGCATCATTTACAGATTCATAGAGAAAATATCCAACATTCCCCCAGTACATTTATTTGCCACTGATTTGTGATCAAAGTTAAACAATAATTATGATTCTGTCTTTATCTGATGTTCATATTTCTGTTATTTATGGTGTATGTCAATTAGCATGTCATTAGTAAGAAAAAAAATACATAAACAAACATACATTTTCATAAAGCTTCAAATACAAAAAAATGTGTTAGGATGAGTTAAGGAAATTGCATGGTGATAGCTCATAAAATTTTCGCATCCGATTTATCCTATTCACTCCTAATGTATTGTCTATGGAGGTCTATGTTTATATGCTAATTAGTGGACTAAAAGCGGAATTCAGCTTGGTAATGTAACTTGCATTACATTTGTTAGAAGTTCTCTTTTGTGAAGCTGCTCTCCCTTTGATGTCATGGAAAGAAAGCTTTTAAAACACAAATAAGAGGCAAGAAACCATCTAGTTTGAAGGTAATTTCACCTCCAATCCGTGCATATGGACATCTAGATTACTATATTTCGATAGGCTCCAAAGATTTTGTTCTTTAATCTAGTGTTACAATTCAGTATTATTTATAGCATAAATTTACAACACATACATTACTTATAAATTAGAGCTGGTTTCTTGTCTTGGTGTACTGTTTTTCACTTGTCAATACTTTCTCTTACTGTACTAAACCATCCAGCTGCGATATATACTAGGGCTGAACGATATATCGCATTTGCGATAATATCGCGATATGATCAAGTGCAATTTCCTAACTGCAAAGGCTGCGATTATACGCTGTTCACGTGACATGCGCGTGTAAAACGTGATATAAATATAATCGAACGAGATCGTCTAACCACAGACGCTGCACTCTGGTCACATGCAGGCTCCCTGCGCGCTCACATGCGCGCGTTGCGGAGGACGAGTCACGGCCCGTTTTTGTGAATGGAATAGGTGAGGGCGGGTCGGTAAGGTGACTATGGAGCTGGCCGCTGTCCGAACAGCTGTTCAGTGACTGTGCGTGTCCAAGCGTGTGTGTGTGCGCGTGTGTAGTGCGAACGAGCTTGCGCTAATGTTAAGAACGGGGGTGGACACAACAATAAGCCGTCTACACGATTGAAGACGGCATCTCACCCACTCAAGATCCTGCACTCTGGTGGACACAACAAGCGCAGGTTCAATAACCTGAGCCGTCTGGAGACACACCTGTGCCAGTGGAGAGTTTCTCTCTGCTCCGCTTTTTTTTAACCTCATTTTTATTATCGCTGTTTTGATGTTCAATAATGGACCGTTTTTGAGCCTAAAACGACGTAGTACACTGTAGAATAGTTAGTTTCCACCCCCGCATTGCTGCGGTTGCTGCTGCTGTTACAAAAAAAAAAAAAAAAAATGTCTGAAATTCCCATCCCTAGTTACGCCATATGATCGCACGTATTATTATTATTATTATTATTATTATTATTATATTTAATGACTGTCTAGCAGTTCACAGATGTCAAAAAACTGAGTGTGGTAAAGCCACATATTTTTATAAATATGTGTGCATATATATATATGTATATATACATATATACATATATATATATATACATATATATATGCAATCTGCACTTTGTGTGACTTGTGACTGACTTTCATTTTAACACCAGGGTTCCTTCTCAGCACTTTATGTTCAGATGTTTGTAAGTTCCAAATATGCTATTGTGATTGAAGTAGTTAAATTAAAATCATCTATTCATGCATCACCTCATGTCATCATAACAGAGGTCTGTCTTCCAGGAAAGAACAGTTTATTTTTAATGTAATATAGTATTGGCCATACTTATGATGTATTGCTTGTCTTTGTTTAATAATACAGAAGATTAAGACCTTTAAAAAATAATCGCATCGCAATCGCAATATTGGCACGAAAAATCGCAATTAGATTATTTTCCATAATTGTTCAGCCCTAATATATACCGTATGAAATACTCATTTTTTTTTTTTGTAATTGGTGTAGCATCACCAGACCTTCTGCGGCAGCTGCTGGACTGGTTGGGAAAAGCCTGCTGAAATCCTCAGTCAGGAGGTGGTACAGTCACGTGTGCGTCACCACATGCCAACAGCAAGCACTTGCTATGAGCGCTTGCGCATTCCTGACCATTACAAAACTTTTGTGTCCTTACAATCTGATCTCATGATTTGTCTTTGATTTGTGGAGAGTGTTTTTTTTGGCATCATTTAATTCTGTGCAACTCAATTTCAACTTTTAACTTCTCTATTCTTCTCTATGTCTATTTTAGAATCATTTGTTCCTTCTGTAATTGTTCAAAAGGCACTAACAAAAATGTCTTAATTGTGTGTCAGTCACATTGTTTATTCCTCCAAAAAATGTTCAACATACTGCAGAGTAGCCAGATAAATGTCAACACCATGGGACTCAGATGGCTGCATGGGGTCAATTAGGTGCTTCAATGCCTCCAGTTGCTCGGGAGTGAGGCGGCTGTCCAACTGAGGAACATTTACTCCAACTTGTGGTTTTGGGACCTCCCCACTTTCCTCCCAGTCAATTTCAGGAATGTTCATATCCTGTTAAAAGGGAATCGAATTCTAGATTGTAAAAGTCATGTCATGTTTTTTTTGTCATGTAGGATTTTGACTTGGCTTACAGTTCACATCTGTGTTGTCATTACATAATGTTTTTGGCAATAATGGTTTGACTAAACACATTTGCACTGTGTTTTAATTAACTCTTTGGGGTCAAGCATCCCCCTTTATTTATTTTTTAAACATCCAATGCTGTGTGAGGTTTAGTCCTTAGAAGGTTTTTACTGACATGATAATTCCCAGTCTATACGACAAAGTAAGGAAAGATGGAGTCGATTAGTAGTCGGTTGATGGTTTGTCTTCTCGTGCCACCGACTCTTATATCACCGTTATGGGACACTATGTAGATGATGAGTGGAACTAACAGTCTCACGTCCTACAAACACGAGTGTTTAATCAATCTCACACAGGGGCTAACTTAGCAGCATTGCTGCAGGATGTTCTCAGCAAGTGGAATATCACATATAAAAATCCAGCATAAGTAACAGACAACGCAAGGAATATGATAGTGGCCGGGGCTGGCGCAGAGATGGAGCCCCATGTGAGGTGCGTGGCGTACACATTCAATTTGGCTTCACAAAAAGCATTGAAGATGGACAGGGTGTCTGAAATGTTGGTGAAGGTGAGGAAAGTGGTCACATATTTCCACAAAAGCCCACAAGCAGCTGAAATTTTGCGTGATATACAGTCACAGTTACACCTGCCCAACCATAAGCTTATTCATGATGTTTCCACAAGATGGAACAGCTCGCTGGATATGCTTGAGCGATTCTGGGAGCAGCAACCTACCCTTTTGAACGCTATGCTTTCCAGGAGGATCAAGAGGGGAGAAGGCCTTGCTGCAGCCAATGTGAATGAGGATGACATGACTCTTATCCAAGAAATCATTAAGCTAATGTCCCCGCTGAAAGTGGCCACAACACTTCTAAGTGAAGAAAAAAGCCCCACCATTTCAATGATCACACCAATACAAGCTAAACTCCACAAACATTTCTCTGAAGACAGCAGCGACCTGCAAGTCATTGCTGATATGAAGCAGCGGTTTTGACAAGATTTTTTCAGCCGTTACTTGCAACTCCAAGAACTCCTCCACAATGCATCAGCCCTTGAACCCCACTTTAAAGACCTGATGATGACCTGATATCTTTGATGATGTTGACACCAGAGAACTAATCTTCATGAAAATAACAACAGAGGTGGTGAAGATGAATGAAAAGGTAATATTGATTGCTTTTTTTTTATAGAATGTGACAACCTAGCCTTCACTCTCACTCACACTCTCTCTCTCTCTCTCTCTCTCTCTCTCTCTCTCTCTCTCTCTCTCTCTCTCTCTCTCTCTCTCTCTCTAACACACACTCCATGTCTCTCTAAATGTCCATGTTTAATGTTCAAATTGTGTCCTAATTTTTAGTTGAATTCTAATCTAATTAAGGTTATATGGATTGTCAGGCAGGTGACAGTGGCACACTGAATGAGGGAGAGGCAGCTGAAGGAGGAGGTGACAGAAGCCCCAAAATAGAGAAAGAGAGAGGTTTGTTCTGACTTTGCAAGGAGTAATAGACTGTTGGTTTAAAATATGTGTGTAATCATTGTTGAGCACTGTTTGTGAGTGTTGTTTTGACAGCCCTTATTTTTCAACACTAATAATCTCATGTCATTTCTCCCATTAATAGATGATGTGATGCCTCGCCCTCTCCCACAAAGAAGACAGCCCTGGACCAGCTGTTTGGAGAGTTCCTCACCCCAAGAGCACCCACGAAGACCATAAGGGAGAAAGCTCAGGATGAAATCTTAAAATACAGAGAGAGAGATTCTTTAGATCTAGGTGGTGATGTGTTGCAGTGGTGGAAAAAGCAGGTTGATCTACCACTGCTTTCAGCTTTGGCTAAGAACTACTTGTCCATACCAGCAACTAGTATATCTTCTGAGCGTGTCTTTAGCACAGCAGGGGATATTGTTACTGCCCAACGCAGTCTCCTACTTCCTGATCATGTTGATCAGTTGATATTCCTAAAAAAGAACTTGAAATAGAAACATGTTGGTTAAATGTTTGAATCCAGTAGCCTGAACTGCCAGATAGGGACTGTTACTGCCTTGTTACATAGCAATATGCCTTTTTCTGTTACACTTTTCTCTTAAAGGGAAAAGCGACTGAATAGAGAACGGGACCCGAATGCAGAGCAGGAGACGAGATTATAAGAACAACAGTATTTATTTAGCCTAGCTTGGTACAGAAGCTAAATGCGAAGGTAATGGAACGAGCGAGCAGTGGACACGGACTGCAGCTGGGCCGCTCCTCAATGGCAAAAGTTTGTGTCTTGGTTCCCAGAGGAACGGACTCACTCGGCTTGATGGTGGCGTAGGTGAAGACATCGTCTTGCGAGGAGACGACGAGACGTGGAGCAGGAAACACAGCCTCAGGCGACGAAGCAGGAGCACAGACGGAGACGGCGTCTCGGCAGGTGAAGGCGAGACGAACCAGGAAGTGAATCGGCAGCTCCACAGGAGACGAGGAGAACCAGAGCGGGAAGACAGGAGGCGGGAGTGATTCCGGGAGATGGTGGAATCCACTGAAGCTCTGTGAATCTCGAGCGGCAGGAGACGTGATGACCTGCAGGAAGCGCAGGGTAAGTATCGAGTTGGAAAATCGAGAGTCAAAGATAGTTTCGCGTAGCAAGGTAAGTAGGTCTTTACCAGCCGAGTAGAAACAATAGACTGACACTGGTGACGAGCGCAGCTCCGCCTTGACAGTGAGTCTCGTATCTGTTGCCAAACAGCTTGGCATCGGTGAAGGTTAGCCTGGACGGAGGGAACTGCCACCTCTTCTTCTTGAGCCATGAACTGGGAGACACCGGTGGAGGCAGAAGTGAGAGAATTGTGGGCGTATTCAATCCAGGGTAGAAATGAGCTCCATTCAGCTGGGTGGCGGGTGGGGACGCAGCGGAGGGCGACTTCCATGGTCTGATTTGACCTCTCCGTCTGGCCATTGGACTGCGGGTGATACCCTGAAGACAGGCTTGTTGACGCCCCCAAGGCTGAACAGAAGGCCTTCCAAACCTGGGAGGAGAATTGCAGCCCACGGTCGGAGACAATGTCTGTAGGGAAGCCATGGAGGCGGAACACCTGTTGGACCTACAGGTCACCAGTCTCAGTGGAGGATGGTTGTTTGCGGAGAGGAATGTAATGAACGCCCCTTTGAGAATCTGTCGACCACCGTGAGGACTGCCGTGTTGCCGTCGGAAGGGGGGAGACCAGTAAGGAAGTCAACGGCGATGTGAGACCAAGGATGATGAGAGATGGAGAGGGGGTTCAGGAGTCCGGCAGGTGGGCAGTTAGAAGATTTTCCTGGGGCGCAGATGGGACATGCGGAGATGAAGGTGGTGGTGTCTTGATTCATGGAAGGCCACCAAAAACGCTGCTTGATGAACTTGAGGGTTCGAAAAGCTCCGGGGTGACAGGCAAGTTTGGAAGAATGTCCCCACTGTAGAACCTCAGAGTGTGTGGCTTCAGGGACGAACAGCCTGTTCGGAGGACCACCCCCAGGATCAGGTTCAGTTTGCTGGGCTCTGCGAACACGAGTCTCAATGGGCCAGGAAGCAGCGCCCAGGATGCAAGAGGGAGGCAGGATAGTTTCCGATTCCTGGCTAGGAGGGTCGGGAGAGAAGAGACAGGCTTGACCTTGCGGGTACCAGGACGGAAGGTCAGGGTGAAGGAGAAACGGCCCAGGAAGAGGGCCCATCTCACCTGTCGGGAATTGAGTCTCTTGGCATCTTGGAGGTACGCCAGGTTTTTATGGTCCGTCCACACGATGAAGGGTTGGGCGGTTCCCTCCAACCAGTGTCTCCACTCTTGGAGAGCGAGAACAATGGCCAGAAGCTCCTTGTTCCCCACGCCATAGTTCTTCTCAGCGGGGGGAAAACGACGGCTGAAGAAGGCGCAGGGATGAAGCTTCTGGTCGCTGGGATCCCGTTGGTAGAGGACCGCCCCCACACAAGTGTCAGATGCGTCCACCTCGACGATGAATTGTAGTTCTGGATTGGGATGTAGCAGGATATGAGCCGTTGTGAACATGTCCTTCAGGCGCTGGAAAACAGTTTCAGGTGCCTCGGACCAGAGGAAAGTCTGTTTGGGAGATGTGAGTTTCGTTAGGGGTTCAGCAATGCGGCTGTAGTTCTTAATGAATTGACGGTAGAAGTTGGCAAACCCGAGGAAGCGTTGTAACTGCTTCAAAGTTGTAGGGGTTGGCCACTCCTTCACAGCTGCGATCTTCGAAGGGTCGGGAGAGAGGCGACCTTGTTCCACCACGAAGCCTAGGAAGGGGACAGATGTGGAGTGGAAGGAACACTTCTCGGCCTTAACAAACAGTCTGTTCTCCAAGAGACGTTGGAGCACCAGGCGGACATGCTGGACATGTTCCTCTTCGGTCTCGGAGAATGTCAAGATGTCGTCAAGGTAGACGAAGAGGAACCTGTCCAGCATGTCTCGTAGGATGTCGTTCACCAGGTGCTGGAAGACGGCGGGGGCGTTAGTCAGGCCGAAGGGCATGACGAGATTCTCGAAGTGACCTACAGGGGTGTTGAACGCCGTCTTCCACTCGTCCCCTTCGAACTAGGTGGAAGGCGTTCCTTAGGTCGAGTTTGGAAAAAATCCGCGCCTTGCTGAGGGGACTGAAGGCTGCGTCCATCAGGGGTAAGGCGTAACGATTCTTGATAGTAATATCGTTGAGGCCTCGATAGTCGGTGCAAGGGCGTAGGGAACTGTCCTTCTTCTGCACGAAGAAAAATCCAGCGCCGACAGGGGAGGAAGATGGACGGATGAGACCGGCAGCAAGAGACTGATTGATGTAGTCCTCCATGCTCTTACGTTCCGTTCTGGAAAGATTATATAGTCGTCTTGAAGGGAGGGCGGCTCCTGGGAGCAAGTCTATGCCGCAATCATAGGGACGATGAGGAGGCAGGGCGAGCGCACGGTCCTTCGAAAAAACCTCAGCTAGGTCGTGGTAAACCTCAGGGACGGCGGAGAGGTTGGGTGGTTCAGGAGGAGGAGCTGAGTTTGAAGTTTGCATGGGGTGCGCGGACCTCAGGCAGTTTTACCTGCCTTTGTTGTTCAGAAGAACATACGCAGCTCCTGAAAACAATACTGTGTCTATGAAGACTGTTGATAATAAGTCTGATTTTTGTTTTTATGACTATTAATATAAAAAATGTAAATTCATATATGTTGTGGTTTATTTTCTAGCCCTTAGTGTTCCTCCATTACAGTATTAGAAGAAAAGTGATTTAATTAGGAGAAAAGGGTTGATAAACACTTTATTAGAGCTACTTCGTTTACTGATGACAACTACATCATTTTTATTGTGTAAATCTAACTTGTCTAGTATAATAATATAATAAAATCAATAGCTATTCTGCCTCCTTCCTCAAGTCTTTACTTTACACAAGTGTACAAATGCATGCAGGGTGTGAAGGTGAACAAAAATAACTTTATTATTCACATAGGAAAATGTTTTACCATCATATTCAAGAGTACAAATTAAAATCAACTAGGAGCCAAATCGAAAAGCATGTCTAACACAATATGCAAACAAAAAATAAATAATGAAACATGTAGAGCGGTGTCAGAATCTGATGTGGGACAGCTGGAGGAGTCACAGTGGTGAAGAGGAGCAGCGCTGGATGCTGTGAAGAGTTTCTCCAAGACTTGAGCGGGCAAGAGGGAGACTGCAGGAGTTTCGGAGATCCGCGGAGATGGAAAACGCCTGAGTGGAATATGAAGTGCAGGTGTAAACGAGATCACATACAGTAACTGTACGGTAAATGCACCATAATAGGACACTAATGCACAAGCCAGGTTAATTTAAAAAGAATGCGATAAAAAGAGGGGTAAGACTGTTAATTTTAAGTTGAAGACCCAGTTATAAGCATATGGGCTGTACTTCTGTTTGTTTAATAACTTTTGTTTAAATTCGGAACCTGAGAGCAAGAAGCAAAGCTTTCCTCGACATTGCAAGGTTTCTCTAACATGTTTTTTTTATATAGACTGACAGAGTGGGAACATAGAACAATGTTGGACATTGCTAGAAGGCAGGGGGGTCCCCAATCAGGACTTCCTCCCACCTCTAGTGAGGGGCTCCACCTTTACCGGGGGATTTTCCCCTCCCCCTCCAACAGGGACAAGGGCACGGTTCAAGGGGCCCACAGTTATCGGAAGGATTGTTCTGTTGTTTTTGTTCATGTGGTTGTTAATGTTGCAAGTGTCAGTGGGAGAGAGGGAGGAGAACCAAGAATAGAACAGGATGCAATGTAACCAACTTAAAGTGGTGTCTCTGAATGTGAACGGATTAAACAATCCAATGAAAAGAGGGAAGGTTATAGCAAAACTAAAAAAGGAAAAATCACAGATCAGTTTTTTACAAGAAACACACTTATCAGACCAGGAACACGAGAAATTCAAGAAATTGGGATTTAAAAATACTAAAAAAGGAAATAAGAGGGGAGTAGTGATTTTGATTTCAAGTACAATTAAATTTGAGACCCTGAGGGAAATAAAAGATAAAGAAGGGAGATATATCTTGGTGAAGGGGAAAATTGAAAATCAGCTTTTCACACTCATCAATATCTATGCACCCCCAGATGAGGGGAAAGCGTTTTTCAAGAACTTTTTTGAGGTAATTCTTCAAGAAACAGAAGGAATTTTGGTAATGGTGGGGGATTTCAACTCTACGCTTGATCATAATCTGGATACAACTAGCACAAAGAAAAGCAGCAAAATACATGTATCCCGATATATAAACACAGCTCTAGAAGAATTAGGAATAATGGATGTCTGGAGGGAACTCCATCCGCTGGAAAAAGACTTTACTTTTTATTCTGCTCCGTACTCTGTACATACAAGGATTGATTACTTTTTTATGAATACAGTAGATAGATTCAGAGTAGAAGAATGCAAGATAGGAGTGGCAGATGTATCTGTTCATTGTATCCTCCATTTGTCACTGAATATGAACAGTAGGAAAAGGAATACAGTATGGAGAATGAATG
The DNA here is from genome assembly GCF_963457635.1 of Microchirus variegatus. Taxonomy (NCBI): domain Eukaryota; kingdom Metazoa; phylum Chordata; class Actinopteri; order Pleuronectiformes; family Soleidae; genus Microchirus; species Microchirus variegatus. The sequence continues at coordinate 9,071,630 of NC_139804.1, read as the reverse complement.
TTGGTTTACTAAATGACGTAGGATTTGTGGAGGAGATGAAAACAGAAATAAATACATACAGGGAAGAGAATGACAACGGGGAAGTGGATCCCATTATTCTGTGGGTTGCCATGAAAGCAGTTATGCGGGGAAAACTTATATCACAATCGACATATCGCAAAAAAAGCTAGACTAAAAGTATACCAAGAAAAGATTAAAGAACTTAGAAATTTGGAACAGCGGCATAAGAACTCAAATGATCCAAGCTTAATTAAACAAATACAGGAAGTGAAAACAAAAGTGAATGAGATACTAGGGGACGAAGTAGAAAAGAAAATTAGATTCCTGAAACAAACGAGTCTGGCTCCAAAGCTACAAAATTACTAGCGAGGAGATTAAGAAAACCACAACTAGGGACAACAATTCATAAAATTAGAGCTCCCATGACCAATACATTAGAGATTGACCCCGGAAAAATGGACAAGGTGTTTGAAAATTACTATAAAAAGTTATATACACAACCGGACTCAGCGGACGAGGGGACAATAAGAAATGTTTTAAATCAATTAGATCTCCCATCAATAGGAGGACAACAAAATAGATGTATAAATTCATATGTCACAGCGAAGGAACTGGAAGAAGCCATTAAAAGGTTAAAATCAAATAAAACTCCAGGAAGTGATGGCTTCCCAGCCGAGTGGTATAAAATATTAAAAAAAGAGCTGGGCCCGATGTTATTGGCATCAATTAATGATACCCTGAAAAATGGAAAGATCCCACCATCCTGGAGTGAAGCTATAATTACAGTGCTCCCCAAAGAGGGAAAGGATAAAGAGTTATGTGAAAATTATAGGCCAATATCGATTTTGAACTGTGACTATAAGATATATACTTTTATTCTGGCTAAGAGACTTGAGACCTTTATGACAGAACTAATTAGTGAAGATCAGTGTGGCTTTATCAAGGGGCGTCAAACGCAAGACAATATAAGGAGGACTCTACATATAATCGAAGAAGTGCAAAAAAAGGGAGAAAGTGCAATATTGCTCAGCCTGGATGCAGAAAAAGCCTTTGATAGTGTTAATTGGAAATATTTATATTTGTGTTTAGAAAAATTTGGCTTTAATACAAGCTCAGTAAACATAATTAAAACGCTCTATCAGGCCCCTAAGGCCAGAATAAAAGTCAATGGTAACCTCACTAACTGGTTTAAGCTGGAAAGATCTACTAGACAGGGTTGCTGCCTATCTCCGACGCTCTTTGAAATTTACATTGAGCCTCTAGCTCAAGCAATAAGGCAAGATGAGGACATAGTAGGGGTCGACGTGAAAGGCACAGAGCATAAAATTGGGCTTTTTGCGGATGATGTGCTGATCAGTTTAGAACGTCCAGATTCATGCCTCCCTAAACTTATGGAAAGGTTGGATTCTTTTTGTTACTTGTCAGGTTATAAACTTAACGTGGCAAAAACACAGGTTTTAACCATAAATTTCGCCCCGTCCCAGGTCATACAACAAATGTTTAAATTCAAATGGAATGCAAAAACAATAAAATACTTAGGTGTGACTCTAGTAGGAAATTTGACAAAATTATATGAAACTAATTACAGGGCACTGAATCAGGAAATTCAAAAAGATATGGAAAGGTGGTCGGTGTTGACATTGGATTACAGTTCCAGAATTGAAATCATAAAGATGAATGTACTGCCGATAATCCTATATCTGTTTCAGGCATTACCAACAGAAATTCCCAAATCACAATTTAAAGAATGGGACAAAAAAATCTCACGCTTCATTTGGGGGGGAAGCAGACCCAGGATAAAATACACAATCCTACAGATTCCCAAAGACAAAGGTGGTCTAGCTCTACCAAATCTTTTAGAATATTACTATGCAGCACAAATTAGACCTTTGATGTACTGGTGTGACTCTGATTACATTGCTAGGTGGAAGGAAATTGAATTAAAAACTGAGGCATATCATATCCACAATATGATAGCAAACAGGGATATATTTAATATGAGAGGATGCTTCCATCAGTGACTAAATTCACTCTGGATGTATGGTTTACAGTGGTTAAAAATACAATTTAGAGAGGGAAATCAGAATCTTAACTTGGGTAGCCCAAGATCCTAAATTTAAACCAGGTGCAAATTACAGCAGTTTTGAACGCTGGACAAATATAGGTATAACAGCACTGTGTACAATGATTGACGGGGGCAAAATTAAAGATTTTCAGAATCTCAAGAGGGAATATGGATTGGAGGATATTGACAGGTTTAGGTATCTCCAAGTTAAAGATTTCTTTGAGAAAGAAATCAAACCAGATCTTCCCCAAGATCTGAATAAAGTGACTGTAACATTATGTAAGGCATATAAAAATAACACTGGGAAAGTGATTTCATTATTATATCAAGGTCTAGTGAATAACAGAGGAACCTCCACATTATATATTCGGGACAGATGGGTAAAAGAGAGTAAGACACCGCTAACAGAAAAGGACTGGTATAACATATTTGATATACAGCGAACCACCACAAGCTCCAGGATGTGGAAAGAATTCTGCTGGAAAAATATAGTCAGATTATTTATTTCTCCCGAAATTAAGAACAAATTCTTATCCACACAACAAGCATGCTGGAGACAATGTGGGGAACAGAAAGCAGGACATACACATATTTTTTGGGAATGTAGTAAGGTAAAAAAATACTGGAATGATATATGGGTTGAATTGCGGAAAATACTGGGATATAAACTACCAATGTCATTTGAGGTGTTATATCTTTGTAACCTGACAAGGAATAATGTACTGTGTGAGGACAAATATTTGGTCAAAATACTTCTGGCTGCAACCAAGAAGGTGGTCACAAGGAACTGGTGTCGTGAAGGCTCCCCCACTTTGAGGAGCTGGTTGGATACAGTCGAGGAGATATACAATATGGAAAAACTCACATATATACTGAGACTCCAACAATTGGAGTTCAACACTAAATGGGACAAATGGACAACTTATAAATCTCACTGCGGAGATGCCACTGGAGACTCTGAATGTAGTTGAACTCATTGTAATTTTACGATAAAAGGCCTGTATCCCTCTGACACTGCTGTTTCTTTGTTGTTTTGACGTTATGCTGTTTCTCTTTGAAATTAAATAAAAAATTAGTTAAAAAAAAAAAAAAAGTGATGTGTAAACAAAGAAAATCTTAAAAGGGAGAGCACACAGGGGACCACCATCCAGGAGAACCACCACCACCACCGTCAACCTTCAGCACTCGGGGGAAAAGGAGAACATACACTGTAAAAAAAAAAGTAATTTTACAGAAAATATTCCGTAATATTTAACAGATTTTTACTGTTTTCCAATAAAACAATGAAATGTTAGTAGATTTACAGATGTTTTCAGTAATTCTAGGTTTTAGGTTTAAAATTACAGTTCATTTACCATAATGTAAGATTACATTAATATTATGTTTTTTAATGACAATTTATTGTATTTGTACATATTTAACTGTAATTTTACATACAATTGTCTGTATTTTTTACATGTTTATTACCATTTTCCATAAGACAATGCATTAACTGTAAATTAAAAGATTCTAGCAGTTATTTATAGATTTACCTTTTGAATTACAAGTTATTAACCATAATATATTACATTATTATTATGTTTTTTAAAAAGTAAATTAACATATTTTTTTCACATTCAAAAGTAAATTAATATGTTTTTTTCACATTCAAATGAAAATTTACATTAAATGTGATGTAATTTTACAGAAAGAATTCAGCACTCAACAATAAAATGCCTGTAGATTTGGAGATATTGGGATCTTTTTTCCCATTTATATGGTATCGTATTAGTACATATTCCACTGTAATTTTGTATAAAATGTTTAGGGCTTTTTGTATGTATGCGTGTATATAAATAAATATGTATGTATATACACATAAGTTGCTCTAACTTGCTAAGCTGCTCTCACTTATGTCTCTCTAGAAAACACCAACAGCAACAGCAAAACTCAGAAGGGCTCCATATTTTCATAACAGTTTTCATTTATTAATGAATTATGAAACAACCTTGATTTCCATACTTAGTCATAATGTCAAACAGCAGGTGTTATTTTTTTCATGTCTGACATCCATCCATTACATTCTGCATATGTAAAGACACTGAACTATAGAACCATGTCTATTTCCACTGAGAACAGTGCACGTGTGGGAAAAATAAAAATTCTTTCAAAAGAAGAAAAAGATGAAAACTGAATCTCTATGTCATCTGCTAACACTTGAAATAACAATTTCTTGATTTCCATCCTTACTCATAATGTCATACAGCAGGTGTTATTTTTTCTGACATCCATCCATTATATTCTGCATATGTAAAGACACTGAACCATGTCTATTTCTACTGAGAACAGTGCAATTGTGGAGAAAGAAAATGTCTTTCAAAAGAAAAAGAGACAAAAACTGAATCTCTGTCATCTGCTCACACTTGAAATAACAATTTCTTGATTTCCATCCTTATTCATAATGTCATACAGCAGGTGTTATTTTTTCTGACATCCATCCATCATATTCTGCATATGTAAAGACACTGAACTGAAGAACTATGTCTATTTCTACTGAGAACAGTGCAATTGTGGAGAAAAAAAAATGTCTTTCAAAAGAAAAAAAGACGAAAACTGAATCTCTATGTCATCTGCTCACACTTGAAATAATTTCTTGATTTCCATCCTTATTCATAATGTCTTACAGCAGGTGTTATTTTTTCTGACATCCATCCATTATATTCTGCATATGTAAAGACACTGAACTGTAGAACCATGTCTATATCCACTTAGAACAGTGCACTTTTGGAAAACAAGGCGCATCTCCGAAATCTTCTGCTTACACTGCTCTCGCCTTAACTAGGGCCCTGAAATAAAAACCAAGACGTTCAGCGATACAGGCACTGCAATGAACACACCGTCTGCACATGTAGGTAGTGTGTTGTGGACTTAAAACCTTTAATACATGCAAAGTGACCATAAGCAACTTACCCATTAACTACTCCACTCAAACTCTGCAATGCGGTTGATAAGGGTCAGGACCTTCGGGTTCACTGCATTGCTTTTCTTCTTTTCCTTGCGCTCTACTTTGGAGCCCTTTTCTGGATTGATTTTAAAGATGCACCTGAACATGAAGGAGTGATAAAAAGTACAAAACCTGTTACAAATCAACAAAACATCAACACATCAATCAGAACAACAATCTACTCAATCTCGAATAAAAGATACATAAGGGACAGTAGGGGAAACACTTAAGTGTTGCACAAAAAACTGATCTTTTTTAGCAAACATTGTGGTGGTTTCAAAGGTGAAACAATATCGTGCAGCGTTACTGGTTGCTTGTTTTAACACTGATAATACTGCAGCAGTACCCATAAATGTGTGGATGCTTTTGATAGTTGTTGTCACAGGAGGGCAGCAGAGTGGTCACTTCCCCCTATAACCCTTGTTTTTAATGGCGTCCATAAAAAAAAGAGTTTTCAACATACACAGGATTTCTTTTGGTTATCTGGCTTCTCGCTAAGCGGTATAATGAAGCAGGTTATCAACTTCATTAGTCAACTCAAGGTTTCCCAATCTAGCCGTGAGCGTGTTCACATGAAAGAGGCGGTGTTTGTCGCATGTGGCCAATCAGAAACATGGACAAGTCAATCTGCATGAGAGCGCCATATTTTACAAAGAGTAGAACAAACTATAACATTAGAAAAATAGGAATAATTTAGACACACAATCCAGCTGTGTGAATGCGTATCACTGCAATATCCAAAAAATCACAGAATCACAAAAAAGCAGAATTATTAAAGGGATAGTTCGGAGTTTTGGACATAAGACCTATTTTCCAGACGTTTTCAAGAAATTTCATTCAGTTCTTCTAGTTGCCGGTGCTATGGCTAGCGCAAGTCAATGATACAAGTTAGCATGGCATTAGAAACACTCATACCGACTCCACAGTGCACCCGAGGCAAAGCAATTGTTACGGCAGACTATCGATGTACATATCTGTGTTGATAGAATGTTTGCAATAAAACCAACCTTGCAATTTGAAGGATTTATGTCTCAGCAGCAGCAGCAGCACATCATACTTCCGGCAACGGCAGACTGATTCCGCTGCTGCTGAGAAAGAAGTCCCTCAAAACTTCATGCGATGCGAGGTTAGTTTTGTTTCAATTATTATTCTATCAACACAGATATGTACATCGCTAGTCTGCCGTTACAATTGATTTGCCTCGGGTGCACTGTGGAGTCGGTATGAGTGTAGCGCTAGCCATAGCACCAGCGAACTCGGCAACTAGAAGAACTGAATGAAATTTCTTGAAAACTTCTCCATCACACCGGCTGAGTTGTAAAATAGGTCTAATGTCCAAAATTCCGAACTATCCCTTTTAGAAAAGACACAAACGTCCCAGAATCAGTGTGATGAAGAGTCTTGAGCTATATCTCACAGCAGTAAATCAAAGTCCTCTAGATAGACGATCTCTCTACATTCTTATAATATCACAGCTCATCATTAGAGCATCTAACCAATAACATTTGTTTTACATTAAATTTGTCTATTGATTTTCTTATGGGATGTGTGATTAAGACAAATTAATTTAGTGAAAAAATGATTGCCAAAAATGATATGTCTTCATAGATCTACGTTATTTGACCTGCTGCTCTGATTATAACCAGGGGTCTTTTTTAGGCAGCTAAAATTCGTCACTGCTGACCCCATCGCCAGCATTACATTGCTGAGTGTTCTCCACACTGGGGCACAACAACAGCTACCTACCGACTATGCATTCAGTAGCTAAATACAACCACTCTTCAAAAGATCCTAACTATCCCTTTAACCTACAGATGAGTTATATTTTGAATACATGTGTATGATTATTCATGATTTACCTTTGAAGAAACTTCATTGTGGCACTGAGTTCCACTGGGTAGTGCATATTGAAGATATCCAACCCGCGGGTCCCGCATTTATTTAATCATTTGACCCGCACCATCCCGCATGCACAATCGCATCTGTTTTCACAACCCGCCCCGCTGCTATTAAATACACGTTAAATATGTCATTGCACAAGGCTTTTATTCTGTCTGACAAATGTGCTTGAACAGAGCGGCACTGGAAACGACAAATTAAAATCGTAATAAAATATATATATATAGCCTATGTATAAAAAATAAACAATAAATAATTAAATAAATCATAAAATTATATGATAATGACTTGCGTTGGAATTTTGTTACTTTTTAGGAAGCCGGTTACACTACTCTGAGACCCCCCACAATCATGTCGTGTCATGCTGGACGTACCCGTCTTGTGGCTCTCATGCTTGGATAGCGTATCACAAGAATTGCACTTCATGTAACCAATGCTGCTGTCGTCTACTGCACTAATTACCTCACAGAAATTGTCCCAAACATGAGATTTAGCAGCTTGTCCTTCTTTTCTTTTAACTTTGTATTCTCCCGACGGTAATCTTTCCCTCACTTCTTCCATCTTCCCCGCTTCTTTTGATACTGGTTTGTTGTGGCCGCTGCTTGGCGCTTTTGTGACGTCAGGTCGCAGGTGGATTTACCAGACATATTTAATCCTTCATGACCCGCCCCACCCGCCCCGCCAATAAAGTGAACATTTCTTGACCCGACCCAACCCGACCCGCGGGTAACCCGCGAGACCCGCGGGTTATGGGTCGGCCCGCGCATCACTAGCGCACACATACTATTGCCTCTCACTTACCACATACAACAATGCATGGTGTGGGTGGCAGGTGTTCTGTCTCAACCTCCAAAGCTATGCATGTTCTGTCCACCATGTGGAACATTATTGCACGATCCTCTTTGAAGTGTGAAAGTACCATTAATACAGCCCCACAAGGTCCACCTCCAGCTTGGATCTCTGCTCTCTGTTTTGCAACTACACTTGATTTTTCCAATGGAAGAGATTGAAAATATTCAAGGACTCGTGCCAATTTTGTGGCCATGGCCTCCTCAAATCCCTCATTGATGTGGACACCAGTCAAGAGTTTGAAGTGTGCCTTCATGCCAACAAGTGAGAAGAGGAGAGGCCATTCTTCAGTAAGGGCCTGGGCGTCCTTACCAGACATTATGTAATTTCTCTGAGATTTGAAGGTGTCTGAAATTAACTGTTGGATTTGTTTTTCATTCCTCACATTTTCCATGAACATTTTTTGCATGTCTTTTTTCTTCTGCATCTGTGTTTCCACATTCACAGGTCCAGATTCCCACTGAATACAGCCATAGGAGTCTTTCCGTTGCTTTTTATTTTCTGATACAGTGCTGATGTCATCTGGGATGATCCTCTTCTTACCCAGTGTCTCAATCCTCTTGTAGTTATCAACTCTGCACTGAAGTTGTTTTGTCAGAGAATCATAGCCACTTCCAACAACTTCCCCTTCTATGATGTCTTTGAAAGACTTTGGATATTCTAGGACCATCTTCCGTGCGACTTCACTTAAGTGCTTCTTCGCTGGTGTCCTGCAAGTGGCAATAATTTCAGCTGTAATAATGCAAATTAATTCCCTCCTTTCCCTGGCTGTGGGATGTTCCTGCTTGTCTAATTTCTTCCTTACAACAGCTGGCAGCATGTTCCAAGGGACTTTAAAATTGTAGTGCCAGTCACTGCCCAGTTGTCTAGTGGGACTAGAGCATTCACTACCAGATGTAGAGGAGAAGCAGCTTCTCGTTTCTGGAGTTTGAGGTGTGCCTGGGCTTCCAAATGAGCTTCAAGAAGTAGATGGTATGCTTGGGCTTGTAGTGACCCTGAGTGTGCTTGTGAAATCCTCCTCCATGTTTGAGTGGCTTGAAGCTGCATCACTCTGAGCAGAGAAGACACCTAAGAAGCACAGAGACATACATAATGAATAGTAGACCAATAATTACACTGGTGGCAATATACTCATATTATATATTGAGCCTTGACTTACTTTTAACATATGCAATAAGCTTCCTTGCTTGAATGGGTCTGAGCACGCCTGCAAGGTCATTTATCTGGATAAGCTTCATGTCCTCAACCGTTTCCACCCCAACTTCTTGGAGGACATCCATAATGGGTTGCAGTATAGCTGGCGCGCTACACATTGGTAATGCTTCTCAAACAAGAGTGGCTATGTCATCCATGTCTAAAAGGGGGGATTACATGATGAGTGAAATAAAAACATCTACAGATCCAAAACACTTCATGCTTCAGGGATATTACTTTCATTGCAAGCAGATCGTATGCAGCCAGTGGATAAAAATCAAGACACTGATCAGCATTGATGCAAAGCATATCCCTTGCTGATTCTCCAACTTTATGAAGCCCATACTCAGACATGTAAGATGATGAATGTGGTGTCACAAGAAAATACACATCTTTGTTTTCTTTCATCAGTATGAGCTCAAGTTGTCCAAATTCCACAGATTCAACACTCCTAAGGCATAGAAAGGAGCCCTTTCTATAGAGAGTTCCCTGAAAGCGTACTTCTGTGGATATAAAGTCAGGTGTGACCAAGCTCTCTTCAACAGCATTGCGTACCCCACTGCTGTACAACTCAGCATGATAAGGGGAGGAATCTTTCACTTGCAATGCTGGAGGAAAGAAGGAGCTGGAGTTCATGTAGGACTGCAGTAGCTGGTGGTTGTTTGCAAGAGATTTACAAACATTTTTAAAGTTTTGTGTCCTCCTCACACATCGTTTAAAATATGAATGCTTGCTCTCAAACCTCATTGTCCACAAGCGAATGAGTGGGCCAAGCCTCATGATCAGAGATGGGTAATGGAGGAGGAAGTGATGCTTTGGTTTGAGTTTCTCAGAGGGAAAGAGATGCTTCCTTGTTTCAAGATATTCTTGTATGTGGATCTGAAGGAAACTGACTTGGCCAGCAGATATCTTGGGTGCACAGACTAATTCAACCACCTCCTTTAGAATTATAGCCAGCTGCCAAACTGGGTCCTGGGTGTCTTTGATTTTGTCCCCAATAATGATGGGAAAAAGTCTCAGCAAACACCAATTCTCAGCTGCCTGCCCACCAATCTTAATGCCACGTTCACTGACTTCTGAAGGAACAGAACTAGCATCAGAACCCAGGTACTTGAACTGTTTAATTTGCCGGTTGAGCTGCTGGTAAGTCATCCATTTCTTTACCTTCACAAAGTACTGAATGTAAATGGGTAGGTCATAGGCAACTACTCCTTCAAATATGTCATGGCCTATGCACGGTGGAAGGCCTGGCTGACACACATGAAAATATATGAGACCATTGAAAAGTGAGTCAAATTTTACTCCATTTACATTTGATGTCTCACTGTCCTGTAGTAGCTGCACTGCCTCTTTGTAACTCTCAACAGTTCTCACTGGAAACTTGCCACCCAATTTGTCCATTTACTCTCTGGGTACCAAGCAGTACCTACAACAGTGAGAGGAGGTACTGAAATTTTCAGTATAACCTCCAATGCAGTGGGACCCCAAATTGTCACCAACAATGCACATGACTGTTGCTCGTACAGTATGACCTGAAGAAGTGACAAGCCCATTATCCTCTAGCTCTCTCAAGTCTGAGAGCATTTTTGAAAACACTCTCTTGTGTCCAAAGTATTTGAAGTCTCGCTCTGTGCACAAAAGTAAGAGCTGCAGCTGATCAACACTTGACCAATAGAACGGCTCAAAGTTGGCAAGTGTAAAGTACACCCCCACGATCTTGTGCTTTTTCTTGGTTGAGCCAAGAGGGTTGACTACCTTAAAAGCATCCTGGTATAAAATAAGCTTTAAATTTATACCTGGTTGCATACACAGAGCATTTGACTTGAACACTGATCCATCACACACATCAGTCAACACCCCAGGAGGAGGGACATTTTGCATCTTCACACATTCTTGCCATACGACAGGATCTTTTAGCATAGCTTTCAGTGTTTCTTTGAGAGGGATGTACTGTACATACTTGTCAGTTCTGTTGCTAGCTGTCCCTAAATGAATAGGTTGTGGGTGCACATAACTGAAGTTTTTCTGGAAAAACTGCTTCCTGTTATACTCTGTAGACAGAGGAATACTGCATGAAGAATGCAGATCTGTCAAACTACTCAATGCTTCATCAACATCAGAGTCAGAGAGATTTGTTCTGGCTTTAAGTACCTCTTTGAATTGTTTTTGTGTGTGTTGATTGCAAATATCATGCAAGTCATTTATCTCTTCAACAACCATCTGTATAGTCGATGAAGGAATGAGGCATTTTGCCTGCAGTTTCATGTAAAACATAGAGAGATTTTTAGTGTACAAGGCTCTCAAATCAATGTCATCTGGCATGTCCACAGAGTCAGGGACATATTCAGCTGTACCACTTTCCATCACATCAGATGTTTTACTTACCACCTCTACAGAACATGTAGCAGAAACTTGACCTGCTGTTGCATGCTTGTGGATCCTGGATATATGTGATGTAAATGAAGACCTTACTTTGAATGTTTTGCCACATTTAGCAAATGGACAGTTAACCAACTCACGTTTGGTAAGATGTGACCTGAGGTGTGCAAGAAGGTCTTTGAGATCTGTGTATTGTTTCTGACAACTTGTGTTCTCACATGTATATGGCCCTTGTATAGTGTCCAATTCTGACACAGATGGGTTATTATGGTGTCTATAACAATGTGTTTTAAAAGCGCTGTATTTGATAAACACACGTTTGCAGTCAACAACCCAACATGGAAATTGTCCATGAGCTTCATGTCTATGAAGTATTTGGTGGTCTACATAACCTTTGACTGAATTTAAGGAAAGGCTACAGAAGTGACACGGAAAGACCTTCGTCATTTCACATTACAGTTCTACAGGCAAACTCACTTGAAATTAAGATAGCAAAAAAAACTGTATATACAGGTTTATAGAAACAATATATATTATTTCACAAGCGATTTTACAACTACAAATACAATTAGCAGGATATATCCCGAATGTAATTTGCATGCAGATACCCCTGAGTAGCAGCGCTGTTTTGGCTAGTTTGGATGGATGCTAACCAGCACAAAGCTAATGTGCGCGGTACAAACCTTTCAGTATCTGCTCACAGACACCAAACATACAATGACACATAAAATTGAGCTGGAATGCTTATTAGCGTTACCTACCGTGTTCGCCACGCTGAGCAGGGAACAGCAGGGTCGAAACGTCCGTCCTTTCGTTCGTTAATTCGTCCTTGCAGCAGCAGTTAGGTTCAAGACACGTGCAGTAGTACCATGGTTGTATCGTACAGGTTCACCTCGCAACTTCGTTGTTCTTCTATTGAGGTTTCATGGCGGATTTGTTGCATTACCGCCACCATCTGGTATGGAGTGTGGATCAAAATGTGGATCTAACTTAACTATTACTTCAAATACCTGGTTTACAGAACATTTTTCTTGAATACTGATCCATCACACAAATAAATACATAATGAATAAGAACAAATAATAATTATACAAAAAGTAAAAAGAAATAATAACATACGGTAAGCCTATTCACACACACATACACATTTTTATTTTTACGCGTTAATGCGTTACTTTAAGTGTCATATTATTTGACAAAAGACAGGCTTTTTGAAGTTAAAAAGAGAAAATAATACAAATATCGCTAACACTTTTACGGAGCCCCTAAAGGGACATGGAGAAGAAAAAAAAGAAGATACTTTCGACACACCTATATATATATATATATATATATATATATATATACATATATACATATATAGGTATATAGGATGACTTTCCCAGTTGTCTATATATATATATATATATAAGTGTGTCGAAAGTATCTTCTTTTTTTTCTTCTCCATGTCCCTTTAGGGCAGGGGTCACCAACGTGGCCCGCGGGCTCACTTCACTTCACCTCACTTGCATGTATCCGTATGATCGCTCAGTAAAATATCTTTGATATTGTTTATAAAAACTGGTAATCGTTAGGAGTAAGCACTGGAATGAATGTGTATGCAGTTGAATGCATACTATTAATCATTTAGATGGTAAACAAATAAAAAAATGTTAATGTGGTAGCCCTCCATATTATTCTTTACCCTTAAGGTAGCTCTCATCTCAAAAAGGTTGGTGACCCCTGCTTTAGGGGCTCCGTAAAAGTGTTAGCGATATTTGTATTATTTTCTCTTTTTAGCACTATAATCACAGCACCAGTATAGTTCAGCTGGCCATAAATGTATAAGAGTATACATGTTGGCATGTACTCCAAGCAAGCGGGAGCCCTTATTGTGATTTGGTCATCACTGTAGTTACATGTGGGTAACATGGTTGACATTAATAAAATCATTAAAGATTGACTTCAAAAAGCCTGTCTTTTGTCTTTTTATATAAAACCGGATGTTTCTACACGCTGCAGTAAGCAATCCAGCGCGATGACTTTCCCAGTTGTCTGAAAGTATTTGCCATAGTGTTGGCAGAAAAGGCGCACTCGAAATGTTGGAGCGGCTGGTGTTCATGAATGAAATTAACAACATGATCCAAAGTGATGTTTCCCTTGCGCCGAAACAGACTCCAAGGGCTTCAAAACACGTTTTAAATGTTTTTCAGAAACAACCAGACTGTGACGTAGAGCGCAAGTAGAGTCCCAGGCTAAAATAGAGCCGAACTAACTCCTGTAGCTACTGTCATTTTCACACAGAAACACAAACCGAAATGACTGCAGTGGATGATCTCACGGACATCATGCCCGCATGCAATTACTTTCTGATGAGCATGAGAAAGTATTGTTAACAACGCAAATCCCAAACCGTAGTAAAGGGACCGCTTACTCCTTAGCTTGGGTTAGCTCGTTCGGCAACAACACAACAACTGTGGGACTCGTAGGCGAAACGATTGTGTGAGCATGCGAAACGATCGCGTGAGCACGCGAAAGTATCTGGTGAGCACCCGAAACGATCACATGCGCACGCACACATAGTTGGTTAGCTTAGCTCACCAGTAACTGGTGAGCACGCAAAAAGTTTATTCTTTTTTTTTTCTCCATGTCCCTTTAAGGGCTCTGTACACTTTATAATAACAACACACTATTAGCATGAGTTATCTTGAATTCATCATTTATAACACATGCATACTCATTGGTATGTAGTATGTAGCGTTGTGAAACGCAGTTATAAATGTTTTACCCATGTGCTGAAGTGTTGGCATGTACGGAGCAACTGCTGGACACAGAGAGAGGTGAGAGAGCAGTCCTGCTGTAGCAGCTATTTCAACACTGTTCCTCAGATGATGAATTATTACAAAAACAGACTCTATACTGTCTCAGACCTTTGGCCAGAGTGGAGGTTTTGGAGGAAATCTAATTCTAAAGGTCACAGGAGTCTGCATTTTGTATATGTCATTTGGGGTCCTTAGACGAGCGGATAGACTTCAGTTCTGTGCCACTCGGATGTGTACTTTTCGATGGGCAGGGCTTTGAATAGTCACCTTTTCCTGCTTTTGAGTGCTCGCCGTTGCCACAAAAATGGACCGAACTGCGTGAAACTTGGCCTACGGACCTTACCTAAGACTCTTATCAGTATTCCAGAGTCCCAACTCTGTAGACCTTCAGCAAAGCTAACTAGCTCTGTGTGGGTCATATTGCAAAGGGACCAAACAATCCTAGCAGAAGCCCCTGTGGCGCACAGCATAGTTAAAAAAAGACCGCTGTCTCAAAGCTTTTATGAGTTATTACAAAAAACAGAGGGTTAAGGCCGAATATCACAGATCGCCCCCAAACCGCTGACCTTTGACTATTCTGAAGGTCGCACGTGTCTAAAATTCAGCACCGTGGTCACCTGTACTGTCTCAATGCAATTTAGCCCCCTATCTAAATGCCTTTATGAATTATTAGAAACTAAACAACTGTGGCCTTCTGGACCTCAGCTCAAAACATTCTTCTGGCTTCCAAAGTGACTGAGGTAGCCCAAAACTACTTAATTTTGCCCCCCCCCCCCCAGATCACAGACTCTGTGTCTTATTAATTTTTAATTTGAAATTCTGGTATGAGGACTCCTGTTCCTATTTTTGGGACAGGTTCTTTGAAGCATCTGTGTTTATATTATGTGTAATAATTAATTATTTTATTAATTAATTTAAGATTTAAATTAAATTAATTAATTTGTAAATATCATCTTCTTTGTCTTATTACCTGAACATGTTACTGCATTCACTTCGTCCAATCAGACGAGGCAGATTCAAATTTCAAAGTTGGCGCCTATTTCCAAACAGTTTGCTTCGTCCCGCCCATAATGACCAACCTGACAAACAACCGGCATTAGCAGAGGTTGGGCCAATCAGGTTCGTCATTGGCATGTCACGAGTCATGAACGTGAAAGACGTGCCCTCATGGACGCGCGATCTTCAAGGATGCACTGAAGCTGCCCTCGTCTTGGTTATAGTCATAGCGGACATGTCAGCCAAACGCCGTTTGCGGTAAGTGTCCCAGATAACGCATGTTAATTATATTTTCAACATGTCGTCCTTGACAGCCTTGAAGCTAACGTTAGCACCCCTCTGATAAATTGCAGCCACTGCATTAGCTATTGTTAGCAGATAGCTATCGTTTTATATGGGTTTGTGACTAAGTGACCGATGGCAGTCTGGCCATTTTATTTATTAAGTATTAATTGTTAACGCGCGCGTTCTGTCAAAGCGTTTTCTAGCATGGCCAGAGGTTAGTGTAATTGTGTTGCTCTCTGCTGATACATGTTCATAAAAGTTGTTAATCGTGATTTGAATGCGGTCAAACTGCTGTATGCTGCTCTGTGTCATGTCCCACTCATCCTGTGTGAGTCCCGCAGTGACTTGAGATCGTTCATTTAAGTTTTTAATTAATTTCGTTCTACCTTCAGCATGCTAAGTTAGCCTGCTCACTGCTGTCTTCCCTCGCTCAAGTCTGGTCCTTTTTTCCACCAGGAGAGCTAAGTCAGTCACAGCTCATGGTGTCTGTGATTATTAACCGTTAACTGACCAGAGTGTCTGTGTTTTTTTTTCTTCTTCGTCGTTATAAAACACGCACACACACACACGCTGTTTCAGCTGCACAGCGCCACAGCCACTGTGCTCTGGCTAAGCTGATCAGATAGATAGATAGATAGATACTTTATTCATCTCACAGAGAAATTCACAGTTCAGCAGCTCCAGAATATGTTACAAGATAGAAACATAAGAGGCATGCAATTATATGTACAGTCTAAATATAAACTGAAACATCTGTTTAAAAAGAAAAAATCAAAAAGATATAAAAAATATAAAGACGTTAAAAAGAATGAGATGAACATGTACATGTGTGCGTGCGTGTATGTGTCATGTATGAAGTAGATTGAAGAGTCTGATGGCATGGGGGAGGAATGATCTCCTCAGTCTTTCTGTGGAACATGTGTGCTTGCGTGTATATGTCATGTATGATGCAGATTGAAGAGTCTGATGGCATGGGGGAGGAATGATCTCCTCAGTCTATCTGTGGAGCAGGACATTGACAGCAGTCTGTCACTGAAGCTGCTCCTCTGTTTGTGTATGGTGCTGTGTAGTGGATGGTGTGGATTGTCTATGATGGACAGGAGCCTGTTGAGTGTGCGTCGCTCAGCTATGGATGTCAGACTGTCCAGTTCTGTGCCTACGACAGAGCCTGCCTTCCTTATTAGTTTGCCCAGGCGTGAAGCGTCCTTCTTCTTTAGGCTGCCCCCCCAGCACACCACTGAGTACAGGAGGGCACTCGCTACCACAGACTGGTAGAAGGTCTGTAGCAGCTTCCTGCAGACGTTGAAGGATGCCAGCCTTCTGAGGAAGTACAAACGACTCTGTCCTTTCCTGCACAGAGCATCTGTGTTGGTGGTCCAGTCCAGCCTGTCATCCAGCTGTACTCCCAGGTATTTGTAGGTGTGCACCACCTCCACACAGTCCCCCTTGATGAGAACTGGTTCTGGGTGCACCCTGGATCTCCGGAAATCTACAACCATCTCCCTGGTCTTGGTGGTGTTTAGGAGCAGATGATTGGTGTCACACCATTTGACAAAGTCCTGGATGAGCTCCCTGTACTCATCCTCCTTTCCGCTCTTGATACAGCCAACAATGGCTGTGTCGTCCGCAAATCTCTGCACATGGCAGAGCTCTGAGTTGTGCTGAAAGTCAGATGTGTACAGGGTAAACAAGACAGGAGAGAGCACAGTCCCCTGTGGCGCCCCCGTGTTGCTGACCACCGTGTCAGACCTGCATTCCCCCAGTCTCACATACTGGGGTCGGCCGGTCAGGTAGTCACTTATCCAGGAAACTAGGTGTGAGCCCACTCCCATCCCAGACAGCTTGTCCCTCAGGAGCAGAGGCTGGATGGTGTTGAAGGCGCTGGAGAAATCCAAAAATGTAATTCTCACAGCACCGTTGCCTCTGTCCAGGTGAGAGAGAGATCGGTGTAGCAGGAAGATGATGGCATCTTCCACTCCCACCTTTTCCCGGTAAGCAAACTGTAGGGGGTCAAGGGCGTGGCAGGTCTGTGGCCTGAGGTGATGAAGCACCAGTCTTTCCATGGTCTTCATCACGTGCGACGTCAGGGCCACAGGTCTGAAGTCGTTCATCTCTCCAGGATGGGGTTTCTTTGGGACTGGGATGATGCACGATGTCTTCCACTGCTGGGGAACCTTCCCCAGTCCCAGGCTCAGGTTGAAGATGTGCTGAAGCGGGTGACCCAGTTCCCGCGCGCAGGCCTTCAGTAGTCGAGGCGACACTCCATCTGGACCTGCAGCTTTGTTAGGGCGCAGCCTCCTCAGCTCTCCATATACCTGAGCTGCTGTGATCGTTGGTGGTGTGGTGGGGGGTTGGGAGTTGTCCTCATCTGTGTTTGTGGAGGCTTGTGTGAGTTGGGGGGTGAGGTGATGGGTGAGGGCAGCTGCATTCAGATGTGTGAATGGGATGGGGTGATCAAACCTGTTAAAGAACTGGTTTAACTGGTTTGCCCTTCCCACATCGCTCTCCATGGGGGTTTTTCTCTTGGAGCTGCAGCCAGTGATTGTCTTCATGCCCTCCCACACCTCCCTCATGTTGTTTTCCTGCATCTTTTGTTCTATCTTCCTCCTGTATTGCTCCTTCGCCTCTCTGAGCTGGACTCTGAGTTCCTTCTGTATCTGCTTGAGCTCCTGGGTGTCACCATCCTTGAAGGCCCTCTTTTTCTGGTTCAGAAGACCCTTGATGTTGCTTGTAATCCAGGGCTTGTTGTTAGCAAAGCAGCATACAGTTCTTACTGGAACAACAACGTCCATACAGAAGTTGATATACTCAGTTGTGCAGTCAACCACCGCCTCAATGTTCTCATTGTGGGATCCATGCAAAGCATCCCAGTCTGTGGTCTCAAAGCAGTCCTGTAGGGCCAGTTCAGCCTCCGGAGACCACTTTCTGAATGAGCGTGTGACTGTAGGCAGCCTCCTCACTCTTTGGATGTAGTGAGGTTTTAACAGGACCAGATTGTGATCAGCTTTCCCCAGTGCAGGCAGGGGGGTGGTTGTGTATGCATCCTTCACGTTTGCATACATCAGATCTAAAGTCCTATTCCCCCTGGTGTTACAGTCCACGTACTGGTGGAAAGCAGTCAGTGTTTTGTCCAGAGTAACATGATTAAAGTCCCCAGAGATTAACACAAGAGCCTCTGGATGCTGTGTTTGTAGTTTAGCCACAGCGCTGTGAATGACGTCACGCGCAGCCTCCGCGTCTGCCCGTGGAGGAATGTAAACAATGACCACGATGGCGTGGCTGAACTCTCTGGGCAGGTAATATGGTCTTAAACTTACCGCCAGGAGTTCAACGTCCCTGCAGCAGGTGGAGATTTTAATCCTCACATGTCCAGGATTGCACCAGCGTTTGTTTACATACAGCGCGAGTCCCCCTCCTTTGCGCTTTCCACAGGCTCTTGTGTCTCTGTCCGCTCTGACTGTGCTGAACTCCGGTAGCTCCACGTTAGCGTCTGGGATGCTGTCCGTTAGCCACGTTTCAGTTAAGCACAGTAAACTGCACTCCCTGTAGATCTTGATGTTCTTTGTCAGCGCAGCCAGTTCGTCAATCTTATTCGGTAGTGAGTTCACATTCCCCATGATCATAGAAGGTACCGGAGGCTTGAATCTCCACTTCTTAGCTAGCCGCCTAGCTTTTAGCCTAGCGCCGGCTCTGCAGCCTCGGTACGGCTTCCTCACGTCCACAGGTAAACACGGAGTCACACCGATGCGGGACTTTGCTCTCAGAGTGTGTAAAAAGTTGCTCGAATACACGAGTCTCGGCGTAGAATAGTCCGTATCCATGGGATATACTAATAATAGTTTCAGTAGAAACCAAGAAAATTACCTTCAAGGTAGAAATAAAGAAATTTAAAGTGAGAACACCCGGAGCTGCTAGAAAGGCTGCCACTCGCGTCGGTGCCGGAAGCACAATCAGTGCTCTGATGGAGGTTTTATATAGCTTTTATAAAGCCTGAGCATCCTTGTTGTTTGTAATGTACAAGTTGTTGCTGCTAAATGATAGATATATGTTAATTAGTCCATTTGGTTTGAAATGTTAACCTGTACTCCATTTACAAAATAGAAAAAAGCAGAATTATTGATGTTTGTTTTGTGTTTCCCATTGAACTTTAAATACTGAACCATTGAAATCACAAAGTAACCTGTTGAAAGGGCCAATGTGTGTTATTTTTTTGTGATTTAATTTTACTGTGCAATTTTTTTATTTTATTTTAATATTTCACAAGTTAAAAAGCCTTTTAGCTCACACACAGCTCACTTCTGTGTGTTTCTGTCCGTCGCCACAGTTGCCAAGTAAAGATCCAGAGATCCAGTCCTGACTCCTGCATCTGCTTTTCAACTTGGGACACAACAAAGACATGAAATGGAGATGGGTAACATATTTAATATATGATGGATGACTGGATGACTCCAGTGATAATTACTATGTCATTGCCACCAGATATGGATTAAGACTATGATGACTGTATAGATAAATTACATTTTGGGAGTAAAGAATATTTGGTACATATTCATTTGTGAGCTTATATTAGCTTTGGACAGAGCCAGGCTGACTGTTTTTCTCCTGTTTCCCCATATATGTGCGCGAGCTGCTTGTCATGCCTGTAAAAAGGGAGACTCCGAACTGGAGAAGGTAAGACCGATATTGATTTTTTATGTAAAACTCACTATATAACTGCATGAATCTATTTTGGAAAGAGAAGCATTATCAGGATCTGTGATTGACATGTTGTTAATGTTTTCACTTGAGCAAATCTTTCTTTTAAGAACATATGTTGACAGGATTGGAGTACTGTGAGTGTAATCTCTAAAGGGAAAATTTATGACTCTTTATTTCTACTCTTCTGTCTCTCTTAGTTTGTAAGAAAAGTGGCACATTGTTGGCTTTGCTAGCAATGCTCAGTGGCTTGTGGATCACAAGGCAGACGTGTACTGCTGTAATTGTACCAACCTGAAGTGAGTTATGATTAATGTGAAATATACTTTCAAATCAAAAAAATCCTGATGAACCCTTTACTGAAAATAATGACATGGTTCTCTCTTCATTAGCACTGATGGTACCTGCTGTAGAACAAGTCATCTGGCTAAGAAAATGGACACTCCTCTACGCTTCACCTTGCACAGTCAAAGTGAGTGTGTACACACACACAGACACATACACACAAAATAAAAAACAAATCATAGTCGTTTTACACTTACATCAGGTAAGAGGTAATAATACACAATGATATGTGTGGCAGTGGGGCTTGGTTAGAGCGACGGCTGCTGGAGGGAAGGGAGGAGTGGCTCAGCTGGTGATCAGACAGCTGGACAGAATCAGGTAATCAGTAAGCTATATAAGCACGTTTGTAACCTGGTTCTGGTCTCTTGCAGTAGGCTGGGTCCTGACATACGCACGCAGACAGAGAGAGAGAGTGAGAGACGGAGGAAGAGAGTCGGAGAGACAGAGAGAGAGCAGCGCTCCGCTGACACAGCAGCAACAGCTGTCTCCTTTTGTTCTTTTCATTGTTTTGCTTTGCAATAAACCGGTTTACTCACTCACTCAACGACGCCTTCTCATCCTTCCTGAACCCCAGGATTTTTACATTTGTTTCATTTGCTAGAAGTAGTTACAAAGTATAATGGCCATGATGGTGTGTGTCTTAAGCTGATTTAAGTCCAAATATTGTTGATTGTCTTCATAAATTGTGCTTCACAATTGTGGAACAGAGTCCAGCTCCCAATACACATTCATTGCATTGAGTAAAAGGCCTCAAAATTACTCTTATTGCACATAACAGGCAATAAGTTACTACTATTATGGATCATGACTGAAAACATGTTATTCTAGCCCAGGGTTAAAAATATTGTAATATTTCTGTCTTTTTTTTCTTTTCATATAAAAAATAGTCAGCCTTAGCTGTTTTGAGGTTTAATGACTTGCTAACTATTAGGTTCACACATTTTCATTAAAAATATATCTGTACATGTATTTTGATCTACAGTGTTACATTATTATTGTCCTATTATCTACAATAACTAAAACTGTAAATGTGCAGAAATTCCTATTTGATTAAAGGTACATATTTTCTTTATACATTGTGTCATTGCTTTTTTATTTGGGGAAACTACAATAATACGGCAAATCAGTGTAGATGGACAAGACAGTTTCATGAAATGACTACTAAATAACCTTTATTTACAGGGATTGGCCTTAAATGTAGCTATTTTTTATGTGTTTTTAATGTACTCTGCATTTTCAAATCTTCTAATTCTTTAAAATTGCAGATTAATACTGCAAATGGGCTGACATTTAATAGTGGTTAAATGCATTTATAGCATTTTTATACATTATTTCTCAGTCATTGTACATGAAAGAACACTATTTAAACAGGAAATTACTGTAAATGGATGAGGCCATTCCATGAAAAAAACTACTAAATATCTTTAATTTACAGAGATTGGCCTTAAATTTAGCTATTTTTGATGTATTTGTAGAGTATTTAGCTTGTTTTTCCACTGTCCAAAAGCTGTTTTTTTAATGTACTAATTCTCTAAAATGACAGATTAATACCGTCAATTTGCAGACATTTAGCTTATTGTACATGGGGAAAAATTGTATTTTAACATGAAATAACTGTAGATAGAGTTGGCTGTTTCCTAAAATAAATTATTTATACTGTGAAATTACAGAGATTAACCTGAAGGTATCTGATCTTAATGTGTTTTGACATAATGTACATGTTATTTTACAGTATAATTGACATTCATTAACTATAATATACTGTATTTTAATTATTTTTTACTGTAAAATCTAGTCCTGTATTTTAACAGTTATTGTATGTAGTTCTGCGATACGATTATTTACTGTAATTTTACGATATCCGTTTGGAAACTTTGCTGCCAGTGCTTTTACCGTTTTTTTTTTTTACAGTGTAGTTAACAGGGCTAGAAATAAAGAAAAACAACCAATATTTAATAATGCGTGCCAACCAAATAAATGTAAAATTGAATTAATAAATCAACCAGGCAAAAGAAACAAAAGAGTCTCTGGCCAGAGATATCAAATCAACAATTAACCAATTTTAACAGTTTTAACGCAATTTGATCAAATTCACAATAGAAATTCAACCATTAAACAGAAAGTAAATAAATAAACAATTAGACCAAACCTTGACAGATTGCATTTAAAACACAAACACACACTCGCACACATACACCCAGTCTTAATGAGCGGCTGAGAGTCTGGGCAATATGCCTCCGGCCGGGTGACTTACACACACACACAAACACACACAAAGCAGCGCTGCACGTAATAGCAGAAAGCAGGCTGAACACCGACGGCCGTCGAGACCAGAACCAGACCGTCGGAACAGGAGCGGCAGCAAAGCAGCAGCAGGACATCGGCAGACAGAGGCGAACAGCGGCGAAGCAGCCTTGATTAATCAGCTGTGCTCGTCATTAGCGTTAGCTTTACAGTCAGTTATAGGTTCGGGCGGCAAAGACAGACAGACTCTCAGACACTGCCGGACAGGCAAGTGTGATGGAATGAGGAGTGGGGTTGTCGCCTAAAGCAGCCATCCCAACTACGGCTTTAAGCAGTGTTCGGTGTACCCGTTTGACTTTGACAGGGTCGTCTTCTGGTGAAACTGTATACACCGCCCCATTGCCGGGGGGAGCTTTAATCACTCGATGCACCACAGGATTCCACCTGTCCTGGATCTTATGACGACCCTTCCAACTGAACTCCTTTAAAATCACTGACTGGCCCACCACCAGCGGTTCCGACCGAACAGACTGGTCATGTTTTTCCTTCCGGTGTTGGGCTGCCTCCTTCAGCCTATCTCGGACACCATCAAAATCCACATGTAAGCGGGTCTGATGCTCTCTGACCCAGTCATTCACCGTCCCGTCAACAGGATCGTGCACTCTTCCCGGCAAGAAGTCAACAGGGAGCCTTGCCTCACGACCAAACATGAGGAAAAAACGGAGATTCTCCAGTGGATTGATGCGGTGTAGAGTTATATGCATAGAGTATCTTGGGTAGACTAGAGTGCCAATCACGCTTCCTAGAGGCAGGCAAAGTGTGCAGCAAATCATGAAGAGTGCGATTAAAATGCTCACACTGACCGTTACCCGCTGGATGGTACGTTGTGGTGCGAGATTTTTCAATGTGGTAGAGATCGCACAGCTGTCGAATGAGTGCACTTTCGAAATTGCTTGTGCCACCGTAGAGGCACACTGGTCTCGAGTGGGAATGGCAAGAGTGTATTTGCTGAAAACATCAGTCAGCACAAGGACATTCTCCAGCCCGTTATAGGTTGGTTCAAGCAGGGTGAAATCCATTGCCAAGATTTCGTTAGGCGCTGAAGCAAGCAGATATCCCATGAAGCTACGAACGGTTGGCCCAGAGTCTTTAGCCACCTGGCACCGCTCGCAAGTTTGACACCAGCGCTTCACATCGGAGGACATCCCTGACCAATAACACTGCTGCCTGAGCAATTCCAAAGTCCTGCCTACTCCCTGGTGGCCATGCTTCTGATGAACCTCCATGAGGACTTTGTCTTTCAGAGCAGCTGGTAAAAGCACCTGAAGAACCATTTCTCCCCCATCAGAGCGAGGGACTTGCCGGTACACCACTCCGGCTCGTTCAATCAATCGCCCCCACTGCTTGAGAAGCACCAAGGCTGATGGAGATAACTGCTTACGATCATCATGATTCGGGTATCGTTTCTGCTGCAAAAACAGAAGGACTTCTCGGATCACAGGATCAGCTTGTTGAAGTTCTCCAATGTCGACTGGCAGATGCTGGGGCAAAAACTGAACAGCAGCTTGACAGGCTGAAGGTCCACTGACCTGAAAAGCCTGTTTCAGGGGCTGAGGAAGCGAGGTGCCGGGGCAATGACCTCAAGGTCTGTAGTTCTGGGAGGATGCAAGCGAGACAGAGCATCAGCATTTGTGTTACTCTTGCCAGAACGGTAACGGATTTCAAAGTTAAATGACGCAAGTTGGGCTGCCCAACGCTGTTCCAAGGCTCCAAGCTTAGCTGATGACAGGTGGCTAAGCGGGTTATTGTCTGTGAAAACAATGCATTTGTGGCCAAGCAAGTATTCACGAAATGTCTCAGTCATAGCCCATTTTAGCGCTAGAAACTCTAGCTTCATGGAACTGTAATTGACGGGATTGCCGGGGTTCAGTTGGCCTTAAACTACGACTGGCGAATGTACCACAGGAGCAATGTTAAGTTTAGAATTTAAAGGCTCAAAGCTCCGCTGGTGTTCTCCTGTCCACTTCCCCACAACTGGTTCAGGCTGTCTGGACTTGGAACTCACAAGTTCAGCTACAAGCTGATGTAAAGGGGCAGCCAACTTGGCAAAGCCCTCCACAACCCTAAAAAGGACCGCAGCGCTAAGATGGGCCGGTGGAAACACCGTCGGCCGAGATGATATGGCCCAAATAACGCACCTCCTGTTGGAAAAAGGAGCACTTCGACAACTTTGCCTACAAATCCACGTATTGTAACCGCTGCATGACTACTTCCAGTCGCTCAAGATGTTGTTGAAAGGTGGATAAGAAGACCACAATGTCATCCAGGTACAATAGCAACGACTGACATTGCTGATCTCCAAAAACTCGCTGCATGAGCCGCTGGAAAGTGCTGGGTGCATTACACAACCCGAAAGGCATGCAATTCCACTCGAAAAGTCCAAAAGGAGTACAGAATGCTGTCTTGGGTCGGTCGGCCTCTGCCACTGGGACCTGATTGTAACCACTGGCTAGATCCATAGTGGAAAACCAGCGGGCCTCTGTGAGTGCATCCAGCGACTCCTCGATCCGAGGAAGAGGAAATGCATCTTTCCGAGTATGATTGTTAAGCTGCCGGTAGTCAACACATAAGCGCACACTACCATCCTTCTTTTTAACCAGCACTATTGGTGAAGCAAACGGACTGCAGCTTTCCCTGATGACCTGCGCACTCAGCAGCTGGTTACCACCTCGTATTCTGATGATGGAATCCGCCGATAGCGCTGACGGATGGGAGTGTCGTCAAGAAGTGGGATTTCATGCGCTATCAGGTTGCTGCATCCCAGGTCGCTGTCGTGAGTGGAAAAGACAGAAGCATATTTCCAAAGAAGAAGTCGTGCTCCCTTCTGTTCTTCAAAGAAGATAGATCAACTCTATTTGATCCTGCAGCGCAGGAACCACAGTCTGGGATGCAATGGTGGCCAGGTAAGATGGAACCTCCTTAACACCAGAAGGCAAGCTCACCACACAAACCTCACGCAAAGCACCAACCTCTGTACGAGGGTAAAGCAACACGTCAGAAGTTCCAACATTCACAACAGGTACATACACCCTACCTCCCTCAACTTGAACCAGCGCTGGGGACACAAGCAGACCAGCAGGAAGGCCCCTATCTGAGGGCTCAAAAAGCACAGTAGTCCCAGAATGCTGTGCAGAACAGGTGGCGGGAACAAGCTGCATAGTTCCGCCAAAGATACGGCAAGCTTTCTTGCCCCGCAGCTTAATCTTGCTACTGCCATCGAAAGAGGAAGCCAACGAGACTTGATGGCATCTCTGCAATGCCTGCAACACAGGTGCCTCCTACCACTACACTATCAAACGTACTTTATTTTTTTGCGTCAGTCTTACCTCTCAGTGACGTCTTCCTGCTAGAAATGGAGATCGTAAACCCTCCGAGTTTACAGGTTTGCCTTCGGTGAAGAAGCTTAGCATAGCTTAGCATAGCCGACTTGAAGCTTTCACCACTCTGAATCTCTGACCGGCAAATAATGGGAACTTACTGCTTGTCCTTTTGTTGTTTTTACTGCATGTTCCGGTACATTTTAGCACCATAGAGAAAAAACTGTGTAATTTTCAGATCCGTAATGTATTCGCCAACTAATTCATCAAGGCGTGAGCTGTGTAAACTTTACACAACTCACTATCCGCGTCACTGTGGTAACGGAAGCTAGGCAGCGCTGCTGCGGGATTTCAAGCAGGAAGTGAGTGCCGTGCGCAGAGCATTCTGGGAGTTGTTGTCGTTAGTGTACATGAGCGATAAATACATTTTTCTTCTTTTTTTTCAAGAAGGCACTTTCTTCAAATATTATTTCACATTTCTACTCCATAGATGACCCATTTTTAATAGACATTCAACTTCCCAGCGGTGAAATATCTCTTTAACTATGACATTAATGCGATTAATCGTGATTAAATATTTTAATCGTTTGATAGAATACCAGATAGAACTGTTTGAAAGTCTACATTAAGCCCCTAAAAGATGAACCAACCTACAACACATTTAATGAGAGTAAATACCAACCACTATTATCCTGCAAACCAATCCCATCCTCTAAACATGCAAGATTAAGTAAGTAATTTACATATTACCTGTATATATATGCTATCAGTGAAGTAAAAGCTCATATTTGCCATTATTTATTCCTCCATTCAACTCAACAAAAAACCACCAAACCTCTAAATCTCCCCTCCCTAAGAAATCACTGCAGATGTCCAAGCACCTATTCCTGTAGTCATTTAACCTCTTATTCAGGGATGCCCCCGGTCACACGCAGCGACAAAAACCTAATAAAACCATATCTAACTTTAACAAACACAGACATGCTGCATACCCACAGAAAGGTCAGAAACTCAGATAAAAGCTCATGAAAACCATTCTTATGTTCACGAAAAACAGGTAAAACACAGAAACACTGGACCATACTTGTTAAGCCAAACAGTTTTGTGTAGAGAAAACATTACGTAAGGTACTGATTGCTGAACAGTATTGTTCTTATGACTTATTAGATACATATTTAAGAGAAAGTATCAAACATTTGCTGTACTTGACACGATGTACATATGTACATATTTAATATTATTTTTGCACTTTCTGATTGTTGCACTTCTGGTGAGATGCGAAACCGCATTTCGTTACCTGATACTTGTATTTTGGTAATGACAATAAGGTTAATCTTGTCACGATCCACATTCGCACCACAGACCTATTTGTTGTTGTTTTGTTCGTCGCCACTCTGTGTTCTCCTCTCTCTCTCTCCACCCTGCAGGGGGCGTGGCTGACCTAGTTCCCTGATGACACCAGAATGACTTCCACCTGCGCAGCTCCAGCCCAGCTGCTCCTGATCAGCGATCACGTGGGCTTATAAGGCGGAGCTTCGCGTCTTCTGGTGTCAGATCCATGTTTTCGCTCGCTTGGTAACTACTCGTTCTTTGCTGCTAGAAATCCTGACTTCGTTCGTCCTTACCTCACGTCTTTGTTCAGGTCACCACGTCTCCTGTCGAGAGAGGATCACGGAGTTTCCTGCGGATTCCTTTCCACCCCGGAATCGCTACCTCCTGTTCCTCTCCGTTCCCGTTGTCATCTCCACGCCAGCATCGCCTCGTCGCCCTTCTTCGATCTTCGTGTGCTTCCCGACTCCGCTCTTCGTCATCTCGAGTGAGTCCGTTCCCTGGAGGAACAATCACGAACTGTGTCGCCACGAAGAGTCGTTGAAGACGCTGACTTTGCGTTCGCTGGACATTCAACCCGTTTCTGTCTCTGTCCCCGTTGTCACGTTAGCTAACACAGCACGTGCTCGTCGTTTGTTTATATATCTATATATATATATCTATAATTATATCTATATTCTTATATCTATATTGTTGTTGTTATATATATATATATATATATATATATATATATATATATATATATATATATATATATATATATATATATATATATATATATTCTTATTGAGTATACCGCTGGTCGGCTATTGTTGTTGTATATTTATTATTATTATTATAATAAATATTGTTATATTGATACCTGGTTGTCCTGCTCTGCATTCGGGTCCACGCCTAAGTCCTCGGCTTTTCCCTT
The DNA here is from genome assembly GCF_963457635.1 of Microchirus variegatus. Classification (NCBI taxonomy): domain Eukaryota; kingdom Metazoa; phylum Chordata; class Actinopteri; order Pleuronectiformes; family Soleidae; genus Microchirus; species Microchirus variegatus. The sequence goes on along the minus strand of NC_139804.1, from coordinate 9,043,273 downwards.
TAAAGGGAAAAGCGTAACAGTTGGATCTGACCAACCATGGACCCGGCAGACAGAGACCAGGTTATACAGGCGCTCTTAGCACACAGCGAAGCTATCCGTCGGCACGAGGGGTTGCTCACCGACGTAGCCTCCGCTCTCCAGGAGCTAGCTACTAGCGTTAGGCCTCAGGCACCCACCCAGACACTCGCCGCTGCTCCCGTTCCAGCGCCTGTCGCCGCGCCCGTAGCTGCTACCCCGCACATTGGTCGCGAACCATTCGTTCCAACCCCCGGACGTTTCTCTGGGGAATTAAACAAGTGCGCTAGTTTCTTGTTTCAATGTTCGTTAGTGTTCGACTTGCAGCCTACTACTTACCCGACTAGCCATGCTAAGATTGCCTTCGTCGTCAACTTATTGACGGGTCGAGCTGCCCAGTGGGCTTCTGCGTTCCTCCAGTCGGGGCACCATAGGGGGGTTACCTTCGGGACATTTTCGACAGAGCTAACTCGGGTTTTTGACCACAACTTTCAGAATTGTGATATTGCTAATCAGCTACTGTCCCTTACCCAAGGGAGATCGTCAGCAGCAGATTTTGCTATTAGTTTCCGCATTCTGGCAGTAGAGAGTGGTTGGGGGGATTCCGCATTACGGGCTATATTTCGGCGGGGATTAAGTGACGAGTTAAGAGACGAGTTAGCTACACGAGATGTCGCACCCAACCTCGAGTCGCTAATGGAGTTAGCCATCCGATTGGATGTTAGACTTAAGGAGCGAAACCACGAGAGACGACGGAAGCTAACAACCCGAGGTTCTCCTCTAGCCCCGTCACCAGTAGTCCCCTCACTTTCTTCTGTCCCGGCTGATCCTCATAGCTATTCAGAGCCCATGCAGCTGGGTCGCACTCGTCTTTCGACGACGGAGAGACAGCGTCGGAGGCAGATGGGAGCCTGCCTATACTGTGGACAAATGGGTCACCTCATCGCCGCTTGTACGCTTCGCCCAAAAGCCTAGGCTCACCAGCTCATGCAGGAGTGCTGGTGAGCCGGACCATTTCCTGTCCTGCACCCACCCGTGTGTCTTTAAAGGCCCAACTTCGCTGGGGCCAGGAGAACATTGCCACTACTTGTTTGGTGGATTCCGGAGCTGATGAAAGCTTCATAGACACTCAGTTCGCTGTACAGGCCGGCATTCCGACGATACCATTAGACAAACCGAAGACTATTTCTGATCTCAATGATAAACTACTGGCCGAGGTGACTCACCGCACCGTCCCCCTTACTCTGACTTTGTCTGGGAACCACGTCGAAGAGGTCCAACTCTTCCTGATCCCCGCTTCCTCGGCGTCGGTGGTCCTGGGACTTCCCTGGCTTTCCCTCCACAACCCGTCGTTCGACTGGCCCGCTGGTCGTCTCTCCGGTTGGAGCGTCTCCTGTCACGCCCGATGTCTTCGTTCCGCTCAACCATCCTCGACCAGGCCACCCAGTGAACCGCCAGCACCCCCAGACCTCTCCAACGTTCCCGAGGTGTATCACGACCTCGCTGAGGTCTTCTCTAAGGACCGAGCCCTCTCCCTACCTCCGCACCGACCCTATGACTGCTGCATCGACCTCCTGCCTGGCGCCAACCTCCCGTCAAGGAGGCTCTACAACCTCTCCCGCACCGAGCGCCAGAGTATGGAGGACTACATCAACCAGTCGCTGGCAGCAGGTCTCATCCGACCTTCATCGTCTCCTGTGGGGGCAGGGTTCTTTTTCGTGGAGAAAAAAGACGGGTCCCTCCGCCCATGTATCGACTACAGAGGTTTAAACGACATCACTGTCAAGAACAGATACGCTCTTCCTCTCCTAGATGCCGCCTTCAACCCCCTCAGCAAGGCCAAGGTGTTTTCCAAGCTGGATCTACGTAACGCCTATCACTTGGTTCGAATCAGGGAGGGGGACGAATGGAAAACAGCCTTCAACACACCTAGTGGACATTTTGAGTATCTGGTGATGCCATTTGGCCTTACCAACGCTCCTGCGGTGTTCCAACACCTCGTCAATGACATTCTGCGCGACATGCTGGACAAGTTCCTCTTCGTTTATCTAGACGATATCCTGATTTTTTCTGAGACGAAGGAGGAACACGTCCAGCATGTCCGCCTCGTTCTCCAGCGACTGCTGGAGAACAAACTATTTGTAAAAGCTGAAAAATGTAGCTTCCACTCACAGTCGGTTCCCTTTTTGGGGTTCATTGTCAAGGAAGGCAGTTTGGCCCCTGATCCATCTAAGATCTCAGCAGTAAAGGACTGGCCCACACCCACATCTAGGAAACAACTACAACGTTTCCTAGGATTTGCAAATTTTTACAGACGTTTTATTCGTAATTATAGCCGCATTGCTGAACCTCTAACCAACCTCACCTCTCCCAAGCAGACGTTCCTGTGGTCCAACGATGCTGAATCAGCCTTCACACGCCTGAAGGAGATGTTCACCTCCGCTCCCATCTTGTCGCACCCGGATCCTGATCTCCAGTTCGTGGTCGAAGTCGACGCATCCGACACCGGGGTAGGGGCGGTCCTTTCCCAGCACAACCACGCCGACCAGAAGCTCCATCCCTGCGCCTTCTTCAGTCGCAAGCTATCCCCGGCTGAGAGAAACTACGACGTGGGCAACAAGGAGCTCCTGGCGGTCGTCCTGGCCCTGCAGGAGTGGCGACACTGGCTGGAAGGGACCGTCCAACCCTTTATCGTATGGACGGACCACAAAAACCTGGCCTACCTCCAGAACGCTCAACGGCTCAACTCCCGGCAAGCTCGCTGGGCCCTGTTCCTGGGCCGTTTCCACTTCACTCTGACATTCCGTCCTGGCTCCCGTAACGTCAAACCCGACGCCCTTTCCCGAATCTACTCACCTGATCCTCCGGAGCTGGAACCAGGCACCATCCTACCCCCTACCTGTATCCTCGGCGCAGCTACGTGGCCTGTGGAGACCAGAGTCCGCGAGGCTCAGGCCAACGAGCCTGACCCCGGAGGAGGACCTCCCGACCGGCTATTCGTGCCGGAGGTCACTCGCTCGGAGGTTCTCCAATGGGGTCACTCCTCAAAGCTGGCTTGCCACCCTGGGGGCGCACGCACTCTCCAGCTCCTTAAACAGCGCTTCTGGTGGCCCACCATGTCTCAAGATGTTAATACCTTCGTCTCAGCGTGTCCCACCTGCTCGAGAGGCAAGTCGTCTAATCGTCCCCCGTCTGGATTACTACACCCCCTTCCCATTCCCCATCGTCCCTGGTCACACATCGCCGTCGACTTCGTCACCGGCCTTCCCACATCCAACAATCACACCACTGTCCTCACTGTCATCGATCGGTTCTCTAAGACTGTCCATTACATCCCCCTCCCCGCCCTTCCCTCCGCTATGGAAACAGCAGAGGTTTTGGTCCAGCACGTTTTCCGAATTCATGGTTTTCCAACGGACATTGTGTCGGACCGGGGTCCCCAATTCGCCTCCCAAGTGTGGAAGGCGTTCTGTTCAGCGGTGGGGGCATCTGCCAGTCTATCTTCAGGTTATCACCCGCAGTCAAATGGACAAACAGAGAGGGCCAACCAGAATATGGAGGTGGCCCTACGCTGTGTTGCTGCCCGCCATCCAGAGGAGTGGAGCACCTTTTTACCATGGATCGAGTACGCACACAACTCCCTAACCTCTGCGTCAACAGGTGTCTCCCCGTTCATGGCGTCTCTTGGTTACCAGCCCCCACTCTTCGACTACCAGGAAAGAGACGCGGCGGTTCCTTCGGTCCACGCCAACATGGAGCGCTGCCAGGCGGTTTGGGAGGAGGTTAGAGCCTCCCTCCTCAGGGCGTCCCAACGCTCCCAGGATCAGGCCAATCGCCATCGGATCCCTTCTCCCGAATATGTTCCCGGCCAAAAGGTTTGGCTTTCAACCAAGGACCTACCCCTGCAGGTTGAATCCCGCAAACTGGCACCCAGATTTATTGGTCCCTACCCGGTGGACAAGATGGTCAACGCCACATCCGTCCGCCTCAAGTTGCCCCAAGCTCTGAGAATCCATCCAACCTTCCATGTGTCCCTCATCAAACCAGTGGTCGAGTCCGAACTGGTCCCTCCCGCCGATCCCCCGCCTCCGCCCAGGATGATCGAGGGCGGAGAGGCTTTCACAGTTAATCAAATTCTTAACATTCGCAGGCGCGGTCGAGGGGTCCAATACCTAGTCGACTGGGAGGGCTATGGTCCGGAGGAGAGATCCTGGGTTCCTCGTCGCTTCATCCTGGACCAGTCCCTGATCCAGGACTTCCACCGCGATCACCCCGATGTACCTGCTTTGGCGCCAGGTGGCACCCGTTGAGGGGGAGGTACTGTCACGATCCACATTCGCACCACAGACCTATTTGTTGTTGTTTTGTTCGTCGCCACTCTGTGTTCTCCTCTCTCTCTCTCCACCCTGCAGGGGGTGTGGCTGACCTAGTTCCCTGATGACACCAGAATGACTTCCACCTGCGCAGCTCCAGCCCAGCTGCTCCTGATCAGCGATCACGTGGGCTTATAAGGCGGAGCTTCGCGTCTTCTGGTGTCAGATCCATGTTTTCGCTCGCTTGGTAACTACTCGTTCTTTGCTGCTAGAAATCCTGACTTCGTTCGTCCTTACCTCACGTCTTTGTTCAGGTCACCACGTCTCCTGTCGAGAGAGGATCACGGAGTTTCCTGCGGATTCCTTTCCACCCCGGAATCGCTACCTCCTGTTCCTCTCCGTTCCCGTTGTCATCTCCACGCCAGCATCGCCTCGTCGCCCTTCTTCGATCTTCGTGTGCTTCCCGACTCCGCTCTTCGTCATCTCGAGTGAGTCCGTTCCGTGGAGGAACAATCACGAACTGTGTCGCCACGAAGAGTCGTTGAAGACGCTGACTTTGCGTTCGCTGGACATTCAACCCGTTTCTGTCTCTGTCCCCGTTGTCACGTTAGCTAACACAGCACGTGCTCGTCGTTTGTTTATATATCTATATATATATATCTATAATTATATCTATATTCTTATATCTATATTGTTGTTGTTGTTATATATATATATATATATATATATATATAGTGGCGGGCACTGAGGGGTGTGTCTTCTCACCCAGTGGGTTGTGGGTCAGGAAGTGTTATCCCTGTTTTCCAGGCACATGTGCTGTTTTCAGTTCTGGCAATAAACCTGGTTAAACTCACCTGCGTCTCTTCATTCCTCGTCTTGCCACATTGGTGACCCCGTTTTGAACATGTTCGAAGAAGAAGAGGAAAGTGTCTCCTCTTCGACAGCTGGTGGACGTGCTTCCTTTACAGCCATGCCCCAACTCCCGCAACCGGCCGGCTTCACGGGGCCGGTGAAGCTTCCAGAGTTTTGGGTGAGCGATCCCGCTCCGTGGTTTGAGCACATCGAGGCACTTTTCCACCTGCGAGGGATAACTGCAGACGACTCCAGGTATTATTTGGTGGTCGCAGCACTGGACCAGCAGTCCACTCGCCGTGTGATGCAGTTCCTGCGTGCCCCGCCGCGGCACGGAAAGTACGCCGCGCTCAAGCAGTTTCTTCTCCGGCGCTACAGCCTGTCCACCGCGGAGAGAGCGGACAAACTCCTTTCGCTTCCCGGTTTGGGCGATGGTTCGGCGGTGGACCTGATGGATGCCATGTTGTCCTTGCTGGGCTCGGAGGACGGCGGTTTCCTTTTCCCGCATATTTTCCTGCGACAGCTCCCGCTGCCGGTGCGCACGTCCCTGGCAAATTCTCCGTGCCTGGCTGCTGGCGATTTCCGCGGTTTGGCTGAGGAGGTGGACCGCGTCCTGCTGACTTCCAGACGTGTCTCCGTGCAGAGTGTGGCGTCGGATTCCCTGCTGCCGACGGCGGAGTGCGCGGCTTCGGCGTTGACGGCTGGAGTCTCCACCCGAAGACGGCGGGGGGACCTGTGTTTCTTCCACCAGCGCTTCGGGGGCAAGGCTCGGCGCTGCGTCCCTCCGTGTGCTTTCGAGGCTCCGGGAAACGGCGGTGCCAGCGCTCAGTAGCAGCTGTGGGCGCTGGCGAACGAGAGGAGCTGCTGTTTGTTAAGGACTCGCTGTCAGGTAGACGGTTTCTGGTGGACTCCGGCTCACAGAAGAGCCTCCTCCCTCCGGCTGAGGCGGACCTGTCGGCCCGTGGCGGTGGCCCACGGTTGAGTGCGGCCAACGGCTCCTCTATCGAGACATTTGGTACCAGGTCTGTGAATGTTTGTTTCAATGGACGCAGTTTTGAATGTGACTTTGTGATAGCCTCCATTACAGTCCCCATTATCGGGGCAGATTTTCTGTGTGCTAATGGTTTGCTGGTGGATGTTGCTAACCGTCGTTTGATTGATGCTGTGTCTTTTGCTACTTACCCATGTCAGACGGGGGGTTCTGGGCCGTTAACTCATGCTAACTTCTCAGCGTCGGGGGATGTGTTTCAGCGTTTACTGGCAGATTTCCCGTCGCTGACGACGCCTGCGTTTTCTACCGCGGTTACCAAGCATGGCGTGGAACACTTCATTCCTACCGTGGGTCCGCCTGTTTTTGCACGCGCGCGGCGCCTCGACACGGTTAAGTTAGCTACAGCTAAGGAGGAGTTCGCTACCATGGAACGTTTGGGGATCGTGAGGCGTTCAAACAGCCCGTGGGCCTCGCCGCTGCATATGGTGCCCAAGTCGGACGGGTCTTGGCGGCCGTGCGGTGACTTTCGCCGTCTGAATAATATTACCACGCATGACCGTTATCCAATTCCGCACATTCAGGATTTTTCGGTTCGCCTTGCTGGTATGACGGTTTTCTCTAAGGTGGATCTGGTGCGTGGTTATCATCAGGTTCCCGTGCGCGCAGACGATGTGGCCAAGACCGCGGTGATCACGCCATTCGGGCTTTTTGAGTTCCTGCGTATGCCGTTCGGCCTGAAGGGCGCGGCACAGACATTTCAGCGGCTGATGGACTCGGTGCTACGTGACCTCGCGTTTGTCTTTGTCTATTTGGACGACATTTTGGTGGCCAGCCCGTCGGCTGGTGAGCACCTGTCTCACCTTAGACAGGTTTTCCGGCGCCTCGACGAGCACGGCTTGATTGTCAACACTGCGAAGTGTCAGTTTGGGCTGCCAGTGATCGAATTCTTGGGCCATCGCATTTCGTCGCAGGGCGCGGTTCCTTTGCCGTCTAAGGTGCAGGCGGTGGCGAACTTTCCTCGTCCGGTCTCGGTCAAGTCCCTGCAGGAGTTTTTGGGCATGGTGAACTTCTATAACCGTTTCCTGTTTCGTGCGGCCCACCTCCTGCAGCCACTATACGGGGCCCTGAGACTGAAGAAGGCCAACGACCAGGTCGACTGGACCGCCGAACGAATCCGGGCTTTTGACGGGGCTAAGTCTGCCCTAGCCAACGCGGCGCTCCTGGCGCATCCCGTGTCTCGGGCGTCCATTGCTCTCACGACCGATGCGTCGGACGTGGCCGTGGGGGCGGTGGTCGAGCAGCGTGTGGGGGGTGCGTGGCAGCCCCTCGCGTTCTTTAGCCGTAGTTTGCGGGACAACGAGCGCAAGTACAGCGTTTTTGACCGGGAGTTGCTTGCGTTGTACCTCGCTACGCGCCATTTCCGTTTCCTGTTGGAGGGCCGCTCTTTCACAGCCTATGTCGACCACAAGCCGTTGACGTTTGCAATGGCGAAGGTGACAGAGCCGTGGTCTGCTCGCCAGCAGCGCCACCTGGCGGCCATCTCCGAGTTCACGACGGACATTCAGCATGTGGCGGGTAAAGCGAACCCGGTTGCGGATTGCCTGTCGCGTGTGCTGGTGTGTCCTGTGCATCTCGGGGTCGATTTTTCTGCGATGGCTGCCGATCAGCCTGGTGACCCGGATATTCTTGCACTTCGGTCCGCTGGTACCGGTCTCGAGTTAGAAGAGGCGGTGGTGCAGGAAGGTGGTCCCGCCCTCCTTTGTGACGTCTCCACCGGCCGCCCCCGCCCGGTCGTGCCGGTTGCTTGGCGCCGTCCGGTTTTCGATTTGGTTCACTCGCTCTCTCATCCGGGAGTCCGGGCGTCGGTGAGGCTGGTGTCGTCTAAGTTTGTCTGGCCTGGCCTGCGCAAGGAGGTCAGGGAGTGGGCGGCCACGTGCGTGGCGTGTCAGCGTGCTAAGGTTCACCAACACACTAGGGCGCCTCTTGAGCCTTTTTCGATTCCGGCCAGGCGTTTTGACCATGTGCATGTGGACCTGGTGGGGCCTCTGCCTCCCTCCCAGGGTTTTACACACCTGCTCACGATGGTGGATCGGACGACCAGGTGGCCAGAGGCGGTTCCTCTGTCCTCCACGACATCTGCAGATGTGGCGCGTGCGTTTCTTTCATCTTGGGTCGCGCGTTTCGGTTCCCCGTCGGACATCACCTCTGACAGAGGCTCTCAATTCGTTTCAGAACTCTGGTCGGCGCTGGCAAGGTCTCTGGGCACACAAGTTCACCGTACTACCGCGTACCATCCTCAGGCTAACGGCTTGTGTGAACGTTTTCACCGGTCGCTGAAGGCGTCGTTGCGTGCTGCGCTCTCGGATGCTAACTGGGTGGATCGTTTGCCTTGGGTGATGCTCGGGTTGCGCTCGGCTCCTAAAGAGGACCTGGATGCTTCACCTGCGGAGTTGGTCCTCGGTCAACCACTCCGTGTTCCAGGGGAGTTTTTGCCTGAGAGTTCGGCCCCGCTTTCCTTTCCTGTCGCACGTTTTTCGTCCGAGGTCGCTTTTGCTCCGGTGCCCGTGCACCACTTTTCTCCTCGGTCGTTCGTGCCTGTGGAGCTCGCGTCGGCTCGTTTTTTTTTTGTGCGCCATGACGCTCACCGTTTGCCCCTCCAGCCCCCTTACGATGGCCCGTTTAGGGTGCTGGAGGCGGGCTCTAAAAGTTTTGTGCTGGATATGGGCGGGCGTAGGGAGCGCGTGTCGGTGGATAGGCTCAAGCCGGCTCATTCAATGGCCGGGGAAGAGGTGTTGCCGGCCCAGGTTCCCCGTCGGGGTCGTCCCCCTTTAGTGGCCCCTGGTGTGTCTTCTCCGGTTGTGTGTCCTGATTTAGAGTCTGCTGTGGATGGTGTCTCTCCTGCCTGTCGCCCCCCTACGGTTTCAGACGTGGGGTGGCGTAATCGTTTTGGCAGGCTGGTTAAGCCTCCAAGGAGGTACTGACTCTTGCCATGGGGTTTCCCTCTGGGTGTTCAGGGGGGGGCTGTGTGGCGGGCACTGAGGGGTGTGTCTTCTCACCCAGTGGGTTGTGGGTCAGGAAGTGTTATCCCTGTTTTCCAGGCACATGTGCTGTTTTCAGTTCTGGCAATAAACCTGGTTAAACTCACCTGCGTCTCTTCATTCCTCGTCTTGCCACAATATATTCTTATTGAGTATACCGCTGGTCGGCTATTGTTGTTGTATATTTATTATTATTATAATAAATATTGTTATATTGATACCTGGTTGTCCTGCTCTGCATTCGGGTCCACGCCTAAGTCCTCGGCTTTTCCCTTTAAAGGGAAAAGCGTAACAAATCTCATCATCATCTCACACGATGAGAATTTGTTGTGCGAAAACTTTACATACAAAATCAATGCACATCGCGTCTATTATTTTGTGCCCTGTCTGTGTGAATGTTTGGTGACTATACAGACCCACAGCCTTTTTTTTTCTTCAGAAAAGCAAAGAACAACAAATCTAGTCTTTCTGTCATAAACCTAAATACTTTCTGAGAAGGAAAAATACAATTCTGCTGCTCAATCTAAGAGATCAATCTAACTGTATTTATTGCGGGTGGAGACTCTGGAACACACACACACAGACAGACACACAGAGTCACAGAGCTGTGGATGTTCAGAGTAGCAGATTGTGTGTGGAACAATCACTGATATGTTTTGTTTATTCCTGTAAAAAAAGTTTATGTTTTCTCCTATCTTTAATGATTCAGCACTGTTTTTTTGTTTAACAGCAATCTTGTTCTTTCAAAGATGAGCCCCTTTATTTTGAGGGTATGACATGTTAGATCATTGACCTTTGAGAATCAACCTAATTCTTTCCAAACAGAGATATTCAGGTGATCTGGTGAGAGTTCTGGTCTTTTTTAATGTCACAAAAAAAAAAATTGCAATGTCAGTTTTTGCCAATATCCTGCAGCCCTACTGAGAGGTCCTCTCATACCCTACACCAGCATGTATTTACAACCATCATTGCTGTTTGAGCAGGTGTTTGATTGTGAGATCCTTCCTTTGTCCTGTGTAGTATATTCTGTGTTCTTGCCCAAAATGCAGCTGCAAGTGGTTCAACATAGATGGCAAACACTGATGGAGAGAGTGGACAACGTTGTCTGGTGCCCATCTGGAGGGTCAAACTTGGAGAAGTTTGATAATTTGTCCTGACAGAGGCATTTAGTGAACTGTATAGAATTTTGATCCAGGAAATTAAGTTTTCTCTGAATCCAAATGTATGCATTGTAGCCAGCCATCCAGTAAAAATAATTGCTGCAGTTTAGTGATTGTGCTGTCTGATCTGGGTGAATTATAAAGGGGGTGATTTATTTTCCGATCTCCTTGCTAGGGCTGAGGTGGAGACGGATATGTGCTGTGTTTATGGGCAGGAGAAGAATGCAGTTTTTCTTAATTTCTATTACCATTTGATAGAATATGATTATCGGTATTCCATAATGGTTTGTAAAATTCCACCGGAAATCCGTGAGTTCCCAGGGCTTTCCTGTTTGGCATGTGATTTAGGGCTTCATCGAGTTCACCCTACGAAATTGGAGACACCATGGCCTTGATCTGTGTATTATTATTGCTTTGGTAGATCTGTACAGTTTAAACATATGTTTAACTCTAAAATGTTTTATTTATTTCCATTTCTATTTAGTTAAAATTGATAAGCTGAGACCCTACTACACAGCAAAAAAGCAAGTGTTAAATCAACTCTGAGAGTGTTAAATTTAACACCAAGAAAGTGTGTATAAGCATCCACTCTTTTCAGTGTTAACTTAACACTAACACCAGTGTTGATGTTTTTACACTCAGCTATAGTTATTTCAACACTGTAGGGAGTTCAAAATTAACACTGGCCAACACTTGTGAAGTGTCAATAGTACTCTACACTAGTGGCAGTGTATATTTTTACACTTAAGTCTAGTAATTTCAACACTGTAGCGAGTTCAAAATGAACACTGACTAACGCATGTATAGTGTCAGTGTTAGTGTTTTTACACTCAGCTTTAGTTATTTCAACACTATAAGGAGTTCAAAATTAACACTAGCTAGTATGTGTAGTGTCAATAGTACTCTACACTAGTGTCATTTTAATAAAATGTTACACTGACTGCGGTTGAAAATGCTACACCGACTACCAATGCATTCAGACCAATGGGTGTAAAATTTGACTACCAATAAACCCACCCACCATTAACCACCACAACCACCCGCCAAACCTATCACAAAATATACACAAGGCAAACAGTCTTATTAAAATAGTCTTATTAAATGGCCACCACACCACATTTAACAGTTAACAGTCTGCATGGATTCATAATGCGCCTTGAAGAGCTCATCAAAGGCAGCAACTGGGGTCTGCATCCTGCAGGGAATGGCCTTCTGGTCCAGGATGATGTAGAAATCCTGGATGCTGTTGCTTCTTTCTCCGACACCGAGAAGAAAGGGCTGTTTGGGGCCAGTTTCTTTAAGAAAGGTCTCCATGCTTGACCCCACCTGAGAGAGAGAGAGAGAGAGAGATACACAAGTAATTAATTCAGGGATGGAGCTATTAATGTACACAACATTCATTTATTTTTGTGTGATGAATGGATGGATGACTTTTTGCAACAACTTGCAACCCCCCAATTACCCTGCCATATTGGCTCCTGAAAACCCTAGCATCAGTGATGTACAGTCCTAAGAAAATACATTCATGAACTTGATCAGATGTCTAGCAGCCTCCGATGCGCTCATCTTGCCGGTCTTCTTGCCTTTAACTGTTGGAGGCAAGAGGTGAAGCAGCAGAAGGATGGCAGCCATCTCAGAGTCCCACTCTTCAGAATGCCACACTGCAGAATAAGAAGTGACACTATGAAATGTCTTTTATTTCCTTATAAGCATTACAGCATTAGTTATAGTAAAGTGTTCTTAAATTACACCATGGATTGAATATGGTTAGCAGTAAGGTGCAGTATGTGATTTGTAGTAAAGGGGTCAAAAACATGAAAGAACACAATAGGGCTGTCAAAACGAACTTCACTATTCGAATACAATTCGAATTAAAAAAAAAATAATAATAATAAGATTCGAGTGTGGAAACTGCGTCGTTGCTAAGACAAAAGGTCCTCTTTTGTTGTGTACACTAAAGGCATGTGCAATCTACTGTGTCGACTCCTGTTGTGCAGACAGAAGTAGCTCATCCACATGCGGACTCGGGGTTAGATTCTTGCAGCAATCTGCGATGACTCTTGGTTTGAAAAATGTTGGCCACTTCGAGAGGAATTCACCAGATACCTCCTCACCAAAGATCATTTTAAAGTCTTGGTCGATCTTAAACAGAAAACATTTGTGTGTGTGTGAATGAGACACCACAGTAATGGCTCTATGGGTGTCATTTAATAGACAGTCAAGCAAAATAGGGCAATCACAAAGTCATCAACAATTAATTTTATGTTTACCAAGCCAGGTGAATCCAAAAATCTGGGAAAGAGATCCAGGACAGTAGAGGCAGTATCCGGGTCTTGAACCACCTTTTGCCTGTGCTGGAATGTTGCCTTCATCTTATTTTTGACAAGGGTAATATCACTTGAGTGTTTCATCACCGATATGGCTTCCCTGCATTCATCACCGGTCAACTGCTTCTCATCTGAACAGATACTGCGTGGAGTCTTGGGGCCCTCTTGGAAAGTGGTCCTGGATTTCTTGTGGTCTTGAGCAGAGTTCCGCTGAACAGTTTTCAGCCTCCACACTAGGTAGCCGGAACCACTCTGGTGATCATAGAAATGTTCCTGTTGATAAAGAAAAACACATAAACTCACATCAACTGAGGAAAAACTCCAGAAAAACCCTTTAACAGGGAAAAAATTGGAGAAACCTCAGTGTGAGCAACAGAGGAGGGATCCCTCACCCAGGACTGGCAGATGTGCAATAGATGTTATATACAGACAAAAACAGTTTACAACACAGAATGTATGGGAATGCATTACTGTTTATACTCACATAGCCATTCTTGGAATCCGGGTCCTTCAATTTAGGGAACAGTGTTGTAATCCCAAGTGCATAGAGGATCCGCACATTCACTGGAGTGACTCTCCTGAAAAGAGATAGATCACAAAAACTGTAAATTTCATTTATGTGCACGGGTTATTATAGTTAACTAAAACTAAAACTAGCAGTGAAAAAATAATTTTATAAACAGAAAATAAAAATACAAATGACATTTTTTCCAAAAATGAGAACTAAATAAAAACAACAATAATAATACAAAAACTAAAACCAAACCCACGGGTATATAAGAGTGAATGGAAACGTGATGAGGACTGATGTGAACATTATGGGATGCAAATAAAAGGGAAAACGTTAATCTTCAGAGGTCTGACAGAGGCTTTCTCCTAAAACCTGAAAAACAAAGACTGAGACCAAATAAAAACTAGTCAATTCCTCAAAATAAAAACTAAACTAAAACTTGTTGAACAAACTAAAACTGAACTGAAACAAAAAAGCAAATTGAATAGCTAAATAAAAATAAAAACTAATGAAAAATTTAAAACTATAATAACCTTGATGTGCACATGGGTGTGGGTGAAGACATAATCGGCAATGGCTTTTGGAGGTGAAAAAACACACAAAAAAACAAGCACAACCTGTTATTGCAAGTGCATTCACTTACCCATGGCTCTCCATCATATCTGCCACAAGAATGTTTACCATCTTTCTTCTTGTAACATCACTGATGGCACTTGTTTTCTCATACTCTTTGAATACCTCTTTTCCACCAGGCTTTGAATACAGAGCGACTCTAACATTCTGAAACGACAATTGCATAACATTCACACTGCAGGTAAAGTAGGTATTTCAGCCTGTGCTGTGGCTGATGTAACAGTTGGTTAGCGGATGCATGATAAATGAGAATTAGCTAACATAACAGAGCTCTGGGTCTTCAGTCCGACACCTACTGAAGCTGCAGTACTAATACTTATTGTGAAATTTTAATGTAAGGTTTGACATCGGTCTAATTGACATCAGGGTCAATATAAGGTGGTTAACTTACATCCCTTGCAACGTTGCTATCCAGGGGTCCTTCAACCAGCTGTCTTTTCCGAGCTTTAGTAGATTCCAGTATCAGCGTTGAGTCAGAACCCGATGATGACCCTTGGGATGCACGTGACGGTGACCAGTCCGATAAAGATGAGCCCTCTGAGAACTCCACCTCAGCATTGCTACCTAAGAAAACACACAGCCTTGCATTGTAAATGACGCAATTGACCACAAGAGGAAAAGAGTTACAACTCAATTTACTTTTTGTAGAAAACAGACTCAAATTCTTAAATTTTTAAATATAATCCTGCAATCCCTTACCATCACATTCTTCGGCCTTGAAAGACACCCCGGATGACTTCAAGAGTTCATCAAATATGTCCGAATCCACTTCCACGTTAGAGGAATCCTTCAGGCTCAAGGAAGCAGAACCTGGCAAATTGAATTTTGCCAGCACTAAAACATAAGATACTGTAGATAAGCAAGATTTGGGAGGGACAAACATGCATTAATGAACAGAGCTGATGAACTATAAATACACTGGAGTTAGCAGGAAAGCTAATTTTCATCTGTAGTCTCTAGGAAAACATTGGAAAACCCTATATTCACAAATATGACAGTGAAACACTTACCTGCTTGCAAAAACTGGGAGTAATTGTACTCGTCCTCCGCTTGTAGTACCCTGACCCATTTGCTGACTCCTTTATGCTCTACAGGAACCAGCATGTCGCTTCAAAGACAAGAATGGCATAACTTATTATTCCTAATTTCTTACATTTACACCCAGTATTTCCCGCGCTGGCTGGGGGGGTGGAGGGTAATTTGAACACTGTGCAATTACCACGACTACCATGCAAATGACAACGCAACATGACACTGATGGTGATGAAGGAAGGTGAAATGCTGTTTAAAAAAAAACACACTTTATTTTTTTCTCCGTGAGAGACCAAACACCCGTGTCTCGTTAATTAATGTTCATGGGAAACACTGTAAACCATACATTTAACCCAACACTACCAAACACAATGTAGGCCTATTTACAATGTGCCTTGCACGTGTAGTGTTGACATACTATACTCGTATTGTGTACAACCTTTTCAATTACATTCCTTTTACTCAAAAAGCCTTACCTGTATAGACACTTTTAATAATTTGAGGAACTAATGTTAGCTAAATCCAGCGCAGTGTTGGTCAGGGCTGGCGAGCTAAGCTAACGTTAGCTTGCTAGCACCCAAAGTCAACCACAAAAACAAAAACAAACAAAAAACACTGATATCAATCCAAAAGAAACAATTTTATCGACCGAAACTTAACTTACCGTAGAAGGAAGAGATTTGGACGGTATAACTGTAGTCTGAGTGCTGACTGTGTGTGCCACCAGTGTGCCCAGTCACTGCCACGGGCAAGCGATGGTGGGTGTGGCCAATTGAACGAGCCAGAGTGTGAATTTAGAGTGATTCTCAGGACTACGGATATCAACTCTTACACTATCAGTAACGGACTCTAGAGGGAGTTAATTTTGATCAATTCTGAGTAAAATTAATAGTAACCCCTGTTAATTTACACCAACACTAAAAAAATAACACTGGCACATTTGCTGTGTAGATTTGTTGCTATGTTCAAAATCTCTCCAGTCGGAATTGTATTTTTTCTAAGTTTTCCTTTTCTTATTTTGTTCAATAAATGTTTGTCTCCAATGTTTAGATTTTTTGTTTGAGTTCTAATTCAAGTGAATTTTCACTGATATTCTCCATGGACTTTATTGTGGGAGAGAGTGGTTTACATCAAACGCTGTATAACAGGAAGATGAAACAGAAAGTCAGTGGCTGATTTCTTCATCTAAAAATATGCATGTCACTTGATTCAAGCTGTTGTTTGTATTAGTTCTAGCTCAGTGAACATTTGTTTTCACATACCTTACTTATGAGAGTAAATATGAATGAGCCAATGATGTGAAAAGTTGGTTTGCATTTGGAGTGAACACACTGGTGCCTTGTTTTGTTTCTGAGTTTAAGCTGTAGTATTAAGGTCACATTATACTTCTCCGATTGTGTAATGCGTTATCCAACTGCGTCACCACAGAGACCCCTCGAGCCTTCATACTTCTACGTCGTGGTGATGGATACGCGCCCGATCAGTAGGGGTCGCTGCGCAAGGTTGTTGTGCTTCTGGCTACAGTGAGCAATGGTGTCCGAGAGAGAAAGAGAGAGAAAGACTGTTGTTGTTCAAACAGTGACCATTTCTCACTTTTCTGTGTCACGGAACGCAGTTTTAAGATAATTTGAGGCGATAAATTGGCCATTTAGAGTCATGTGCTGTGTGTGTTAAGATATGACCTAATTATAGTTTGGCAGCGGCGTTGTCGGCGGGGATCAGTTGTCGGCGTCTGTGGATGCTCGGTGCACACTGTGAGCCGGCACAGAGCAGCTTCCTGGGAATCAATTGCAGCTCTTGCCGTCTCCGTTGTCCCTTGACGGAGTGACAGACACTTAACAATATTTCGTGCAGTTGGAGACGACGCAGAGGACTCTGCGTAACCTACGCAGAGCACTTTATGCAGGAGTATAAATTGGGCTTTACACTTTTAAATACAAACAAATGTCCATTACATCTAAGCCCTTGTTATGCCCTAATGACAATTATCTGTGTTTCTCAGGGACTATCCACACAGAGACTTCATTTCTCCTTTTTGAAAATATTTTCCATAAACACAGCGTTGTCAGGAAATGTCTTCGACAACCCAGAGCAACTCTTAACACTGTCGTACATATACCAGCCATGTACATGCTGCCACTTCAGAAATCAACTCTTTATACATTACAGTGTATACAATCTAAGAAACAGACACAGAATGGAGACGGCCAAAACGGCTAAGGAAATAAAATAAAAGTTATCATAAAGTGAAGACTCCAAACACAAGAAGAGGGAGATGATGATGAAGATAAGCGACAGCAGCATGAGAGAAAGGTGGGATTATGACATCATCATTTTCCCAAAGTGAACTGTTGTCAACATGAAAATGTGAGGGTGCCATTTAGAGAGTTAGTGCTCCCAAAACAAAAAAAAAATGTTAGCAGACAGTCCTTTAGTATAGACCAGGGGTCTCAATCTCAGTGTCCAGTCCGCTCATGTGAATTACAGTTCATCTGTGTGGGGAAATTTAAAATCATATCATATCATATTCCATAAAGATAACGATATTGATATTAACGATAATATTTTTGCTCACAGCAGTTTGTAAATCCCAGAATATATTTTGAAAAGTTTATTGCTGAACAGCAGTTGCATGCATGGAGCTTTTCTTTACTGCAACAAAAAGCTCACATGCACCTACAGTACACTTGTGCTTATCCACACACAGATGCACAATGACACACACTGACGGTGTCAAGGAGACACCTGCTCGCCTGATACACCCTCCTCCCCTTCATCCTCCCTCCTTCTCTTCCGTTAGGATTCAGTTCAGGAACTCAGCTCTGTCTCTCTGAGAAGGTTAGCCATGCGTGACATGGACAAATCCAGTGAATGATAATGAAGTAAAGAAATGTGTGTGTGGGTCTGTCTGTTGCTCCTGCTCCTCCTCTTCTTCGTGGGTTGTGTGTGTCGGCGAGAAGGACAGCCCCCATGCTCTCTCCCACATACACAAGCAGACAACACACCTCCACGATGTGTCACTACCCATTCCACCACCTCTTCGCCGTCATTCCCCCGCTCACCATGCCATCTACCTACACATGCTCTTTTCAAGCCTCCTCCATCCCTCAGATTCTCTGACTTGTTTTATTTCTTGTGTTCTCTTTTTTATGATCTCTCTCCACCCTCATCATACTCATCCTCGGCCCCCACCCACCCACACCCCTGCCACTGTTTGTGTGTCACCGCTGCCTGGAAGAAAGAAGAAAAATGCTCCGGCCAGTGGCAGTCAGTCAGAGGAGAATCGGAGAGGAAAAAACAGAGGGAAGAGCTGGGGTGCGTTCACAGCACAGCGATGACTCCGTTCACCAGCACCAGCCAGACTTGATGGACTTATCCTGGACTGCAGAGGGCAGAAGGAAGGAGAGGGAGAAGAAGGAAGGAGGAAGAGTAGAAGAGAAGGAGGACTGAAGAGGCAGGACGGTCAGCACCTGCCTAAGGAAGGTATGGAGACACAAATATACATGTAACATGCTCATCATGTCAGTCTTTTTTCCAAAATCCTTTCTTATCTCTCTCACACTCTCTCATTCTCTCTCCAGCACACTGTTGTAGTTCGCTCGCCACAGTTGTGTCCACAGGCTCTGTATGGGACTTTGAATAATTGAGAAACTATTCTGGAACACTAAAGAGACTTTTTCTTCCCTCCATTTCTTCTTCATCCGAATTAGTTCCCCTTGTGCACACGCTCAGAGACTGTGTGTGTGTGTGTGTGTGTGTGTGTGTGTGTGTGTGTGTGTGTGTGTGTGTGTGTGTGTGTGTGTGTGTGTATGTGTTTCTCACTCTATGAGTCTTTACTTTGTTCTGTTTTCCCCCTCTCTCCATCTGTCTGCCTTTGACAAGCAAATCATTAGATGTAGAGATTTGGCTTTCTCTGTGGCTGAGCCCAAAGATTGAGCCAGCACACAACTACACACACTCACATACACCTGGAGCCCAGGGTGTGTGTGTGTGTGTGTGTTGCTCTTTGTATATATATATATACATATATATACACATGCTCCTTAAGTTACAAAACAGTTACAAACTGTCGCACAAATATGATAATGATGGAAAAAAAAACATTTAAAGTGAAAAATAAGAATCTTAATATATAATATTGTGATAAATCATGGGGTCCTAGAACGATCGGAAAGTTTCAGGCTGCCCCTTGTGGCATTTATATAAATAAATCACTAAGACTGTATGTTCACAATTATCCAGATGATGGATAATCACCATGATTGACATACTGCATCTGTCATTCTGTGCAATAATATCTTACACCTCACAGATTTATTTCTAAAAAGTCCTTAAACAGGGCAAGTCAGTGATGTGGCTTTTGATCTTGGGACACAAGTGGAAGAAATGAAGAACAATTACAAAAACATCAGCTACAACAACAGAATCAGCTGTGACCGGGGGATTCATTTATTTTTTGTATTCATGTTTCCTTCTATTTCTACATTGCCTCTGATTATATATGAATTTAACATTTCTCCACAATTGAAAACATGGTGGACGATTCTGTTAACGCTGGCAAGGTCTGAGGAGAGACAGCTTTTGGATTAAAAAAATGGGCGGCTTTGAACCTTCGAGCTGAATGAGGAGAAACTCGGAAGAGACATTTAGGTTCTTGGAGTTGCTGAGAGGTGGTGGTGGCAGAGGTATTTCCCCAGAGAGAGAGAGAGAGATAGACAAACAGAAAGAGAGACAAAAAGTAGGGCTGAGGAGCTTCTGAGATAAGATCACAAAGGTTGTGTTGTATTGTTAGTGACTCACAGGCTGATAGAGGGACGGACACACTCACACACACGTCACAACAAACAGACAGAAGAACCTACACGTTAGGGAGACAATTCATAATGTTAGAGTTTTTCTGTTTTTAATTGTCATTTAATTGTTTAATTATCTGTGCCAATTCAAAAATGTATTGAAGTTGTCATCCTTGCATTATATTTCAACCTGTTATTGATATTGTTTTACATAGTGAATATTCAACTGACTCTATATCTCAAATATACCTATATATTATACCTGTATAACTATATCACAAATCAAATTGTAATATCAGTCAGAGAATTCATAAAAGAAAAAAAAAAAGAAGAAAAAAATCATTAAAGCCTGAATATGCGCTTGCACATACACTCATTCCAGCACAGCATTCTTACGATGTCTCAACCCCACAACCCCAAACAACCTCACTTATTTAAAGGTTGTTTGGTCCTCACCTTTAAATAAGTGAGGACCAAACAAAATGTCCTCACTCCCAAAGATATTCACACACACACACACAGAGACGCATACACACACACAGCTTCATTTCGACCCTTTTCACGTGTTTTCTCTCTCATTTAGCCACTTCCTTCTTATTTTGATGTATTTCATTATTTACCCAGCCTCTCTCCCTCTCCCTCTCTCTTCACTCCTTCCCTCCCTCCCTCTCTCTTCCTCCTCCTCTTGCGTAGCTCCCACCAGTCCAGTCTCATTGTCCTCACACACACACACACACACATACACACCTACACACCGAGTGTGTGCATGTGTCTGTGCGAGGACAAAAGTGCGGCAGGTCATTTGTGCGGCTGACTGTAAGCTTCAATTCTAAGGTGAGTGTGGGTTTTTTGGGTTTTTTTTCGCCTCTGTCCTCCTTCAGAAAACACAATCTTGTTTTTCTTTTAGTTTTAAAAGTATGTGGGGGCTTTCTTAATGACAATGAGGATGGTGTAGTGTGTGTGTGTACTTTTATTTGTCAGGACATTTTCTGTCATAAACACTGACCTTGTTAGTACCAGTTTAGGACTAACATTTGAATTGTGTTTAGGTTCAGGTTAGGGTTTGTCACTAACTGATTATGGTTAAGGTCAGGTTGTCCAAATGAATGGAAGTCAGTGTAGACTGTGAGAACCTGTGTGTGCGTGTAGCCAGAAGGCAAGCTTGGCTCAGAGTAAGCGTGCTCTGTGTATGAAATACTGACCACGACTCAAGTCTTACTACTTGCTAGTTCACGTTGAGTCTGCTTTGCTTGTTTTGTACTCTCCTTCAATCTTTTATCTATCTACAGCATCTCCATTTGTTCTGTCTTCCAGTCCTTCTTTATTCTGTCACATTTGAGTTCAAAGACTTTGTTTTCATTGCTCACTGAGAGGATACCACACTGCCAAAATTCTCAGATTGTGATGTTTCATTTACCTTTTCTTCTCAAAGTCACGTTTTCATTATTTGACACCCCCCCCCCCCCCCCCCCCTCTCTCTCTCTCTCTCGCACCCACCCACATACACACAAATTCCACAGCAGATTTAAATATTTCCCAGCAGGGTTTGGAGGGTGAACAGAAATAGATCTCATTCTAAATCAGGACGGAGAGACAAGCATCAGGCTGCCTCCCTCCCTCCCCTCACAGCCAGCAGCTACATCATGCACTCAAAGAGAAAACAGAAAAAGAGAGAGAGAGAATAAAAAAGTTTGAAAATTAGATGTAAATTTACCAGTTTAATTGTTTCCAGTGAATGTTCCATGAAATAATGCTGCAGTATTGCAGAGCTGCTGCCAAAGCTCATGCACTTCACACTCCATGTTGTGCAAACAGCTGGAGGAGGTGTGAGGACAAAAAGATGTCTGTTTTTGAGGTTTTTTTTTTGTAAATTTGTGTGAAATTGTGATAATAGTGTGTCATTTTCAACAATATTTACTGTCAGTCAAGACCGTCACCCTCCATTTCACTCACTAACTGGCTTTTTCCTCCTGATTTCCTCCTGTTTTTTTCCTTCTTTTTTTTGACAATGAGCTGACAGGAATGAACAAAAGAGGACATAGTGCATGCCAACCTTCCTCTCTCTGTTGTAAGGAGGAGGAGGAGGAGGTGGGAAAGAGTGATAGATGAGTAACATGTGAGGCCATTGCAGTCATCAAATGATATAAAAGTAGAATTGCTGCCTCGTGCTTGAAGGCTTGTGTGATAATGGTCTTCCCCTCTGCTGCTGAGAGTAGATGTGAAATAACAAGGTTCAGAGTGGAGTTGACTTTTTGGATTGAAAATGTATCACACTTCATCTGGTTGGTATGCCCAAATATTTATATTGAGTTTTTTTTTTTCTTTTTTAATACCATTTTTTTGTTACAAACTGCCCACCACTACAGAAAACATCTGAGGGAATTTTTTGGCATAGCTGAAAGGTTTTTTGGCGTGGGTGCCAATGAATTTGTACTGTGACAAGCGTTATCTAAAGCATGCTTATTTTGAGAACTTTTGTCGACATGTTCCTGACACGTCATGTTGACAAGAGACAAAGGGATGGACAACCTGAATATAGAATGACCGCATCTAGACCTGGTATTAACATTAGCCCCTCGTGACCTGATCATGTACAGGTCTGATTTAAGGACATGTGTCCACATTCCTGAGCTGCAAGAAGACAATTTGTTCCTTAGCCACCATCACAGTAATAACATTAATCACTATTTGTGATTTGTTTTTTCTAAGGTAACAATAAGATTAAAGCTTTTTCTTGCTTTGGCTCTTACAGAGACACACACAAACACACTGACAAAATACACATTTGCACAGTTATTTCAAAATGTTTTAAAACATATGAACAACTTTCTCCTGGCTGTTCCACTCTCGAGGCATCGTCACAGTGGATCACCTACTTTTACAGTGATCTGTACAGTTTGTTTGTCTGGTTGCTTTCACGTTAATCCTAAACATTTCAAATAATTTCACTAAGTTTAGGAAGTTTAGAAATTGAAGAGAAGGGAGCAAATGGGAGAGGAGAGCAGATAAGAGAGCAATTGAAGAGGAGCAGAGAAGAGAAAAACAAGTTGAGGAGAGTGGAAGAAAGAGGGTAGAGAAGAGAAAGGAGAGTGGAGGAGAGCAGAGACAAGAGAATCAAGAAGAATGCAAGAAAGAGAAGCGAAAAGAACAAAGGAAAAGGGTAGGAGAGAGGAGAAAAGAGAAGCGAGGAGAGATCATCATTACACCAAATTTCACTCCAAAAAAAGAAGAAATATGAAGCATTTTTGTAAATCAAATTAGGAAAATATTTGAAAAACAAATTTGTCCAAAAAAAGGCTCCATTTTCAATTTTTTTTATTTTCTAACAATTATTTGATGGTTCAATCTAATTCTTTTTAAAGGGGGAGTGAATAAGAATTCAATATAATGTACTCAAGTGAACTTTGTGATCTGAAAATGTTTGAAGTTACCTATAATGGCCTCCCATCTCGCTTCAACATGTCGCTATTTTAACAGACACAAGATACTTGTGTAGGAAGCACCATATTAATCGACTAATCTATACATGTTGTCAATAGAAGCAACATCAATATTCATACAAAACTATGACATCCTGGATCTGCATTAGTTGGTCCTCTGTGGGCATTACTTGGAACTGCTGTAGATTAAACCACTTCAAAGTAACTGTATGCATTTGAAACTTTACCTCAGCGTTTCTCAACCCAATGTGGGTTGCCGATTGATTTAGCTTGACTTGCCAGTTAGTAGGGTTAAATTTTGTAATCAATTTAAATTTTGTAATCAAAGAGTCAATTTTGTAAATGTATTTTAAATTAAGTGTGTGTGTGTGTGTGCACGCGTGTGACAATGAAAGATCTGGTTTGGGTCCCAGCAAGACATCAAACTTCTGTAATTGGTCTTGAGCCGAAAATGTTTGGGAACCCCTGCTTTACTTGGCTGAGTGAATCCAGAAGTGGTAGAATTTTGGTCCCAGCTACTCCGCCTTTTCTGCTGAATATCTCCTGCATTTTTGGAGTGTAGAAGTCCAGCTTAGTGAGAAAATGTCTTTTCAAGGGAACCGTTGTGATTCTTTTGAATTCCTCCTTGATCTGAAAAAACACACAGTTACTTGTTTTACCTGAGCTTCAGAGAAAAGAGCAGGCCATCTCTCCTGGAAATCTTGGATGCCGGGGCACTGCTTTACAACTTCCTGTCTTTGTAAGGAGAAAGATCTTTCCATTTTTCCAGATATTATCCTCTCATTGTTTTTCTTCTTAACTTCTTGCAGCATGTCTACTCTCTCCTCTAAAATGGCTTCTGTGTCCCCATTTGGCAGTAGAGGCAGGTAGTTTACCTCTGCTTTCTTGGGCTTTTTGATGCCTTTGCTTGAGCCATTCTCATTTGACCTCTGTCTTTTCAGAGAGTTCACTTCCAGCTCTGGACAGGCAAGTGTGCGGCCTCTTAATTTTGCACGATAATTCCCCATTTTCCATGTCATCCTCTACTGCCACCCATAAAGGCCATTTAAAGACCCTGGTTCCCTGAGACATGGGAACTTTTCGATTAAAGCTTCAACCACTGTCAGAATTTGAATCCCTATGGGGTATGCTGTGTAACCAAAAAACACCTCTGCAAGCATCTCCAGTATGCTGCTTGTCAAACTTGAGTGGTTAAGCAGGGCTCCATCCATCAGAAAGGCTTGGTTTCCAGCCTGCAAATGTTGTTCTACATCAAAGGAAAATGTTGGTATTTCAAATCTGGCTGGCCACAGTTGAGAGCGTCTGGAAGTTCCACTTTCATCAGAGGAGGAGAGGATGATGGTGTCTGATGATGATGAGGTGGAGATAGTATCAGAAGATTCTTGTGGTGGAACCTCGTTTTCCTCCACTTAACTGAGAGTGAGGACAACTGGCTTTACTGGCACAACTTTTAATGTTGCCTTATCCTCCACATCTCCAATGCTGGTTACAGTGAAAAACTGACAATTGAAATCCATGTCCTGATAAAGAACAGACACATCACCAGGAATATCAAAAGAATCTGATAGCACAAATAAGTCTGTGAGGCTGTTTGGTATGCCTGCAGGTAGAATGAGTTCGCGAATACCCTCGTCTCCAAAAATTATGCGGAGCTTTGCCGGCGATGCCCATCCGGACAGAGAAATCTGCATCAGAAACCCAACATTTTTTACAAACATTCATTCTGATGTAAAGTTGCAACTATATACAGTGTGCTGATTTTAGCCTAACTCATTAGAACATGAGGATTATCTGCAGTTTTTCATTTAAGTCAAGAAAAAGTCCTCATTTGTGATCAGAAATAAATGCTGGTTGTTACAAATGTGATTAGATGTGATGGATAATCTGTGCAGCACAAGACTGTAAACTTGAAAACCCCTGTTAATCCATCTGTGTATGGAGACAAGATAGGGGTGTTCAATGTCCAGACAAAATTAAAGCTTGAACTCGAATTTCAAACGCAAATTTCTGAACACTAATAAAGGAGGCAAATGTGGTGCTTCAAGGTTACCAGAATTTAACCATTTCCACATGTAAATTTTTAAATTAAGAAAATCCTGCATTTGGGCTGCTCTATCAAAATGTAAAATCAAAAAACAGAATCAGAATGGAGAACAATGAGACTTTATATCAAATTATGAGCAAAATAAAGGCCTCCAAATAAGGGGATGGTCCTTAGGAAGCATGTGGAAGCAAATTATCACAGCAAATGTTTTGGATATCTCATTTTCATCTTTTTTTTCAAATTCACACAAGTTAATCTCAATTTCTGATATTTAAGGCTAATCTTCTGATTGAAAAAGATGGAAAATGCATAATTTCAACAAGTGGCCTATATCCTAGGTGCATTCAGGTGGTTCTTTAAAGGAATACTTCACTGATTAGCATGTGGGTTTGTATTGCTAGAATAGCATTATTTTTTTTTAGAAATTTTGCTTCCCTTTCTCATTTTTCCCCTGATTTCTAAAAAAAAGTATTTTTGCTCACAATGTCAAGATTAGAACTACAGCACTAGTTCTGCAATTTTTGGACTCACCCACAGGGGGACGAGACTTCCCAGAATGGACGAGACTTCATTCCCAGTATGTAAACCCAGTGTCCGCCATCTTTGCTCAAAGCTACCACCGGCTCTCGCTCTCTTTAATTTGGCCTTGTAAACTGAGAAGACAATGACAGAATGTAGTTTTCAAACTGATATGGCTGCGAGGGAAAGGACCTGCTTTTTGGCATTGCCCACTGCCGGAACCGGGTACCTGGAGAACTTTTTGTGGGCACTTGAATGTGCCGCCGCAGGCTCTGGCTGCCGCAACGGAGCGGAGCTGCACACACTTTGGCCTGGCACTGGCCGGACCTGGAGCAGCTCGCTCCAACTCGGCCGGGCGGGCAACGGGGGTAGTGGGCGCCGGTCCGGTGGATGAAGGAAACGGGATAAACGGCCGCCTCAATATAAAGTGAGTATTTTGTTTTATATTTATTTTTACCACCGTATTTATCCATGTTCATATGAAACGCCAGCTGAGCTAACGCTAGCATATTTACAGTTCATTTACATCTATGCTAATGTAAGAACAGATACTTCGATTCGCTAACGCTATAATCATTGTTTTACAGACAGTCATATCACCTAACAGCTTACTGTCACTGGAGTGGATCCACAGACTGGGGAAAGACGATCGTCTTGTTTTACCTGCCTGTGTTGTTCAGAAGAACATACGCAGCTCATAAAAACAGTACTGTATCTATGAAGACTGTTGATAATAAGTCTGATTTTTCTTTTTATGACTATTAATATTAAAAATGTAAATTCATATATGTTGTGGTTTATTTTCTAGCCCTTCGTGTTCCTCCATTACAGTATTATTAGATGAAAAGTGATTTCATTTGGAGAAAAGGGTTGATAAACACTTAATTTGGGCTACTTTGTTTAATGATGACAACTGCATCCTTTTTATTGTGTAACTCTAACTTGTCTAGTATAATAATATAATAAAATCAGTAACTATTCAGCCTCCTTCCTCAAGTCTTTACTTTACACACGTGTACAAATGCATGCAGGGTGTGAAGGTGAAAAAATTACTTTATTATTCACAAAGGAAAATGTTTTACCATCATATTCAAGAGTACAAATTAAAATAATCAAGGAGCCATATCTAAAAGAATGTCTAACGCAATATGAAAACAAAAAATATATAATGAAACATGTAGAGCAGTGTCAGAATCTGATGTGGGACAGCTTGAGTCACAGTGGTGAAGAGGAGCAGAGCTGGATGCTGTGAAGAGTTTCTCCAAGACTTGATTAAACCAGGCTTCAACTGTAAAGGGCAATGAATACAATACACATAAAATATGAACGAAGATTTTAGCAAAATATAACAACTGGGTGAGCTGTGAACATTATAATGTTGTCTATATAGGCGTCTTGAACAAACATGAATAAAAACAAAACATTTGAATAACACTGACATTATTCTCCAGCGAAAGCAAGATGACTTTACTTTGCTAACAGTATACGTGTATATAACGTGTGTGTAATTGTCTATCAAACGTTACTTGTAAACGTAAGTTGCCGCTTCACTGCCGACAACTATATCACATCGATTATGAGCAGAAATAGAATATCAGCATCAGTCTTACCTCTCAGTGACGTCTTCCTGCTCGAAATGGAGATCGTAAATCCTCTGAGTTTACAGGTTTGCCTTTGGTGAAGAAGCTTAGCATAGCTTAGCATAGCCGACTTGAAGCTTTCACCGCTCTGAATCGCTGACCGGCAAATAATGGGAACTTACTGCTTGTCCTTTCGTTGTTTTGACTGCGCGTCCCGGTACAATTTAGCACCATAGAGGAAAAAAACATGTAATTTGCAGATCTGTAATGTATTCAGCCAAGAAGGCACTTTCTTCAAATATTATTTCACATTTCTACTCCATAGATGACCCTTTTTTAATAGACATTCAACTTTGCTGTGAACCAGCTGTGAAATATCTCTTTAAGTTGAAATATGACACATACAATGTATTTCATATATGGAATAAAAATATACAGCCACAGTAAGAAACACATCTGTGATGCCAATAAATTCAATATTATTTAACATGATAAACTGAGTGATATGTTGTGCGCGCACACACGCGCGCACGCAATATATTTAGCGCTGGAATGGCGCCACCCTCCTGGAAAATTTTGATCTTGTCACTTGCAATTTGCCGCCTCTCCGGCTCTACACTTGTGTGTTGACGCCAGGATGTAAACAAGCGTAATGACTGGTCGTAGCCTGTGGGCCGCTGCACTGACGCAGGCAAACAGCCCGTATTCCCTTTTCTACGGTGGCCCTGAGGTGCAAAACACAAACGCAAATAAAAACACATCACAAATCAAAAACACAAACGTAAATCAAAAAAAAAAACGCAAATCAAAAAACACAAATGCAGATCAAAAAACATAAACGCAATTCAAAAACACAAAAACATTCACTCAAAACGGAATCACAAATCACACAACACAAACACAAAAGCAGAAAACACAAAAACATTAACTCACAACGCAAACACAAAAGCAGAAAACACGAAAACATTAACTCACACCGCGAACACAAAAGCAGAAAACACGAAAACATTAACTCACAACGCAAACACAAAAGCAGAAAACACGAAAACATTAACTCACAACGCAAACACAAAAGCAGAAAACACGAAAACATTAACTGACAATACAAACACCAAAGCAAAAAAACACAAAAACAGAGCCCAGTAGAGCTGCCGTCCCAAGTAGAAGTGCACACTACAGAGAGCCCCAGTTCGAATCCCGCCCCAAGCAGAAAACACAAACACCAAAGCGTTTAACACAACAACATTATCTCACAACGCAAACCAAATCAAAAAACGCAAACAAAAAAGCCACAACAGAACGGAAATGCATCTCAAAACGGAAACGCAATTCAAAAAACAACAACGCGCGTTGTTTCCTACGTGGCCCTGCTAGGGTCAGGTGTGGAAAAAATAAAAATAGTTTGTAAACTGTTCCCTCAGTTTCCCTTAGGCTTTGAATATTTTACCCCTTTTTCATCATCAGCGATAGTCTAGTGGGTAACAAGGTGGACTTATACCGGCAAGGTCGTACGATCGAATCCTGACAGTGTATTATTTACCCTTTTTATTGTATAAATCATTATGAGTATTAAGCATTCTTAAAACATAAAGCATGTTGTATAAAGCATTAATTCAAATATTGGGTGTGTGGTGGTAGCCAGCCATACATTTGCCCCGCATGCCACGATGTCTCACTCCAAGGTGCGCCGTTATTGTGAATGGCCGTGCGGAATGGCACTGCGCTCTGACGCGGCACTTCTCCGGGACTGGAGAAGCTGCTGCGGCTACAAGGATTTCGTGAACTGAAAGAGAAGCTCGTCATATATTGTTTAGATACAAGACGAATCACCCACATTCATAGACCAATGCAGGCTGAATATTTAGTTTGTTTGTAGCTAAGTCACACACTCACTCACACACACTGGAGCAGTGATTTCAGCAGTGGTAATTTAAGATGTGTTAACAGTGAGTGAATAAAACATGCATCGTCTCTCTTCCCTGCATTTGAACTCTCCTCCCCATTCCCTGTCTCTGCCCTTGCCATCCTCTTTCATCTCTTTTGCTATTTTTCTCCTCTGATTCCTTTAAGCAGCCTCCTCTCGTTCTCCATCTTCCCTTCATGTCCCGCTGATCTGCTTTTCGCTTTCGCTCCTCTCCCTCCCTCACCTTGTTGTCACCACTTTTCTCTTCATTCCACTTTCTTCCTTTCTCTTCTTCACCCCCTCCTTTAGAACTTTCTCCACATTTATTCTGCACCACCTCCACCTTCCCTCTCTCCCTCTCCATCCTCCCCTCTCTATCATACCCCTGATAGGTGAAAAAGTGTGTGCAAGATGTTGCAGCAAGGACAGCGCTGGTGTCAATAGAGCTGCATGAGATATACTGTGTGAGTGTGTGTGTGCATATGTGTGCATGTGTGCCTTGTAGACACTGCAGGTGCTGCATCAAGATAAATGAGCTGTCATTAGCCAATCAGGTCAGCTGGTGGGAGGGCGATGGAGTAGCAAGGAGTGAGATCACCTCATGGAGGTCAAGCAACTGTGTGTGTGTGCGTGTGTGTTTTGCACAGATATTGAGAAGGAGGATTACCTGATTAGATGTGAACTCTTTCTCCTCCTCACTCTATGAGCTTCCACTTTCCTTCCTCTCTCCCTCCACCATTGCTCATTGCTTCTTTCCCACCAGTGCTCCTCCGGGAAGTGTAGGAGCACTGAAGAAGATTGTTGTGCAGCCGTTCGGCATCTCTAATTGCTATCTCCGGCCTGTTGTTTATGTCTTCATCAGCGGCTCATCAGAGTCTCTGCGAATGAGATTGAGGAGGAATTAAACATGCTTCACAAGTGTTGTGCAGCTGAGAATTTCTGCACAGAGAAAAGTTAAATGACTTATTATGTTTTTTTTCCTTTTCTTTCATTCTATTCCCCAAGGCTCTTCTCCGGGGAAAAGGCTATGAAACCAATTAGAGAAAGTTAGACTGTCATATATTCTCATTACTGCACTATAATCACTCAATGTGTGTGTATGTGTGTGTGTGTGTGTGTGTCTTTGCCCTTTTACTATTTACACTGAGGTTAATGCAAATTGCTTCATGCATAAAGTGCTCATTTTCACAACCAAGGTGGTGATAGGAGGAAGGTAAATGATTAATAAGATGGAAAACAAAAGTAAAATTTCGCTCTCTCTTGGATTTGCCTTAGTGAACACAACATCCTGGTCACTGAGCCTACCCTGGTTATGATCAGACCAGTGAAAACCTGTTTATGTGAACAACATCCAACAATACCCTGATCATACTGTATACAAGACATATCGTAGTGCCCTCTACCCAGCTAAACTACGTGTGCACACTTTGCCCCACTATTTATAGGTGAAGATCCTCTTTGTGTGTCCTGCTTTTAGCCAAGTCTCAAGTCTATGTACATAGTAATATTTGCAATATTATAGAGAGCAAAGAATTTGCATGTAGCTCTCTCTTCTTTTTTTTTTAATCTAAAATTCCTTGTCAAAGTTCAGCATTTCATATTTCTAGCAGACTGCTGAATTAACTTAAGCAGATATTATCAGAATCAGAATACTAATTATTAATCTCCGGGGATATTTTTTTTTTTGTTCCAGATGCTCTTGCAAAGTGGGTAAGAAAAACAGAATGAGGAAACAAGAGCTAGATATAGAGATGCAAATAACACAGTAAAATAGGCAATGAAATAAAACAATACAATAATAAAGTAGACAATCTGGAAATATATAGTAATTATAGTTTGTTTTGCTTTGTTTGTTAGTTTTATAGATAGTCAAGAGTCCGATTATCAGAGGGAGAAGTTGTACAGGTTAAGTCTCTGGCTGAAGGTGCTCCTCTGTTTGACCAGAGCGTTGTGGAGAGGGTATCTTCTCTATTTGTGACCCGCCACGGACCAAGCGGGAACAAGTCGGCCCAGCGCAAAATGAGAAAAAAATTGACATTTTTTATTTTTTTTCAAAATTAGGGATTTCCGTTTTTTTCAAAATTACACAAGTTGAAGTTTTGAAGAAGCCACTACGTGCTTCAAATCACAGTATT
This sequence comes from Microchirus variegatus, assembly GCF_963457635.1. Taxonomy (NCBI): domain Eukaryota; kingdom Metazoa; phylum Chordata; class Actinopteri; order Pleuronectiformes; family Soleidae; genus Microchirus; species Microchirus variegatus. Next base: position 9,011,987 of record NC_139804.1, on the reverse strand, counting down.
GTGGGTCTTAAAACAATAAACGTTGTGTTTGAATTAAGGTTGTTTTATCACTGTGAATCACTCCTAGTTTGGGTGTGGTGATCTCACATTCCAGAGCTTTTGTTGCTTTTTCAGCCAATCAGCTGACGGTCATGGAGAATACACATGGCTAATTAATATGCACGCACAGAGAGAGAGAGAGAGAGGGGGAGGGAGGGGAGGGGGAGAGAGAGAGTGTCTGGAACGTTCCAGCAGTTATGTGTGAGTGTGTGTGCAGTGCGAAATTAAAGTGTGATTGTCATCAAAGCAGTCGTCACCAAAGCTTTGTTGAACAAAGATCATATTATAGAACATAAGAATAAATGCACAATCAAAGGTCTGTATATAATACAGACTCACATCTGCACATTGAAATGAATGCAGGACAAATCCATACACAAATGAAAAGACAAATGAATGGATGCCTCCCAGCAGCTTGTATGCATACAGTATACAACACAAACATCATAAGAGGCCAAATATTGATGCATATTGCATATTAACTGAAATAGATAGATGGCACACTTATCCAGGATTGGTTTCACCTGGCTTGATGAATCCGTGTCTAAATATCCTGACTTGCTTTGTGCAACCAACTGAGCCTGAGCACCCTTGTTTTGATTTCGTTGAACCAGGCTCAACCATTTATCCTGGATATCTGAATCCTACGGTTGTGTAATGGGCCCCAGCTCGATCAGCTGATCCCGGGAGTAAACAAAGCAGTGTTGCTGAGTGACTGTTGAGTGTCAGAGTAAAAGGAGCGATTCCACCACGAATGAAACAACAAAAACTCTCCACATAAGCATGTTTAGAGAGGACGTAGCTTCATAAATAACTCAAGCAAAAACAGAACAAGTAAGATAAAGAAAATAAAGGAAAAAGTTGAAAAGAAAGTTCAAGTAAGCAGAAGCGACTGGGACAGGCTGCATACGCTGTGACGCATGCGCACTACGTATAACTATATTGTGTATAGATAATTTATACATGAGAAAAGACTTTTGTCCTTCTGTCCATGTCTTACCCTGTCATTGTGACAAGCTGGTCTGTATTTATATAGCACTTTTCTATTCTTGACCACTCGAAGCTGCTTTACACTACAGTTTTGACATTTACCTATTCACTTACACTTTCATACAGCGCATCTATGTGCAGTGCATTTTATATCACTCTTTCATATTCATTAACACACTGTTAGTACAGCCGTCAGGAGCAACATGGGGTTAAGTGTCTTGCCCAAGCTACATCAGCATGTAGACTAACAGAGCTAGAATCAAACTCAAACTCAAACCTCAAACTCACAACCTCGTTGCCTCAAGAAACTGTCCCTTTTTCCTATTTTTTCGTCTCTCTTATTCAACCCCCCTTTGAGTTTAGTCAACTCATTCGTTTTGCTATACACATTTAACACTCTCTCACTGCTCTGAGATCGCTCTGACCTTTACATCCTCTTTTATCTCTTTTTTTCTCCCTCTCAGTTTCAGGTAATCAACCACTTAGGGCATGAAAACACACGCTATTTTCCTTTCTCTCACCCTCATGTCTGCCAGCATTATCATTATTCAGCACATTAATAACTTAATAGAGGAGCTCAATGGTTGGCCAGACAGTCGTAGTGCTAGTGAGACCTTGTAATCCCTCTCCTTTATTACCGGTTTGCGAGAGTGAAACCAACAGGCAACACAATGTGTATTTGTTTGCACCTTCATATGTATTTTTAAAGAAACAGAGATTTTTCACAAGTAGTATGGATAGGCATGATTTACAAATATTGAAAATAGTTGTAGGATCATAAAGTACAGATAGGTTAGTTTGGCTATAGTCTTAAAAATGCACCCCACCAAGCGCCCATTATATTTGGTTGGTATTCTGCACTAACACTGTGAGATTGACAAAGATGCACAGAGAAACATGAGCAAATGCATCCATCAAAAAGTGCTGTGTCCTACTCCTTCTGCGTTAGTGTACCTTGGGGTTAGGGTTAGCTATCTGCTGCATACACACAAACGCTACATCATATCGTATGTTGATAAATGAGTTGATATTTTCTGATTTTCAGTGGGAAATTTACATTAATTGTCTGTATTTCTGTAACTCAAAAAGTCCTTGATCTTAAAACCTGGAATATTTTGCGTTATGTGACAAAATGGGCATGATGATGTTGAGTATTGAGGCATCGTGAGGAGAGGTATCCAGGGGAAGGTGGAATTGGTGGTGGGGTGGTGGTTGGCGGTGGAGCACAAAGCACTGGCCTGTTGAGGAGAGAGAGAAAGCTCCTGTGTGTTTGTGTAGTCAATAAGCTCTTTGTTCAACAGGCCTGGGAGACAGTTAGACATGAGGACAGACTGAGACCCCAATGCACTATAGTGTACCTGAACTACACACACACACACACTACACACTACACACTACACACACACACACACAGGTTGGTGCAGCTATTTGGCTTCGGACTCTATATTCACTTCCATTCATTTGGACAGCCCTAAACAAAGCCTCATCAGTAACATTAACCATAACCAGTTAACCCGAACCACAATTCAAATCTTAGTCCTAAACCTAACCAGTTCCTCAGAAATGAGATTCTGTCTCATTAAGACCAAGTTACTGGTCCTGACAAGGTCAGTGTACATAAAAGATCCTAAAGAGGTAACACACACGCACACACACACACTGTGGCCCTCCTTTATCAAATTGCTGGAAATCATTCATGATGTTACCATCATACCCTTTGCTTTGGCGTCTTTGTGCTGAAACTGTTACAGTGTTTTTCTTTCTTTTCTTTTTTTTTTTTTATCAGCACTCCCAGGTATCTAGGCTGGGGGGTGGTTTTAGCTGAACCACAGACAGAGGGTGTTTTGTGTTGAGCAAGAGAGTGAGGGACAGCGAGAAGCAGGTAAGGAAAATGAGAGGAGTTTTGGGAGGGGGAGGACAAAAATGTAACAGCTAGAAGGAAAGGCTTTGTACGGTACCAGAAACAAGTGCAGGAATCCAGGACACACACAGATGATTTTAATGTAAAAAAGAAAAAGAAATTGGGGCTCAGAACTCGAAAAAGAAGGACACAGAGACACGCAAAGGAGCAGAGGACGATCCAGATAAGTGACTGGGAAATGGTCACGACAGATGGAAGGGAACTGGGGAAAAAAGCTGCTGATACAAGCTGTAAGTCATAAAAAATCTGCAGACTGGTCATCATTTCATCTTAAATTAGCTTTTCTGTCTTTAAAAAAAAGTATTGTGTGAAATATGTGAGCTATAACACACCTGTAAAGTGAAGTAGTATACATATAATGAGTGTTTTTTGTTTTGGAATCCAGCATCCACTAAGTCATTACAGAGAAAAACCTCAGGTTAATGCCTTATTCAGAGTGAACCAGCGGCTGCTTGATCGATATTATTCTGGATGGAGGTTTCTCAGTGGCTACTTATACTGCAGGATTAGAAGTCAGAAACCTGTCTGCACGAATCATGGTCACATACAGGGTTTGCGTTCATATGTGAGTGGAGGCTGCCGCGGTAAACAATGGCTGCAGGTATAATAAGCTTTCTGTGGAAACGTCTCAAGGCTGTTGACCAGTGGGATCAGCATTAGGATTCTGTCACTCAAACTCAGGAAGCACAATGCTCAGCTTATCTTTTTTCACTATGCTCTTTTTCTCTTTCACACACATCGATGCGTGCACAAGCTTATAGGTCCGTGCAAATATCGATCACCTTATCTCTCCGTCCAAACAAGAAGATAACAAATAAAGCACATTGTCTGTTTCCACAGAAACTCTTGATAAGACTCAAATCAGCTTACAAACACACACACACACACACACACACACACACACGCACACACACGCACGCACGCACGCACACGCACGCACGCACGCATGGATGACTTTGATGTTTCCACCTTCTTTAAACTCTCTCTGAGTGACCTCGCTCCATTTTGCCAGTGTATCGAAAAGGAAGGTTCTATCCAAACTGTTGAGTTGTTCTTTGTTCACCATGTACAAAGGCACTATTCAGATATTGTCCATTGGTGCGTGGCTTTTAGTAACCAGTGTGCAACTTCACTCGCCATGAGTGAAGTTCATCCTTAGCCTGAAGTTCCCTTTCAACTTTAGTTTCACATCTCTTATGTTTCTTAATCTAAAGTTTGCTACCGTAAATCTTTGTTGCGATGTACAATGCATCACTCTGTGTCGTGAAGTACACTCCCCAGCTTGAGTTACGGATGCTCTGTCATAACACATGGATGCCAGTTAACAAAAGGCTCACCTAATAAAATCTTGACCTCCTTAAGTCAAGGATATCTTAAGAGTAACACATTTTGCTACCACACCTCATTGTGAGACAGTCTTTTTCCAAAAGGAAAGTGAAGTTGTAAACCACTACTCTACTCTCCCACACCATAGTCCATAGAGGAAATAAAGTTTTTTTATCTTGTGGTGACACAGGAGCTGCCAGTCTGCTGCTGGCTCATTTGGTAAGTTTGTGTCACTGAGGTGAATCTGAATAAAGGATTTCAAACACCAAAGCCACAAAATGACATGTGTTTGAACTTAACTGATGAAGGCAGTGAATCAACAACTCCTGACTACTAAGGTAATAACCTTCTCTATACAATATGGTGTCAAGATGTATCAAATCTCTAAAATTCCAGTGCAAAATGGTTGTCTGAGAGATAAAGCAGCAAACATATTCTTTAAAATGGTTGACTTAAGCAATGAGGTGATGCTTCTGTTAAGAGGCTAGCAATGTTTTTTCTTTGTGTCCCCGACTTCAGTGAAAGCTAGCCTCAGAGTGTCACAGCACAAATAATACGACACAATGAGTAAAATAAATAAAGTAACTTGAATAACAAAGAAAAAAATAACTAGCACCGCAAGCGGATCTGAACAGGTTCGAGCCGATGCGCGCGAGTCGCCGTGTGCCCACGCCGCCACGGACGCCTCGCTCGCGAACCCGTTCATTCACTGCTCGCGATGCTAGTTATTTTCAGTACTAGTTATTTTCAGCGGCATCCCCGTGCATGTCGGGCTGTGGAGCCATCGCGCATGTGCAACGAACGCATCAGAGGGGGTTCCTAGTTTCGAGGTGATATTGCGACGTACGGCAAAGTTAAAGGGGACTTCCTGTTTAAAATGGCCCACTTCCTGTTGGTCAAAGGCATATCTGTAAACGTGTTCAGGGAAGTTCACTTGTCTCACATGTCAAGTTTTGGAAAGATCGGACAATGTTAGGCTTTACTTCCTGTTATGGGTGTTCCACATCCTGTTGGGAGGTCATTGTTTGCAGACATGTTCAGGAGAGGTCCCTGGTCTCAAATATTAAGTTTTGTGCTTATCGGTCAATGTACAGCAAAGTTAGAGGGCACTTCCTGTTTAAAATGGCTGACTTCCTGTGGGTGAAAGGCGTCTCAATTTTCGTGCAGATCGGACAATGTTGGACTTTACTTCCTTTTTTGGGCGTTCAACTTCTTGTAAGGAGGTCATCTTTTACAGACATGTTCAGGAAGGGTCTTCAGTCTCACATATTAAGTTTCAGGTGGATACAGCAATCCCTGTTAGAGCAGCATGAAAAACTGTAAATGTAATACTACCTGCTGTCACCAGGGGATAGATGTCATCAATCTGAGCAAGTTTGGTTCAGATCGGACCAGGATTCGCAAAGTTATAACAGTTTGCTTATTGGCGCAAAAATCTGACTTTCCATCATTGCCATGGCAACGCCATTTAACGATTCCTCATCATATTGTACACGCATCATCTACCATGTGTTTTGAGTGCTGTCATTAATTTTGAGTGTGATACGATGATATCTGTAAAAGTTATTCCCAAAATCTTAATTAAATTTGTATGTTTTTCTGCCACCACCAGGAGGCACTGTTTTTAAAATTGACCGTTACTTCATAGTCTTCTTCAGCAACTAGACATCATCACTCACAGCAAGTTTTATAAGAGTTTCGTTGTCTGCGGCGAAAAACCTGACTTTTTGCCAACTTTGGTGCCCCGTATGTCATGCGCCATGCGATATTTAAAAAAAAATATTTCCAATTGATTCCGTTCCTCAACTGGTCCACAGCAACCTCACCAAGTTTGAAGTTTGATCGCTCATAAAATGTAGGACTAGATAGATTTTGTAGCATTGGTGCAAAATCGCCAAAAACGCCCCAAAATGGCTGTTCAGTCCAAGATGGCAGAAAAATAATAATAATAATAAGAAGAATTCCTTGCATTTCAAGAGGGTTTTTGCACAGTCGTGCTCAAACCCTAAAAACTTATGAAGAAATACTGAAGCTGAAGCCAGAGCAGCAGAGGACAGCGACAGTTTTCTGCTATAAACTGTTTCAAAGTGTCTCTGGAGTTCCTGGGCATTTTTAGAGCAGCTCAAGCTCCCTGCTGCCGAGTAATAATTTAGCAGCTCAGCCAGGTAGCTCAGTGCCACATGGTGAAATCTAATATCAATTCTACATTTGACAGGCAGCCACTGAAGAGAGTCTACAGTCAGGAAGATACAATTGTGCCATTTATGATTTGGTTGACTAATTTATCACTTTCAGTTTTGTGCTGGTTGGAAGTGAAGAGCCATAAAAAATACTTTTGCTGTAGCATCTTTAATTTCACACTTAGAAATATTGCAATATAGGTTTCATATGAGCTGATTTCCTCCACTGTCTTTCAGTCTTTCTTCACTCACCTTTCCATGCTCTATCTTCTTTCATTTAACTGATACAGTAGATGTGACTTGGATACATATTTTTAAAGTAGTAATATCAAAAGACTGAGTCAAGACTCAGGTCACAGATAGTGACAGAGAAAGAGATTTTTTTCTTTCCATCACTAAATAAATTAGATGATTTGTTTTCAGCATTTTACTTGATAATGATATTTAGGTGTATATTTCCAAAATAAAATCAAGTAGTAGTGATTTTTAATCAAACCAAAAAAACAGCTGTCTTTTTTCAGACAAGACAGGACATTTAAGAACATCAGCATTTCAAAGATTGGGGAACAGATCAACATTTGTATTAAGATTATTTTGGGGGTGGTGTAGGGGTAGGGTTCGGCATTTAAGCCTTATCCACACAGAAAGGGAACAGAATGTAAACAATGTCAATAACAATCTGTTTGTCATTTTGAAAACGTTTTCCATAAAATACAGCACAGTTTGGGGAAATGTCTTCACAAAATGAGGCATGCATGGCTGCCATCAGCACATGTTATTATATACTTTCAGATTCCCCTAAGTGAGAAAAAACTTACCAAACCAGGCAGCAGTACAACAGCAGCTCCTGCTTTTCTCTGTGGATATTAATTCAGAAAATTGAGTTGTTTAGAAACTTCAGTCTTAAAGGGACACTCTGTAGTATTTATGGGTTTATATGACCCAAAATCCACTTTTTTATACATATTATGTGCTCCTGCATTGTCTAGTCGCTGTATAATAGTTTTTGTTTAATTTTCGTAGTGTTTCAAGAAGTCATGTAAAATAACATGATCACGGGCCGCTGTTGCATTGCCACTGTTAGCAGCGAGACGCCATGTTTCTACCGGAGCCTGTAAGGACAAACCTGAGAGAACAAATCAAGCGTCGCTTTACTTGTAGCGGAAGTCCTGCCTCCACTCTCTCCGCTTCGTCTGCTACGGCCGCGGTAGCTCGCCCTCTCCCTCGCCGGCTTCTGACAGCTCTACCGCGGCCACAAAGAGCTGTCCCTCATCCTCGCCCTCTCCCTCTCGTTATCTGAATAAATACTAGAACCTCATCTGCTGACACGGAGAAAGACGACGAGGACGACATTTGACCGGCTGAGAATTCCGTAGCGCTCAGGGAAGGGAGGGGAGGGGGTGAGCAGAGGAGCAGTTCGTTGTTGTAAATTTCAGCCTCTCTTCTAGATGTCACTATAAACTACTTACTTCACCTTTAAAAGGCTGTCAAGATAAAATGGCTGCCATATTGTTAAAGCGGACCTAGACCGGAAGTTCCAATTAACGCTGTTTTTTAGTGTGTATCTGCGTCATTACCTTGTTTACGAAGCCCTGAAGGTTAAAAACGAACAGTTCAGCCATTGCTGAGAACGCTGTGTTTTATTGTAATCTCGGGCTCAGCGAGATCTCTTAAAAAACCCGGTGCGGTTACGTAAACACTGGTTCTCCGGAACAGCAGATCCTCCTTCTCTGGTCACTAGTCCGGGGCACATCCGGTTGCGTACATTGAACAGCAGAAGAAGAATAACGTCCGTTGTGGAGGTGTTTCACGAGCGTCAGTGTCTTCTGACTCTGGGTCTGACTCCGGGTCAAAGTCATAAAAGGGACTGCAGCGGGGAGTTGTGACGAAGCTATTTTTAAACATTGTTAAAACAATTTTTTGATAATGAGTAGCAGTGCATCCAACGTTCCAGAGGGGGGAGCTGCGCTTCTATGAGCGGGTGCTGAATATGTCACTTCCGGGTACTGGCAAATCACAAGACAGAGGCCGTTTCTCAATACCCAAGTATGCCAGTATGTACTTGCTAACTTACTACGTACTACGTACATACTTGAGAAGTACGACTGAAGTACATACTTGCCAAGCACGGGAGTACACGAGCACGATTCTTCAATTGGAACAGCAGCTACTTCCTTGTTCTACTGTTTGAATGGCGCGTAGCACTTAAGCCTCATTACCGCCACCTACAGTGTTGATGAATGAACATATAAAATACTTTTAATAAATACATATATTGTTGTTATTTCTTACACTATAAAATAGTGTCCATTATATGTAAATACATATACAATGACAGTGCAACTTTAATATAAATCTAAAGTTCAAAGTTACAATAAATTAAACATTAATATTATACAAAAGTTCACACTGTCAGGTCAAAACGTTTACATTAAAAAACAATGTCAACAACAAATCTATGGATCACACCAAGTATATAATGACGGAGCCGTCTGAGCCAGCGGATCATTTCATCAGGACAGGCCGAGGTAACACTGCTCTATGCCGGGCACTCTGCGCACCGAGCGGAGCTGATCACCTCTGACAGTGCCGCTGTCATACTATAAATACGTCATATCTTATTACACAAACCACATGTTTGGATTCTAAATGACTAATTTCTCGCCTCAAATGATTTCAAAACTTCGTTCCGGGACACAGAAAAATATTTATTTCAGGATTATATTTGTATTTTATCCTGCTATGTTCCGCCGAAATGCAAACGTAAAATGGGTCGAGCGAGTACACTTCCGGGTATGAGAACCGTACTCGCTGCTTGTGTTCTTGAGAAATGGAACAGAACTTGGACTGAGGCTGACAACGTTTTCACAAGTACGGGAGAACGCAAGTACGGACAAGTACGCACAAGTATGGATATTGAGAAACGGCCAGTTTGTCTTCTGGGTGAGAGAGTTGAGTCTCAAATCTCGCGGCTGGGTAACACCGTCAGAAAAGAGGATTTCTATCAGCTCGTTTACAGCAACTAGGAGGTTTTTGACCATAAAAACAAGTTAATATATGTAAGTAGACCTCCATAACTAACAAAATATGTGCAACAGGACCACTCTATGTGAGCTTTAAGATATTATAGATGTGAAAAAGCATAGATCTTATTAGGTGAGACTTTTATTTAGTGGCCACAAGCTACTGGTTATGAATGTATCATTGTTTATTATTATCAGCAGATAAAAGTTGTGGCATTATCCAAAAACAACAAAAAAATACTGGTCATCTGTGAATGGTTTAAAACTCAAAGTCACAGTCACCGGTCAGGCTCCTTGATAGACAATGAACATCTCTATTGAAGGCCATTGTAATACATTTATTATATTAGGAGTGACAGCTTGTTCCAGCAAAGAGCCACTCCGTCATCCAGCAGTGGAGATAGCCGGGGCATATCACTGCCTGGAAATGAATCATTTATGAGTGAAACTTTAAACTTTAATATTAAATTATTCAAATAGCCAATTTCCTCTTTCATTCCCCGTATCATCAGCCAAACATACTAGTCCAACCCCAGTTTGCATCCCATCTTGACTGGTTGATGTGAAGCACCACGCTGCACTCTGGCCTGTGGCTGTTCAAGTGTGTGTGTGTGTTTGTGGATGTACGAGGGCTGCTATACCAACCCCCCTCCACTCCCTCTCTACTCCCTCTCTGTTAGCGTTGACTTGCGTATTTTCAAGCAGCTAATAATTCAGAGGGTCTGCAGGCTGTGTTTCCAAGGGTCTCGTCTTTACACTGGCCTGTGAAAAAACACAGAGTAATTACACAAAACAATGGACAATAAATATACATGTTATATCTATATTGTGACATGAGACAAGATATGGTCTTAGATTTTGGATATCGTCATATCGTGAAATGACAATGAAATATAAAAAAAAAAAAATGATTACTTCACATTTTAAGCCTAATTATTTGTGTGTATTTCACGTAAATATGCATTATCATTTAAAAAGAAAACATTTGTCTAGAGAAACAACCTGAATACAGATTTATATCCACATATCTCCGATATTGGGATATAGAAGTGTACAGATATTATTTATAAGCATTATCACCCAGCCTCACAGAAATATGAATTTGATTTAAATGTTGATATACAGTTAGGTCCATAAATATTTGGACATCGACACAGTTCTCTTTATTTGGGCTCTATACACCACTACAATGGTTTTGAAATGAAACGAACAAGATGTGCTTCAACTGCACACTTTCAGCTTTAATTTGGGGGCATTTACATCAAGTGAACAGTGTAGGAATTACAACACTTTCTATATGTGCCTCCCACTTTTTAGGGGACCAAAAGTAATTGGACAATTGACTGAAAAGCTATTACATGGACAATTGTGGGCTATTCCCTCATTATTTCATCTTCAATGACACAGGTAAAAGTTCTGGAGTTGTTCCAGGAGTGATATTTGCATTTGGAATCTGATGCTGTTAACTTTCTATATGAGATCCAAGGAGCTGTCACTGTATATGAAGCAAGCCATCATTAGGCTGAAAAATCAAAACAAACCCATCAGAGAAATAGCAAAAACATTAGGTGTGGTCAAATCAACTGTTTGGAACATTCTTAAAAAGAAAGAATGCACCGGTGAGCTCAGCAACACCAAAGGACCTGGAAGACCACGGAAAACCACTGTGGTGGACGACAGAAGAATTATTTCCCTGGTGAAGAAAAAGCCCTTCACAACAGTTGGCCAGATCAAAAACACTCTCCAGGAGGTAGGTGTACGTGTTTCAAAGTCAACAATCAAAAGAAGACTTCACCAGAGTGAATACAGAGGGTTCACCACAAGATGGAAACCATTGGTGAGCCTCAAAAACAGGAAGACAAGATTAGAATTTGCCAAACAACACCTAAAAAAGCTGTTACAATTCTGGAAGAACATCCTCTGGACAGATGAGACCAAGATCAACGTGTACCACAGTGATGGGAAGAGAAGAGTGTGGAGAAGGAAAGGAACTGCTCATGATCCACAACATACCACCTCATCAGTGAAGCATGGTGGTGGTAGTGTCATGGCGTGGACATGTATGGCTGCCAATGGAACTGGTTCCCTTGTATTTATTGATGATGTAATTGCTGACAAAAGCAGCAGGATGAATTCTGAAGTGTTTCCAACAATATTATCTGCTCATCTTCAGCCAAATGCTTCAGAACTCAGTCGACGGAGCTTCACAGTGCAGATGGACAATGACCCAAAGCAAACTGCAAAAGCAACCAAAGAGTATTTTAAGGCAAATATGGAATGTTATCAGTCAATCACCTGACCTGAATCTGATTGAGGATGCATTTCACTTGCTGGAGACCAAACTGAAGGGAAAATGCCCCAAGAACAAGCAGGAACTGAAGACCGTGTCAGTAGAGGCCTCACAGAGCATCACCAGGGATGAAACCCAGTGTCTGGTGATGTCTATGCCTTCCAGACTTCAGGCTGGAATTGACTGCAAAGGATTTGTAACCAAGTATTAAACAATGAAAGGTTGATTTATGATTGTTTAGTTTGTCCAATTACTTTTGGTCCCCTAAAAAGGGGGAGGCACATATAGAAAGTGTTGTAATTCCTACACCGTTCACTTGATTTGGATGTAAATGCCCTCAAATTAAAGCTGGAAGTGTGCAGTTAAAGCACATCTTGTTCGTTTCATTTCAAATCCATTGTAGTGGTGTATAGAGCCAAAATAAAGAGAACTGTGCCGATGTCCAAATATTTATGGGCCTAACTGTATATTGATAGTGAATGATGATTGAATGATTTTGAAGTATATTGTGACAAGGTTTCAACCCATATTGCCCAGCCCTAGGAGAGAGCATGATTGGATGGGAAGGAGTAGAAGAGGAGAGCAAAATCAAAGGACAGGAGGAGAGGGATGGAACGACATGGCAGACGAGAAGGATACACAGGAGAGTGAGGTGTCTCACCACAGTTGTAAATCCTCTGCAGGGCCTTGTAAGCTGTCAGACCAGCTGTGGGTGTTAAAGGCATGAAGTGAGAGGGCGGTGCACACACCAGAATCAATGTGCAGAGACTGAAAAGTTTACTTCTGCCACCAGCGTCACTGGCTCGCTGCTGTGTTTTATGGCTTTCTATTCCTATGTGATTTTCTCTGGCATGTCACATAGGGTCTAAAGCCATTGGGTACAGAGTGGGAGATCTGCAGACGGGGATTAGATGGATATGTGGAGTGACAGTGGAAGGATTAAAGAAAAGCACATGGAGATATAATAGCTTACACACACACACACACACACACACACATGTACACTCACTGGCCTGAGGCATTTTTCTCTCTGTCTAGAGTCTAGCACCGAGTAATTGCCCACATGTGAGACAGGTTGAGGAGCACATAAATCCCTAAAGCCACACACACACACACACTGGTGTTTGTCCCTCAGGGGGCCCACACTTTTTATCGTCCTTTATGGGGTCCACCCTTTCTAGTGGTTCTACACTGCTGTAAAACATCAGGTAAGATAAAAAAAAAAAAAATCACTTCAATTAGATAAAATGTTAAACTTTTGTCTCCATGCTAGTTTTTAGGTCACTTGTGGAACCTGTTTCTAACATACAGTACTTGTGAGGTCCAGTGTCACACACCACCCCCCCCCCCCCCATAGCATTTCACATAGCATATGTTAGCATAGTTCTACTCTCCTAACACTGCTGATTCACCGTGCATGATCATGCAAAAAAGAGAACAATAAAGCGAACAATAAAATGCAATGCTTTCAACAAGTTATCCTGAAGGAGCATGTATTTATTTTGCCAACAAGTCAACAAAAAGCTTTTTTTTGCCCATATTAAAAAAATAAATAAAAAAAGAAAAACTCTTGCTCTTTACAAAATTTAGTTTGAACTGGGGCTGCAAGTAAAGATTGCAGGAAAAAAAGATAATGCGCAATGTCACACAGCCCATTGTAAAGCAATCATGTCCACTTAATAAATGTAGTTTAATGTAATTCAGCACAAAATATTTCATGTTTCAATTTGATTTCCAATTGTGTGGCCCTTCACATACTTTATTGGAGTCAGTGTGGCCAACTGGAAAAAAAATAACACCAATAGACTATTTTCATTAAAAGCAAGCTAAAAAATCGTGGAATCGTGATGTGGAGGTACAGTCACTCAGGGACGACATGCTTTCAATGGCGCAAACAAAATACAAATGCAAAGCTCACAAATTTTCATGACCAATGACGGATAGTTAATAACCAATTTAAAAACATCACATCATCATCACATACCTCAATGTCCTTTTCTGAGGGCCCTCCCATGCCAATGGTCTCTATTATATGTTAACTGATATAATATTATTAGTTGGAAAGCTGTGACTGTGGGAAATCGAGAGTATTGAAAACTGCTGGACTGATCATGTCATTTTAACTGAGCAGATATAATCAAAATACAGAACTGTAAGACTTGCTTACAGTTTTCTCCGCACCGCCCCTGCTGACTCTGCTCTTCTCTCTCGGGCAGATCAGAGTAGATCTTTGTAAAACGTGTTGACAGATTCTCAAGAGCGCACTTTTCATTGTTTTCGGTCCGTGCTGGCCGCAATTTTTGCGTGCATCATCACAACATCTTTTCGGTGGTTACCGGGGGAACCGGGAGGAAATAATAGTAATTTAAGTAAAAAATAGTAATAATAGCCTAAAAGTAGGGCGTCTAATTTCTTATTATTTTATTGCAGCGAGTTTTGACTGATATCTTCTCCCTTGCACCTGCGGGTGGAGAGACTGCAGCTCTACGGGTGTGGTGGGCCAGCGCAGCCGCTGCAAAAACAGAATCACATATAGGCTGCTATAGTAACTTGACTTGCTGAGACGTTGTGATATTGATGTGTGTGTGTAACTGCTGTTTTGAATCAGCAGCTGCTACGGTCTGCAGCTTCTTTTTTTTCTCGTGTCTGACACTATTGCGCAAGGGGTTCTTTTCAATTAATAATTATATTTGTACAGTCAGATTAGTCGTGAGATCAAGTTTGGAGGTAAGTGCCTCTGATAGTTAACCTAATTATAGAATTGTCAACTAAATCTCTGTCTTTGCTCAATCAACAGTAGAGAAAAGACATACAGCACCAAATAATTAAACATGGGTTGTACACAGCAGCACCAGGTAGTATAGCCTATTCAATAAATGTCATGCCCCATGTAACCTTAACATTCCTTCACAATGCATATTTCCAATAACACCTACATTAATGTGGCACTGGCAGTGTCACAAAATGGTACTATTATTATTATTAGGTATTATTCTGACACAAAAATGTAGAATAGCCTATATTATGCAACTCAATGTAAAAAATGGGCCTTTAAAAAAATAAATAATGATAAGAATAATATTCTTATCATTATTTATTTGTTGTTGTAGACTAGCGGAGCCAGGAATCGAACCAACAAACTTTGAGTTGAAAGCTCTCCCACTCCCTGTTCCATTGCCAGAAGCACTTTGCTGAGTTTAGAACAACTGGAGGGTGCCCTCAGGAAGGCGGTAGTGCTTTTGGTGGACAGCAATATTGTGCCCAAGGAAGTCTGCCAACTGATCGAGTTCTGTGATCTTTAGGTTCAATACAGTAGAGAGGGTGGCAATTTGTTTCCTCAGTTTAGTTGATGTTAATGCTTTGGGATTTCTGATGCGATCACATTCTTTCACAAGCTGCCTTATGCAGTCACAAGCCCTTAAGTAATGGACAGAGTTTGGTAATGCTAACAGATATCCATTTTCAAGTTGAGTTAATGCTTGGATTGCAATGTCAAATTTCAAACTTTCTTGATAAAGCTGTGCAAACGCCTCAGCATCCTTTGTAGCTTGTTTATTCTTATTTTTCAGGCCTTCGGACTTGATATACATGGCCAAAGAATGCAAGCTGTGTCCGAGCGAGCAAGAGATGTACATTGGTATTTGCCAGTTTCCTCACTGAATCCAGAAAGGCTCTTTGCAGCAGTGACAACCAGACTGTACTGTTCAGGTTTTATGAGTTCTCGGATGGTCTTCACCTGTAACTTGTTTTGCTGTCAATAACAGCCTGCCAAGCTCTTTCAGTTGTTGCCTAATATAATGATGTTGACTGAATATCTTGTCGCTCTTCTTGAACAGTCTGTAACCATATTTGAGAATCCAGCAGTCTTCTTTAATAGCATCTGTAATCATGTCTTGATTCATGACACTTAAGGATTTCCAATAATCATCGTTACATCCAGGTGGAGCAGGCTCAGCACACAAAGCAAGAACTAAAGTTTTACCTGGTCTATTACACTCAGGTTTGAAGCTGCATACCTGAAAATGCCGCTACATTGCTTTTCTTGAGAACAAACCATAGCAGTGAACGCAATGTTAAAATTCCTGTCTGTCAGATTTTTTCTTACTTCGTATGTAGTCTAACTGCAGTTTCCTTTCTTTTGAGTTCTTTGGCAAAGTGAATGCTTTTGCAACATCCGGTTTATCTTGGTGTCTACGCCACAAGTGTCTTGACATTTTCTGGATAAACTTTCTGTAAAAAAAGCAGAAATGTTTCTTGCTTCCAGATCCATCATCCTTCTTTACAACTGGACTGACATACATAGACTGCTCTTCTTCCAGGGGCATTAAAACTCTTGCATCCTTTTGAGAATATGTTGCCACCATTTTCTTCTGCTTCCCATCAACTCTACTATTTGGAAATGTTTGTGTGGAGTCATGACTTGTTTCAAAGGGTCTCTTCAGGCTAAAATCAAACTTGCTCTGACTGGAAGACTTGCTTCTTCTCTTTTTGGAGGACTCACTTCTACTTTCTCTGGGCTTAAACTTAAACTTCTCAGCGACCATGACAATTAAGGCCAATTTACAAAATAAAAAAGGAAAATAAAATTTAAACAGTACCAGGCTCACTGGCAAGAACAACAGACATGTTCCCGCAAGAATCAAAAAAAGGCTTATAGCATGGCAAGAGCTTCTTCTCAGGTTTAGAAATCAAAGCTCCCTGTGTGTCGTCATCACTTGAATCGTAGAGACAGCCAGCAAAATCTTTACTCTTTACAGTAGAAAGACAAATGGCAGGGGAAAGCGCCCATCAGCTATGTACTCTGTTTTAAATAGGTTTTAGCAGCTTACCATGCTTTTTGTGCGTCGCAGTGATGGAACATTCATCATCTGATTGCTTGTTGGAATGGTTGTTGGGAGAAGCCTCATCACAGGTTTCTTTCACAACAGATTCATCAGAATCATATGAAACGTCCAGTCTACTATCCACCTGCAAAAACAACAAGGTATGTCAAGATCACTGTGCAAAATACCCCTAGACCCCCTGATTAACATTCGAGACCCCCTGAAAGCCTCAAAGGCAAAATTTGTGGGGGGTCTAAACTAGGGCTGGATTTATTGAATGTTATTCATGATGTTGTAACGTCTTATTTTTTGGAGGGGGGACCTGTCCATGCTCTCGTTTCTGTTCCCTTAACTGAAAGAGCTGTGAGTGATCTAGTGCAGGCAACACACCAGTAAAGCGTAAGGACATTATACAACCCAATTCCAACTAGATGAATTAGAACTGAATTCCATACATGTGACAATGACATCTAATTGTAATATTTTGTATTGCAGATGTTTTACCCTGTCTTCACCTATTCTTTGCATTTGTTAAATTTGCCAGAAGCCTATGGAAATAAAGGTGCAGAGCAAAAAAGTGCCACCATTGCACTAATCATGACAGAATATAGCCATTATATTCATTTCATTGTGAGTATGCAATGTTCACGTAGAGGCCTAAACTCGGCTAATACCTCGACTTCACTGGACACTACACTTTTGTAAAATTCACAAAGCACTCTAAATGAGATTCTCTGGCAAAAGCAAAATAGCCACACCTAACCTGAAACACAAATAAGCTCTGACCTGTCATTATATCCATTATTTTGCTTTTGAAATGCATCCTTCTACCACTTACCTTTGTAACTGTCGACAAGTCTTGACATAAATCCAGACTTGTCAGTGCAAGACTTTGCATCATCCACAGCAGGGATGCCTGGGCCACCGAGACTTTATCTCCTTCAATTCCATCAAACGCCTTCAATTCAGGGCATAAATGTACACGTCTTCCTAATGGGGACAAAAATCAATCATTTTCCATCTAATTGCCGTGCAGATGCAGGATATAACGAAAAATATGTGGATAACGGTAAAATAACCTTGTTGTTTTGTGACTCACACAGACAGTGTGGACTGACCTATTGACTGACCCTCACTGACTTTCTCTGCATTGACTTGCCTGCTGCAGACATCTGAAAGACAAGGTCCCACTGAAAGACACAGCCGAGGATTATATTGACGTGTGTCAAATACACACGTATTAACTGGATTACATCATTTGCTGTAGGCCTGTACTGGATATAAATAACAGTAAACCTCAGACGATTAAGATTCAAGGTCCATTGGTTCTTGGCTGATAATATGTTTCCTTTTTTTTCAAAGTGAGTCCAATGTTGCACAAACACAGTCAAATAAACCTTGTCCTTAGAGGTGATTTCATTATTTGAAATTAAAGGAATACTTAGGGTTAGATAGATAAATAGATAGATTTGGTCAAGAGACATGACCAAGGTCTCACGATAAAATGCCTGTTTATGCAATTGGATAGACCTACAACCAATCGGACCAATGATCCAGATGATCTATGCAGAGCAATGGAAAACAAACAAAACATGCCTGGTGTAGTTTTCTCAGAGCGATGACTATAATGGTATCTAACAACTCCGTGCTCAGTAGAGCAAGTCACTTAAACTAGAAGCAACAGCTGACAGTTGGTCTTTGGTGGCTGCCATGTTGGATGTATACAAAAGCTGCTAAACATCAGTTCTATCACGATTAGGCCACCCCTATCGCACGAGGGGTTTGTAATTTGTTGCCTTTTTTTTTCACATATTCCCTCCAAAGCTGAACTAATTAAACTTTACATCTGTCCGAGTAAGTGCACCAAGTAATAGTGAAAACCATTTGGCCATTGTTTTAGCAACATTAGCAACCACGATGGACACTCTGCTAACACTAGCCTCCTCCATCCTTATAGGCATTGGAAAAGCTCATCACCAGTGTTCATTAAATAGTTCTGATATAAAAGTCTCTCTGTCTCTCTCTTTGCAGGTTGGCCCGTCACATAGGCCATGCCCTTCACCTGTGCCTGCTTCTGTGGACTGAATGGCTTCTGCCGCAGACGGAGGAAGAAGAAAAAGGAGAAAGTGGCCGAAGTGGAGGGTGAGGAGGTGGAGCGTTGTGGGGATCAGGAGACAGATGTGTGACAGCTGTGCTGTCGACCACGTCCCATCCTTACCTTCTTTGGGGCTTTATCCTTTAAAAGACTTTAAAAGTAATGTGCATGTTATCGATAGTATTTGTAATTGCAGTTTTAGATATAATTTACTACTTTTTAAATGGAATGGCACCTTTGTCTTGAGCCATATCTCGCAAGATAAATCCGTAGGGTTGCACGATAGTACCGGTATCTGCCGATGTTGGCTTTAAAATGTTTTCCCCGATACGACTAATGACTAAAACTAAAAGTAGACTGAATAGGTTGCTACCTCCTTGACATCTATACTTGCACCCTCTCCTTCTGCTATTTTTTAATGTTTAATTATTATTATATTTATTTTGCACAATGGAGAAAATGGTTATCTACATATGCTGTGACTTGAGTATGAGTCACTCCAGATGCATTGGCATCTCAGATATCAGCAAAAAGTCCAATATCATGCGTCCCTCTAAATTATCCTCATTATCATTTCCTGCAGCAATCTAATTTTACCTTGACAGCTGTGAACGTTTGCTTCTGCTACGTGGGAAGCAAAAAGGGACATTTTTTTTGAAAAAATAATTTCTCAACTTTTTGATTTATTTTACATAACTGGAGTAATGTATGAGGTATGAAGAGGCAACAGGCTCCAGAAATGTGTTATTCGTCTCAGTCTATGCCCCATTTCCCCCCCCTCATCTCCTCTACTGAGGAGTTGGAATTGGAACCAAAGCAAACAGCAGCGGAGGTCTGCATCTCTTCACCTACCGGCTCATGTCACATCAACTTAGTGGAAAAACTTCAGCCGAGTAAGAAAGCGTTATTCCTTCGTAAAACGGAAAAGAGCCACAGCCCATCATGCTCTTCACGCCTGAGCTGCGTCTGATCTAAGGACCAAGCAGCTGTCCAATCAGCAGCTGAGCTGGAGTGTGAAGATTGGAATCAGGGGTCAGAATGAGCAACAGGCTTTGTGAGACGTCCCTGCTCTGATTCCACAGTCTTTGTTTCTTTAATAGGTAGAAGAGTAATTACAAACACACACACGCACTGGAGCAGACTCATCAGTTAATGTCCCCCAGTGGGAGTGGAGTGTCTGCCTGTAAATGCCACTGCCGTGCACTTCCAGCTGTCACCTGTATGAGTGTGTGAGAGAGTGTATGAGCTTGTCTCATGTCTTGGCTGGAACAATAGACTTTTGAAGCTGAAACATGTGGTTAAGATAACTACTCAGCTGCTACAGAGCTGCCTATTCAGAGTGCACATTGAGACTCAAAGACACTCACACACAGGTCTCATTAGTGTGTGTGATTATGCATGGGACGTCTAGTCAGGTAGTGAAGATGTAATTAACCTTTTCCAGCAGGAAAGAGATGCCTGGATGTCACACACACACCTGCTGTCAGGGAAACAAAGCCAACGTCACGGTGTCACAGACACAAAGCCCCAAAGAGCCGCCTGGCACTCTGAGATAATCCCCTCACACATATTGAAATTCAGGGCTTAGAATATGTCTTGATGCTGCCGTCTTCACTCTTCTCCACACACACACACACACACTTGCACTGACTTATATGATACTGGAGATTTAGGGCCAATTCCAATTCCTATCTTAACCCTCAATCTCAACCCTTAATCTTAGGCCTCAAAACCAAGTGTTGAGGGTTATTTTGTCACTTAGAAATGGGACACCCCTTAAATGCAGATACGTCTTCAGACTGTGGGGGGCACAATAACGCAATGCTGCGTCCAGTCTGTCAACTCCAAAAAAGAAGAAGAACACATTTACGTCACGATTATTTATTCATTATTTTATTTCAGTCAAGTTATTTGGTTGTCAGTTAGTTACAAGATGATACTCATACAAATACCACAACCATGGACATATTCAGCTGACAGTTACCGTACACCACAGCTTATTGAAAAGTAAATGATAGCAAACGATTGCTTGTCCGCACAGGCCGGCTATTGACAAAAGATCGTAAAATAAAAATAAATGTTATGCAACAATGACGTCAGTAATCTCTAATATGGGCCTAAACTAAGATAATACAATGGTTTTCATAATTTTTATATCTCTATTAACAAAGAAAATACTTAATTTGTGGTGTACTCGTTTCGCTGCTTTCGGCGCCATCTTTGTTATGGCAAAACACTCAATTCATTCTGGGTAGCCCTTGCTCCCAAGAGTGGTCTTGGAAAATCTCAATATTGAGGGCGATACAGCCCTTAAATTTTTCTGAGAATTGGGACAGCATTTGCACTAGAGGGAGCGCGCATTTTTGAGATTGAGGGTTAAGCAAGGAATTGGAATTCACCTTACTCTAACTTTCACCATAAGCACTACTGACTTAACCTTAACCTAACCCTAATCTCATCCTCACCAAACAATATGTCTTCACCCTAACATGTAATAATTAACATAATAGGGACTTAATTTTTGTCCCCACAAGGAAAATCTACATCTACAAAATCAACCCATAATGTGAATTTGTAGATTGGGGTCCCCCTAACTCTCCTCCATCTTTCTCAAAACTTTCTTCTTCATCCACTCTATCTATTTATTATCAGTGTATAGTACAGCCTTGAACGGCAGCTCCCATAGATTAGCCGCCTCTCTCTCTCTCTCAATGTCTCTCTGACTCTGAATATCTGGGAATACTTCAAGCGGCAAAAAAAATGCTGCTTTAGACCAGATTATTGGACAACCTTGATTGTATCTGCCAGTGTGTGTCTGTGCCTGCGCGGAATAGATTGTTTGCTCATTCTGCGACTACACGGGCAAAATGAGACAAAGCTAAAGTCATTTCACAGTGTAGAGCACCTATTATGATTCACCGTGTTACGGCGCAGCACTAACGAGAAAGAGGGAGAATGGGAGGAGAGGCTGGAGGGAGGACAGTAGTGGAGGAGAGTGTGAAAGATGGTAATGAGAGAGGTAGCTGAGCTGGAAGAGAGGGGCTAATGCTGCATGGAGCATTCATGCTAATTGGCTACAGTGGATACGTTTCTTAGTGTGTGTGTGTGTGTGTGTGTGTGTGTGTGTGTGTGTGTGTGTGTGTGTGTGTGTGTGTGTGTGTGTGTGTGTGTGTCTGTGTGTGTGGGCAGAAAAAAAAAATGGCCTGATCTGTTTGCATTATTCTCATTTAACACTCCCTCCATTTCACCTCGTTAATGAGAGGAATATTCGCTCCAGTAATGGCAACAGACTTGAAATGGATAACAGTGTGTTGCTTTCTGGTGCATAGGCACGCACACTCACACACACACTTGGAGGTGATAAGGTGGGGCCGAGCAGGAGGTAAATGGGGGTGTTTTTTCCCTCAAGCACCACAACACAGTCCTTTATGGATCACGGCAATATTCAGGGATTGTTACTCAAGTACAAACAGCTAAAAATAGTAGGGATGTGTGAGACTCTTGAGATAGTGGGGAGGAGGAGGAGGTACGTGCAAGTGTGCCAGTGGGTGGGTGGTGACGGCGAAAGCGAGCCCTGTCGCATTCGATTTGGGTCAAAAACGAGGGAAGGGCTGGCAAAAGGGAGAGTGTTACAGATTGATCATTCACTGTACCCTCCCTCATCTCCTTCAACACCTCACTCTCACACATAACTGCATGATATGGAGAGCAGAGGGTGATTGGAACAAGGACGTCTGGACAGCAGTCATTTGTGAGAAAAGAAATGCAGCGGAGAGACAGGGAAGAAAATAAACAGTGAGAAGTGAATGTAAAGTCATGTGAGAGTCAGATTTAACCAGGAGCTGGCTTAGATTTTATTCAAATATTAATATGCAACTCTGTTGCAGGCTCTTTGCTGTATAATGAGTGCGTACATAATTTCATACCGTGAATGATCCCAGTGAGGGCTGAATTGTAAAATCAGAGCCTTACTCTTAGGACCGAGTCAAGTCAAGTGAAGATGAAGATATATAGTTCTCTAAAAAGGCATCCTTCCTAGATGGATCTGCAGACTGAATCCAAATAACTCTCAGATTTCCTCCCAGAAGAAAGCCATTCTACGCAGATACCGCAAAGTCAAAAGAGTCAACAAGGCCTATGATGAAAGGTGCACCATTCCTCCTGTGAAACACGGTGGTGGATCGCAGATGTTTTGGGAATGTGTGAGCTACAAAGGCACATTGACATTTGGTCAGAACTGATGGAAAGATGAATGCAGTAAGTTATCAGAAAATACTGGAGGAACATTTGCACTCATCAGCTCGGAAGCTGCACATGGGACGCACTTGGACATTCCAACATGACAATAATCCAAAACACAAGGCCAAGTCGACCTGTCATTGGCTGCAGCAAAATAAATATTATTATTAAGAACTGGGGTATGTAATCTTTTGATCAGGGTCATTTGGATAGTTTGTGTTGTGATTATGATTTAAAAAGAGAAAACACAGTTGTTTGACAATAACTGGCTTCAGCCAAACACTTACCACGAGTCAAAGAAAAGTTGTTGTGTTATCATTCATATTCTCTGAAAAATGGTTAAGAAATCATACATTCTGCCAGGGTATGTAAACCTATGATCACAACTGTACATGCAACATATATATAGATATATGTACATATATGGCCCTGATTCCTAGCAATTCCTAGCAATCACATTTCTTTGAGATTAAACCCAAATAGTTACTATCAACTTTACTTGAAAAGCAGTGGTCGATGCTCTCCATCTGAAAGCATACAGATATCTTGCTTGAGGGAATGGGACTCCTGACACACATACAGGTTTTTTTTCACTGAGGCACCAGGTTGTTGTCCCTTCATTACGTCACTCTCCCTCACACATCTGTTCTGTTATCCTACTGAAGGCAAAAGTGATGGTCCCACCAAGGCTAATTAGGAGGACTGATAACTGGTAATAAAGTCAATAGGGACAGACCAGTGCCAACCTCTTGGAGCCTCCACCATTCCCAGAGCATCTGAACATTTGGGGAAGGAATGCAGAAGGATGACATAAAAATGAATAGTAGAAGAAGAAAAGAGAGACATGTAGTGTAATTGAGATTGTAATGGGTTTTGCCAGGAGCACCTGCAGGGTCAAGTTATAATGGTTTCAGCAAGAGAGGGATGAGAGGCTGAGAGAGGAGAGAAGGGGCCAATTGGAGTCAGGATCCTGGTGCGGAGATTTGATTGGTCCATGCCAATTTCTGCCAATTTACACATGAGGCATCAATATGGGCCACACGCACACGCACACACACACACACACACACACACATATATACTATATACACGATACTGGAGCGGATATTGAGCAGTGGCTGTGGTCTAAATGAGAGTTTGATTTCTCAGGCCCCTGTAACTGTGGCGTTGAGTCAACATCAGAGACCTCTTCACAAAATGCCAATTGATGAATGAGTGTGTGTTTGCACTTTAAACATGTTGTGATTTAGTTGGACCCAGGAACCATACTTTTCATTACAGGCTGATAATGTTCATTAAGAGCAATTCCGAGAACTGCTCATTTACTGTGACTCTTTGAGAGCTACATGTCAGAAAGTCTAAGATCCAGCCGTCAATACTGCCTTTCAGGCCAAAGTAGTTTCTCAGTCTCTGGATAAAACATGTGGTTGGATTGTATTGAAGGCGGATGAGAAATCGATGAATATCAATCTGGCATGATTATTGGAAGGTGCGTATAGATATAATTTAGCAACGCTATGGTGCGTCCTGGACCCCCCTTTTGGACATGTACGCAAACTGCAGTGGGTCAATCAGATGATCAGTGACTTTCAAAAGTTCAGCTTTGATTAGCATTTCAAAAGACTTCATAACTAATGAGTTCAAGGCTATAGGACTGAGGTCGTTTAATGATTTAGGTGTTTGGATTTTGCAGCAGATACAATAGTTGACTGTTTCCACAAATCAGGCACTTTCTGCTGGGACAAGGTTATATTAAAAATTTAATTTGAAATATAGCCCAGCTTATTTTTGTTTAATAGCACTTTAAGGCGAAGAAGCAAACTCGACAAAAGTCACACAACACCATGTGTAAAACAAAACTAAAATACTTCTTGCAGCGAAAAGACAACAACAAGATTAGGTAAATTGGACACTCACACACTCACATTATCATGAATATATGAAAAGGCAAAATAATACATTGTGTTCATTAAGACTCATCTCTTAAAATGAGATAACAGGAATTAACAGTCAAAGTTGGGCACAATTAAATGATAAATTACAATGTATCAAATTTAGCATAATTTATTGATGAAGTTGCATGACGCAGTTGAATATCTCACCTCACCTGTGTTGTGAAGCCTTCAGTTAGCATCAAAAACTATAAAAGATAGAGTCCATTGTGGCCTATTGTAAAAACATGATGGTCGAAAATTGTTGCCTCTGCTGAGCTGATCTAAATCCTGATATAAATAAAAAAAAAGGCTAATTCTGGGATAATAAAAAACAACAATTCATACAGCTCAGTCATTGTACACTTGTGCATAATGAAGTATATTTATTTTATCTTCAATTCCTGCCAACTAATTTCTTCTAAATGTTACACACTGGACCAGTTTGTAGGTTTTGGCCTCAAGGGGTCACTTCACGCTCCCCATCCAAGTGTAGAAAAGAAAGTGGCCCTCAGTTATCATAAAGACCCCTCCCTGGAGACAGGGTTTGATTTGTCTATTCTGTGCTGCCACACAAACATAGCTGTTACAACTTAGTAAAGAGTGAACATGCTCAGAATAATTTCAAGTACTTTTTCTTTTACAATTTGTGTTGATAGACAGTCTGTATTTAGGTAACACTTTGTTTTAGTGCATTGTTGAGTCTCTACTAGTAATCAACAGGTATTCAGGATCATGTCAACAGATAATCACTATACATGTTGAGTGAAAGAATCGGGAATTATAAAACTAATTGAACACGTTGTTATTGTTCCTAATAATAATTAGGTTTATTATTATAAACCTAATTATTAATTAGGTTAGGTAATTTCCAGCTCTAAAAGAACACTGCTACTTAGCTAGCTAGTTAGTCTGACTGCATTGTGAAGGCCCTAGTTGTTTATAGAGTTAAGTGTGCAGTGCACTCTTTTTACCATAGACTAACTTCCTGAGCATCAGTTGTGTCAGGAGCTGAGCTCATTCACGTATGATTATCATCAGTGGATAATAATAATAAACCACAAATAATAATCACTGCACCACCTCTATTGACCTGTAGGAGTCAGGGCAGAGGAGCACAGGGAGTGAGAGGAGAGTGACCTCTACTAGAAAGTTGAGTCTCAAGGATTTCACAGGATAGAGTCATTTGTGAGCGGACAGTCTTGGAATGTTATGGAGCTGGTCTGTAGGTTGACTGTGACTGTTCTCACCATCCTTTGCCTCTGCTTATCTGAGATTTTTCTTGGTCTGCCACTTCGGGCCTTAACTAGAACTGTGTCTGTGGTCTTCCGTTCCTCAGAATGTTCCTCACAGTTGAAACTGAGAGCTTAAATCTCTGATATAGCTTTCTGTATCCTTCCCCTAAACCATGATGTTGAACAATCATTGTTTTCAGGTCATTTGAGAGTTGTTTTGAGGCTCCCATGTTGCCACTCTTCAGAGTAGATGCAAAGAGGAGAAACACTTGCAATTGGCCTCCTTAAATACCCTTTCTCATGATTGGATTCACCTGTGTATGGAGGTCAAGGGTCACTGAGGTTACCAAACCAATTTTGAGTTCCAATAATTAGTGCTAAAGGTATTAAAATCAATAAAATGACAAGGGTGCCTAAATTTATGCACATGCCTAATTTTGTTTAAATAATTATTGCACACTTTCTGTAAATCATATAAACTTTATTTCACTTCTCAAATATCACTGTGTTTGTCTCCTATATGATATATTTAACTGACATTTCTTATCCAAACAACCAATGATTTATAAAGGAAAATCATGAACATTTACAGGGGTGCCCAAACTTTTGCATACTACTGTATATAAGTGTGTCCGGAAAACTGTGATAAAATCCTAAAAACAGAAGAAGCAACTGCTAAAAGACAAAAGAACACATTCAAATCAAATGTTCTTCTATGTTGATCAGTTATTAATTCAACTCATTGTGTTGCTATGTATCTTGAAGGGTCAGGCAGAAGGAGATGCTGAGGGAGAAATAGATCAACAGGCAAGGTCAAGTCAGAGAGAGCAAGGGGATCCAGAGATGGACCAAGAGGCAGAGGAGAGAGAGAGAGAGAGAGAAGAAGAGCAAACAGACCAAGAAAGTGTCAATGATGAAGCTGTTAAATGTGTTCGTGTGCTATGTTCGCTCACATCCTGTGCATCTCTTGGGGGCTAAGCCTCCCCTGTGCTTAAAACCTAGTGACGCCTCTGCTATGGACAGAACAATCAGAAGTATAGTCAACTAATAAGATTCTGACACAATCTACAGAGAATTAGTTATAATAAGAAAAACCTGTTGACACGTTACTAAATACCTATCGATTATTAATAGATATTAATAGATTATTAATAGGTAACACTAGTAGGATTTCTACAAATTGCGTATGTAAAATGATGGAACAAACTTAATCACACACACACAAGAGAAGCTCTGGTTTTGCTCTCACTGGCACTTTTCAGCTCAGACATCAAATGCGCTTTGTGTCATTTGAGCCTATTCATAACATTTACTGAGCTGCTGATGGCATCTGAACCAACAAGAAAAGGTCCAGTGAGCGAGAAAAAGTCTGGACACTTGTAGTGACAAGATTTGTTTGTCACCTAACCTCGTACCCACAACAATTAGTATTCCTGTGTGTGTGTGTGTGTGTGTGTGTGTGTGTGTGTGTGCGTGTGTGTGTGTGTGTGTGTGTGTGTGTGCGTGTGTGTGTGTGTGTGTGTGTGTGTGTGTGTGTGTGTGTGTGTGTGTGTGTGTGTGTGTGTGTGTGTGTCTGTGTGTGTGTGTGTCTGTGTGTGTGTGTGTGTGTGTAGCATCCTCTTATGGAGTTTTTTTTTTTTATGGATCTCATATCTGTTGGCCTTTTGCAGTGGGGGTGAATCACAGAGAAGGAGGAGGAGGAAGAGGGACCTTTGACAGCAGAACTGACAAATAGTGAGATACATAAAGGTCGTGAGGTCAGAGAGTATCACAGTGGGAGAAGTGTGTGTGAGAGAGGGGGAAAGAGATATGCTGCTACTGGAAGGTTGTCGCTCATTGACAAGCTCTCACACTGTTCAGGAAATTCAGCAATCAATGTTTTGGCACACCAGGGCACACCAGGGCACCCCCCCCCCCACACACACACACACACATACAGATTGATGTGTGTGTGTGTGTGTGTGTGTGTGTGTGTGTGTGTGTGTGTGTGTGTGTGTGTGTGTGTGTGTGTGTGTAACGTGAGGTCTTGGTGGTGCAGGAGAGAGTGTGTATTTGTAATGCAGAGCATGTCAAGTCGAGTCCTCGGGAGCTCCTTTTGCAGCAAAGCCTCATTAAAAAGACACTTGCCTTAAAGCGAGGAAATACTGCCGGACCACACACACACAAACACACCCTCACACGCATATGCAACACAAGTGATTCACTCAGACTATCAGCGACACACACACACAAAAAGCCACTCTTAACATCTCGGCAAAGAAATTAATGCAGAGCAAGTGGAGGAGTAAATTTGACGTCTTCCACTCTACCTCCGCTCACCCACCCTTCCCCTTTGTTTTTAAAATGTCCTCTCCTCACCACATGAATAAAGTTTCATTCATCCACCTGCCTCCGACTTTCACACTGATATTATAGTAATTTATATTTGACTGTGTGGAGATTGGTTATGATGTATCTTGTGTGCCTTTTTAAAAAAACAAACAAACAAAAAAACGCTTCTATGAATAAATAATGTCTGTACTCGCTGATTGAAAAAAATATATTGCCAGAAAGCGATGATGAACTGTCTATATCTAACTATAATATCTGTCCCTGTGTTATAATAAAGCAAAGTAACCCCCTCCCTTCCCTATTATTGTTATTACTATTATTATTATTATTATTATTATTGTTGTTATTTTTTGTTTGTATTTCTTTCAGTAAATGAAACCTAAATCTCTGCGACTGCACCTTACACTGCCTGATCACATTGTCTCATACGTTTGCACTGCTGCTCTCTGTGTATTTTAATAAAGATAAAGCCTCTTTCTATACACTGGAGTACTGTGTTGTTGTTTGCTGATATTAATAAAGAGGAGGAAGCCATTTCCCCCAAGAAGCTCAGCCGCTAATTGACAGTGATCGCGAAGACTCCTATCTGGGGCTGATGTTGGGAGCCTAATAAAGATAAATTGAGAGAACGGGATGTGAATAATGAAATAGGAGCAAGTAAAGGGAAGGGAAGTGGGGGAGGTGGTGGGAAAAGTGAGGAAAGAGTCAACCCTGGAAGAGAGAGAGGAATAAAATGCAAACTTGTTTTGCTTAATTACGCACATTCTTAATTGGCATGACATTTCAAGTTAAAAGTGTAAGCCTTGCTGTGCCCCTGTGGTGTCAGACTGAAAATGAGACACATACACTTGACAGACAACCACTGCCACAGCTTGTGGATTTGATTTACTCTCATTAGCATAGCAACAACAAGCTGACCATCCGTACCATCCTGGATACAGTATCCCAGGCAACCAAAGCTGACCAGAGCAACGATGTCACACAGAGGCTTCTGCTTGGTGATTTTAACATCCATATGGACAATCTCAACCAAACCCTCTCTTTGACATCCTTTATATCAGTAGTCTCAGACACGCGGCCCGATATTTTATGGACCCCCACTTGATATCATAGTTTAATGTTTTAACGGCACAAGAGGGAGAGAAAAAAAGATGCAGACTGTAACAGCTGCTGATTCAAAACAGCAGTTATACACACACACATCTATATCACAGCGTCTCAGCTGTTGTCAAGTTACTATATGTGATTCTGTTTTCACTTGTACGTGCGTCCACGCATCCTCAGCGGCTGTGCCGCAGATGCCAGGGAGAAGATATCAGTCAACACTCGCTGCAACCAGGATAAAACCGCGGTGTTCAACAGAGCCAATGGCCCGTTAATGGGAAGTTCAAGGATAAGACGGTGACTGGATTGTGGTAATGTGACGAAGACAGGAGCCAAGCGCAGGACGCCCTAAAACACCCTATTATTCCTCCCGTTTCCCCCGGTAACCACGGAAACGATGTTGTGATGATGCACGCAAAAACTGTGGCCAGCACGCGCCTGTCTATACCCGCTTAGAGTCTGTCCAAGATCAGTTTAGAACACCAATAAAACGATTGCAACAAGATGAGAGCGCATGGTGGAACATCACCTATTAAATGCTGGAAAGTCTCTTTTTTTTGGGGGGGGGGGGGGGGGGGGGGGGTTTGAATTCGGCCCAGACTCTAACTCATGCGGCCCCCAGGCAAATTGAGTTAGAGACCCCTGCTTTACATCCTGCCTGGATGGATAGTTTTGATCTTAAACAGTATGTTAATTTCCCTACCCACTCTAAAGGCCATATTTTAGATCTCGTCTGTTGCTCTGGCATCACTCCCTCTAACTGTTCTGCTGATGACCTTCCCATTTCTGATCACTTGTTAATATTTTTCAACGCTACCTTAACACTATCGAAAGTTAAGCAATCTCTTACTTTTTGAAACATCAAAAATATTAATTTAGCAGATCTCACCACAGGCATTAACAGCCTCCCCAGCCTCAGTTATTCATCCACTCCTGATCAACTGGTTACCCATTATAATTGTGGCCTTCATTCCCTGCTGAATTCACTTGCTGGGGAGGTCTAAACTAGGCCTGGACAATTAATTGAATTGTATTCATGATTTCGATTTTGGCTTGTCACGATCATAAAAACATTATAATTAATATATATAATATATATATATATATATATATATATATAATATAATATAATATAATATAATTAATATAAAAAAGAAAAACAATTAATTCTCTGCACAGCTCGGCGTGTATGTAAATTCCTATGCTACAAAAACACCTTGAATGCACCCGCGTTATGTGCAGCTGCAGCAAGCGTGTGACGTGTGTGGATCAATAATATGAGGGGTGAGCGATTAAAAACATGGCAGAAAGGCAACTGATTGAGAAGAAAGGAAATAGGGTAACGCTTTCTTTTACAGTCCCCTAATTACCTGGTAAATTCATGGTAACACAATAGTGTTACTAGGTAATTACCAATGGTAATAAGAAAGTAAATACAATGAAACTGTTGCCAAAATACTGGGCATTTACCTGGTAACTATATAGTAAATTATAGTGTGTTATTGGGTAATTACTGCTGTTAATAAGGAGGTATGTACAGCAAAACTATGGCCTAAATGCTGGGTATTCACCTGGTATCTATATGGTATTAGTATTAGTAATTATTGGTATTAGTGTATTATTGGGTTGTAAGCTGGTAATAAGCGGGCACCTACAGTCCCCTAATTACTAGCTATTTACCCAGTAAATATATGGTAACAAAAATGTGTTACTAGCTATTATCCTGTAATAAGAAGGTAATGG
Organism: Microchirus variegatus; assembly: GCF_963457635.1. Taxonomy (NCBI): domain Eukaryota; kingdom Metazoa; phylum Chordata; class Actinopteri; order Pleuronectiformes; family Soleidae; genus Microchirus; species Microchirus variegatus. The sequence continues at coordinate 8,980,717 of NC_139804.1, read as the reverse complement.
CCAAAATACTGGGTATTTACCCAATAAATTATAAAGCGTTATTGCTAATAACTGCTGATAATAAGTAGGTAAATACAGCAATTCTACAGTGGGAATACTAGATATTTATCTGGTAAATTATATTTTGGTTTGGGTAATTCACACTGTAAAAACTAAGTAAGTACAGCTAAAGTATACCTGGAATATTAGGTTATCATCTGGTAAATTATATTGTTTTATCAGAAAATAAATTACCACTGGTAATAAGCAGGTTAAGCGATATGGTTAAGAGATACCATCCTTTTGCTGTTGAATAAGCGCAAACGTGTACCATGTAAGTTCTGATATATTACTATCTAATACACGGTAATATACTCAGTAAGTAAAGTAAAACGTACTGTAAAAGAAAGCCAAGCTTATGATAAGATAAGATAAGCTAGTCCTTTATTCGTCCCGCAGTGGGGAAATTTCCAGTGTTACAGCAGCAAGACAATAAAGATAAGGATAATAAATAATAAACATGCATTACCAAAATGAAATAGAATATATAAAGTACAATATATAAAGATCTCTTTATATATAGGTTCTTCCGCTCCTTGTTTCCTGACCTAAAAGCTCTCTTTTTCTCCTTAAGGAGAGCCTTTATGTCAGGGTTAATCCAGGGTTTGTTGTTAGAGAAACACCGTACTGTCCTGGTACTGGGGTGAGCCCAGCTTTACTTATGACTGCAAGACACATCGCGACCACATTTCCTATGCTTGAGGACAAACTACATGCTCCTCCTGTGAACAGACAGCAAATCCAGCAAAAGGATGGTCAGGCTAAATCAGCCTAACAGTTCTTCTATGACCACCGTCATTCTGCTCTGCCACTTCCTGAACTTCAATCTGGGCAGGCCGTCAGATTGAAACTGGATGGAGAAAAGGGGTGGAAAATGTCTGCTTAAGTCATTGGCAAGTGTACTAAGCCCCTGTTTTACATTGTGAAAACAGACAAAAGGTGCAGTGCTGCGACATAGTAGAAGACATCTTCAGGCAGTCCCGAGCGAATTTTATCAAGTGGAGTCTGAAGTCATTAAAATAATGACTTGAGTCTGACTCGAGTCCAAGTCATGTGACTCGAGTCCACATGTCTGAATTAACTACAGGTTGCTGTAGTCGACGGAGCGACATCACTAGGCGTAAACGTGAGGACCTTCGTGTACGTGCCTGGGTTATGCTCGGTTAGCAGTAGCAACTAAAGTCAGATAATAAACAAATTCATTATCAACATGACGGTTGGTTCCTCCTTTCATCGACACATGACAGTAGCACATTTAGGTGTCATCAGGAGATCAAAGCCAATACATCATCAAAGATGCCCAGAGCAGCAGAGTGAGGGTGCAAAGAAGAAAAAAGCCTACTGCCAATAACAAAAAAGGCTTACATATAAAACCATACTGCTTTAAATAAACAGACTTCATTCAAACTTGAACAACAAAGCTCAAAGAGATCTACCATGGATGATGTCACAGAGACAGCATGTGACCTTGAAACTAAAACATGTCTGAAGCGCTTGTATAACCTGGTGGGTGACCTGGATGATGGAGTCGACCACATAAAGATGGAGCTTCGGGAACTAAAAGATAACCCTCAGGTGCAGGTTGATGACCTACGTGAGGAGCTGGAACTCACAGATCAATTCACAGAGCAGCATGTCAGTGTCCTTACAGCTCAGACGTATATGCTCTCTGACAAACTGAAGCTTCAGATGAATAAAAATAGGTGTCTGAGAGGTAAATTGAATAAGGAGAGGATGTGGAAACTGCAGCTGCAGACAGAGAAAAATAAATTAGAGTCTCTGCTCAAAGAGTACAAGTCTCTGATCAAAGAGTATGAGTCTCTAGACAAAGAGAGAAAGTCTCTGACAAAAGAGAACAAGTGTCTGACACAAGACACAGAGTCTCTGGTAAAGGATAAAGAGTGTCTAATAAAAGAAAAAGATAATTTGACAAAAGAGAACAAGTCTCTAATAAAAGATAAAGAGTATTTGATAAAAGATAAAGCGTCTCTCACAAAAGATAACGAGTCTCTCATAAAAGACAAAACATATCTGACAAAAAAGACAGAGTCTCTGACCAAAAAGATGGAAGCTCTGACAGAAAAGACAGAGTCACTGATTAATGAGAATGAGTCTCTGATAAAAGAAAAAGAGTCACTGACGAAAGTCAACGAGTTCCTGACGAAAGGGAACACGTCTTTGACCAAAGAAAAAGAGTCACTGACTAACGATAAAGAGTTGCTGACCAAAGAAAAAGAGTCAGTAAAAGAGTTCCTGAAGAAAGAGAACATGTCTTTGACCAAAGAAAACGAGTCACTGACTAAAGAGAACGAGTTCCTGACAAAAGACAACAAGTACCTGATGAAAGAGAGCATGTCTTGGACCAAAGAAACAGAGTCACTTACTAAAGAGGAAGAGTTCCTGATGAAAGAGAACACACATTTGTCAAAAGAAAAAGAGTCAGTGAAAGAGTTCCTGACAAAAGAGAACACGTCCTTGACCAAAGAAAACAAGTCACTGATTAGAGAGAATGAGTTACTGAAAAAAGAAAAAGAGTCACTAACTAAAGGCAAATACTTCCTGACAAAAGAGAGTACGCCTTGGACCACAGAAAAAGAGTCAGTGAAAGAGTTCCTGAAGAAAGAGATGTCTTTGACCAAAGAAAACGAGTCACTGACTAAAGATAAAGAGTTCCCGATGAAAGAGATCACGTCTTTGACCAAAGAAAAAGAGTCACTGACTAACGATAAAGAGTTGCTGACCAAAGAAAAAGAGTCAGTAAAAGAGTTCCTGAAGAGAGAGAACATGTCTTTGACCAAAGAAAACGAGTCACTGACTAAAGATAAAGAGTTCCAGATGAAAGAGATCACGTCTTTGACCAAAGAAAAAGAGTCACTGACTAACGATAAAGAGTTGCTGACCAAAGAAAAAGAGTCAGTAAAAGAGTTCCTGAAGAGAGAGAACATGTCTTTGACCAAAGAAAGCGAGTCACTGACTAAAGATAAAGAGTTCCCGATGAAAGAGATCACGTCTTTGACCAAAGAAAAAGAGTCACTGACTAACGATAAAGAGTTGCTGACCAAAGAAAAAGAGTCAGTAAAAGAGTTCCTGAAGAGAGAGAACATGTCTTTGACCAAAGAAAACGAGTCACTGACTAAAGATAAAGAGTTCCAGATGAAAGAGATCACGTCTTTGACGAAAGAAAAAGAGTCACTGACTAACGATAAAGACTTCTTGATGAAAGAGAACACGTCTTTGACGAAAGAAAAAGAGTCACTGACTAAAGATAAAGACTTCCTGACGAAAGAGAACATGTCTTTGACGAAAGAAAAAGAGTCACTGACTAAAGATAAAGACTTCCTGATGAAAGAGAACACGTCTTTGACGAAAGAAAAAGAGTCACTGACTAAAGATAAAGACTTCCTGATGAAAGAGAACACATCTTTGACGAAGGAAAAAGAGTCACTGACTAAAGATAAAGAGTTCCTGATGAAAGAGAACACGTCTTTGGCCAAGGAAAAAGAGTCACTGACTAAGATTAGACAGTCAGTGAGCAAGGAGAACAAGGATCTTACAAAAGAGAAAGAATCGCTGACTAAAGAGAAAGAGTTCCTGATAAAAAAAAGAGAGTCTCTGACTAAAGAAAAAGAGTCTCTATCAAAAGAGAACAAGTCACTGACTAAAGTGAAAGGGTTCCTGATAAAAACGAACGAGTATCTGACCAAAGATAAAGAGTCAGTGACCAAAGACAAAATATCTCTGACCAAAGAAAAAGAGTCACTGATAAGAGAGAACGAGTCTATAACTAAAGAAAATGAGACTCTGACCAAAGAAAAAGAGTCACTGATAAGAGAGAATGAGTCTATAACTAAAGAAAATGAGACTCTGACCATAGAAAAAGAATCAGTGACCAAAGACAAAATATCACAGACCAAAGAAAAAGAGTCACTGATAAGAGAGAATGAGTCTCTGGCCAAAGAAAAAGACTCAGTGACTAAAGAGAAAGAGTCTCTGACAAAAAGGAACACGTCTTTAGCTGCCGCACTGGAGGAAGGGCAGACCTCGAAACTGGAGCTCAGTCAGACGTTGGAGAGAATCAAAAAGGACAATTTGAAGCTCCAAGCTCAGAACTATGTCTATCTACAATTCCTGGGCAAAAAAAAGTGGTCATTCTGGAAAAAAGTGTGGCACTTCTTCCGTTTGTGTAAAAAGTGAGACTCTGCTGTGCTGTTCACACGCACACCTTTCAAGCAAAAAAAAAGTGGAGGAAAATAATGACAGAAAATGACGACCACAAGAAAAGTTGAGTACAAACAGTGTCCTGGGAAATTTGCCTTTGGGTGTGTCAAGTCTTAATAATGAATTAAAAAAATTTGAGACTCATGTCATGGTCTGCCACAACTTGCGGAAGCTCCTTCTCTGTTCTCCCGAGTGTGGATGTGTGAGTCTGATGTGGCAGATCTTTCCAACAGCCCAGTTTCCCTTTCTGACTCGTGTATAAGGGCACAAGGTACAAGGGCCTTTCTACAAGGAGTTGGCATGTTCTGCCTGTGTTTTCTCCGGGTTCTCCGGCTTCCTCCCACAGGGATTAGGTGAATTGGTCACTCTAAATTGACTGTAGGTGTGAGAGTGTGAGTGAATGGTTGTTTGTACGGTCTGGGGGGGACTCTGCTGTCTCTGGTGGTGGGGTGGGCTGGGCTGCCCTGGGGGCCTGGGTGGGCCCCTGGTGCGGGGCCTTGGGCCACAGGGCCTGCCTCGGCGTGTGGTGGGTTGGTCTGTGCCCGTGGTGTTGTTGCCTCCTGCCCCCTCGGGGCGGGCTCTGGGCAGGGGGGGCTCCGGCTCTGTGGCTCCCTGCCCTGGTCTTGTGCCGGGTGGACTTGCAGCTGGCCCTGGGTCGGGCGGCTGCGGGTCTCTCATGGCCCGGGGGGCCGGTAGACGCCCCACGTGCCTGGGTTACTGCCGGTCTTCTCCCGGGGGGCTGGGGGCGGCGACACGGTTTCCACCATGGATTCCCGACCACAACCTACGAACATACATATAAATGGATGCGCGATTACACAGACATACAGATACACACTCTGGTTAATGATAGAACCAATATAAACTGATACAGCCATTATAAACAAGATCACCTTTTCTTTATGTGGTTGTTAACAAATTCTAATGGTACTGTACCTATACAAGTGCATATCAGTTTTGTTAATGTTATAATGTTATCATTATTGCCTTAGTGTGTAATGCTACTAACTTGTATCTAGTGTCTCTCTCCCTCCCTCTCTCTCTCTCTTTCCCCCCATCTCTCTCACACCTCCCCTGTCTGTCTACCCACCCTCACTCCCATCCCCCTGTCCGGCCCGGTCCTCCCACACCACCTAATAAATATATAAATCAATAAAAATAAAAATCTCGTCTGATCTCGGAAGCTAAGCAGGGTCGGGCCTGGTTAGTACTTGGATGGGAGACCGCCTGGGAATGGCTCATGACCCCCCCAAGTCCCTACTCCTCAACCCTGGGATCGATCAAAAAGGATCAAAAAGGATGGCGCCATCTCCTGGCCTCTGGTGGGAGGTTTTATTTCCAGAAATGTCATGTACAAGGCCCAGCTTATCAAAAAACACTGGTCTGCTGAATGTTTTGTTTATTATGTTCATAGTTTGAGTTGATGTAGCTGATATAATCTGAGATTGATATAATCAAGTGGATAAGTGTTTAATTGTTACCTTTTTGGGCTGAATGAAGGAAAAGGGTGTAAGAATGTATTCAGTGCACTCTCACTTTGTCTGGAAGACATCTGAGCCGTTCACACAACTCACTGTTTTGACCACACAGGTGGGCATGTCACACAGAGACTCCAAAATACTTTTACAACTTTTATTTTTCACTCAGAATGTGAATCCATATAAAACACAAGTAAACAAGATCTGTTTAGTTTAAAGCTCGCTCACCACGACAAGGTACAGATCTACGAGCGAGAAGACGAGACAAACATTTACTATCATTTGTAAACATTAAGTTAAACATGGCGCTGACAGACATACACACATCACAAGGACAGGCAGAACATATACTACAAAGTGCACTTTAACAGCAATATAAATAATAATAAATAAAAAACAAACAAAAGAACTTCAAGTAAAACTGTAAAGTGCGTTTTTAAAAAAAAAAACTATATAAGTAAATAGATTGTGCTTGATGAAGCACTTTAAAACACACACACACACACAAACAAGCCTCTTTCTTCTACAGTGGCATCACAGAGGTAAATTATTCACACACACACACACACACACATATATTTACACGTATTTACACGGCCCTCTTTTCCAACTCCGCATCCACAACACTCTTAAAATGTTCAAAGTTGTCATACACCACATTGTCGAAGCCAGAGGTGGTGGACTTCCTCGTGGATGGACAGTAAGAAAATATTTTCTGGCTGCTTCCAGCCACTTTGTCCTTGGAAGGGGTGTACCTCTTCCGCTGTCCACCACAGTTTGGCACACGGCAAGCCGCACATGGCCGTGAGGACTTGTTAGGCATGAATGCCTTCACTGTTGGTGCAGGAGGGACAAAGCTCTGGCTGCAGGATGGCCCACGAAACAGGACAGAGGGGGCCTGTGGCTGTGTGGGGAGGACCAGCAGTATGGGTGCTGCCGACACAGGGGGTGGGCCATAGGTGGATGCAGCAGCAGGGATGGGCGCAGGATGCCTCAGCGGAATGGGGGTGAGTGCAGCAGGCTTCAGCCGGGTGGAGGACGACAACACAGTGGGCTGAGCGGGCCGGTTTGTGCGAGTCACAAGCTCTGGCTCATCAGCAAATAATCTGGAAACATAAAATACACGTGATCAGTATTGATATGACGTGTGTGCTTTCCACAGCCAACAGGTGAAACAAAGTGCTGATGACAACTTACCTCCGCTTCTCACCATGTCGCTTTCCAGCCTCGTGATGGGTGTGCTGGTACTGCACCTGAGGCCGGTCTGGCGGAGGGAGGGATGTTGGCAGCGCAGGGGCCTCCGGGAACGGTGCATCCGACAGCACTTTCAGGTGAGGAGTTACCTTCGGTATTACTGTCGCCCCATAGTTGGCCTTCTTCTCCTCCCTAGCAATGAAGGTCGAGATCGATTTGGCGTTAATGTTGGGCAGTGGAATGGCGAGACCGCCGAGGATGGGGTCGTCTCGGACACGGTCAGCAATCCTCTTGTACTGTCCCTTCAATGAAGCCGTGACCTTGCTAGGGGAGTTGAGCTGGTTGGCCGGCGCGCGGTGCTTAAGCATCTTGAGGAGGAGGTAGAGCAGGCGACTGTCCTCGGTCACCTGTGCCACCTGAGCATACCTCATCCAGCCAAACTTTGTCTTCTGGGCTGCTCTGGTCTCAGGAGAGTCCGCCCCAAGACACCGACCGAACAAGGTGTAGCCCCACCTTGACTCATACTGCTTGACAAAGCGGGCGGCGGTCTTGTCGTGGTCATGGAGAGCGTTGGCTGCGGCGGCGATCTTCTGCCGGAGGTCAACCGGCACTAGGAGGAGGTCGCTGTTGTCGGCCAGTTGTAGGAGGAGCAAGGCCAGTGCCTCCACTTCCTCTATACCTGGCAGATGCAGGTGTCGATGGCTCATCAGCACGTCTTGCAGGGCAGGACTGTCCTCCTCTTCTGCCTGTTCTGAGTGAGGACGACGTGCTTCTCAGTGACGCAGTCTATCGGGTCCTCCTCTTCACCGGAAGACGCACCGAGACCCTCGTCTGCTGTCTCGTCATTGACGTCCTGCTCAGTCGACTCCGGCGATTCCTCCTCCTCCTCCTCACGAGACTGCTCTTCCACAACTGCAGATATATAATTGTACTAATCACAGACATGTCTACAAACAATATTTTTGTTGTAAAAAAAAGTGTGTGCTTTAACTACTGTACCTTTCTGCATGTAGTAGTCCCTGGCAGTGAAGCTGGTGGACTGGCACATGGCGTACTCCACACCAAGGAGCTCCTCCTCGTCAGGGTGCTCGTACGCTTCGGGGACTGGCATCGGTGCAGCAAAGTTGGGCTCCAGGACGTGCTTCTTGCCGAAGAGAACCTCAGCCTGCTGGTTCATGCGCTGGATCTGCCGCGGGTCCAAGCAAGACGTCTGCCGGCCCTGACCACCAGCGACACGGATCGATGCCATGCGGTGGTTCCACTGCACAGCAAAGGACACCAAGTATACCTGAAACACACATTTCCATTTGACTGTTATTGACTGTTATTGTGTACAATGCTGACACAATACAAGTGATGACTGAAGCTGTGAAATAAAATTTATCACTGAATCGATCATTGACACTTTTATTTTTAAATTATACCATGTGCAATAAAGCAGACACATGTATGTATGTACATATATGTATATGTGTGTGTTTTAATCACTTACTTGGAACGGCATGATCCCACATCGCTGTGAAGGGATGGCGTTGAACAAGTGGGCGTGCAATCCCTCGAGAGAGTTGCTGCCTCGCCGGCACTTGTACTTGTTCAGCCGGATGCCGTTCATCACAACCACCTTCACAGAGACATACAGCTGTATGCCAGGGGGATCCTGTAACACACAACATATTGCAAGGTCCTTATTTATTCTGGTGTCATTTTGAAATGTTACCATATACAAGTTTGAATGGTTTTGACACACGATGACTGCAGAGACACTACCTACCTGCATGCAACTGAGGTGCTTGCTCGCAACTGCCCAGTGTGCGTCGACTGCCTCGGGCGACTTGAAGAGGTGGATCCCATCAATGTCAAGGCCGGCTGGTCCCCGGAACTCAGCTAGGATGGACTCAATCACCATAGCAGTCTCCTGTAACACATATGATATATTGTCAGCGTCAAGTGTTTAATCACATTACATTCACACATTTACACATACATTTATTTTCAATGCTCGATATGAATCCGTGTATGAATATCAAAACCACACTTACCGCAACCCCACGGGTAATACGCCTGACATACGACCTGACCTGATGAGGCTTGAGGAAAGCCATCATCGCCTCATCAGTGTACTTGTCGTATAGCTCTGGGTTACCCAACCTGACTGCCTGGACCAGCAGCATCATGTCTGCCTTGTTGTAGGCAAGCACGGCACCCGCCATGGCACTCATGAATGCCCCGTACTTGGCGTGGCTCTGCTTGAGGATGATGGCGTCCCAGCGGTGCAGCCAGTGGCGGATGTCCAGCCTGATGACGGTACCCTGAGTCACCCAGTCACCAAACAGGTTCTCCAAGAAGGACGAGGTGCTGTCACTGAAAGTCATGACATTTTGTGTAGGTGTGTTACATGTTAGGGTTATACATTTCGTCATAGGTTTGCTATTGCTATTGAACTCAATGCTTTCCAGTCAGGTTTTCTTCTAGGTCGTCGATGGTCCTCACCTGTGGAACAAGCTCCCTGAACACCTGAGGCGTTCACAAACTGTCAGCTTGTTTAAATCAGGGTGGAAACATTATTGTTTACTGCAGCTTTCTAACATAACCAATTTTAACCACTTTAACTTTCCTTTTTAAAGATTTTAATAATTTTAAAATAATGATTTTAAATTGCATTAATTTCTGCTTGATTTTAAATTGTTTAATGTTTTAAATGGTTTTAATTTCTATAATTTGATTTTTTAATTGATTGTGTTTTAATTTCAAATGTATTTCCTGCCTGTAAAGCACTATGAATTGCCTTGTGTAAGAATGGCGCTATACAAATAAACTTCCCTTGCCTTGAACTCACCGACAGCAGTTGTTGTCTGCGTACACCACCTTCGGAGCAGGAGCGTTGGCACGGCGAAAGCGGGCCATCAGGCCTCTGGCCATGCGTGCGTAGCACCCCTCAGACTCGGACGCAACCACCACCGTGGTCAAGAACTGACCCCACTCATTCAGCACGCTGGTCACGTACTGCATGGTGCCCTGGCCCTCGCCGTAGATCTTCTTCAGAATCTATAAAAACAAAGCAGAACATTCATTGTGTGGTGTGATCATATGGAACAGACTGACTGTTGATAAACTAGTACTTTATGCTGTACATACCTTCCTTGTGCCGTCGATGCACAAGATCTCCCCAGTAGTGCTGAGGATCTGGTCCCTGTACACGGGCATCTTCTCCATCTCCAGGATCAGGTGCGCGCGCCTCAGGACCCGAGCAGACGGAAGGCGAGATGGGGCGATGGGAGGGGTGTAAGTGCCAGCCCCCCTGGCAAAAGACAGGATGCCCTGCTGAGAGGAAGAGGATCCAGCCGCCGACGTGTGGGCGTCGTACAGGAGGGTCTGGTACAGGTCCCGACGCTCCACGTACCACTCGTCGTGGCCCTGCTGCAGCAGCCTCTGCACCTTGGCCATGGACACCGCGTTTAGTCTGTCACTCATCAGGGTGACCACACTCCTGTCCACGGCACGCTTGCCACAGAGAACGGCAGGGAACATCCTTCTGACGGCTGGGGCGAGGCTCATCAGAATTTTGGGGCTGTGTGCCAGCCACAAGTACTGCTGCTGCTGTTTCTGGGCGACATCCTCCTCCTCGTCGTCACTATCGTCTGCGTGCGCCTGGCTCAGCCCCTTCCTCAGCTTGCTGCAGTGCTTGCACTTCAACCTCTCAGTCAGTAGGGTGTAGTGGAAGTTGGTGCTGCACACTTGCCTGGCGTAGCTCCCGTACCCTTTCTTCTCCAAGTAATAATCCGGTGGTGCGGGGCAGTTGGTGTTGGGGCAGCGGATCAACGTCTTCATCACGCCGACTGGGCGCCAGAAGAAAGCAGGGGTGGTGAAGAACGAGAGCATGTTTGGCACAGCTCCCTTGACGGCCATAGGAGGAGGGGGCGGGTGGAACTCCATCTTCTCCTTCAACACCTTCCTCTCGGCCATCTCACCCCAGTTGTTCTTATACCTGGACGCCCTCTCGAACAGACCGTATGTTTCGTTGGTCTTAAGCCACTTGACATTCGCAGGGGACATACCAGTGGCTTGGGCGGATTCAGGCGGCTGCTCCCAGAACTTCTGCCAGCCCTCCAGCACGACGACTCCAGGTTCCGAGGTCTCTCGGAGGGACGAGGGTCCGGGCCTGTCGTCCTGGCACACAGAGCTGGCGAGGTCTCCCCAGGTGGTCAGGTGTGAGCTGACCGACGGCTCGGACTCATCCAGGACACTCTCTGAGGAGGAGAACACCACAGAAATGCATCAACTGTATCCAAATCTTTTGTCTTACTGGCATTCATGATTGTCTGGAATACATATTTCAAACTACTATACAATTTGATGTCAGCTCGATGATCACATGATGTTGCAATTATATAAAGACTTGATTGTGTATGTATAATTGTACGGAAATTTAACATGTATGTTTCTCCTTGATAAAAATAAAATGAGAGAAAAAAAAGAAATGCATCAACTGCATTGCTCGACACATACTGATGAATTTCACGTGGCACAAACACAAGTCTTAGCATGACTGTAAAGTCATTTCAGCATAATACTACTATACCTGCAACAGCCAACAACTCTGCATCGGTGGCATAGTTGGGGTCCTGCTGAGAGAGGTCGGGGACGGTCGGAGGAGGCCGGTCTTTCTTCGACTGCACTTTCTGCAGAAAACAAAATAATACTTTTTACGAATACTTGTTACTGCTTATTACTCAGGTCTACGAGATAACAGAATTTATCTTACCCTCAACCTGTTGTCAAGGTAGCACGAGACAGGAGCGAACTGCCTGGTGTACTTGAGCAGTCGCTCCTTCTGCCACTTCAGAAGCTTGGCCTGCTCACCATTCTGACAGTACTCAAACAGCAGCCACACCAGCCAGCCGACATCATTCTCCACAAGCCACCTGAATGTCTGACCGGCGTACTGCCCGAACGTGATGACCAGCTGACCTTTCCACTGGTCACCCCCGGCCCTCTTGGCAGCCGCCTCCGCTGTCTTGGGATCCAGCCATGTACGGTCAATAACAGTGCTGGCTGCGGCTGCCACAGTCCTTGCTGCGTCGCTGCACTTCAGAGTGGCCTCTCCTGACAGGTACAAAATGATGTTGGGGTACAGGTGCTGCTGCTTATGACTGTCCAGCAACGATTTAGTGGACAAGCTCTTCCCACAGACATCACAGGTAAAGGTCTCCCTGGCGACGGCATGAATCTTGAGATGCCTCGTCAGGTTGGACTTTTCTCTGAATGTCTTGTTACAGACGTTACATTGATGCCTGGGCGTGTCCATCTTTCATCTGTAAAACAGTAAAACATGAATAAATATGAGTAAAACTAAAAGCAGATAATTTAGATTTACAATGTATTAAATCAATTATTCTTTTACAAAATATATTATGAACAGCCTTAGAATTTTTAAGAAAAGTATGTGCAATTTCAACAACACTATCAATCAGTTCAACATTTATTTCAGTTATACCTGCGCACAGTGCATAACAATTAACAAACATTTACATTTGTCCCTGAAACATGGCATCGTTTAGCCTACAAAAGTGCATCGAATCTGTACATATAACAAAAACCTCACATACATAACATGTATGGCATTTATAAGAAAAAGTGCATCAAATGCACACATATAACAAAAACCTCACATACATAACATGTATGGCATTTATAAGAAATTATTTCATACTCAACCAAACTCTTTGGTAGCTATTCTGTTGCTGACTAACACTGAATTTCACTACAACTATTACAGCAAATATTGATTTTTTATAATTCATTTTAAGTGCAAAGTTGAATGTAGCATTCTACAGGGTTTAGTAGTCTCATTATGTCTTTTTTGACAAAGACATTTAGCTAATGAGGGTGTCAGGGCCATATAATACTATTGATATATTAAATATATATATATATATATTATATTAATAATATTTAATTAATTTGATGCCGTATATATATATATACAATGCACTATATTAAATATATCTATACTATATTCAGTATCTAAATCTATATTTTTTTCAATCAAAATCTGTGTATGAATCAAAAGCACGCTAAAATACACACTGTATAACGATAGAACGACACTGATATCACCGCTCCTATCTCTTATAACGGGGGGGGGGGGCGAAAACTTTGTTAATAGCCCCAACTAAAAGAAAATGCAACGAATTACGGATTAATCCTGAGAAAACGTTGTTCTAAGAGTACAGTTGTTCGTTCGTTAGCCCGTTAGCTAACAACGATCAGCAGCAACCGGTGTCCCGTTAGCCGCTGCCGATGCGATATCATTACACGTTAACGAGCCGAATCCCGCATATCAACGATGGGTATGGTCAGTTTCTGATTTATACACAGTCTTACTATACAGTTTAAAACATTCCATACAAATGTGTAAGTGACGAGCGAAGGATAAAGAGAACAACATTTACCTGCGCGAAAAGACGTCACCAATGACGTCGCCGGCAGCAGCAACCGGTGTCCCGTTAGCCGCTGCCGATGCGATATCATTACACATTAACGAGCCGAATCCCGCATATCAACGATGAGTATGGTCAGTTTCTGATTTCTACACAGTCTTACTATACAGTTTAAAACATGCCATACAAATGTGTAAGTGACGAGCGAAGGATGAAGAGACTTACCTGTGCGAAAAAACATCAACAATGGCGTCGCTGGCAGCAGCAGGAGCCGGTGTCGATAGGATGACGTCACCACTCCCCGCTCAATGATTGGTCTGTTGAGCGCTCAGCTCTGCTCAACTCTGCTCAACCATTGGCGGATCGGTGCTCAGCTCTGCTCAGCTCTGCTCAACCATTGGTCAGCTGAGGAGCACATAGGGACTTGGGGAATACCAGGTGCTGTAAGCTCTCCTCCTTGAACTGCCACCTTATCATGGTGGAGGGGTTTGAGTATCCGTATGATCCTAAGAGCTAAGTTGTCTGGGGCTTAATGACCCTGGTAGGGTCTCCCATGGCAAACAGGTCCTAGGTGACGGATCAGACTAAGAGCAGTTTACATACCCCTTATGAAGAGAAAGAAGAAGAAGAAGACGCTTACGTCGCCCGGGTTGGCGTTACCGGGGCCCCACCCTGGAGCCAGGCCCAGGAGTGGGGCTCGCAGGCGAGCGCCTGGTGGCCGGGTCTTTGCTCATGGAACCCGGCCGGGCTCAGCCCGAAGGAGCAACGTGGGCGCCACTTCAAGTGGGCCCACCACCCACATGAAGGGCCATAAGGGGCCGGTGCGATGTGATCTGGGTGGCAGTCGTGGGCGGGGGCCCCGACGGCCCGATCGTGGCACAACAACCCTAGCCATGGGGACATGGAATGTCACCTCGCTGGGGGGGAAAGAGCCTGAACTGGTGCGGGAGGTGGAGCGGTACCGACTAGAAATAGTCGGGCTCACCTCCACGCACAGTCTGGGCTTCGGAACCCAACTCCTTGAGAGAGGCTGGACTCTCTATTACTCTGGAGTTGCCCAAGGTGAGAGGCAGCGAGCTGGTGTTCAAGATTTTTTTTTTTTTTTTTTTATTTGTCACATGTGGATGTACAAGTACACCCCAGTGAAATGACATTGCAAAACAAGCCCCTCTGTGCAACTGTGAAGCATTAATAAAATCAAATCAAATAAGATAAAGTAAAGTAGAGTAAAATAAAAATAAAATAAAAATAAAAATAAAATAAAATAAAATACAATTTAAATTTAGAATAATTTCCAGATAAATATAAAAATATTTACAATACACAAGAATAAAAAATAAAAGCAGTAAGATGCAATAAAATACGGATCAAATGCACAATGTTCAATATGTTCAATATCCAATATAGCAGCGATGTGGATTTGTGTGTGTTGTGTGTGTGCTGTATTCACGTGGGTGGTTGAGAGTTCAGCATCCTGATGGCCTGAGGTAAGAAGCTCGACCTCAGCCTCTCTGTTTTGGCCATGCAGGAGCGGAGACGTTTGCCAGACGGCAGCCACTGGAACATTCTGTTGAATGGGTGATGAGTGTCTTTCATAATCCTCCTGGCTCTGCTGGTGCAGCGCCTGGTGTAAATGTCCTGTAGAGTGGGCAGTGCTGCCCTGGTGGAGCGTTCAGCGCAGTGGATCACTCTGTGGAGAGCTGACCTGTCTCTGGCAGTGCAGCTGCCGTACCACGCAGTGATGCTGCCGGTGAGCACAGACTCCACTGCTGCAGTATAAAAGGTTCTCTGCAGCACTGGGGAGACCTTGAATTTCCTCAGCCGTCTGATGTGGTACAGGCGCTGCCTTGCTCTCTTTACCAGGGTGGAGATGTGTGTGGACCAGGTTAGGTCCTCGGAGATGTGGACACCGAGGTACCTATAGCTGCTGACTCTCTCCACCGGGGTCCCATAGATCCTGAGGGGGGTGTAATGGCTCCTCTGCTTCTCTCTCCTGAAATCCACAACTATCTCCTTGGTCTTAGAGACGTTCAGGTCCAGGTTGTTTTTCTGGCACCATGTCGACAGTGCATCCACCTCCTCCAGATAGGCCGTCTCCCTATTGTTCGAGATCGGGCCAACCACCACCGTGTCATCTGCAAATTTCACGATGATGTTGGAGGGGTGAGTGGCTCTGCAGTCATGGGTGTAGAGAGAGTAGAGCAGAGGACTCAGGACACAGCCCTGGGGGGCTCCGATGCTGAGAGTGCGTGGGCTGGAGGTGTGGTTCCCTATCCTCACCACCTGTGGTCTGTCCGTCAGGAAGCTCTGGACCCAGGAGCAGAGTGAGGAGTTCAGCCCCAGGTTCTTGAGCTTTGACACCAGTCTGTGGGGAACTATGGTATTGAATGCGGAGCTGTAGTCTATAAACAGCAGCCGCACATAGTTCCCCTTCCCACTGTCCAGGTGGGTGAGGGTGGAGTGGAGGACGTGTGTGATGGCATCATCAGTGCTCCTATTTGGGCGATAGGCGAACTGAAGAGGGTCAAGTGAGCTGGGCAGTGAAGCGTATATGAAGTCCTTTATCAGTCTTTCAAAGCACTTCTTCACCACGGAGGGGAGTGCTACTGGGCGGTAATCGTTGTTGCAGGCAGGGCTGGGCTTCTTTGGAACAGGGATGATGGTGGACCTCTTGAAGCAGGCAGGGACCACGGAGTGATTCAAGGACAGGTTGAAAATAGAGGTGAAGACAGGGGCTAGCTGCCCAGCACATGATTTCAGCACCCGGCCGGGGATGCCGTCAGGGCCGGCAGCCTTCCTGCTGTTCACACGCCTCAAAGCTCTCCTCACGTCATGCTCTGAGACGGACAGTGCGTGACAATCACCGGTGTTTAAGCTGGGCTCCTCCGCGTTAGCGCTAGTTGCTACGCTAGAGAGTTCAAAGCGAGCAAAAAAGGTGTTTAATTCCTCTGCTAGCGAAGTATCCACAGCCGCCGATGATTTTTTACGTCCTCTATAGTCCGTGATATTCCGAAGTCCCTGCCACATACGCCTGCTGTCCCGATCGCTCAGCGATGCCTCCACTTTATCTTTGTACCGCCGTTTAGCAGCCCTCACCTTCCTCCGGAGCTCGTAGGACGCCGCTCTGTAAGGGACCATGTCACCGGAGATTAGTCCGTCATTGTAGGACGTTGTTCGGGTCTTCAGAGCCTCGCGAATAGTTCCATCGACCCACGGTTTCTGGTTTGGGAAAACCTTCACAGTCACCGCGGGGACAATATCATCTATAAGCTTAGCAATGAAGTCCGTCACCACTTCCGTAAACAGACTGACGTCATCGCCGGAGGACTCCCTGAACATGTCCCAGTCCACGTCACATAATGCGTCCTGTAGCGTGGCTTCTGATTGGGCAGACCATCGTCTGACCTGCCTCGTTGCCGGGGCAACCGCTCTTAGCTTCTGTTTATACTCCGGCATGAGGAAGATGGCGGCGTGGTCTGCCTTACCGAAAGCCGGCAGTGCTGTGGCTTTGTAGCTGTCCTTAAGAAGGGTATAGCAGTGGTCCAGCGTGTTACCTCCCCTGGTCGGGAATGTCACATGCTGGAAAAGGTTCGGCATGACTTTTGTGAGCTTGGCTTTGTTAAAGTCGCCTGTCACGATGAGGGCAGTGTCCGGGTGCTTGTTGTGGTGTTTGTTTATTGTGTCGTGAAGTGAAGCCAAAGCAGTGTCCGTATCCGCATGTGGTGGGATGTAAACAGCAACAATGGTGACCGACGTGAGTTCCCTGGGCAGGTAAAAGGGTCGGCAAAGAATCGCCAGATGTTCCAGATGTGGCGAGCAGGAACGTGAAAGGACTGAGATATTCCTCGGATCACACCAGTTGTTATTTGTCATGAAGCACACGCCTCCTCCCTTGCTTTTACCAGATTCCTTCGTTCTGTCCATGCGAAACACGGAGAAAGTGTCTGCAGGAACAATGGCGTGGTCTGGCACAGCGGGGGTCAGCCATGACTCCGTGAAACAAAGAACATTGCAGTCCCTTATGTCCCTTTGATAACGTACACGGGCCCTGATCTTGTCCAGCTTGTTGTCCAGGGACTGGACATTAGCCAGCAGGATACTGGGCAGTGGTGGACGGTGTGCACTCGCTCGCAGTCTGTTGCGGATTCCGGCCCTTTTCCCCCGATGTTTCTTCCTGCGTTTCCGCGGAGGTGAGGGTGAAGCTCCATTGTTTGGGGCCGCGTCCCGTAGGATCTCCTTCGGCCAGGTAGAGCAGGAGTGTTTAAAACCTAAAATCGTGAGTGGTGATGTTGCTGCAATACTAATGAGTAAAGTGCGGTCATAGGCTATCGTTGCGGTAGATGATGTCGCAAGAGAAAAAATGAAAGTCGCATAAATAACAAAAAAAAAGCACAGTCTCAGGGGAGCAGTCGCGACGGCGTCTGGACTCAGCCACGCCATCGCGACTGATGGTGTGGGCTTGCTCATAGCTCCCCAGCTGAGCCGTCATGTGTTGGAGTTCTCCCCGCAGAACGAAAGGGTCGCGTCCCTCCGCCTTCGGGTGGGGGGTAGGTCTCTCACTGTTGTTTCGGCTTACGGGCCAAACAGTAGTGCAGAGTACCCGGCCTTTTTGGAGTCTCTGGAAGGAGTACTGGAAAGTGCTCCAACCGGGGACTCCATGTTTCTGTTGGGAGACTTCAACGCCCACGTGGGCAATGACAGTGTGACCTGGAGAGGCGTGATTGGGAGGAATGGCCTCCCCGATCTGAACCCGAGTGGTATTTTGTTATTGGACTTCTGTGCTAGTCACAGTTTGTCCATAACGAACACCATGTTCAAGCATAAGGGTGTCCATCAGTGCACGTGGCACCAGGACACCCTAGGCCGGAGGTCAATGATCGACTTTGTGGTCGTGTCATCTGGCCTCCGACCGTATGTCTTGGAAACTTGGGTGAAGAGAGGGGCTGAGCTGTCAACCGATCACCACCTGGTGGTAAGTTGGATCCGCTGGCGGGGGAGGAAGTTGGACAGGAGGAGGACTACCGGTCGGCCTCGAAGAAATTCTGGCAAACCGTCCTTCGCCTCAGGATGGGGAAGCAGTACTCTGCCAACACTGTTTACAGTGGAGGTGGGGAGCTGTTGACCTCGACTGGGGACATTCTCGGGCGGTGGAAGGAATACTTCGAGGATCTCCTCAATCCCACTGACACGCCTTCCCTCGAGGAAGCAGAGGCTGGGGACTCAGAGGTCGACTCATTCATTACCCAAGCCGAAGTCACTGAGGTAGTTAGGAAGCTGCCCAGTGGCAAGGCACCAGGAGTGGATGAGATTCGGCCTGGGTACCTTAAGTCTCTGGATGCTGTAGGGCTGTCCTGGTTGACACGTCTCTGCAACATTGCGTGGCAGTTGGGGACAGTGCCTCTGGACTGGCAGACCGGGGTGGTGGTCCCTCTTTTTAAAAAGGGGGACCGGAGGGTGTGTTCCAACTATCGGGGGATCACACTCCTCAGCTGGGATGAGAATCAGCACCTCTAAGTCCGAGGCCATGGTTCTCGACCGGAAAAAGGTGGCTTGCTCCCTCCGGGTCAGTGGAGAGATCCTGCCTCAGGTGGAGGAGTTACATATCTTGGGGTCTTGTTCACGAGTGATGGAAGGATGGAGCGTGAGATTGACAGGCGGATCGGTGCAGCGGCCGCAGTAATGCGGTCGTTGTATCGGTCTGTTGTGGTGAAGAAGGAGCTGAGCCGAAAGGCAAAGCTCTCGATTTACCGGTCAATCTACGTTCCTACCCTCACCTATGGTCATGAACTTTGGGTTATGACCGAAAGACAAAGATCCCGGATACAAGCGGCTGAAATGAGTTTTCTCCGCAGGGTGGCGGAGCGCTCCCTTAGAGATAGGGTGAGGAGCTCTGTCATCCGGGAGGAGCTCGGAGTAGAGCCGCTGCTCCTCCACATCGAGAGGAGCCAGCTGAGGTGGCTCGGGCATCTGTATCGGATGCCCCCTGGACGCCTCCCTCGGAAGGTGTTCCGGGCATGTCCCACCGGGAGGAGACCCAGAGGAAGACCCAGGACACGCTAGAGTGACTACGTCGCTCGGCTGGCCTGGGAAAGCCTTGGGGTCCCCCCAGAGGAGCTGGAGGAAGTGTCCTGCGAGAGGGAGGTCTGGGCATCCCTTCTTAGACTGCTGCCCCCACGACCCGGCCCCGGATAAGCGGAAGAAAATGGATGGATGGATGGAATAAAAAAAAAAAACATACAATAGCAGGACGGGCATTACAGTCCTGTAATTATTCGCCCTGCAAACAGCAAAATCTGTTCAACACCAACAGACATGCAGTCAACCATAGTGCATGCTCACGGTACTGGACAGGACAGGTAAAAAAAAAAAAAGAATGGTTGTTTGTATGTGTGGCCCTGTGATGGACTGGCGAACTGTCTACCCCGCCTATCACCCTATGTCAGCTGAGATAGGCTCAGCACTCCCTGTGACCCTCCAGTGGAGGATAAAGCGGTAGATGATGGATGGATGGAGAAAACCAATGTACACACGAGGAGAACATGCAAACTCTACACAAAGACGCCTCCAGTCAAACCGGGTTGCCAACTCGGGCTTTGCTGTAGGGCAACAGTGATAGCCTCAGCTCTACAGTGTGCGTGTAGCCCAGGCTTCATAAGCTGCAGAAGTCTGTTATTCAGTATGTATGTGTGTAAGTGATAGCTGCGCTTTATAGGGTTAACTGTGGATACCTGCGCAGACAGCGTCAGGTTGTAATATAGCGTGATGACATCACACATGCCGACAGCGAGAGAGAGGAGAGAGATCACGCTGTCTCGCTGCATGTGCGTGAGGGAATTGCTCTGCCCGAAAACTGTCAACAACTTATTATAAGACAGTCCAAAAGCGTATAAGACGGTCAGAATTTGCCAGCAGCTGAATTCATTGTGTTTTTCCTTGATAGTTCCTGTTAGACGGTCAGGTTTTTTTTTGTTGGCTACAATTCAGTGAAGAGTTGGTATTGGAAGATTACGTCAGAGGACGTCACCATCATCACCAGCCGACTTCAGAGATAGAGACAAGCAGCAGATAGTCACGAGGCGGCTTCCTGCTGGAGAAGAGAATCCAGAGAACAGAATGGCGAGCCAGAGCTGATGGACAGCGGATGAATTACCTACCTTCTTTACCTGCGGTGTGGTAGGACCACGAATACACACAAATTAAAGGGCCCCAACGAAATAAAATATAGAGCTCAAAGAAGAAGGAAACAAACAACATACTTAACATACATCAGTGCAGGCGAAACAGAACACTGAGTCTGTGCTCGTGCTTATGGGTTACTTTTCATTAAGCCGTGGTGTGTGGTAACTGTCAGCTGAATATGTCCGTGGTTGTGGTATTTGTATGAGTATCATCTTATAACTAACTGACAACCTAATAACTTGACTGACAAACGGATCGTAATTAATAATCGTGACATGAATGTGATCTTCTTTTTTGGGGTTGACAGACTGGACACAGCTTTCGCGTTATTTCGCGCCGCAACGATATCGATAGGTAGCAGATTTATTTTTGCCGTTGCCGCTGCTGAGTCGATCAACAAGCTCAACAGAGCCGATCGCACCACACAGGAAGCCCAACACAGACTCAAAGTAAAACACTTCCGCCCCCCTTTCAAAATAAAACACAATAGGCAGGTCATATAGCCTGTCACAACTTCACATCAACATTACGTCGTGACCGGTGCTACCAGGTCAACAGTCAATTAATCAGAGCGTCTCGGAGAGTCATAATGTACGACGAGAGACTGATTGTTGAAGTGGAGAAACATAAAATGTAAAACTGACGTGCCGCGGCTGTAAATCTGTGGTAAGCCTGGTATGTCTATGGTGCGTTCAAGGGCCTTGGCAGGGTGGGAATTCACATGTGCAACAATTATAAACAATGAAAGAAACATGCACAGACAATTTCTATGCATCTATCTAGCCAGTGTTCCCAGTTCCACCAGTGAAAACAGCTGAAGTTGGAGCTTCAGTTTTCAGGGAAGGATACAGAAAGCTATCTCAGAGATTTAAGCTCTCAGTTTCAACTATGAGGAACATTGTGAGGAATTGGAAGACCACAGGCAGTTCTAGTCAAGGCCCGAAGTGGCAGACCAAGAAAAATCTCAGATAAGCAGAGGCGAAGGATGGTGAGAACAGTCACAGTCAACCCACAGACCAGCTGCAAAGACCTACAACATCATCTTGCTGCAGATGGTGTCACTGTGCGTTAGGGATCGACCAATTATCGGACTGGCTAATAAAATCGGTTGATATTCCGCATTTTTGCGTTCATCAGTATTAGACGTTTTTTTCACAGATAACCGATATAATTAATTAATGTATTTTAAAACGCGCTCCTTTGGCTCTGATGCAGCCGTCTCTGCCTGAAGTCACCACTCTCTTGGTTGTTTATCAATGTCCCACCCACAGCCCTCACTGATTGGCTACTTGCACAAGTGAGTCAGTGACAGCCAATCAATCAACACTGAAGCCTCTACAGGCAGTGCCACAGACAGAGGAGAAGCAGAGGACTGCTCCGGTGAGCCAGCAGAAAAGGTAAGGCAGTGACAGTCAAAGTTTCAAAGCCCTCTAGGATGACATTTTTTAAAAATACTACAACCTTACGATCAATTTCAGTGATAACATGCAGGCCCAGAGTCGCAATTTCACCAACCTACATGTCTAATCACCTCCAGCATAGCCCTTTGCAAGATAGGACCAGCGTCATGCACGACAAAAAAGAATAGAAAAAAAAAGATGTAAGTGAAGATGACCTGAAGTCGCTTGCTTAATAAAATAAAAATATGACATAGGTAGGCTGTAGTAAGCATAAGGGAGGAAAACCTGCGCTTTGGCTCTGGAGATAAAACTGTTCACAACTTCAACTTATTGATTATAGCCCATAAGTTTAATCCTTTAACACACCTAGACACCTTTTTGTGTTTTTGACTTTTTCTTTTTTGCACATCTTTTTCATTTTTTAAAGCATATTGTTCAAAATTTGCCAAGTTGTGTATTTTTGGGTGCTTTAAAATGTTTTCATGTGATTTTTTTTTTGTCCATTCTAAACAAACGTTAACAAAAATAGTCACGTCAACACACCTTTGCACCAAAATGTGCTCATTGAAACCCATTCAAATCACTATTTTTGATCCTGCTCAAATATAAAGTAACAAACATAAATTATCTATTTTTTCACATCATTTGAAGCAAAGGGGAAACAGGAACATTTTTTTTTTCCACAATTAGGGATTTCCGTTTTTTTCTCAAAATTACACAAGTTGAAGTTTTGAAGAAGCCGCTACATGCTTCAAATCACAGTATTGTGGGTCTGCCAGCTGACCAGCCTAAGCTGGGATGGTTTGCTGGACCACTGTGACCAGCAATGCATTCAAGCAGCAGAATGTAATCCAATGTGAAGATAGCAAGCTTGTTTGTGGGTGAAAGAAACTAATCCTCCCTCTCGCCCTATACATATATGTATATATATACATATATGTATGTATATATATATATATGTATATGTATATATAAATGTATGTAATATACACATACATACATAATATACAGCCTTCCCAACACTGCGCTTAGTCTGCCATCAACGCTGAAACACACACCCTTACATATATATATATATATATATATATATATATATATATATATATATATGTATATACATATATGTATATATGTATATGTATGTATGTAATATACACATACATGTGTATATAAACACTGCGCTTAGTCTGCCATCAACGCCGAAACATACCCCTTGTATATATGTATATATACACATATATATATATACATTTATATATAGCTGGTCACCATACCTGGTTAAGCTGGTCACAGTGGTCTAGCTGGGCACCATAGCTGCTTAAGCTGGTCACAGTGGTCTAGATGGTCACCATACCTGGTTAAGCTGGTCACAGTGGTCTAGCTGGGCACCATAGCTGCTTAAGCTGGTCACCATTGCTGGTTAAGGTGGTCACAGTGGTATAGCAGGTCACAGTGGTATAGCTGGTTAAGCTGGTCAGGGTTTGGTCACGCAAAGCATATATTATGCAATTATCACTTAAACAATACTGGAATCTTGGAAAACATTTATTATTGAAAATTATCTACAATATAAAATCAAATTCAGCATCTTTCAGGTCACTGGTGTAAGAAAAATATTATTCGGCCTTCTCTAAAGTTATCAGCTGCCACAAGCACAAGCCTAAACAATTCAGGACAGCGCCTGCAGAAACTGTTGTGTCACAGCGACCTCGGTATAGCACTGTTGTCTACAGAATTCGTCTCTTCATGTTTTCGCTGAGCCTGACACACTGATACACTGTTCTGTCTGCTCCTCTTGCAGAAAGATACTAAAATTCACAAAACAGCTACTATTTTTATGACCTTATCTATCCACTCACTAATGTCTGTACACTCATGATGGTCTTATTAAGAATTTGCCATGACAATTTGTTGTCAGAAGGGGGATCGAGTAGAGTGGTGGTCTGAGGCTCCATGGACAGCGAATGGCGAACCTGGAGACAAAATCTCTCCAGCCTCCACCCTCCATTTGTGTAGAGATGGGAGGGCTGATGTGAGGTCTCAGATCGTCACCACTGAATCTTAACAAACTCAGATCATCTTAACATTCAAACATTTCCTGAGTGGTGTAGATAAGGAGAAAAGAAAAATTAAATAACAAAAGTATAGAAAAGTAGGCAAAGTGAAGAATGATTGCATAAACATTTGTCGAGGACATACACATATTACAGACTAAAAAGAAAAAAGAAAAAGTTCATATTTTGCGACCACCGTACTCGCACAGTTCCTCTCTCTGTCCACAGATCACTGCACTGAAACTGACCTGACATCCACTCCTGCCCGCCATCGAGACACCAACCACCAGGACTCAAAGACCCTCCCACCGTTCAGACAGCTCCACCCAGAAGGGAGATTGAAGTGTCAGATTCCTCCTCCCCTGACTCCTCCTTTAACCCCCCATAGGCCCAACGTCTACATCGTCATGAGAAATGGGTGTCACACGGGACGGGCAACGACTACACACATGCTGAAGAAGAAATGGTGTGTAAGGCCAGACAGGAGGAGAGGGTGAGACTGTGATAACACTTCAAAGCCTCTACAACAAATCCACTGTGTCATATGATGATGATGATGGTGATGATGATGATGATGATGATGATGATGATGATAATAATTAAGGTGACCATGGTGCAGAACACACCTTGCCTATGGTCAAAGTGGCCATTCTTGAGCACTCAACACTGGTGTTCAGGCCTTGACTGCTGCTGACATCACTGCAGCTACTTAAACATCTGTCAAACTTTTGAGTGTGGCCTCAAGTTTGGTAAACAAATGATGATTTTCTGCTCTGATACTCTGCAAGAACTATGCAGACATGCTAACCACACCCAATATCAACTTCAATGGAAGAAGAAAGACTAAAATTAAAAGATGTAAAAGAACTTTGCATGGTGCCAATAATGATGAACATTCTTTGACATGACGAGCTACAAACCAGTCAACAAGCTCGAGAAGGGGGCAGGAGGAAGGAGAGGTGACTCAGTGAACGTGTCTGACTGTGATACAAAAGGAGGGAGGTAACACACACACACACACCACTGCAAAGAAGAAATGCCTGCTAATGCAGAAAACAATACAGATTCACACAATCTTATTGCACAATCCAGTATGTGCATTACTCAGAAAATACACCCCCATGCACACATACATGATCAGCGTACATGCTGAGTACATTTTGCCTACATACATTTCTTGTAAACAGTAGAATTAAAGCAGAATTAACTGAAACCCCAAACTGAGTGGACATTATGTGCACTACAAAGGTTCCTCTGGTCAAAAAGATCAATGAATGAGTAACTGTAACTCAAAGGTGAAGGCTTTTAAACATGCTTTTCTGTTTTGTCACATGTAGATTTGATAGGGAACGGCCTTGATGGTCAGACTAGGAATGTATTTCTGTTTCCACACCTGATGGTGGCGTTGTCAGAAAATGCATGCATTCTAAGCTAAACACACACACACACACATGTTCATGTCAGTGCCACACAGTTGTAATTATGCAAGTGAATGGAAGTTTCAGTTTCCACTGTTTCTGTTAACATTTTGATAGAAGCACAATCTGATGTTTCTCTGTAGTAGACTGATTTTAGGTCAATTGATGAGTTGCACTGCACTGAACTTGTGTCTGTCTGTCCTGATGAAGCCAACAGTTGGTTTAAAAATAATAATAATGATACATACACACATGTTCTGGTCAGCACATAGATGACATGGGTGTGCATTGGCTATATCACTTATTTCTGCACAGTTTGAACGTTATGATGTCATCAGTGCCTCACTAGATAAACAAAAACAAAACAAAAAAACATTGTGATGATGCATAGGTCTTTTTGTTGAAAGACACATGCAAGCTCGCAAGTGACAGAGAACACATTAATCTGGTTTGATTTCTCCAACAGGTGTGCACTCCCAGACTGGACCTCTGTTAAATGCTGATGCATTTTTGTTTGTTGATGTTTCTGTTTTGTTACTAACACAGTCTGTGGTTATGTTGTATCAATGCTGTTTGTTCTTAATCATTCTGTTCTGTCCTCAGGTTCTGCTCCTGTCCACTACTCAGTTCTAGACACTGAGCTTGTGGCTCTATATGAAGCCTTTAGATTAGCAGCTGGTTAAACTAGTTAAACAGTGTACAAATCTGCACTGATTCATGTTATGGTTGTTACAACTCGAACTGTTAAATTACTAAGTGATTATTGTCATAAATCTTAACATAAGTCAATGCAGAACTGATAATAGTTCATGTTCAGTGGGGAAGGAGATGACAATATTTAGTTCTGGTCCAAATAATCAGTTAAAATTCATCCCATGTTTTGGTATTTATATGCTATGGTGAGCATGGCATTAAAGTAACTGGGTTTGTTTGATTATTTTGATATAAGTCGGTGCAGTTAATTTTTTTAGACAAGATTTTATTTTTCCAAAATTGTACTCAGGATTAGGTTGGTTTTTATTTCCTTTTGAAACGTTTTCAAAAGAAGAGATTATGTTCGATTGTTGCAAAATTATAAAAAAAATATTTTAAGTGTGCAAAATCTCTTGACTAAAAAGAGTTAAAAAAATAAGTAAATAGTAAAATGTATATTTTATACATTTTAATATTTATTTTACACTTTGTAAAAAATGCACAATTCAACAATTCAGTTATTGAACATATAGGGGAGTTAGTAAGTAGAAAAGTGGGTTTAATCATTTTCTTTGCCAAGTTAAAATTCAAAGTCCCTTGTGATGAAGATGATTATTTTTTGTGTTGCTTTTAATAATAGGAATTTCATGTTTCTTTGAGGAGATAGTGAGAAAAATATCTTATTGTCATAATCTGGTTACAAGTTCAAGAGTAAATACAAAGTACTAATGGTAATTATATTGACATGTCACTGATAAAGGTGCACATGTCATTGATTGTGTAATTTACTTACTGTATGTAAAGATATTTCCTTGTGGATATTTTCACATGGTAACATGAACGCCTCTTAAGTGTTAATGAAAATGATTTGCATCAATTGAACCACATTGTCTCCAGCATGTCCAACTCCTATTCTTGTAGTCTTAAAATATCTTAAACATTTTTCAAGCAATGTTCTCTCCAATTCATGTAATTAGTTGAGGACGACTGGAAGATGCACCCCCCCAAGTTTCATCAGAAAGCCTTATTCCTGCTTCTTGTTTCCCACTTGTCCTTTATATATAAGGTGTTTTCAGTTTTTAGCAGAAAAGAAGGCATTATACAATTTAGAAATGGACTTAGTTTTAAGATAATGTCGTACCTGGAGTTATCTGAAATAGTCACTTTGTACTAGGCCATGTTTGTCCTGCAAAGACTGAAAACTCTGTATCTTACTGTTGTATGTGGATGAGAGATAGACAGGTTATAAGTCCTTTCCTTGCCCAAGTTTCTTTTATCCGTTCTCTTGGGGATGAATTCTGAATCAAGATCACAGCATCTAAAAAGTCTAATTAATGCAGATATATATTGATTTATTGTATGGAAGACATGATTTAACACAGTTGATCATTCATTACTCATGTGATAAATCATTGGTTAAGAAGCTACTTAAAGTTTAGGTTACAATATGTGAATTTGTTATAACATTAAAATCCCTCCATGTAGGTAAATATCCAAAAGCATTGTGATTTGGTACAAAACATGTGATCTGTTTAAAACAAGATAATGTTTGCATGTACTGAACTGTTCACATGTACTGTCATAAGTGTCGTATTGTTTGTGGGAAATACCTACAAAACAAATAGAGCACAGAGCATCACAGGAAGGCATTCCTAACTGTGGTCATTGGACTCAACAACTCCTCCCTCTCTTGATGTTTGACATCTATGTTGGGATCTGTGCATATTATTTAAATTACCGATACAATTACATATTTATGTGGCATCACTCAAATTACAACCATCTCTAGATTATTCAGTCATTACTGTATTTACATCTCTCTTGTATAAATTTTACATGTTGACATGTTACATAGGAATGTATACGTTTACTTATCTTTACGTTCAATCTCATTCTATTTAGTTTTTATTATTATTCCTATACATTGTATGTATATCCTTTCATGAATTTCCCCAGTGGGATCAATAAGTATTCTGATTCTAGATACAGATTACCTTATAGATAACCCTAACCCTAACCCTAGAATCATCAATAAGACTTGTCACCATGTTTTTCATAATGTCTCTCTTGTAAGTTTCAAAATAATGTGTCTCCGAAAATGTAGACATATTATTAGAGTTGTGAACAGAAGCCTATCTACCTGTATGCAAAGTATATTTAGAATTAAAATATTCCAAATTCTGAATATATTTGTGCTGAAAGAAGATATCAAAAATTATCACAATACTTGTGAATTTTGAGAAGGTGAAAGCACTTAATCTCAGACCGTCCACGAAAAGAAGAACAGAAATAAGTAAATACGTTAATTAATTAATGATAACAAGAATAATGTATAATTGGACATTTCAGGTTTATTTTATTTTTACAAGAGCTAGTGTTCTAGAAGATATAAGAATTGAAATATCCTGATTTCTAATGTAATACAATGGTTAGTATTTGTTTGAAGTATTTGTTTGGGATGGAGTTGCTAAATAGTTCAAAAGATATGTCTAGAACTTTTAAATGCACTCTGTGTCATGGTTAACAGATCTTAATCTACAAATCTATCTCCCATTGTCCTTACTCCATTTTGCATTTATCTATTTTCCCATAAGTCATATTTGTCCATACCTTACCTCATATGTAGTAACTAAATCTAGGCTCCTTGTTCCTGAAACGATTGAAAGATGAAGTCACTTTGTTGACATTGGTAAACTGAAGGATTGTTATGGATTGTTAATAGAGGCCACTTGTTGTGGGCCTGCTAATTCTACTGTGTTTGAGTAGAAACTGTGACAGTAACTGGAGTGTTGCAATGAGTTAAAGAGATTTCTTGTCCTTCATTCAGGTTTCAGGGTTCCATGGATAAATTAACCGTCCAAAATAGTAACTACAGTAACATAATTGTTGAAGGTTTTAGTGATGTTTGTCATTTTGGAATTTAAACTGTGACCATGTTTATTGACAAGTACATAGATGAAGTTTCTTTAATTTTATTAGATTTGCTTAGTTTAGATGGGGAAAACTATTTGTGTTATAACATTGTTATAATCAGTTTAGTTTGCCAAAGAGGGTTGACATAGGGATATTGAGGAGGGTGAGAGGAGGATGTTGTGCCATCAATCATGGACAACCCCTCTCACCCCCTACATGAGACTGTGGGGGTCTTGACCGCCTGTGGCCACCTCCACGTGCACTACTCCGACACTACTACCTCCATCATCTGTGCCTATGTGTACACCAGTGCTTTATCCTGTGCAATAGCCAAAAGTATTACTTTTGTCTTACTGAGTCTGTAAACATTTATTTACGCATTTACCGGCAACATGCAATATCTCTATACATATTTCACTGTATTCACTGTCCATATAAATATATATGATTTATTTATTTTCGTATAAAAATGCATCTGTTTCACCTTTCTTTAACCCCTTGCTTGTTATTGTGTTTTGTGCTTTTGCTGTCTGCACACATTTGTCTTAACTGTTTTTTTAGCAGCTATGACAAGTGAGTTTCCCCTTTTGGGGATAAATCATGTTTACCTTATCTTAGGAGTATTAAAAGAGGTGTAAACTAACTGAAATGTGTATTTTGAATTTTGACTTAGACTGAAGTTAAAGAATATTTTGAATCAGATCCTCTTTCACATAAGATCAATTCACTATACTTTAACTTTCATATCTGCTTGGTTAATGATTTTAAATTACATTCCAAAGTTATATTAATTTTAAGTTGACGGATGCTTCATCTGTTTGGTGTTTCTCTGAGTAAAGGGGGACTGATTAGATGGATGGGAAGAACAGGTCAAAAAGCACTCGTCGAGTCTTGGAGACTCATGGGACCAGCTCCAGAGTCTTGGAGACTGAGCTGAGTTGGAGTGTAAGCCCTGTGACTTATTTCATTTTCACATCCCGGACTAATAAGGGAGAGCAAACACAGTACAGATGAAATTGTCTGCTTGATTTTAAATTGTTTGTTTTGAATTGTTTGAATTTCTATAACTTCTTTTAATTGATTCGTTTTGGATTTCCGATGTATTTCCTTGCCTCTGTAAAGAACTATAAATTGCCAGTTCATAGTGTTTTACTATGAATGCTAATTAGAGTGATAGATGTTTTTTGTATTGAAGTGGTCAGTAGGTTTCCATGAAGTTCAGAAAATGTACCAATAACCTAATTTTGAGATTATATTTCTTGTTGTGCTAATGATTGAGAAGGTTATTTACATTCCTAGACAATTAACAGTGTGTGTTGATTAGATCACTAATCTTTGGGTCTTTAACCTTATGCTTTCATATTGTGCTTTCAATCATTTCAGAGTAATGATCAGATCAATACAATACTGTTTTGATAATTTCTCATTGCCAAGGTTAATTTAGTTTATTGTTTCCACCTTCCTCCCATTATGCAATGGGGAAATGTTTGGAAATGGAAATGTTTTTATAAAGCAACAAAATGTAAAAAAAAAGATTTATGGTTTTAAATGGGTTGAACACTACTCTGTAAAATGTTTCATAAAGAAGATTACAACGTTGGATTCCATGCCGCCATGCATCGTATGTGCTAGTAACCTCTCCATGGCTGGTGACTCTCTACTGCACAGACAGTGCATGAGTTGAAGTGAATACGATTATGTGAAATACATTTACAGTAATTTGTTTGTGTGATTAGTATGATTTTGTTCATGTGTTTTCCATTCCCTGCATCACATTTCCATGCTGATTTATGATTATTGATGTTTAAATTTATTCAGTTATCTGAAATGTAATGTATGACGATCATTGTATTTCTACATCACCCACCACAGTGTGTAACATCTGACAGATAGAGAAGTTTTCTGTAGGTCATTTTCCTCAATAACATCGAGGTTTGACCATTATAGATCAGAATAGTCAGCGCAGGTGTCTTTTTAACCCTTCTTCTGCATTCTGAGGAAGGTTTTTGGCTCCTGTGTCATGTGATCTGTGACCTCCGCTGTGAGCACCTGTGATGCTCTGGTGTCATAGGGGTTCTTCTTTCCATGAGGAGACAATTTTGTCTAAAATGTGTCCTTGTTGACCTGGAAGGCGGGATTCATAAGTCATATGGTAGAGAAGAGATGGCAAAAGAAGGGTGATGTTATGATTTCTTGATGTCTTGATTATAATAATAATAATAATAAATTTTATTTGTAAAGCACTTTTCATAAAGTTATCTCAAAGTGCTACAGAAACCAAAAAACAACAAAATAAACAAAAGACTAAGAGAAAAATCAGACACGATTAAAATCAGACACGATTAAAATCAGCAGAAGAAAGAATAGCTAAAGGAGGAGAAGAAAGTGCAGAAAAGAAAATAAAAACATCTAGGAACGACCTAGGAAAGCCTGTTCGAAAAGAAACGTTTTAAGCCCTTTTTTAAAGGCATCGACAGACTGGGGTTGTCGTAGGTGTTCAGGGAGGGAGTTCCAGATGTGGGGGGCAGTGGAGCAGAAGGCTCGGTCTCCCATGGTGCGGAGTCGTGTGCGGGGCTGATGGAGGAGGTTGGTACTTTGGGACCGGAGGTTACGGGTGGATGAGTGAGGGGTAAGGAGGTCTTTGAGGTATTGTGGGGCGTTGCTGTAAATGCAAAGGTGGGTGATGAGGGCGATTTTGTATTGGATTCTTGAGGTTATGGGAAGCCAGTGTAGGTTCTGAAGAATGGGGGTGATGTGGTCGTATTTGCGGGTGTTCATCAGAGTTCGGGCAGCACAGTTCTGAATGAATTGAAGTTTCTGAAGGTGTTTGTTGGGTATACCGATGAGCAGGCTGTTACAGTAATCAAGCCTGGAGGAGATCAGGGCGTGGACGAGTTTTTCAGCATCAGAGAAGGTGAGGAATGGGCGGAGTTTAGAAATGTTCTTGATATGGAAAAAGCAGGTTTTGTACAGATGTTTGATGTGTTTTACAAAGGTAAGTTGTGGGTCCAGCTTCACACCGAGGTTGGTAACTGAGGTAGAGAGGGGGATGTCTTGACCAGAGAAGGAGATGGTGGTTATGGGTGATGACTGGACCTGATGAGGGGTACCAATTTGTATGGCTTCGGTTTTGGAACTGTTCAGCTGGAGGAAGTTGTGACTCATCCACGCCCTGATCTCCTCCAGGCAGTTGGAGAGGGCTAGAGTAGGTGATGATGAGTGGACCGGGGTTGAACGTAGGTTGGGGTCAGTTCGGAGGTACAACTGAGTGTCATCGGCGTAGCAGTGAAAAGAGATGCCGTGCCGGCTGATGACACGACCCAGTGGCAGCATGTACAGGATAAAGAGGAGGGGTCCTAGGACAGATCCTTGGGGGACACCGCATGTAACAGGGGCTGTTTGGGACCTGGCAGAGCCCAGGCTGATGTACTCTGTCCTGTCGGCGAGGTATGAGGTGAACCAGTCCAGTGTGGAATGATGGAGACCAATGTCGGTGTGGAGGCGGCTTAGGAGGATATGGTGGTCGACAGTGTCAAAAGCCGCTGAAAGGTCGAGAAGGATGAGCAGGGAGGGGGATCCAGAATCGGCAGAGATGAGAAGGTCATTGGTGACTCTCAACAATGCTGTCTCTGTACTATGGGCAGTGCGGAAACCAGATTGGAATATTTCAAACAGTGAGTGAAGTTGTAGATGTTCCTGTAGCTGTGCGGCAACAGCTTTTTCAAGCACTTTAGACAGGAATGAAAGATGGGAAATGGGCCGGTAGTTTGAGAAACATTCTGGGTCGAGGTTGGGTTTCTTCAGGAGAGGCTTGATAACGGCAGTCTTGAGTGAGGGCGGGACATGGCCGGAGTTTAATGAGTGGTTTATTATTTGTGTGATAAGAGGGCTTATGACAGACAGGTTAGATTTGATGAGTGTTGTAGGGATGGGGTCCAGGGGGGAGGTGGAAGGCTTCATCTTTTTGATGAAACCCTCAACTTCGGTCTGTGTGACTGTAGCAAAGGTGCTGAAAAGTGCAGGTTGAGGGCAGGCAGATGGCAGAAATGGAGCTGGGGAGCCTGAGAGCTGGGACCGGATGGAATTTATCTTGTCTTTGAAAAATGCAAGAAACCTGTTGCAGTGTTCTACTGTGGGTTCTGTATGGGTTTGGTTTTTGGGATTAAGGAGATAGTTTATGGTGGAAAACAGCTGTTTTGAATTTCCTGGACTGTTATTGATGATGTTGGAGTAATAGATGGACCGGGCTTCTTTAAGGGCCGCTGCATAGGCCTTCTGGTGATTTTTGTAGGCCAGCTTGTGTACCACCAGGCCAGATGATTTGACACGCCTCTCAATGGCACGGCCAGCAGCCTTCATCTTGCGCAGTTCTTTCGTGAACCAGGGGGCAGTGCGGGAGAAAGACACAGTTCTTGTTTTGAGAGGGGCATGTATATCCAGGAGGCAGCGAAGAGAATGGTTGTAGTGATCGACCGATTTGTTGACTGATGGAAGGTTGACTGAGGCCAGCAGTTGAAGGTCAGAGTGCAAGATGGCAGGGTTGATGTTTTTTATGTTGCGAAAATGAATATCGCGTTTAGGCTGGGGGAGGAGAGATGGGCAGGAAATGTCCATGGAAATGATGCTGTGATCAGAGACGCCCAGGTCATATACTGACAGATCTTTGATGGAAGGAGAGTCTGTGATGACCAGGTCTAAAGTGCGCCCTCTGGTGTGTGTAGGTGCATCAACGTGCTGTGTGAGGTTGAGACAGTCCAGTACATGAAGGAAATCAGCTGCCAGGGGGGAGGAGGGATTATCAATGTGAATGTTCATATCACCAAGTATGATGTTATTGGAGGATAGAGAGCAGAGCGAAGTGAGAAGGTCGTGAATCTCTGTGATGAAGGATGGGTGTGGTTTGGGCGGCCGGTAGATCAGTACAGCATTGATCTTGGAAGGGGGTTTTGATTTGAAGGCCAGATATTCAAACGAGGACACATCAGGTAGAGACAGAGGAGACAGCTTGAGTGTGTCGCGGTAAATTACTGCCAGGCCACCACCTCGGCCAGTGCAGCGAGCCCTCTGCAGGTAACTGTATCCAGGGGGACAGGCTTCATTTAATGATGAAAAAACCTCAGGTTGGTGCCAGGTCTCAGTGAGGCACATCAGGTCTATATCTTTATCAAGAATGTGATCATGAACCAGGCTTGATTTATTAGACAGGGACTGGACATTCAAAAGTTCAGTTTTAATGTGGGATTGATCAGTAGACCTCTGGATGGGACAGAGCAGGCTGGGATCCACACCTCTCTTTCCATCACGCACAACATGGCACAGTCTCGCGATGTTTCCGCCGGCGATATTCCTTACCGCGGTGGCGGCACTCTGATGACGTATCCGCGATGCGACAGGAAGAGCGGCGAGCCAGGTGGATGAGATGGAGCCGGTGTCGGGAGGCTGGGTGTAAATAAACTTTCTCCGCGAGCTTCGAGCTGTAAGCTGTGCCAGGGTGGCGGGTCCATTTACCTTAGTAATGAGCGGCGCTGGCTCCGGGAAGATAGGACGGATCCATCGGCTGCATACGAACCGGACAGGGGGAGAAAATCCTAGGCGCAGCTCAGCCGAGGAAAAGACTCTCAGGTGAGCTTTGAGACGGGCGATCACACCGGCACGTTTCCCACGTCTTCTAGAGCGCTTTCTCTGGGGGAGAGGGCATAACAGCCGGCATCGGTGTTTGGAGCCGCAGGGTCCGTTGGAGCGGGACTTTTGGTCACGATCCTTCCGGGGAGAGACAGTAGGCAGTCGGCGCAGGTGATCGGGAATGTCCGCCAGCACCGGTGTTTCCTGATCGAAAAGTGGGCGATCAGATGGCAACAGGGACTCTGACCAAGCCCTGAGGTCGAGGAGGGTTTGGCGGTCGTATGCCAGTAGAGCAGAAACATATCCGAAGGCAAAAAGCAGTAGGAGCAGGAAAACAGACATAACAGCAAAGGAGCGAGGCGGACGGCTTGCCAACACGGGCGCCATCTTGTTCACTAAAGTGAACCCAGCCTCACTCATGATTACAATGTTTAAATTCTTGTATCAGTCATGACTATGTTTATGATTGATTGTCTATTTTTCAGAAGGGCATTTTTTCCATGCATGCCAAGTGGTCCCTGGGTTAAGGGTATTTGATACATGTATTTTAGTGATTTAATGGTTAGATGTAAGTGATTGGGTTATTGAGGCTCTGTGCTTTCTAGTTAGTTTATTGATTGTAAAAATCAATAAAAGGGGGCATTGTAAGAAAAATATTATTCGGCCTTCTCTAAAGTTATCAGCTGCCATTCCTAAGCACAAGCCTAAACAATTCAGGACAGCGCCTGAAGAAAACTGTTGTGTCACAGCGACCTCGGTATAGCACTGTTGTCTACAGAATTCGTCTCTTCGTGTTTTCGCTGAGCCTGACCGGAATGGGGTAGAGGACTGACGCTACTGCGCAGTCCTCCCCAAGGTCAGCTCCATGTATCAGCAGAGGAAGCTCCTTTAAGTATCCTAGCTCTGGGACTCACAGGGAGACTGACAGAGGATGCCCAACTGTTAACATACTTGTTTTATGTTCGGCATTGTCTCAGTTCTCCTCAGATCTGAGCTGCTTCCAATAAAGCTTGTCAACTTAACTCATCTCTGACTCCAGGAAACTCCATCTTTGGTCGACTCACTTAATAATCAAATCTCCTCAACAACTGGAACAAAAAACAATAAAATAAGTCAACAACCAACACCTGTTGGCCTCAAGAACAGCTTTTAAATTAGAAAAGGTAGTTAGCTCTACTTGCACGCAAGTACTCTTGTCTGAAGGAACTTCACCTGTTTGGACTCCCCTCCTGGCATTTTATAGACTGCGCTCTGTAGGAATTCCCACACATGCTTACACTGCTTTGGATATTCAATGTCGAAGATGAAATTGCCTTAAAGCAGACATCAATGGCCTGAATCATGCTCCAAAGCCTCTCCGGCAACAATAGTAATAGCCTGAGATGGATGGTGATTATCATTCCCCAGTGTCAGGACATAGGTGTAGGGTCTGGATCTGGCCTCATGAAGATACTCCACCATGTTTGTTCCAGGCTAAAAAAAAAAAGAAACGAAGAAAGAATGCAAGAGAGCAAATGTGAGTGAGTAAGGACCAAATGTCTATCAACTATAGTAGAATTAAAACTAGACATTGTGAGGACCATTTTCCTGGTGTCCACAAGAACAATGAGTCTTTGTTAGGATTACTATTTGGAAAAGATTCAGTGCATTTATAATTCAAAAAGTTTAACTTTAATAGTCTACCTTTCACTGCACATAACAAAATATTCCAAACTTTGTTTAAGTCTTAATGGTTATGGCATATAGCTCACATTACAGAAAACAATTAAAAAAAGGATTCAGACCTGAACTGACCTAAGAAGCCACAAATTGATTGAGGGTCTATCATTACAATAAACATGTTCTGAAAATGTGTGCAGCCCACCTATTAAAAAAAAAAAAAAAAAAAAAGGAAATTATATTTAATAAGAATTTATACAAAAAAGGAATGCAGTCAACTCCATAACTATCCAAATTATCACTATGAGTAGTGCAGAATTGATATGTTGTGGATGGGGGAAAAAATGCTATTTCTTAGTTTACAACAAGGTTGCTGAAAAGGTAAAAGCCCTGATTCAACCAGAGAATGCTGGCCATGCGCTCTCTTTCACTACAGACTGTGGGTCTGGATCCACAGAATCATTGATTAGCTAAACATGCCACTTCATTGACAATGAATGGAAGAGAAAGCAGCTTGTCTTAAACACAAAGGCAATGCATGGATCCCACACTGGAGAGAATATAAGAGAGACATTCCTGGGCATGCTTGATGACTGGAAAATCAGCAAAGACTAGGGGTGGGAAAAATAATCGATTCTTCGATGCATCGTGATTCTCTCTTGAACGATTCCGAATCGATGCTGATAAGTTAATAATCGGAATTTAAAAAAATTAAGGTACTTCGCCTGCTCGCTGCAGAGCGCTACAGAAAACTCTCACTATCCTTTCTGCCTGCCTGCCCTCTGCTATACACGCATGCGCAGTGTGCACCAAACACATGTGGGAGTTGTTTATATGGCCACAAAATGGCTGCGAGCAACAAAGCTATACAACCTGCACCTTCTGCTTTAAGAATTGCCGTATGGAAATACAACCAATATGCGAAACCACATGTCTCGATACCACTCAGAGTTGGAAGAAAAGCGACCCGTTCCTGCTGGCAGCCAGAGGACAATTGAGCAGGCAGTGGCACAGCTGCCACCGAACTCGGATAGAGCCAAACGGATTACTAAATCCATTGCAAAATTTATTGCAAAGGACCAAAGACCATACTCTGTCGTAGAGAACGATGGTTTTCGGGAGATGGTGCATACTCTTGAGCCGAGGTACAAGATACCATACACCGCAATCACTTCACTATACGCTGAAACCAAATCAAGAGTTGTGGATACTTTGGCGACGGCTGGAAGGGTGGCTATAACATGCGACGCATGGACATCAATTGCCACGGTGTCCTACGTTACCGTAACCGCGCATTTCATCAACAGTGACTGGCAGCTAGTGTCGCTTGTGCTCCAAACAAGAGCAATGTACGAGAGTCACACGGGCGCCAATGTGGCCGACTTGTTGAAGAGCGTAGCAGAAGAATGGCATCTGAAGGACAATGACTTAGTTTTAGTCACAGACAATGCTTCTAATATGGTCGTTGCTGCCCAACTTGGAGAATTTGTGCATGTGAGATGTTACGCCCACACCTTAAATCTGGCTTGTCAGCGAGCGCTCAAGTTGCCTGTTATGTCTAAACTCCTGGTGAGGATTAGACACATCGTTTAATTTTTCCACCGCAGCACCGTCGGGACGTACCAGCTGGAGGAGAAGCAGAAGCTACTTGGTCTGCCGTGTCACAAACTTATAACAGACGTCAGCACCAGGTGGAACAGTGCGTATGAGGTGGTGGATCGTTTTTTGGAACAGCAGCCTGCCATCTGTGCTGCTTTACTCTCTCCTCAGGTGAAGAAAGGAGAAGCTGATCTCTGTACTCTCAGTGAGACAGATGTCTCCAACGCAGAGGATGTAGTTAAAGCCCTCAAGCCAATGAAAGATGCTACTACACTTCTATCAGAGGAGAGCAGCCCCACAGTGTGTTTGATTGCCCCACTGCAAGCTCAACTCTGCCAGGAAAACAATGGGCAACATATCAGAATCACCAATTACCCGCGAGATAAAGCAAACCATCAACACAGACCTCAGCAAAAGTTACACCTGTGACCTAGAGAGAGGCACACTTCGTTTAGCTTCTGCTCTAGACCCGAGATTCAAGGGACTGCCTTTCCTCTCTGAGGAGGATATAGAGGAGACATTTGGAAGAGTTGTTGCTGAGGCTGCATTACTTGAGGTGCAAAAATGTGAAAATGTGTGCAGCCCACCTATTAAAAAAAAAGGAAATTATATTTAATAAGAATTTATACAAAAAAGGAATGCAGTCAACTCCATAACTATCCAAATTATCACTATGAGTAGTGCAGAATTGATATGTTGTGGATGGGGGAAAAAATGCTATTTCTTAGTTTACAACAAGGTTGCTGAAAAGGTAAAAGCCCTGATTCAACCAGAGAATGCTGGCCATGCGCTCTCTTTCACTACAGACTGTGGGTCTGGATCCACAGAATCATTGATTAGCTAAACATGCCACTTCATTGACAATGAATGGAAGAGAAAGCAGCTTGTCTTAAACACAAAGGCAATGCATGGATCCCACACTGGAGAGAATATAAGAGAGACATTCCTGGGCATGCTTGATGACTGGAAAATCAGCAAAGACTAGGGGTGGGAAAAATAATCGATTCTTCGATGCATCGTGATTCTCTCTTGAACGATTCCGAATCGATGCTGATAAGTTAATAATCGGAATTTAAAAAAATTAAGGTACTTCGCCTGCTCGCTGCAGAGCGCTACAGAAAACTCTCACTATCCTTTCTGCCTGCCTGCCCTCTGCTATACACGCATGCGCAGTGTGCACCAAACACATGTGGGAGTTGTTTATATGGCCACAAAATGGCTGCGAGCAACAAAGCTATACAACCTGCACCTTCTGCTTTAAGAATTGCCGTATGGAAATACAACCAATATGCGAAACCACATGTCTCGATACCACTCAGAGTTGGAAGAAAAGCGACCCGTTCCTGCTGGCAGCCAGAGGACAATTGAGCAGGCAGTGGCACAGCTGCCACCGAACTCGGATAGAGCCAAACGGATTACTAAATCCATTGCAAAATTTATTGCAAAGGACCAAAGACCATACTCTGTCGTAGAGAACGATGGTTTTCGGGAGATGGTGCATACTCTTGAGCCGAGGTACAAGATACCATACACCGCAATCACTTCACTATACGCTGAAACCAAATCAAGAGTTGTGGATACTTTGGCGACGGCTGGAAGGGTGGCTATAACATGCGACGCATGGACATCAATTGCCACGGTGTCCTACGTTACCGTAACCGCGCATTTCATCAACAGTGACTGGCAGCTAGTGTCGCTTGTGCTCCAAACAAGAGCAATGTACGAGAGTCACACGGGCGCCAATGTGGCCGACTTGTTGAAGAGCGTAGCAGAAGAATGGCATCTGAAGGACAATGACTTAGTTTTAGTCACAGACAATGCTTCTAATATGGTCGTTGCTGCCCAACTTGGAGAATTTGTGCATGTGAGATGTTACGCCCACACCTTAAATCTGGCTTGTCAGCGAGCGCTCAAGTTGCCTGTTATGTCTAAACTCCTGGTGAGGATTAGACACATCGTTTAATTTTTCCACCGCAGCACCGTCGGGACGTACCAGCTGGAGGAGAAGCAGAAGCTACTTGGTCTGCCGTGTCACAAACTTATAACAGACGTCAGCACCAGGTGGAACAGTGCGTATGAGGTGGTGGATCGTTTTTTGGAACAGCAGCCTGCCATCTGTGCTGCTTTACTCTCTCCTCAGGTGAAGAAAGGAGAAGCTGATCTCTGTACTCTCAGTGAGACAGATGTCTCCAACGCAGAGGATGTAGTTAAAGCCCTCAAGCCAATGAAAGATGCTACTACACTTCTATCAGAGGAGAGCAGCCCCACAGTGTGTTTGATTGCCCCACTGCAAGCTCAACTCTGCCAGGAAAACAATGGGCAACATATCAGAATCACCAATTACCCGCGAGATAAAGCAAACCATCAACACAGACCTCAGCAAAAGTTACACCTGTGACCTAGAGAGAGGCACACTTCGTTTAGCTTCTGCTCTAGACCCGAGATTCAAGGGACTGCCTTTCCTCTCTGAGGAGGATATAGAGGAGACATTTGGAAGAGTTGTTGCTGAGGCTGCATTACTTGAGGTGCAAAAATGTGAAAATGTGTGCAGCCCACCTATTAAAAAAAAAGGAAATTATATTTAATAAGAATTTATACAAAAAAGGAATGCAGTCAACTCCATAACTATCCAAATTATCACTATGAGTAGTGCAGAATTGATATGTTGTGGATGGGGGAAAAAATGCTATTTCTTAGTTTACAACAAGGTTGCTGAAAAGGTAAAAGCCCTGATTCAACCAGAGAATGCTGGCCATGCGCTCTCTTTCACTACAGACTGTGGGTCTGGATCCACAGAATCATTGATTAGCTAAACATGCCACTTCATTGACAATGAATGGAAGAGAAAGCAGCTTGTCTTAAACACAAAGGCAATGCATGGATCCCACACTGGAGAGAATATAAGAGAGACATTCCTGGGCATGCTTGATGACTGGAAAATCAGCAAAGACTAGGGGTGGGAAAAATAATCGATTCTTCGATGCATCGTGATTCTCTCTTGAACGATTCCGAATCGATGCTGATAAGTTAATAATCGGAATTTAAAAAAATTAAGGTACTTCGCCTGCTCGCTGCAGAGCGCTACAGAAAACTCTCACTATCCTTTCTGCCTGCCTGCCCTCTGCTATACACGCATGCGCAGTGTGCACCAAACACATGTGGGAGTTGTTTATATGGCCACAAAATGGCTGCGAGCAACAAAGCTATACAACCTGCACCTTCTGCTTTAAGAATTGCCGTATGGAAATACAACCAATATGCGAAACCACATGTCTCGATACCACTCAGAGTTGGAAGAAAAGCGACCCGTTCCTGCTGGCAGCCAGAGGACAATTGAGCAGGCAGTGGCACAGCTGCCACCGAACTCGGATAGAGCCAAACGGATTACTAAATCCATTGCAAAATTTATTGCAAAGGACCAAAGACCATACTCTGTCGTAGAGAACGATGGTTTTCGGGAGATGGTGCATACTCTTGAGCCGAGGTACAAGATACCATACACCGCAATCACTTCACTATACGCTGAAACCAAATCAAGAGTTGTGGATACTTTGGCGACGGCTGGAAGGGTGGCTATAACATGCGACGCATGGACATCAATTGCCACGGTGTCCTACGTTACCGTAACCGCGCATTTCATCAACAGTGACTGGCAGCTAGTGTCGCTTGTGCTCCAAACAAGAGCAATGTACGAGAGTCACACGGGCGCCAATGTGGCCGACTTGTTGAAGAGCGTAGCAGAAGAATGGCATCTGAAGGACAATGACTTAGTTTTAGTCACAGACAATGCTTCTAATATGGTCGTTGCTGCCCAACTTGGAGAATTTGTGCATGTGAGATGTTACGCCCACACCTTAAATCTGGCTTGTCAGCGAGCGCTCAAGTTGCCTGTTATGTCTAAACTCCTGGTGAGGATTAGACACATCGTTTAATTTTTCCACCGCAGCACCGTCGGGACGTACCAGCTGGAGGAGAAGCAGAAGCTACTTGGTCTGCCGTGTCACAAACTTATAACAGACGTCAGCACCAGGTGGAACAGTGCGTATGAGGTGGTGGATCGTTTTTTGGAACAGCAGCCTGCCATCTGTGCTGCTTTACTCTCTCCTCAGGTGAAGAAAGGAGAAGCTGATCTCTGTACTCTCAGTGAGACAGATGTCTCCAACGCAGAGGATGTAGTTAAAGCCCTCAAGCCAATGAAAGATGCTACTACACTTCTATCAGAGGAGAGCAGCCCCACAGTGTGTTTGATTGCCCCACTGCAAGCTCAACTCTGCCAGGAAAACAATGGGCAACATATCAGAATCACCAATTACCCGCGAGATAAAGCAAACCATCAACACAGACCTCAGCAAAAGTTACACCTGTGACCTAGAGAGAGGCACACTTCGTTTAGCTTCTGCTCTAGACCCGAGATTCAAGGGACTGCCTTTCCTCTCTGAGGAGGATATAGAGGAGACATTTGGAAGAGTTGTTGCTGAGGCTGCATTACTTGAGGTGAATAATGATTTATTAATAATTTTATTGTAACATCATTGTACAATTTTCAAGAGTTACTATTTACTTTGTTGAAACATTTGACAACATAATCCATAATACAATATTGAACAGAAGGTTTATTGTATTTTTTATTATTTTTTATGTGGTTACTTGGAGATTTTGACATGATATGGAAATGTGAAAATGAGGCCGCTGTGATGATCTGTTCTTATTGTGTTGTTTACCTACAGCAACAGGTGATAGTGGAAGATGAGGAAAGCCAGTCCACCACAGAGGACACCCACACCACAGAGGAGCAGAACCAAAACCCCTCTCCTCACAAGAGAGGAGCACCATACTCTTTGCAATGCCCCTCTCCTCCTAAGAGACGAGCTTCCTCCTCTTTGTTGGAGAATCTGCTGGGGAATGCCTTCGCTGGTGCCACAGCTCAGCAGCCCATCTCTGCCTATGCTAAAGCTGAGGAGGAGGTTAGCAAGTTCCGTGGTGCTCCACTCTGAGGACCCTCTCAGCTGGTGGAGAAAGAATGACGTGATGTTTCCCCTGCTTTCCAAGTTGGGCAGCGATACTTCTGTATTCCGGCCACCAGTGTCTCTGCAGAAAGAGTATTCGCTACTGCAGGGGATATTGTGACTGTCCAACGGAGTACACTCACACCAGAGCAAGTCGACCATACTCAGTTATCACTAATTAATAATGAGTAAATTAGTATTAATTAATAATTAACAAGGAAGGTATGAGATCGTACACTGGCTTCTTTAAATTACCCTTTGTCACAAACAAGCAATCACAACAGACAGAGACAGTACTGTTAAAGTAAGAGGTTAACATTTATTATAGTATAAAATTTAATCAATAACAGCAGCAAACATCAATCCCTTAATCTAAAATAACCGCTGGTAAAAACGTTTCAATATAAAAGAAAGAAAGTAAAATAAAATAAAAAGGGGTATGGATCTGAGTGCAGGAATGTGTGTGTGTGTGTGTGTGTGTGTGTGTGTGTGTGTGTGTGTGTGTGTGTGTGTGTAAAAAGGGGGGGGGTGTGTCACTTTGGCAGCAGGTAACAGGAAGTGAACAAAACAAAGCCAAAGTAAAACAGGAAGCAACAAACAAAGCCAAAAGTTAAAAGAAGGAGGGGTCTCTGACGTGACGGTTGTCACGGCGACGCGCCTCCCACTTCCGGGTTACCAAAAGGTGGCCGCTACGTCACATGAAAATGGCGTCACTTGCTGTTACCGTGAGGCGACGCGAGATGGCGCTCGTGCTCTGATTTCTTCACTCAGCTCTTCCGTCTTTCACCAGCGGAAGCGCTGAGTAAAAGAGGAGAGTTGAAGGAGGCAATGAAATCAGCAGTGACGTGGAAAATTTAAAGGGATTGGCGGCGGGAAGTGAAATAGAACGGGGTCTGATCAGAAAACCCCCGTATCACGCAGTCTATGACCGGCTGACCGGCTTAAACTGTGGTTTTTACAGATCACGGAAGTTTCCCTCTCAATAAGTGATCGCGGGCTGTGTTGAGGACACAGGATCGCGACCCACGGGGACAAATCACAGCAATAAAAGGGGAGACACGTGAGGAGAAATAGAAACCAAATTCGACCACACAGATTTGCGAGAGTTTGTCTCGTGAATCTGCCGTCTTACCGGTCAAATTAAGGCTTCTATTATGATCGCCGCTGGCGCTGCGCGCGGAGCGAAAGGCACAAAGTATAATAAATAATTGATCAGCTGTGAGGACAGCGCCACGGTGTTTCCGCTAAACGGTCCGCTAGCTTAGCTCACAGGTATTATTCTAAACAAGTTACAGCCGCGTGTGAGACACACACGGTGACGATGAAAGAAAGTAAAAACACATAACCAATAAAAACACAATGAAACTACCGGGTGTGCACTACCCGTGTTCAATAATAAGCTCTGAATAGCTATTTGCCCAGACACAATCGCCTCTTACTGTAAGATTCGTCTTCTGGCGAGTAAGGGGAGTCCTGGTGCTTCACGTGGTTCAATCCGTGGTTCAATCTGTTCTTCGGTCAGTATACCGGTATCAGAGAACGGGAGCGGGCGTCTCGTTTCGCGGCTCTGGGGCTGTGTAATACATGGTTCACCAACTCACGACAGGAACAGCTAGTCGACAGTGATTTAGGAGCACGGTCTCCTCTTCTGCAGGAATAACGGGAATAACTCGCAGGGGTTTATTCACGGGGTCCTTGGATCAAAAATAAAATAAAACAAAAAAAGGAAAAACCAAAAATGGG
The DNA here is from genome assembly GCF_963457635.1 of Microchirus variegatus. Taxonomy (NCBI): domain Eukaryota; kingdom Metazoa; phylum Chordata; class Actinopteri; order Pleuronectiformes; family Soleidae; genus Microchirus; species Microchirus variegatus. The sequence goes on along the minus strand of NC_139804.1, from coordinate 8,936,062 downwards.
GTAGGAATGGACGAAGAATAATATTTAAAGCTTGGCCAGCAAGGATGTAAATTTTCTTGATGTTTTCCTCTTCTTAAACACATATGTCCGCTCTCGCTGAGAGCTATGGTGAAGAGAATGTAAAGTAGTCTGTTTGAGCTTTTAATACCTTTGCCTCGGGGGCGGGGCATCCCGTGGTGTCCACCAATGGGTGAACGGCTGCCTACCGTGGACGTCATCTGCCGCATTGGGTTGTGGGGGATGAGTCCATCACAGCTGGACGCCTTGGGGGATGGATGGATGGTGTCTTTTGTTCTCCACCATGTGGCTCCTGGGGTCTTTCAGACGGCCATTTTAGGTTTTCCCAAAGAGGACAGTGAGGCCTCACAGTCATGCTGGGCCCAGCAATCCCCCTCTTGATCTGAAGGCTGGGGTGTAGGCCGCAGGGTTCGGATCAAATGAAGGGCCTTGCTCTCACCTGACTGTTGGTCAGGTAAAGCTGCATGTTCTGGGAGAGAAGTAAAGTCACTGAAGTTCTGAGGGGAACAGTGAGAACAGTCAATAAACCCAGAGGCCCAGAGGTACAGTTCATAGTGTGGCTCTAGCAAGCGGATGGTGTCTGGGATACCTAGGGGTGTCTGGGCAGACGATTCAATGCTAACTATACACCAAAGAGAGAAAAAAAAGAAAAAAAAATCCTAAACAAACATACAATACAGTCATACACATTCTTGTTACTTGAACGACTCACTGTATGGGTTCTAGGTGTGGCACAGGAAACAGGGGAAACCGAGAATGGATGATGATTTTGAAAATAATGATGAAACAAACAAACAAACAATCAAGATCGTGAGGGAGGAAGAAAGGAAATGAGCTGGTTTATACGCATGTCTCCGTCTCTGGTGGATTTGGTTCACCAGTGGCTAGACCAGGAGTAGAGGGCCAATTCCTAAACTGTGGGGTTCGCATAGTTGAAAATTGTACTGCCAAGGTCATGCCAAGTGCACCAAACACAAACCTCCTTTGTTAATAGAGGGGTTACTGCATGCAGGGGGGACCCTACTTCAGTCTCAGCGACTGAAGTAGGGTCCCCCTTTTTGGGCAGTCGGAATTACTTACAAGCCCTGTCAGGCTGAGGAGGAACCAAAATAAGGATCCCACAGTGGTTATCCAGGTAGGCGCTGCGTCCTCTTTCAAGATTCCAGTGCCTCTGCCAGGTACCGCTGGATCAGGCCCTTTCTTTCCTTCCTTGGTTCCTTGGTCTTCCAACTCTGTTTCAGGTGTGGCGTGGGGCAGGTCGACCAGGCGGTGGTGCATTCCCTTACGAATGTGCCGCCGTTGAGGCCTGTATGCCCCCCTTCCATCAGCTTCCTCTGAGAAGCCATCACCTTTCCCACCGTTAGAGTGTTGATGCCGATGCTGCCTTACCAGGTTCCAGGTTCGGAGCAGACTCTGGGCAGGAGTCGATACTTGTTAGCGGCTGGCGGGTTACCTGAATGGCCGTCACCTGTTCCAACAGGTGAGTGGAGGTGTTTGTTGATCCTAAGGGCTTAGGTGTGGTAAGCTGAGCCCAAATGCAGTCTTGCCAGCAGTCGATCAGTGGCTCCAGTCGGTCGAGGAGGTCTTGGCCAATGAGGAGTGGCTCTGTGTCGAGTCCACAGATGTAGATGGGGTGTGTTAACGTCAACCCCTGGAAGGTAAGATCCACCCACACGGGCTGGGTGATTGGGGACCAATCCTGTGTGTAGCTCACAAGGCTGAGACTACAAGGCTCGGTTCTCAGTAATTTGCCTCGGGCGAGCATAGCTCGAGCCACTTCAGCAAACGTGCTAGAGTGCATGAGGCTGATTTCCGAGCCAGGATCCAAAAGCGCCAACATGTCTATACACCCCCCTGTGGTAACGGAGGTGTATATGCGACGGGCGCTACCTTGGCGGACCAAGTGGCCAAGGAAGGTCAGGGATGGAGGAGAGAAAGTGTCCTGGGGCATTGGAGAGGGAAGTTCCACCCTCTCCCTCCTCTTCTCCCCATCCGACGAAGTACACTCTCGCCGGAGGGGAAGGAGTCACTTCCCGGACTAAGCCTGCTGAGGGAGAACTAGAGTCAGGTTCCGGCGGTGTCCTTGGGGGTCTGGGCAGGTGCTGCTCTTTCAGGGCTTCGACTGCCTCTGCCACACACCGTCAAACCAAATCCTCGATCTCCACCCTTAGCTCTCCCTTCTCCACTCCCATGTAGTTCCCTGTCTGTGACTTAGGGTTACAGGATCTGATTGGGACCTTATCATACCGGGTCCGCCAGTTGTTCGGCGACCGGTTCACCTAAGGGGCTCGGTTCGGTCCGGAGTAAGGGGGAGTTCACCCCCTTTGGGACCGAGGCCTCCTTGGTGGTGATGAATGTCGATGGTTCAGGCTTCTTGGCCGTTTAGGAGGCTGGGCACGAGGTATTTCATTGCCCTCAAGTGCCAATGAAGCAGGGCTCTCAGTTTGGAGGCTGAGGACCACTCTTTTGCTGTCTATGTGCTTACTCGGGCGCGTCCGGGTCTCGCACGCAAGCTGCGCGTATATCTTCTTACCTCGGACGTTGTCATCTGGCGGGTCCTGCAATGCATCGTCATGTCAAAGCGGATGCTTTCCTGCAGGTTGTGCATGAACAACGACCAGAAGGACCGGTCTTCCTCCAGTCCAGGGGCATTGCGACCCTGGAAATAGGTGGTCCTTAGTCGCTGGTAGTACTCTCGGGGGGACTCGCTGTTCTTTTGGGTGATCATGCGTCATGGCGCTCAACGCAGCAGACGTTTCATCCAAGTATGGGGCGTATTCCTCCAGCAGGGCCCTTCGGAGGGAGTCGAAGTGGCCCCTAGTACTAAAGGGAAGAGTCTCAATGAAAGCATGTACACTTCTGGACGTGGTCTTCCAGATGAGTTTCACCGCTTCTCTTTCACTAGCGTCGGGCAGATCGGCCAAGCAATGGCCAACCTCCCTGAGGTAGTCATTCATGTTTGCGTGCTTCACATTTGGATCAAAACGTTCGAGGTCATGCGCAAGAGACTCAGATTGGCGCATACGCAGCCCTCGGGGCCTGTGTGTTGCAACACCATCACCTTCATCCGAGTAGCCATAATCACTCAGCTCCTCCAGGCGTTGTTGTCGCATACTTTCTTTACCTGGAGAGGTTAAGGAAGATTCTCGTATGGCGTCCAGGTCCGAGCCCCCCTTAACAGGGGCCGACAGGCTCCTGGCAGGTGGCTCCCGGGGAGGTGCTGGTTTGTCTCTTCCGAAATCCCTGTGGGTTTCGGGTTCTCTGGCCGTGGGGGCCAGAGGAGGAGGAGGGAAAGGTAGATCCCGAGGGAGAGGGAAATTTAGTTGGTGGAAGACCTCAGGGTTTTCCCTGGGTGTTTCTGAGATCACCTGGATTCGGTTTTTAAAGAGGTCGACCAGGCGGCTCAACCGGATCATATCTTCATGAGAACATTGACCGAGGTCGGCCATTATCCCCCTCAGGGCAGAGTCTGCCTCAGCTCCCTGTGGCTGAGCTGCAGCAGAAGGGTTACTTTGCCAGCTCATCCTGTTTGCTCAGTGGTGCGGCGGCTAGGCTATCACAGTCTTCAAACTCTGAGTCCTAATGCCGCTCACAGCTTCTCACTGGCTGAACAGTACAGGGTAGGATGCAAGAGCAAAAATAAACCTGGCCTAGTTAAAACAAGCAGTCAGCCTTGCGAAAGCTAGACTGTGTACGAGGGATCAGCCTGTGACTTACTGATCACGTTTTAACTACCAATAAGGTGACAAACAAAACATGAACACACACAGGGTTACACAACACAATTAAAGTGAATGTTAGTGGTGTTACTCGTCCGAGGTTTACACAATTTAACATACGCTTGACAGCACAATATCCACACTTGTTTGCTTCAGCACAATCCTAATGACAAGGTGACCCCAGTAAGCGGTCACAATTCAGTATACTAGCTGATGTTTCTTTTCCTGTTTAGCTGGAAGAAACTGAATATCTGAGTAGCTAGTAGTTTCAGTGTTTTGTACAAGCGTGCCAGTGACAAGATAATATATTAAGAAGCCTCACACGGGGCACCAATTATGTTGTGAATCTACTTAAGTAATTGGTGGGAAAATATTAATACAAATGATTAATTATTTTTAATAATTAAATTTGTTATTAATTTCTCAAAAACGGAGCACCACTCCTCTTAAAGCAAGGAGAATGACAGAAAGACTGTCACTTAACGACCTTCAAGTGTCTCTCGACTATCTGTTATCACTAATTAATAATAAGTAAACTAGTATCAATTAATAATTAACAAGGAAGGTATGAGATCGTACACTGGCTTCTTTCAATTACCCTTTGTCACAAACAAGCAAGCACAAAAGACAGAAACAGTACTGTTAAAGTAAGAGGTTAACATTTATTAAAGTATTAAATTGAATCAATAACAGCAACAAACATCAATCCCTTAATCTAAAATAACTGCTGGTAAAAACGTTTCAATATAAAAGAAAGAAAGTAAAATAAAATAAAAAGGGGTATTGATCTGAGTTCAGGAATGTGTGTGTGTGTGTGTGTGTGTGTGTGTGGATGGCGGCGGAGCGGAGCGCACGCCAGTCTGACTCCCCGATGCCACACAAACAAACACCCGTCGTAACTGCTGTCGTTAATGTAGAGAATTTTCCGACATGATTTTACGCACAGCACTTATTGTTATGTGTTTGATAACATCCATCAAAGTTGCCTTTAAGCAGGCAATACAAAGCGGTAAAATTTACAAACACCATGTGCAAATCCTGGATCCTACTCCACGTCTACCGTCAGCCTACAATACTCCATCAACAACGGAGTTCACGGATTATGAACTATTGCTGACAGAAGATGAATGGACAATTTTCCAGTATCACGAGAGACAATTTAGGAAAGGCCTGGATACTAAACGATTACAAGGAAAACAACAGCTTTTACTCACCGGAGATTTCAGGAAGTGGTCAAAGTTGTTCGCAATTCTCAACGGAGCTATCTTCAAAAACGGAATATACTCCAGAATACGCGCAGATGGGAGACAATTTGGATTACCGTTGCTCAAGTACATCATTTGGATTTTAAGGACTTTGCCACTGGATGACAACGCGCGATTTAAATTAAATCCTATCGTGGATCCAGCCGAATGGATTGAAAAGCACCTGCGGTACCTGCGGGAGGTGATTCAGCCAGCGATTGCTGCGGCCACGAGAGAACAACGCAGACAACCCCAAAAGGTAGGCCAAAACAAGCTAACCTACCTGTGGCAGCACCGCAGAGCAAAAGCGATTGACGTTATCCTAAATGACTGCATGTTTCCCACGCCACCGTCAGACCCTGGCGACACTGAGCAAGTGTATAATTACTACCGGAAAAAATGTCAGTCCGACCCATCTACTCTCTCGCTCGAATTACCCCCGTGGAATGATGACTTTGACATCACAATGACTGAGTCACCGCCACGCACATCAGCATTTACAATAGAGGACATTGAAAAAGTAATTGTAACTCTGCCTAATAATAAAGCAAGTGGATCAGATGGTGTCACTTATGAGACTCTCAAGGCCACTAGGCGGACGTCTTGTCAGATACTGAAAAGTATATTTAACACCTGTCTGCTTAATGGTAAAGTCCCTAATTCATGGAAGGGTAAAGTCCCTAATTCATGGAAGGGCGCACTCATTCACAGAATACCAAAAAAAGACAATGTACCAGAAGACCCCTCAACATGGAGGGATATATCTCTATTGCCATCCGTATATAAAGTCTTCATGAAATGCATGCTTTCGAGAATACTACCATGGCTGGTTGACACTGGAATTCTGTCCAATAAACAAAAAGCCTACATTGACCGTCAGGGCATGAATGAGCATGTTTTTTGCCTAAAGACTGCCATTGACGACTTCAAGCATGAATCTGCTAAATTATACATTGTTTTTCTTGACTTCAGAGATGCATTTGGCACTTTGCCTCACAGAGTCATGATTGATGCATTGGAAGAGATACAGCTCCCTAAAATCTATGTGGATATAGAAATCAAAACCTGGTTCTCTTCCAATTTCCTGAAACTCAACAGTGATAAAACCGAGGTTCTCCTCATAGGTTCCAAATCCACTCTCGCCAACACTCAAAGTTTCACAATCCCCATCGATAACTCCTTTGTTTCCCCCTCCCTACAGGTTAAGAGTCTGGGTGTCGTCCTTGACGGCACTCTCTCATTCCAGACCCACATCAATAACACCACACGGTCTGCCTATTACCACCTACGCAGCATCAACCGTCTCCGCCCATCCCTTACTCCCAACTCTACTGCTATCCTGGTCCACTCCCTGGTAACATCCCGCCTGGACTATTGTAACTCTCTTCTTATTGGTCTTCCCCACAAGTCCATTTATAAACTCCAATTGGCTCAGAACTCTGCTTCCCGGATCATCACCAGGATCCCTTCTATCAATCACATCACTCCTGTTCTGCAACAGCTTCACTGGCTTCCAGTTAAATTCCGCATCGATTTCAAAATTCTGCTTCTCACCTTCAAGGCCATCCACAACCTCTCTCCCCCATACCTCTCTGACCTCCTTCAGACCAACACCCCTTCTCGGTCACTAAGATCTGGCTCATCTATCAGCCTCATTGTGCCTCCTGCCCGTCTGACCACCATGGGGGCCAGAGCGTTCAGCCGATCTGCCCCCCGCCTCTGGAACTCCCTCCCCCCCGGCATCAGGAACATTGTTTCATTTGCCATCTTCAAATCCCATCTGAAAACCCACTTTTTTAAACAGGCCTACTCCGTCTGACTCTTTAACCCTCTACCCGTTGCTATTACCTTGTTTTTTTTTTTTTTGTTTTTTTTTTTTTTTGTTTGTTTTTGTTTTGTTTTTGTTTTGTTTTTGTACGGCGACCTTGAGTGTCTTGAAAGGCGCCTTAAATATAATGCATTATTATTATTATTATTATTATAGTAAAGGATGTATAAAGCGATTCCTTCCTACAAGTAATCTGTGGAAAAGACCTCACCAGACCAATACCACTTGAAGTAGGAATTAAAACTGGCTGTCCATGGAGTGCTGTAAATTTCATTATTGCACTAAATAAATGGCTAAAATGGCTCTGTGCACATGCCCCGCCCCAAGTCCTGTCACCTAACCCAGTCCAGGGCTATGCTGATGATGTGGTCATCGCATCCCGAGATGAAGGTGTGATTAACAACATGCTGTCATCTACTGATAGATTCCTCATATGGTCTGGTCTACAGGTAAAGCACAGCAAATGTGCAGTTTTCTATGAGAGGAGAAGTGGTGGCAATCGCTGGTATAGATCAAAAACTGACCAGCCCCCCCTCTCTTCACATCCTGGACCAGAAAATCAGAGTTTACTCCAGACACGAGACCTATAACTACCTGGGCCACAAAGTAAAACATCGCTGGAGAATGGAATCAACAAGTGAATGACATGGCACATCAGTTTATGACCAGACTGGACCTCATCGACGCAGCACCACTGCATGCAATATTTAAACTACAAGCAATACGAGACATAGCTTTTTCTAAAATTCAACATCTTTTTGCAAATGTCCATATTCCACAGAAAGTTCTGCGTGAAATGGACAACAAAACCGTAAACACGGTGAGGAAATGGCTGTGTCTTAATACACATTCCACCAGATGCTTTATTTTCCATAAAAAACAGGACGGGGGGCTTGGAGTTCCAAATTGCATGTGGGAGTATACCGCCACAAGACAGTCTCACCTCACCAACATGCTGAATTGTGACGACACCAGCGTGAGACAAATGTCAAGAGCATCTTTAATGCTGGACTTTAAGAGACGGAAAGTGCTTCATGCATGCAGTGGAGAAGACAACTTCCTGGGCTTTAAAAGAAAGCCCGATGGAAAACTTGATGGTCGAGCACAGGGTTTTGGCGTGTCATCTGACTGGCCAGACCTGAATGACTTATGCCAGAGGACGGGCACTGAACTGAAGTGGTCTTCCCATCTCCAACCTGAAGAGGTCTCTGATGCAGTTGTGGAGGATCCATCTGTTGTTGTGGAAGCCAGGCTGCACCATAACAGCATTGTTCACCTGCTTCAGCCTAGAACATCCAGGCAGGCTCTCCTCTCTGTTCAGAGAGCCCAAAACATGGAGTACTGGTCCAGTCTGAAACTACAGGGAAAGTTGGCCAAACTGCCCTGTGCGGACCACTCTGTATCACACACCATCTACAGGAACGCCAACATCAGTGAAGAGATCCTTATTTTCTGTATAAAAGCACGTCTGCAGGTTCTTCCCACCAAATACAACCTTTCACTGTGGTTTCCCTCCATCCATTCACCCTTCTGCATGCTGCATGACCCCCCTCAACACATGGAGTCAGTCGCCCACATTATGAACACTTGCCCATCACTTAAAGGACTGTATATTGCCAGACATGACAGACTTGTGGACTTCATTGCCACACAGATTCCCTGTGTGGCTGATGTAAAGCTTTATAAACACACTACTGTACAGTCTGATTGGTTTAACTCACCTGCAAACACTTTTGCAGGAATTCCAAATACACCAGATATTGTGTGTCATATCTCTGTGAAATATCAATTATTAATATCCACCATTGAAAACCTTGGCTACAGATGCCAGCTCATTGTGCTGGTGTTTGGTAGTCTAGGGCATGTACACAGGCTGGTGATCCGGGGGCTTTGCATTGGGGGGCTATTTAAAACAAGAGCCAAACAGTTGGTAAAGTACTGCTCAATTTCAGCCATTATCGGAAGCATGCTTATCTGGAAAAGGGGATGTTTTCTGTACCCGTGAAATTGTGTCATACATAACAATGTGCTGATCTGTTTTAATCAGTTTGATCATTCAAAATATTTGATTCCTAATGAAAATTTACTTGTAATGCGGAATTGAATAAAGTATCTAAACTGTGTGTAAAAAGGGGGGGGGGGGGGCATGTCACTTTGGCAGCAGGTAACAGGAAGTGAACAAAACAAAGCCAAAGTAAAACAGGAAGGAACAAACAAAGCCAAAAGGTAAAAGAAGGAGGGGTCACTGACGTGACGGTTGTCACGGTGACGCGCCTCCCACATCCGGGTTACCAAAAGGTGGCCGATACGTCACGTGAAAATGGCGTCACTCGCTGTTACCGTGAGGCGACGCGAGATGGCGCTCATGCTCTGATTTCTTTACTCAGCTCTTCCGTCTCACCAGCGGAAGCGCTGAGTAAAAGAGGAGAGTTGAAGGAGGAAATTAAATCAGCAGTGATGTGGAAAATTTAAAGGGAATGGTGGCGGGAAGTGAAATAGACAAAGGAACGGTTCTGATCAGAAAACTCCCGTATCACGCAGTCTATGACCGGCTTAAACTGTGGTTTTTACAGATCACTGAAGGACACAGGATCGCGACCCACGGGGACAAATCAAAGCAATAAAAGGGGAGACACGTGAGGAGAAATAGAAACCGAATTCGACCACACAGATTTGCGAGAGTTTGTCTCGTGAATCTGCCGTCTTACCGGTCAAATTAAGGCTTCTATTACGATCGCCGCTGGCGCTGCGCGCAGAGCGAAAGACACAAAGAATAATAAGTGATTGATGAAATGATCATAAGCAAAGTAAGAAGTGATTAGCAAACACTGAGTAGCAAATTATTAAGGTAAAAAAATTGTTGCATCGGTAATCGGTTTAGAATCGAATCGTTGACCTCTGGATCGTAATCGAATCGAATCGTGAGGTGCCAAGATATTCCCACCCCTAGCAAAGACCGCGTAGCACTTGTGCTTTGAGACAGTGGAGCAAATATGGTGAAAGTTATGAGGCTCGCTGAACTTCCAGACCTAAGCTGCACAGCGCATACTTTGCAACTTGTAGTGAATGATGGTCTGTCCAGTCAAAGAGCAGGCGAAAACGTGTGCCACCCATTTCGACCACTCCATTCTTGCTAAGCAGCGTTTGAAGGACATTCAGAAAGATCTTGGCCTGCCACAACACATACTAATCCAGGCTGTTCCAACGAGGTGGAACGCAACACTACACATGCTGCAAAGAGCACTGCAGCAAAAGCGTGCTCTTAACATCTATGCATGTGAACATGGACAATTTGCATGTCTCACTGCCTACCAGTGGGACACTGTGTCCAACTTGGTTGATACTCTACTCCCAATTGAGCAAGTGACACTGGAGGTTAGTCATAATGATGCATCAGCATCCTGCATCATTCCCTGTATTGTCGTGCTGAACTGATAAAAGCCAAAGAATGGCTGAAGGAGGATGTTGAGGAGACACAAGAACAGCATGCTGTTAGGGAGGAAGAGCAGGGTGCTGTAGACATGGGTGAGCCCGAAGAATAGAGAAACCCCAAAAGGCAACGGACGGAGAAGACATCCTCTCGTATTGAATACATGTTCAGCTCTCTTCTGCGACCCCACACCGAAGAGCCATTGGCTAAAGCCTCCATTGAAGATGAGCTCTGTACCTCGAGGAGCCAGTCATAGACAGGCGTAATGGAGATCCTCTCCAGTGGTGGAAACACAACCAAGGGTGTTTTCAGCTTCTTGCTTTCCAAGCAAGAACATTTCTCTGCAACCACCCTCTTCTATGCCAAGTGAGTGAGTCTTCAGCGAAGTCGTTGCACTTTATAAGAAGAACAGAAGCTGAAGAAACAGGAAAGCACGCTGAGCAGCTCTGCTTTCTGCACCACAATATGGTGCTACTGGATTGGAATTACAAACTCGATCCCAAATTTGAGAACATTTCATTTCAGTTTATTTTGTTTATTTTTTTATTTTTTTTTAATTCAGGGAGCTATTTTATATATTTATTTATTTATTTATTCATTCATTTGAGTGTGTTTTAAGAAATGCTGCCAGAAGGCCCCTGCACTTTTAATATAATTAAAAGGCATTTCAATTAAGATTTTGTGTTCATGTTATTATGTTAATTATGTGTTCATGTAATTTTACAAAAAGTTAAGGCCATCTTTTCAGTGTAAACAAACAGTGTACTGTATTCTCTAAATGTTGACAACAAAATTTTAATTTTTACTGCAAGTAAATATTGGTTTTACATATCGGCTATCGGTTTCGCTTCGTTATTAATAATCGGTATCGGCCCTGAAAAATCCATATCGGTCGATCCCTACTGTGCATCGTTCAAATATTCACCGCACTTTACACAAGGAGATGCTGTATGGAAGAGTAATGCAGAAAAAGCCTTTTCTCTGCACCCGCCACAAACAGAGTGGCTTGAGGTATGCTAAAGCACATTTCGTCAAGCCAGCTTCGTTTTGGAATAAGGTGCTGTGGACTGATGAAACTAAAATAGAGTTATTTGGGTAAAACAAGGGCGTTATGCATGGTGGAAAGAACACAGCATTCCAAGAAAAACACTTGCTACCTACAGTACAATTTGGTGGTGGTTCCATCATGCTGTGGGGCTGTGTGGCCAGTGCAGGGACTGGGAATCTTGTTAAAGTTGAGGGTCACATGGATTCCACTCAATATCAGCAGATTCTGGAGAACAGTGTCCTGGGGCCTCATATATAAACGTTGCGTATGCACAAAAGAAGGTGTACGCCACTCTCTACGCAAACCGTGGGATTTATAAAAAGAGAACTTGACAGAAAAATGTGTGGTCCTCCTCGCCAACTCTGACCCATGCATACTCACATACCTGGGATAAGGAGAAACTGCGCCACTGATGGCAGAAGAAAGAAACGTGAGAAACTGTGTGAAACTGATTGTGTAAAATAAATTGTTATATTACCTCTCATATATGAACAGTTTATTTGCAAGAAATGGATAAAAACATTGTAAAACAATTAAATTTCTACAATGAACAAACAAACAAACTCCCTGGAGTGCACACGGGAAACATATGATTTAGGACAATAGTAAGAAAACAGTAGGGCAAATTATGGTTACACTGATATGAATGCTGTTCAATATATTAACATCCTATATCATATAGCCCATTTCATTTCATCTCCGTTTTCAATGCATAACGCATAAAACTTCTACTGTGCACCGGCGTTTGGATGTGATGCATCGCTTATGAAAATACAGGTATGGAAACAAATTCAAAATAATCATTTATTGATGAACTCCTTCATGGTGGTGTTGAGCTCGGACAGGACATGTTTTATCTCCCGCAGTTCCCCAGCAACTTCGTTTATAATTGTGTCTCTCTGTGTCTGCAGGACTGCATCTGTGAGGACATGGCTGCTGGAGGGCTGGGATGCATGAGGTGCAGTGGACACGCTGAGCGCACATGGCTCAGCTGCAGCACCAGCACCACTGACCTCGCTTGGACTCACAGCAACTACAAAAAAAATGTTGAATAAAGTCACTTGTATTGTAAAATGAGCTGTTAAACGATGTTAATCGTTTCTGTACATAAATGGGTGAACACAACTTTAGTCCATTTGGTTTACACTCATTTCAAATATGGGAATACAAATTACATACCTTGGTCTTCTGCTTCTGTGTGACCCCAACACTGTGTCCACCAAACAATAAAGCCTTCCTCTTCTCCACCTCCCCGACAAGTACTTCCACCTCACACTCAATATTTATGAGGGGCATTTCTCTGAATACTTATAGGCAAATATGGGCATGGTATGACCCGCACCCAGGTACGCTACATTTAGAGTGGATTGTGATTTATAAAGGGAAATCGGCGTAGGACGTGCGTGTGCACTGTTTTATAAATCCGGATATTTTTGTGCTTAAGCACTTTCTGTGTTTCGTACGTACGCCAATTTTGACGTCGGTTCTACGCACAGTTTTATAAATGAGGCCCCAGGAATCAGTGACAAAGTCACTCCGGGGCTGGATCTTTCAACAAAACATCGACCCTGAACACTGCTCAAAATCTACTAAGGCATTTATGCAGAGGAACAAATACAACATTCTGGAATGGCCATCTCAGTCCCCAGACCTGAATATTATTGAAAATTTGTGGTATGATTTAAAGCGGACTGTCCATGCTCGGAAACCATCAAACCTGACTGAACTGGAGATGTTTTGTAAAGAAGAATGGTCCAAAATACCTTCCACCAGAATCCAGACTCTAATTAGAAGCTATAGGAAGCGTTTAGAGGCTGTTGTTTCTGCAAAAGGAGGATGCATACATTTTTTATTAAACTTATGCACATGCCTATTTTGTTTAAATAATTATTGCACACTTTTTGTAAATTATATAAACATTATTTCACTTCTCAAATATCACTGTGTTTGTCTCCTATATGATATATTTAACTGACATTTCTTATTCAAAGGATTTATAAAGAAAAATCATGAACATTACAGGGGCGCCCAAACTTTTGCATACCACTGTACAAAAGCTACAGAAAGAGGGAAAGTGCGTATATAAGTATGTCCTTACATACATACTTTGGAAGTATGACTCAAGTAATATACTTGCCAAGTATGTGAATACACAAGAACAATCATTGCCAAGAGCTTTTTTAATGTTTGATCTTGAGCTGACATATATGAGATATGACAAATATGATATGATGAATACAGTCAATTTGAGGGGGAAAAAAACAAGCAAACCATGTGATTGAGAGTGCACCAGTGCAATGTCTAATATTCAAACTTAAATATTAATAATAATGATAATAATAATAACTTTCAGTCAGGTCAAAACTTTGAAAAAAAAATGCTCAAAACCAAATATATTAGTCACACCACATATCTAATGACACAAAAAGTTTTATTTCAAGGTTTTTGTGTATGTAGGTTTTCTCCAGGTTCTCTGGTTTCCTCCCACAGTCTGAAAACATGCAGAGATTAATTGGACAATTTAAATTGTAGAAGTGATTGTGATTGTTTCTGTATGTTGGCCCTGTGATGGACTGTCCATGGAGTACCCCATCTTTCACCCTATGTCAGCTGGGTTTTGGCTCCAGCAGCCCCTGCTTCCCTCATGGAGAATAAAGCGCATCTGCAATAAATTAATGAATTAATTTAGTTAATTATCTGTGCTTTCCAGTTAGGAAAAATAACAAGGCATGATCCTGGCGACTTGAACCAGAGTTTGCGCTGGCCAACTTTCTAATTTGAGAATAACCCATACACTTCTGTACCTGATCAGTATTCAGCACCACTTTGTTCTATTCTGTCATCCTCTTTGAGTTGAGTGGGATGTTATGATTATTTCTACATCACTTTTTTACTCAGACACCTCAAATATAGACAATGGCAGATGGAACAGCGTCAATCTCTTGGCACCGAAACCTTTACGTTGTTAAATGAATATGGTGGATCCTGCACAGATGGATAGTTTCACTCCACCTGTCACTGTCTACCCACCCCCCGCCCACCAACAACACACACACACACACACACGCACACACACACACACACACACACACACACACACACACACACACACACACACACACACACACACACACACACACACACACACACAAACAAACACAAACACACACACACAGAGTAGAGCAGTGGAGGTGGTATACTGGTGTAATTAATTAGAATTTACCATATGCAAAGTTGTTTTTACAGTACCTCAGCGTGCATGTGTGGTGTCTAACTATGTAAAACAACAAAGGTAGATGAGCTTTGAATAATACAGTAGATTCATGGACAGCAGCACAAGCAGAGTGAAAGTGCTTTAACTACATCTGTTTGTTCTTTTTTTTCAGAGCAGCTCTTTGTATAAATCCATGTGCAGGCCTCTGGAAAGACACAACTTCTAATTGAGCATATCAATGAGTGTTTCTCACACATTTCCCCTCCATAGTTGGAGAAGGCAGGAGGGATAGGACTGGAAGGGAGGAGAAAGAAAAGATTGGGTGAACAAAAAAAACCGCTGAAGAGACAAAAGCTTTAGAAGAGCTTAAGACTCGCAAAGTGGGACTGTAGGGGAGTCAGCTTTGTGCCTGTAAAATTCAATTTACCTTTTCACAGATGGGCTGTACTGCGGCTGGTATTGAGGCACACAAGCCACACAAGTGTGTGTGTGTGTGTGTGTGTGTGTGTGTGTGTGTGTGTGTGTGTGTGTGTGTGTGTGTGTGTGTGTGTGTGTGTGTGTGTGTGTAAAGTAGCCTTGTAAGCCACCCTGGTGTGAACTACAGCTTTCTCTCAGAGCTCTGTCTCGCTCCAGTTGTCCCTCTGCATCACTTTGCTTCTCCACCTCGCCCACCCAGCCGCCCAGGGTGGTGAGTTGTAGTAACTTCTGTTTTCTGGATGACGTGAAGATGCACTGTTTAAGGAACAGTTCATGTTTTATGAGGTTGGGAGGTAAATGGCCTGTATGGCACTTTTCTGGATGACCACTCAAAGCTGCTTTATATATACATATATATATATATATATATATACAAATATACATACATATATATATGTATACATACATATACATATACATATACATATACATATACATATATATATATCATCAGGATGTATTATTTATACATATCATGACAATTATGAGCCATGCTTGCCCAGTCCAGCCTGGTCAGTCTAACCCTGGATTTCCACTGGACGCGGAATGGCCGCGGAACAGCAGCGGCGCGGTCGCCGTTACAAATCGCTTCCATTCTAATCAATGAGAGAATTACCACCAGACGCGATGCGGAGCGTCTCAGCAACGTCCCAGAAGCAGCTTGCCGCGCTGCGGCGCTATCGATAGGAATCAGTTCTATTTTTTCCGTTGCCGCTGCTGAACCTCGTAAATTTCAAAGAAGCAGATCGCACAAGAAAGGAAGTCTCACACAGGATCAAAGTAAAACATTTCCGCCCCCCTTTCAAAATAAAACACAATACGCAGGTCATATAGCCTGTCACAACTTCACATCAACACTACGTTGTGACTGGTGCTACCAGGTAAACAGTCAATTAATCAGAGCGTCTCTGAGAGTCATAATGTACGACGAGAGACTGATTGTTGAAGTGGAGAAACATAAAATAATTTATGACACCAGATCAACAGTTCTTCCACGTAGGAGAATGAAAGAAGCTGTGTTGTTGTCCGTTCGAGATTATCGCGCGATCTTCCGTGAATACCACTGGCTCCCAAGGCTCCGCACCACTGCCGTAACGCGCCCGGTGGGGATTGCCGCCGGGCAGAGGACGAAGCAGAACCGCACCGCTTCGTGTGGAAATCCGGGGTAAGAGGCTGGCCATCCAACCAGCTTGCCCAGCTTACCATCTGGGTTTTGCTGGTCTGTCCAGCTTGTCAGCTGGACAGACCAGCTCACTCACACACACACACACACACACACGCCCCATTTCCTGCTGAAAAAAACAGCTTAGATTGACCAGCCTAAGCTGGGATGGTTTGCTGGTTTAGAGGGGTTTTGGACACTTTAGCTGGTTAAGCTGGTCACAGTGGTCTCGCTGGTCACCAAACCTGGTTAAGCTGGTCAAAGTGGTCCAGCTGGTCACCATACCTGGTTAAGCTGGTCACAGTGGTCTAGCTGGGAACCATAGCTTGTTAAGCTGGTCACAGTGGTCAGCCTGGCTAAGCTGGTCAGAGTTTGGTCATGCAAAGCACATATTATGCAATAAACACTTAAACAATACTGGAATTATTTTATTTTATTTAATTTTATGTGGGGATAAAACACGTATAGAAATTACCCAGTCTGCTTTAGATATGAAATGACCGCTTGGAGACGCAGGGGCGGTGCGCAGAAATAAAAGGGCCGTTTGTCTGCACCAGATGTGGCAGATGGGGCACTACCACTTTTTTATTTTTGTGGATTTATTTTACTTTTAAATGTAACCATTGCATGGCTTGTTTTAAGATTCACTGGCCGATTACTTAATTAATATTAATATTAAGTGAAAAAAATGGGGGTTAGGGTTATTATTATTTATTTAATTTCAAAAGTGTCTTTTTGTAAGACTGTATAGTTGGTGTTTAAGTATTGTTAATAAATGTCTTACAATAACACATAATAGTCATAATTCAAAATTTCATGTGAATTTTATTTATTTTATTTTTTTTAAAGAACGCTGTGGGCCGCCGGTGGGCCTGAGAGGTACCGCCGGCCTTAGCAGGTTTTCTGGGGGAAACCCCGAGAATTTATACAAAAAAGGAATGCAGTCAACTCCATAACTATCCAAATTATCACTATGAATAGTGTAGACTTGATATGCTGTGGATGGGATAAATATTTCTATAAGCTCTGCCAGTTGCCACTCAAAATTGTTTGCTCCATAAAATGATCATAATGATGATCAGTGTTTGTCAAATCTGGAAATGACGATGCTCTAAAATGTCTTGTTTTTGTCCACAAACCTAAATAATTCAGTTTTACTGATTTATTTGTTATGTGGAGCAAAGAAACAAAGCAAATATCCACATTCAGAGAAGGTGAAACAATCAGAAATCTTGTTTTAATAATGAAAAAAGCTTCAAACCGATTCATCGATTATTAAAATAGTTGACGATTAATTTAGCAATCGATTGTTTCAGCTCTATATTAACTATTCAGATATCACCATGCCAAAAGCAATGCATTCAAGCAGCAGAATGTAATCCAATGTGAAGATAACAAGCTTGGTTGTGGGTGAAAGAAACCAATCCTCCCTCTCTCCCTATATGTGTGTGTGTGTGTGTGTGTGTGTGCGCGCGTGTGTGTGTGTGTGTGTGTGTGTGTGTGTGTGTGTATATATATACACATATATAATAAATATATATGTATGTAATATACACATAAATACATATATATATACAGCCTGCCCAACACTGCGCTTAGCAATAGAGTACATGTTTGGTTGTAACATTTTTTTTTTAATTTTATATCCTGAAAAGTCTGCCGTTAACGCCGAGACACACGACCCTACAACCCCCCAACGAAGTCCCACTCCGAACTCACCTCAAAACTTGATAGCCCGGTGTGTGTGTGCTTTGGAAAGAGAGGGAGGATTCTCTCCTCTGCATTACGCTGTCTCTGCAAACTCAACTTTGAAAAGAGAGAAAAGAAAGTTATCTGGCAGTGAAGATGAAGAGCACTGCCAGTTTAGTATTTACTACACAGTTCCAGCTTGACTCTGTATTTCTGGTACATGGTACTTTAGTACCTGCTCTAACAAGGTTCCAAGGGAGCTGAGCCTATTGTGACGTCGACAGACTGCCAGCCGAATGTAGATCAGTTAAAAAGACTTAAAAATCCTCAAAAGATGCATTCATTTAGCAAGTCTAAAATGTCAATAATTAACAGAGGATTCTGGTGTATTTAGCAACAGCACTGCTGAAAGCCGGTGATCATGAGCAGAATCACAACCCGTTCACTGGTATTTCAGTTCAGTGACTGTGTCAGACAGAGTAATGCAGGAAGTACTGAACTAATCGTTTTAATTAACTGATTCTAATGATTCAGTACACTGAAAATAACTGCTTTACTAGTCATTAGTTTATGTGTGTTGAGCCGTGCCGTGCCAAATAGCTCGACAGTTGAATATTTTTGAATTCATTTATGTTGGACGTGTATCGCAGTACTGCCAGTTTAGTATTGCAACCTTCACACACAGCCTCATTTGGCCATAACTGAAACATCTTTATCAGCTCCCACTATAGGAATACATACTTCCTACTGGCACTGCACTAGTGAATAAAAAAGCTGACACTGAGAAACACAGAGAGTCATGTGGAGCTGACAAGCTTCATCACCATTGTGTGAAAGTCTACAGCACTATAAGATTATGTTTTTCCACTTTAGTGGAAAGTTTTTTTTCGACCGGAAACTGATGTTTGTAAACTGCTAACCATTCTGAACCATAGTCCATCACATTAATGAGGAATTTTTAGGTCATGGGGACACATGAGCTGCTTAAAATTTTAATTTAATTTAATTTAATTTTTAATTTTAATGTAATTTCAGTTTTACATATATTATATGTAAAACTGAAATTACAAAAATCTTTAGGAAGAAAACGTTCGTTTTAACACAAAAGGTTTACCTCAGTTCCCAAGAGAGAGTATACAACTCTAACCCCGGATTTCCACTGGACGCGGAACGGCCGCGGAACGGCCGCGGCGCGGTTCTGCTTCGTCCTCTGCCCGGCGGCAATCCCCACCGGGCGCGTTACGGCAGCGGTGCGGAGCCTTGGGAGCCGGCGGTATTCACGGAAGATCGCGCGATAATTTCGAACGGACGCAAGTTCGCGAGATCCAGCGATAGACTGTGTTTATAAAGTAAACGACAACAACACAGCTTCTTTTCATTCTCTGACGAGGAAGAACTGTTGATCTGGTGTCATAAATTATTTTATGTTTCTCCTCTTCAACAATCAGTTTCTCGTCGTTCATTATGACTCTCCGAGACGCTCTGATTAATTGACTGTTTACCTGGCAGCACCGGTCACGACGTAATGTTGATGTGAAGTTGTGACAGGTTATATGACCTGCGTATTGTGTTTTATTTTGAAAGGGGGGCGGAAATGTTTTACTTTGATTCTGTGTCGGACTTCCTGTCTTGTGCGATCTGCTTCATTGAAATTTACGAGGTTCAGCAGCGGCAACGGAAAAAATAGAACTGATTCCTATCGATAGCGCTGCGGGCCGCTTCTGGGACAGCGCGGCCGGTGGGAATGCTCTCATTGATTAGAATGGAAGCGATTTGCAACGGCGACCGCGCCGCTGCCGTTCCGCGTCCAGTGGAAATCCAGGGTAAGAGGTCTGAGATATAATGTGGTGCCAAACCATTCAAACACTTAATTAATCCTTAAATCAACAGGAACATTTAAGTGCTCCTGCTAAAAGTCAACCCGTGGCTGACATCAACAATACAGCACATTACAGTAGTCAAGGCGATTTGACATAAAAGCATGAATCACACTCAAAGTTTTTAATGAAGTATTGATTGATTGATTGATGCTAATGATTTAGGAACTATCTGAGAGTTAGCACATCATGTATCTATATTTGATCCTTCTAACTATCTATGTATATAGCCTTTCTTGTTTTTCATAATTTCTATATTCATATTTTATTTTATTTTTATTACATTTTAACAGATATCAGATGTCACTGACAGCTTAGACCAGGAGGGGGTTGGGCTAAAAAATGTGATGATACTGTCTCTTGGCTCCCAGAAGGTGTGCATTTTTCAAGCTTAAATTATCCCTAAACCAGTTTGAGGCCACATCTTCAAATATTTTCAGGTTTGTTAGACTTTGACGGAAAGCTTAGAAATTGCACTTTGGGAATCTGTAACTCAAAATGCCCCTCAGCCTTCTTGTTCCTGGTTTTTCCATGGATGGGCACATTGTATTGGCAATGGTAATTTTGCAATAAGGTGATAATATTACAATAACATCATGCTATTTAGTAAACAGCTTAGTAATGGGAATTACTATAGGCTACATTCAATGTAAATACCTTCACATGCAAATGAGTAACTGTTGTTCATAACTGAAATTGATCAGTTAGTTTAAATGTGATATTTAGTTTAGTGATACAAGCTCATCAAATGAAAATGATCAATTTAAGGAGGTCTCTACAGGTAAAACTGAGGGGAAAAAAATTGTATATTGGGGTTAACGTAACTTTCCATTTAGTTAATTTTGTGAATATATTTCTGACTAATAATGACTGTATTAATAGCGTATAAATTGGGATACTGGAACATACTAGGGGCAAATTATAGCAGCAGGAGTGTGAGTGAATCACTCTTGGGCAGCCTGTGTGTAAATGAGGAGCACATAGAGGATAATGAAGTCAATATTGAACTTATGGACCCACAGTGCAATCGTTACGCTCCAAGGTGTTTATGCAAGGTGTATTTTTATTCACCATCTATTATTACTCAAACAATGGATTTGATTTCTGTGGTTTAATAAAAATGGGACATAAACCTCACCAGACAACTCAGATGTTTTACTGTATTTGACTTTGAGCTCTCTTTGATGCAAAAATGTACAGTTTTTGTTTATTTTATTTAACTTGTATGCTGACCACGTAAGAGCTTACTTGCTATTACACAATGCTGTCTTCATGCTTTTATTTCTGATTTGTTTCTATTAATATTCCCATTTGTTTTTACAATGTTGTAATTTAAAGGTGGTATTTAAGAAGTGCTACTATGATTACAGTATGAGTAATGACTGTCCTCTTCTTTCAGGACCATCCATCCATCATCCACCACTTTATCCTCCACTGAAGGGTCATGGGGGGGGGGCTGTGCCTATCTCAGCTGAGTTAAGGCGATATAGGCGGGGTACACACTGGACAGTTTGCCAGTCCATCGCAGGGCCATTCACTCACTCTCACATTCACACCGCCGGTCAATTGAGTGACCAACTTACC
The DNA here is from genome assembly GCF_963457635.1 of Microchirus variegatus. Classification (NCBI taxonomy): domain Eukaryota; kingdom Metazoa; phylum Chordata; class Actinopteri; order Pleuronectiformes; family Soleidae; genus Microchirus; species Microchirus variegatus. The sequence goes on along the minus strand of NC_139804.1, from coordinate 8,914,772 downwards.
TAATCACCAAATCTGCATGTTTTTGGACTGTGGTAGGAAGCTGGAGAACCCTGAGAAAACCCATGCACACATGGGGAGAACATGCAAGAGGCCCTTGTTCCAAAAGGCTCTAACCCGGGTCTTCTTGCTACAAAGGCAAGAGTGCTAACCAGTACGCCAACCTTGTGACCTCTGTCAGGACCAGTGGACAAAATAAGTAGGTGGAAAAGTTGGCTTATAAACAAAAAAGTAAATGCAAATAAGTACAGTGGAAAAAAGTTTCAGAACTCACATGACTGAAGTGAGCAAAAAGGTAAAAAAAACATGTCTCCACTGAGAAGCAAATATTACTCCAATAATTGATGCAGGCAGCAATGAAATATAATGTTCCTTCATGGAATGGTTGATATTACTGTTGTATTCATCAGCGATTCATGATTCATTTCAAAGAACCTTTGAGGATTGCAGGTAAAAGAGAGTCAGGAGGCCCCACATCACCCAACATGGCTGGAGTATAATTAAGCCTCTCGTTAATTTGCAATTGATATAATTATAAATAAATAAAAATATCCATAATTAAAATAATTCTTCATTGCTATAACGGAACATGAATTTATAAATAAATAGTCCAAATTTAAAAAGGATCCAGAGAAACAACCTAAAACTTGGTAAAATACATAAATTAATTTGTAAATACATGAGCAGTTCTGCACCTCAGGCAATCACTCATGTCCTGTTGTGACACTCCTGCCAGCTGATACAAAGCTGAAACCAAAGTGCTGTCAAGTGATGATTCTCTGTGGGTTTTTCATAGTGACTGACGACCCATACCACAATCTCTGTATCTCTACAACCATCTATTGAAGGGATCATTTAGGTTTTTTGATGTGTGGTTGTGTGAGGTACTAACACACGAACAACCACGCTCACTCTCATTAAAAAAGCATGCCAGGGACACAAGGAAAAACAGATTTTAGCTACTTAAAGCGGAACTAGACCGGAAGTTCCTATTATCGCTGTTTTTTTTGGTGTGTATCTGCGTCATTACCTTGTTTATGAAGCCTGACGGTTCGAAACAAACAGTTCAGCCATTGCTGAGAACGTTGTGTTTTATTGTAATCTCGGGGCTCAACGAGATCACTGAAAATCCCGTTAACGTTACGTAAGCAGCGGTTCTCCTGAACAACCGATCGTCCTGCTCCGGGCGGTAGTCCGGGCACATCCGGTTGCGTACATTGAACCGCAGAAGAAGAATAATGTCCGTTGTGGAGGTGTTTCACGAGCAACAGTGTCTTCTGACTCTGGGTCTGACTCCGGTTTAAAGTCATAAAGGGACTGCGGCGGAGAGTCGTGACGAAGCTATTTTTAAACATTGTTAAAACAATGTTTTGATAATGAGTAGCAATGCATCCACCGCTCCAGAGAGGGAGCTGCGCCTCTGAGAGCTGACGTGATAGATTACGTCACTTCCAGATACCTGGCCAATCACAACACAGGTGGGAAGGCTCTACGCTGGCTGGCCAATCACAACACACTCTGTCTTCTCGGGCGAGATTTATGGCTAAAAATAGCGCGACTGACAAGCGCTTCGAAAAGGACAGATTTCTATCGGCTCGTTTACATCAACTAGGAGGATTTTGACCATAAAAACAACTTAATATATGTAAGTAGACCTCCATAACTCACATATATGTGCAACAGGACCACTCTATGTGACCTTTAACGAAAGACTCACCTTATGAAACATACATCTGCTTAAAGGTGAAGTAAGTAGTTTATAGTGCCATCTAGAGGAGAGGCTGAAATTTACAACAAAGAACTGCTCCTTTGCTCACTCCCTCCCTTCCCTGAGCGATACGGTGTCCGCAGCTGGTCAAATGTCGTCCTCGTTGTCTTTCTCCGTGTCAGCAGATGAGGTTCGTGAGGCGAGGGAGAGGGCGAGCTACCGCAGCCGTAGCAGACAAAGCGGAGAGAGTGGAGGCGGGGCTTCCGCTACAAATAAAGTGACGCTTGATTTGTTCTCTCGCGTTTGTCCTTACAGGCTCCGGTAGAAACATGGCGTCTCGCTGCTAACAGTGGCTATGCAACCGCGGTCCGCGACCATGTTATTTTACATGACTTTTTGAAACACTACGAAAATTAAACAAAAAATATTATACAGCGACTAGACAATGCAGGAGCACATAATATGTATAGAAAAGTGGAATTTGGGTTATATAAACCCATAAATACTACACAGTGTCCCTTTAAAGGGATACTCCACCGTTGAGAAGATGAATGTCTATTAAAACTAGGTAATCTATGTAGTAGAAATGTGAAATAATATTTGAAGCAAGTGCCTTCTTGGCTGAGAAAATCATCATCGCTCATGTACATGAATGACAACTCCCAGAATGCGCACGCTCTCTGCCAGTCTCGCCAATGCCGCCATTGTTTCTCCGAGAGTAGCAGACACGTCCATGAGCAGCGTGAGTCGTATAAAAACACTTAGCCGGAAGGCTAAGCTAAGCTAAGCTATGCTAAGCTTGTTTTCGAGTTTGGAGATGTCACTCAAGACAAAAGCTGGAAACTCAGAGGGTTCACGGTTCATTTCCAGCAGGAAGACGTCACTGAGAGGTAAGACTGACGCCAATACTCCACTCTGTTTCTGCTCATAGTATACGATGTGATATAGTTGTCGGCAGTAAAGCGACAACGTTGTCAACGTAACGTTGTATAGACAATTACATGTTATATGCACCTAAAGTGTTAGCAAAGAAAAGCCACACTCTTTTAGCATAGACATGCTAACGTTAGCTCAGCTGGCGTTACATATAAACATGGACAAATGTGGTGGTAAAAATAAATATAAAACAAATCGGGGCTCTTGCCCGGCCGCAGTGGGTGCAGCAGCGCCTGGAGCCACATCGGTGACGCAAAATGACGGAGGAAGTGTGAGAGGTAAATACGGACTTCTCCTGTCTCAGGGGAGAATGAGAGAGTGTTGAACGCCCATTCAAAAGTATGACTGGGTTTCAAACAATGCAAAGCTTAATGCAAAATGGGTGGAGTGTCCCTTTAAACCTAACTTAAGAACATGATCCATGCTTTACCTCATGAGTTTTCAGACTTTACCAACAGGAAACTGAAGATTGTTTTACTTTGAAAACCACTCACTCTCCCACACCAAACTCCATAGTGAAAATCAATTATTTTACATTACAACACATACACAACTGCTTCCACCAGAGTTCATGTCTGTAATTTTGCGATGTTCCTTCATTTGAAATCAACATAGTAACACAAACTTATCAAACAAGGCAGCGGTAGATTAGTGTGTAGTGTGATCGAGCAGGCCAAACTCACTGATTTTCTCTATGGAAAAACAGTGAGCAGTTTATATAAAATTTTTTCATTTGGAAAACGGGGGTCTAATAATGAGATAATGTGGCAAATATGGTGTAGACATAAGCAGATGAGGGCTTTTGTTAAGTGGCTGTCCCTACCTGCAGTCATGTTATCAGTGAGAAAGAGCATCCATGTCTCAAGCTGGTTCCCACCACCTCAGAAAACATGTACACTTCAAAGACGAAGAAATCATCACATTGGTTTTCATAATGATGGAAGTGCAAACACACATGATACAAACACTACTAGATTTAGGCTTTAGGTCCAATGAGAGCAGGGTGGAAGAAACCTCAACACAGACATTCTCTTGATATTACTGGTGGAGCAGGGACACCTAATGGCAGATAGCAGTACTGCAACTGTCCCTCACATGTAATCAGGTTTATTAGTGTGCTTGCTGAAAGGCAGCACACTATTGTCCTCCTTAAGTTTTCTTATTCCTGTCAGCCAGATTTTTGGTCAGCTCCTGCTCCAAGACCTTTTTGAGATATCTCCACCGGTCCAACTCTGGACAAACAGGAAGCGAGCAAACATTTCACCAATGCTGTAACTTACTATTACCCATACAAACATTATTAAGTTGCTTTGCATCAACTGGGTAAAACAGGCACATTTATATATCCATAGACATCCTTTCCGATTGGGCAACATTTGACATTACATGTTGAACCTGTCAGTAGCGAAAAAACACTTTTAATTAATAGTTTAGATTAAATTAGTTAATGATTTTATACAATAGGTGGCACTGTTGTGTTACATTTTACATCTAAATACGATTAAATAATTACAATTACTGTAGATATTATGATATACAATCCCGAGCAAGCACACTCTGCAGTTCCCCCGGAAATGCATCCTAGTTAAAATTGTTTCTGCCTATCTAAATACCTATCCTAATCCATCTGGTTTTATCAAAGTTCTGATTGTGTGCGTGTGTGTCAAAGCCTGAGTCCCGCTCACTGTTATCAGATATCTGATTGAACCGCAGACTGCCTCGGTTCCTCTGCTCTGTCAGTCTCTCGGGATGTTAGAGGCAGACGGACAGTGTGGCAGTGTAGATGACCAGACATCAGGGCTGAAGGTGTTTCCCTTGGGAGATAAGAGAACTTGATGGGTTACAGCATCACAGCATGGCAAGGGCCAGTTTTCATGCAGCCACTGGTAAGATGGGTGACTGCAGTTTGTTTCTCACTTGTTTAGTTAAAGGTCTGAACTCACTCAGGGCTACAATACAGAAGAAATGTATCATATTAAGTCATGAAATAGCCATGATCATCAGAAACAGTGGCATGGCATTTCATTCCACTGTTGATTGTCAGCTATACATGCCTCTAAAATTGCATTCCATCCAGTCGTATCTTACCCCGAATTTCCACCAGACGCGCTACGGTAGCGGAATGTCAGCGGTTACTGATCGCTTCCATTCTAATCAATGTGAACATTTCCACCGGGCTTGCACGTCTCAGCAGCGTCTCGCCGCGCCACAGCACTATTGATAGGTAGCAGTTCTGTTTTTGCCGTTGCTTCATATCAACATTATGTCATTACGTCGTAACTGGTGCTACCAGGTCAAAAGTCAATTGATCAGAGTGTCTCGGAGAGTCACGATGGACGACGAGAAACTGAAGTGGATTGTTGAAGTGGAGAAACAAAATAGAATAAAATTAATACAATCATTCAGTGCTAAGCAGGAGCCCAGTGCCCTGCTACGTGACTCACGTCCTCCCTGGGTGCAGTACGTTCGCACCGCGGGTCATAGAGTGAGTGACAGCGCGGACGAGATTCATGTCCCCGGCGACAGTACACCAGCTCTCTGTGTGTCAGTTCGTTCCTCAGCCATAGTTCTCCAGCTCAGTCACTTCATGAACTGATTTGTTCCTTTCTTAGTTCAGTTGAGCTCAGCAGTGAGCGTGGTGGCCGGGAGTGGAACTGCCGTGTGCTGTGAATCACTCGTCAATCTTTGGCAAACGACGCCAGCCAACGTGCGCCGAGCGAGGAGGGAGTGACTCGTAAGAAGAACTGTGTCTGCCGTGCTGCTGTGATTCGTTCACACTGTCAGTTCACTGACTCACTCATGATTCACGCGTACGAACGAACTGAGACAGAGAGACAGAGAGAGCTGTCACGAAAGAGGACATGAATCACGTTCAGCTCGCGCTGTCACTGACTCTTTATGATTCGCGAACACAGAACTGTCACGGATTCAGTCCACGGCGAAACCTCCGACAGCGCCACTGTCATACTATAAATACGTCATAACCTAATGCACAAACCACGTTTGGATTCTAAATGACTAATGTCTCGCCTCAAATGATTTTAATACTGCGTTCTGGGACACAGTATTATTTTATATAATATAAATATTTATTGCAGGTTTATCATTGTATTTTATCCTGCTCTATTCTGCTGAAATCCATTCTGGGATTCATGGTTTTCCCAAGTACGCTCAAGTCACTACCCGATGCATACTTGGTAAAAAGGGCGGAGCCACCAGGTATGAGAACCGTACTTGCTGCTCGAGTTCTTGAGAATTGGAGCAGAACTTGGACTTGGAGGCTGATGACGTTTTCACAAGTATGGATATTCAGAAACGGCCAGTGTCTATCACGGGATCTTGCGAACTCGCGTCCGTTCGGGATTATCGCGTGATTTTACATGAATACCGCTGGCTCCCAAGGCACCACTGCCCTGCCGTAACGCGCCCCCAGTGGGGATTGACGCAGGGCAGAGGACGATGCAAAACCGCGCTACTGACGTTCCGCTGCTGTAATGAGCCGGGGTTAGATGTCTTCATGACATAAAGGCCCTGATGGCTATTAACCTTTTACATTAAGAGATGGTTTTTGGTGGTAGCACTGGGACCCCTTCTGTAGATCTGGGTCTTTTGGGTAATATATCAATATATATTTAGATCTTAGATCGTATCGCCTCTTAAGAGCTTCTATACCTTTTATTAAATGTGTATTTTATTTATTGTTCTGTACAGCACTTTGGTCCACTGTGATCGTTTTACAAGTGCTTTACAAATAAAGGTGGATTGGATTGGATCATTTAACTATTCTACAATACTGTCTCAATCTCTTCTCAGGTGTTATCGACGACCAGCTTATCACAGCTTTGTCCATGAAACAGGTTGGCCCGCAGCTGTTTTTTAATGCATGGTGCCTGGTCACAAGCTACAACCTATGTAAACGTGAACGATTGATTGATGAGCCAATAATTATTTTGGTTCTAAAGGTTATGATTCCACATAAGTTACTTTGTCAAATACAGATACAGAGTTGATTATAAGGTGCATCAGCTGCATAACATTCTACTGTAGGGGAAAAGCACATTCTTGGGGAGCAAAACACAAGTCTGGTAATGAAGTCATTTTTAGTTGTTGTTTGTTTGTTATTATATCGTAAATATATAAATTAAATAACATTATGGACCATGCAAGCTTTACAATTTCAAAGACATGAAAGTACACCAGCAAGACATGTCAATTCCCCTTATTTCAAATTAATGATAAATAATTGTTCGACTGCATCTTCAATAACTTCATCAGGAAAGAGGACTCCGTCATCCCCAATTCTCTGACCACAACAGCCTTCACTACAGGCTGTGACAAACCCAAAAGTCTTTCAATGCCAGGATCCATCTGGATCACTATCCAGATGGATCCTGGCATTGAAAGACTTTTTACTTTTTGTTCTTTGTTATTGTGTATTGTATGTTTTGGGTAACATCTACTGCACGTCTGTCCGTCCAGGGAGTGGATCCGTCACCTGTGGTTCTCCCTAAGGTTTCTACCCTTTTTCCCTGTTATAAGGGTTTTTTCCCTGGTAGTTTTTCCTTACCCTGGTCGAAGGTCTAAGGACAGAGGATGTTACCAACCCTGTGAGGTCCCGTGAGACAAACTATGTTTTGTAAACTGTGGGCTATACAAATAAAGATTTATTGATTAATGCAGAAAGCATTAGGGCACTGATAATTACTTCAGGAACTAAATATAAGACTCACTGTTCATGATCTCTCTGGAATGTATCTACAATTTCCAATTGGAACAGGCTCTCTAATGCAGAGATAAAGTAGTGAATACAGTGCAGCACAGATACAGAATTGATGGTGAAAGTACAGGGCAGGATTATTATTATAGCATATAAGATGGTTGAGTTAAATTTACAAGAACATAGTGTGCCGTGGTGTTTGACCCACTAACTATGGAAGCAAAATGTGTCCCATTATCCAAATTAAAATGCATAACAGAAATGCTTTTTCATTTTCAAAATGTAGCTGCAGTTTTGAGTCATAAATAAAATTGAAAATCAATATTCCAAACTGCATTTTCATTTTCTTATTCAAGACCGCCCATTCTGGGACTTAATTAAAATGATAAAGAAAATTACATTTAAACAGCAAACATGAAACCACACAAATTAAACGTAAAGTTTGGTGCTATCCAAAACAAATAAACACAATTTTAACCCACTCACTGAAACTACAACTACAAATGTGCGGTGCTGCTCCAAGTGAAAGAGACGGGTGATGACGATGTAAATGAGCGGCTGCTCAGAGTCGCACTGTAGGTGAATGTGGAGCCAGCTTCAGTGTCGTGCACGGCTATACAAAGTTTTGATAACATTTTGTGACGGGCCGAAACGTACCAAAATACCGTTGTTTGCCATTGTCTATTGAACCAGACAGGGCGTACCGAGTGGTTCGGTAAAATATCGAATACTGTTGCATCCCTATACATATACATGTATATATGTGTGTATTTTATATTTTATCATTTTTATCTTATTTCTTTCTATATACAGTTTTTATAATATTTTTTAATTTGTTTCTGTATATTGAGCTGCTGGAACCTTATACTCTCCCCACTGTGGGATAAAATAAAGCTTTCTTATCTTATCTTAACCTCCCACTCTAGTGACAACCATTCTAACCACTATAGGCCATTTCCTGTGGAAATAGATTTACTCCTAATTCGGTAATCATAATTTGAAAAATATTGCTCTTTTTTATTGTCACGTCATTATCATACACTTCCCTTGAATATGATAATATCATTTTAATATAGTATAAGCATCCCTACAACAATTTCCGGCTGACAACAACTGCAATGAACAAAGATGCTCTTTGAGGAACATCCATCTATTTTTGTTATTGCTTCATCCTCCATATGAGGGTCACAGTGGGAGCTGGATCCAATCCCAGCAATCAATTCATAGAAACATCATTCCTTCCCTGGCCTCAGGACCTTCAGATGGTTCATCGCTGTTGATTCTGAAAAGTCTGAAATGACTCAGCAACTGTAATGGATGAATCACTGCAGATGTTTGTAGTCTCCAGAAAAAGAATTCAATTAGAATTATAATATTCTGCTAATTCCCTAATTTTTTATGTTGCATTTTTGTGATGTTTAAACATCTTAAAAACACTGGATGGATTGCAATGAAATTTGATGGCAACATTAATATTCTACTGAGTTTACAAAGTCACTCTAGTTGTTTAAGGCCCCTAAAAATTCAGCCAAACTTCCAAGATCCACAGAACTTGTACACAACATTGATGTAAACGCATAACACTGTCTTCGAACATATATGTTTTCTCCAGAACAAACAATTCAAAGCCCTTTCTGTGGGCCACAAACCACACTGTTGTATTACTGCCCCCTACTTATTGTTCCTATGCAACACCATGGCTTTGTCGCTATGTTTATATCCACAATACAAATTTAGGACACCTTAATTTCAACAGTACAACGTAATTCAAAGGTTCACTTACAGTTAGCTTCTTTAACATATTGCATTTTACATCTCAAGAATAAACTCTGAAAGAAGGAAGATGATACTGTGTTTGAAAATAGTAGAGTAGTATTTTCTTGGTAAAACCTAGGAAAGTCTTTGCACTTAGAAATTGTAAGTACATTCTACAGGGGCAATTATCAAGTAAACTTTACTTGCGGAAGTGTCTTTTACGAGCAAACCTCAATTAATTTACTGAAGATTATTAATATGGTCATTGAATTTTACTCTCTCCTTCTTTGTAAGTTTTACTTAGACTGTCACTGCTTCAAACTTAAAAATCTCACCTAAAACCAATGGCTTTTCAGGGAAATTTTTAAATACTTTTTCTAAGTTTTATTTATGGACTATATTTAAGTAACATTTACACAACATTTTACATAATTTTTCTGCAGTTTGAATTGCCTTAATTTGTTCTTAATGTTTTTGTTTATTGAAACAATGGCTTAAAAAAAATGAGGCAACCGTTTAATTTAACAAGACCTTTATTTTTCATACTTGAAAAAATAAATGCTTTAGGAACATTCAGTGCATCTTAAAAGACATGCTTATTATTCACACAGAGCATCTTGACTTAAAATGTGCAATATTTTGTCCCTCGCTCTTTTCATGCCCACAATGGCCACACGACCCACCAGTTGGCAAACGGTTTGAATGGTTTAAATTGACAAAAGACAAGAAATTAGATCAGCATTTTTCCCAAAACGTACCCACTGTAACATGTTCATTGCCGCATGTTCAACGCAGTGCAACAAATTAACCAGAGATTGTTTCTGATTGGGGTTAGGCGTCACATCTGGGTTTCTGTGTGCTTTCACATGTACCTTAAACACTTAGTTTTATTATTTGAATTTAAACTTAGAGTAACCAGAAAAACTTATCGAGTTTGGTACAAGTGTTATATAAAAAAAATCCTTATTCACTTACTTTCTTCCTTCCCTGTGTCCTTCCCCCATGCCCTTCCTTCCCTGTGCCCTTACGTTCTTCCCTGTGTCCTTTCTTCCCTACTTCCCTGTGTCCTTTCTTCCCTACTTCCCTGTGTCATTCCTTACTTCCCTGTGTCCCTCCTTACTTACTTTCCTGTCATTCCTTCCTTCCTTATTTCCTTCCCTGTCTGTCCTTAATTATTTCCTTCCCTGTCCTCTTCCTTCCCTACTTCCCTGTGTCCTCACTCACTTACTTTCTTCCTTCCCTGTGTCCTTCCCTCTTTCCCCATGTCCTTCCTTCCCTACTTCCCTGTGTCATTCCTTACTTACTTTCCTGTCATTCCTTCCGTACTTCCCTGTGTCCTTACTTACTTATTTCCGTCCCTGTGCTGTTCCTTCCCTGTGTCTGTCCTTACTTTCTTCCTTCCTTCCCTGTGTCCTTCCCTCTTTCCCCATGTCCTTCCTTCCCTGTGCCCTTACTTCCTTCCCTGTGTCCTTACTTCCCTGTGCCCTTGCTTCCTTTCTTCCTTCCCTGTGTCGTTACTTCCTTCCTTCCCTATGTCCTTTCTTCCTACCTTACTTCCCTGTGTCCTTCCTCACTTACTTCCTTCCTTCCTCTGGCAACTGTTTAATCAAGACATTTATTTGTCTCAAGTAAAAAAATAATTTCCGACCTTAAACTCGAGAAAAACATTACAAATGCTTCAGGAACATTCAGTGACAATTAAAAGACATGCTTATTATTCAAACAGAGCATCTTGACACTAAAGAGTGCAATATTTTGCCCCTCATTGAAAATGGCCCCACAACCCACCAGTTGACAATCTCTGGTTTAACATGAAAATTGTGTGGAAGACACAGATCCTCAGTACTTGCTCAGCCTGGTCCTCTTGAGCTGCCTCTCTGCTGGTATCCTGTAAAATATGCGAATCCATGTGCATAGTTCAGCTTTTTATTCAAATTATAGACTTGTGTCAAAAACATCAGCATTTCAATACCTATCAATCCTAAACTTTTCAAATAATTTAACTAAGTTTAGGGAGTTTAGAAATTGAAGAGAAGGGAGAAAATGGGAGAGGAGAGCAGATAAGAGAGAAACTGAAGAGGAGCAGAGAGAGAAACAAGTTGAGGAGAGTGGAAGAAAGAGGGGAGAGAAGAGTAAGGAGAGGGGAGGAGACCAGAGACAAGAGAATCTAGGAGAATGCAAGAAAGAGAAGCGAAAAGAACAAAGGAAAGGGTAGGAGAGAGGAGAAAAGAAAATAAATATTTATTTTATATATATATAATATATTTTTTTCACCAAAAAAAAAAGAAGAAATATGAAGCATTTTTGTAATGCTTTTTGTAATTTCTCAACCCAAAGTGGGTTGCTGACCGATTTTGCTTGACATGCCAGTTATTAGGGTTAAATTTTGAAATCAAAGAGTCAACTTTGTAAATGTATTTTCAAAATTAAGTGTGTGCGTGTGTGCATGCATGTGACAAAGAAAGATCTGGTTTGGGTCCCAGCAAGACATCTAATTTCTGTAATTGGTCCTGAGCCGAAAATGTTTGGGAACCCCGCTTTACCTGGCTGAGTGAATCCAGAAGTGGTCTGATTTTGGTCCCAGCTACTCCGCCTTTTCTGCTGAATATCTCCTGCATTTTTGGAGTGTAGAAGTCCAGCTTACTGAGAAAATTGAGAGTTCACTTCCAGCTCTGGACAGGCAAGTGTGCGGCCTCTTAATTTTGCACGATAATTCCCCATTTTCCATTTCATCCTCTGCTGCCACCCATAAAGGCCATTAAAAGACCCTGGTTCCCTGAGACAAGGGAACTTTTCGATTAAGGCTTCGAGCACTGTCAAAATTTGAATCCCTACGGGGTATGCTGTGTAACCAAAAACCACCTCTGCAAGCTTCTCCAGTATGCTGCTTGTCAAACTTGGCTGGTTAAGCAGGGCTCCATCCTTGAGGAATGCTTGGTTTCCAGCCTGCAAATGTTGTTCTACATTAAAGGAAAATGTAGGTATTTCAAACCTGGCTGGCCACAGTTGAGAGCGTCTGGAAGTTCCACTTTCATCAGAGGAGGAGAGAATGATGGTGTCTGATGATGATGAGGTGGAGATGGTATCAGAGGATTCTTGTGGTGGAACCTCCATTTCTTCCAATGAACTGAGATTGAGGACAACTGGCTTTACTGGCACAACTTTTAATGTGGCCTTGTCCTCCACATCTCCAATGCTGGTTACAGTGAAAAACTGACAATTGAAATCCATGTCCTGATAAAGAACAGACACATCACCAGGAATATCAAAAGAATCTCTGATAGCACAAATCAGGTCTGTGAGGCTGTTTGGTATGCCTGCAGGTAGAATGAGTTTGCGAATATCGTCGTCTCCAAAAATGATGCGGAGCTTTGGTGGGCTGCCCATCCTGACAGAGAAATCTGCATCAGAAACCCAAATTTTTTAAAATTTTTACAGACATTAATTCTGATGTAAAGTTGCAACTATATACAGTGTGCTGATTTTAGCCTAACCCATTAGAGCATGATGATTATCTGCAGTTTTTCATTTAAGTCAAGAAAAAGTCCTCATTTGTGATCAGAAATAAATGCTGGTTGTTACAAATGTGAATAGATATGATGAATAATCTGTGCATCACCTAAGGCTGTCAACTTGAAAACCCCTGTTAATGCATCTGTGTATGGAGATAAGATAGGGGTGTTCAATGTCCAGACAAAAATAAAGCTTGAACTCAATTTTCAAACACAAATTTCGGAACACTAATAAGGGAGGCAAATGTGGTGCCTCAAGGTTACCACATGTCTTCCTGCTAGAGTGTATGCCGCCAAAGGATAAAACTCTGTAAGATCCTTTTGCTCAATTACTTGCTCATTGCTTGTGTTCTCCAACTCATAACTTCTAAGGTGCTCATTGTACCATGCCATTTTTAGTCTGATGACGAACACTGGTTTGTTATGAACTATCATAATTTGTAGCACCTCTGCAAAGTCTGGCAACCCAGCAGTAGAACCATGGCACACCACCATTCCAGCAGCATAGGTTGTCCCTGAACAGTTCACAGAGTTGGCAATATGTACTCTTGTGACACCTGGAAATCTGCGCTTCAATGCGTCTTAAATGTCATCCTTCAGAACATCCAAAGACACCTCTGTTGTTTTTGTAACCAAGAGTGATGGTTGGACTGCATTCAATTCGTGGAGATGGTTTGCAATCATGAGCTGGTGCTTGTTTGCAAGAGAAAGCAAGATATTCTTGAAACATCCTGTGTGTCTGACAACTCTCTTGAAGAAGCTGTGTTTTGCTTCGAACCTCATGGTCCACAGAGCAACTACAGGGCCATATTCTCGGATAAGCTGGGGATAGTGTTCAAGAAAATGGTGCTTAGGGATGAGCTTCTGTTGAGGAAAAGCTTCAAGAAGTCTGCTGCGGTGTTCAGATATTAAACTGTCAAGATAGCAAATGCTTTCCTCTGTATGGCTTGGTGACATAACAAGTTCCACAATACTTTTCAAAGTCATTAGCATCTGCCACACAGGCTCATCTTCAGGTACTTTCAAACCTATCATCAGAGACAAAAGACGTAGCAGGCACCAATTTTCATGAGCATTGCCTCCCACCGATTTACGGCTTGAAAAGTTGCTGGGGACAGGATGAGGGCGATTTGTATTATCACTCCACTTGTAAGGGAACTGATGGAGGATATAATTTAGTTCAATGAGAGAAAAATACTTCTTCTTCATGAGGACATGAAAAGACAATTCCAATTCCAGTGGAATGATGCCTTCAAGAAGGTCGTGTAAAACATCTGGAGGGTACCCAGATGTAACATGGAAGTGCTCAAGCTTTTCAGACAGTGCACATTGTTTTTGGACACCATAGCATGGGGAGTTATTCAGACTGGACAAAGCAGTCTGAACATGTACTGCATTTTGCTCCTCTGTTCTCTGTTGAAAAAACCCAGATCTCACCTCTCTTGACTGATACTCAGAACGCTCAGCAAGACAAAAACGGCAAGCATAAGAACCAGAAAAGCTTTCAACAAAGCCTGCAACTGAGTGAGCTCCTAGGTTGTCTGCTACCACACACATAACACTTCCTTTCATAACCTTTCCCAGAGCTGGAACAAATAAGCCATCTCTTTCTAAAGTCCTCAGATCCAATAGCAATGGCTCTAACACTTTCTGGTATCCAAATGTCTTGGTGTCCACTGCCTTACACAAAATGGCTAAATTAATGGATGTTAATGCTGATTGAGAGTGTGCTGGAATGTTTCCCAAGATCCAATAAATTCCCATATAAAGGATGATCTAGACAGATGGGCCTCTCTCCCCTTAGATCTTGGTAACAGAATCATGACAATAAAAACAAATACTTTACCCAGATTACTCTATCTGTTTCAGTCCTTGCCCATTCGTGTCCCTGATACTCAATTTAGAGAATGGGATAAGATGATATCTCGTTTCATCTGGAATGGAAAAGCTCCCAGGGTGAGATACAAAACATTACAGTTGCCGAAGTATAGTGGGGGGATGGGCTTACCGAGGCTCAAAGATTACTACTTAGCGGCACAAATAAGACCATTGCTGCTCTGGTGTAACCCGGACTACTTCGCAAAATGGAAAGATGTTGAGTTATCACTGTTGGACAGGCCCATACAGAGTTTATTAGGAAGCCCAGTGGAGGCTAAACAACTCGATATTCAGAGCCAGTGGGTTAGATTCTCTATGGAAATCTGGTTTGGCCTGGTGAAGCAACTTAACATCCAGAAAGAAATTCGAATTTTAATGTAGCCAACCCATGATCCAGAATTCAAACCAGGTATGAATGACAGAGGCTTCACTCAATGGGCGAGAAATGGAATCTCCTCATTATGTCTATTAGTCGAAAATCAGAATTTCATAGATTTCAAGACCATGTCTGACAAATACGCCCTTGCTCGGCAGGATTTCTATAGATACCTCCAACTCCGGCACTATTTTGATAAGAACATTAAAGGACCTACACAGGAAAATATATTGGGTATTACCAAAATGTTCATTAAAGCCTATAATGCAAAACTGTCCAGAAAGATCATTGGAGAACTTTATGGACATATAGCTGAATTAAGAGGCCATTCAACAAATTATATTAAGGAGAAATGGGAAAAAGAGTTGGGAATCGTAATTACTTCTGAAGACTGGATAAATGTAATCAACACACAAATCACCACTACGGCCTCACAACTGTGGAGAGATTTTTCTTGGAAAAACTGTATCCGATTCTTCATAACACCAAAACAAAAATCTAAACAGATAGGATTTCAACCCACATGCTGGAGGGGATGTGGATACTGTCCGGCAGATCATACACACATATTCTGGAGTTGTCCCACACTTAAATCCTTTTGGGAAAGAGTTCAAAGTAGCATCAGTGAAGTCTTGCAGTTTAATTTTAATTTCACATGTTTATCATTCTACCTGGGCAATATGGACACAGATTTACCAAAAAAAGACAGATACCTCTTAAAAATCTTCATGGCTGCAAGCAAAAAAGCCATAACAAGAAGATGGCTCAACACAGAACCTCCCACGGTTAATCAGTGGGAAGCTATAATCAAAGACATCCAAACGATGGAACTACTGACGTTTAGTCTCAGACTACAAAGAGACAAAGGTGATGCCCTCTGGGAAAAATGGAACACTTATATCTCAAGAAGAGGTGATAACCAACCTTAATGCTATACATATTTTGGTTTTAAAATTATATTGCTATAATTTATGTGACATACGACCTACTCGCAACCCCTCAGTTCTCTCATGTTTTGTTCCCATGAGTGTCCACACGTATATGTGTATCTGTGTATATTGTACTTGAATACGAGTTAGATTATTTAGACTCACAAGCGTGAGTATTGTACTTGAATACGAGTTTGACTACTTAGACACACAAGTGTGAGTGATCATGTATCTTTGTCAGATCAGGTGCTCAGACTCGTGTACGTATTCTTTGTTATTCGTTTTTTGTTTTTGTTTGTCTGTTTTTTCTGTGCAAGAAAATGTGAAAAATAAAGTTAAAAAAAAAAAAGTCATCAATGTACAGGATGTACATTGATGTTTATTGAGGCTGCTTCCACTTATGATTGGTACCAAAGTACCAGAAGAGGAACAGGCCTGGCAGTTGTTATTGTCACTCACAGATGTTGTTGCCTTGGTTATGTCACCTACCCACACAGAGGAAAGCATTGGTTTTCTAGATAGCGTGATTGCTGAGCATAGACACAGATTTTGCAGTGTTTTTCCAGAAACGAAGCTGATTCCAAAACACCATTTTGTAGAGCATTACCCGCAGCTCATTAAAGCATTTGGTCCGCTAGTGTCCTTATTGGCAATGAGGTTTGAAGCTAAGCATAGCTTTTTCAAGAAGGTAGTCAGACAGACCAACTGCTTCCGTAACATTTTGAAGTCTATGGCACGAAAACACCAGTTGATGATTGCATATCATCTCCATGGTTCAAATGTCAAAAAACCTACTGTCACTTTGAAGTCTGTCCTCTTCAGAGAAAAAATAATTTTTCTGGAAGTTGGAGCCATCATGAAAAGATTGGTACTGTAAGGCTCTTCCCGAATTTCTATCAGTAACCAATAGTTTTTCGTGATTGTGTTTGTTGTTCAGAACCTGTGATAGAGATTGCGGCACATACTGGAATGTTTTTTCCTCTTTGTCATCGAGGATATACTCTTTTGGTTCAACAACTGAAAAATGCTCCTTCATAAATTCTCTTCTCTTGTAGGATGTTGAAAAGGGACCATCGCTTGCCAAAGCTGTGCTTATTGGGTGTACCTCGCTGACAATTTTCACCAAATCGGAGATTACAGCTGTGTCCAACTCACAGCTATGGGTCCTTAAAGTAGACTCGATCAACTCTCTTATAACAGGAACTGATGCTGTGCATGATATGAATCGAAGCTCATCCACAATTTCATTAATGCACTTGTTTGACAAATTAAAGGTACTCTCTAACTTAAGAAAACGGCTGCCAAACTTCTCCTTTATGATACAAGATAGATCCTTGTCTTCTTCAATCAAAGGTTGAGGATCCACCTCTTCAGTGTCAAACAATGGCTCATCCTGAGCAACAACTGGATCCAAGTATTTTTTCAATACTTCATCTTTAAAGTCTTCAAGGCCATGTGGAGAATGTTTCCTATGTCTGTGTGAGGCGAAGGTTGAATATATGTTTGAGCTGAAGGTGCAGTTTCTGAACACGCATGCAACTACTTCAAATTTCCTCAAATGGCTTCCAAGATGTTCAAAATATTGCCTCTCTGAATCAAAAGAAGCAGAATTGCACAGGACACAACTAAAAGATAGAATCTCTTTTGATGTCACTGCCTCAGCGTGCTGCCTGGATAAATGAATATTAAGGGAATTGAATGTCTTAAATGAACAAGGGCAATCCTTATAAAGGCAAGGCACTGTCTGGCCACAGCTAACCATTCCATGTCTTAGTCTGTAGTGCTTCAACAGTTCTGTCCGTGTATCAGCCTCTAATCTACATGTTTTACAACACCATTTCATCTTTTTTGAATCTGGAAAACACAGACAGAAATAAATCAAACTTCATCTGAACTAAATTGTCATATCAGTATAAAAGTCAACTTAAAACTAAGGTTTTATATTTACCTTATATTCGCCGTTCAAATAAAGCACTGTTGCAGGAGATCTTTCCCTGTGGAGACTCTAGAATACAAAAGAAATATAATCATTAATCATTATCATACGCAAGGTTACCTTAATGTCAGGGATTATGGAACAGTTGTATTTCTTGGGCAATATTCAGATCATTACAATAGATATAACATCAGATTGTCATTTACATTTTATGCGGTGCAACACATACCTTTACAATTCAAAATTCTGAGAGGGAATGCAACTGCAGAAAGTTGTTGTTTTGGGCTTAAGGACAAAAACACAAAGACAAAATAATACATTAAAACTACAAAATAATGTAACCAAAATTGTATGTATGATAAATAATCATAAATAAATAAATCTAAAAATATGACACATATTTCATACAGAATTGGAACCATTTCCACATGTAAAATCTTAAAGAAAATCCTGCATTTGTGCCGCTGTGATTCTGTTCCTCTTTTCAAAAAAGCAGTAGAGCATTGCTGGTTTATATTCACCTTGTTGAGCGAGAGCTGTGTCATATGTATCAAGAGTAATGCAGAATCAAAATTTAAACAGTGTAAACGGAATCAGAAGAGAACAATGAGACTTCATATCAAATTATGAGCAAAATATTAATTCACACAAATTAATCTCAATTTCTGATATTTAAGGCTAATCTGCTGATTGAAAAATATGGAAAATGCATAATTTCAACAAGTGGCCTATATCCTAGGTGCATTCAGGTGGTTCTTTAAGTTGAAATATGACACATACAATGTATTTCATGTATGGAATAAAAATATACAGCCACGGTAAAAAACAAATCTGAAATGCCAATAAATTCAATATTATAAATATTTATAAATTGAGTGATATGTTGTGTGTATCTTTCCTGTCCTCTGCTCTGCAGATGCAAAGACTGTCCCAGATTTTTCATTTGTGGCAAATTGAGAGCAAACTGCAAAATAACGAAAAAATGAAGCTTCCTCTTTAGTGTATTTATAATAATTAGCATCAGGGTTTTGGTGATAACTGGCAGAGGCTGCTGTGAAGCCATTTATCCACAGCATCTACTGAAGGATTAATCATACAGTCACTCCCGGTTTACACACGTCTCACTGCAAGACACATACACGCGATATATTTAGCGTTGGAATGGCGCCACCCTCCCGGAAAACTATTGATCTCGTCACTTGAAATTTGCCGCCTCTTCGGCTCTACACTTGTGTGTTGACGCCAGGATGTAAACGAGCGTAATGACTGGTCGTTGCCTGTGGGCCACTGCACTGACGCAGGCAAACGGCCAGTATTCCCTTTTCAGCCGCAACCCATCCGCCCCGCGGATTTTCCGCTGTCGTCGCGGGTGTATCTGCCAACAGCAAGTGCAAAATGAAAACAGGTTAGCTAGCTAACTTTCCATAAAAACGTGCTCCACCGTTCGGGAGCTATACGTTACATAAACACAAAATAAACCACTCGTTTTGTATAAAATTAATATAATTAATTTAAAAAAAAAAGATGGTGGAGCTCTTACAGTGCTACAGTAACTACAGCTACATATACAGGGAAATCCCTGAATGACTTACCTTCAAGATGTCGCATATCACTGCTCTTGCCTCCACCTGAAGCCATCTTCTTGTTTTTTGGCGGAAAACGAATCGCATGCGTCCTGTATGTGCATCACAAGGCGCATGCGCTGATTCAAAACATGCAACACTATTAAAAAAAACTATTAAAACTTACTTCGTATTTCTAAGTTCATATGCAATGACTATGAAACCTTTGAATAATATGTGAAAATATATAATAAAACTTACTCTGCTCACACAGTTTATTTATTACATTAATGTCATATATAGTTTTACTTGAATAATTCCAGTTCTCACTGATACTTACAATTAGAAAGTAAAAATTGTGACACTTACCCTAATACATATTACTACACCAAAAAATCATTTGTTTCAGTGTTCCCTTAAAGGTCCCATGGCATGAAACTTTCACTTTCAGAGGTTTTGTAACATTAATATGAGTTCCCCTAGTCTGCTTATGATCCCTCAGTGGCTAGAAATAGCGGTATGTGTAAAGCAAGCGCTGGGTATCATCCTCCACCTTTGAGAAAATGAAAGCTCAGATGGGTGAATCTTTCCCTTTATTTCGTCATAAGGGGAAAGGTTACCTCTCCTTTCTCTCCTGTGCCTGCCCAGGTAATTTGGCTCACCGATTCACGCATGTGAAAATGATCTATGACTGTGAGAGCGCAAAGGCTGTCAAAATTGCTCCAAAATGACGTTTGTATATCCTCTGCGTATGCCGGCAGGGAGTATACAAACGTCAGATAATGCGCTGTGAAGCTGAGGCAGATGGCGAACGTGCCCCCAACCACAGACTTTTCACTTTCAGCTTCGTTACAGACTGGGTCAATGACGTGACGCCTAAATATACTGTCCAACTGCATTTTTTCTTGTTGAAAAATATATTCTACAAAACTAAAATATGCCATATATATTTACTTCCTGTCCTCTATGTGTAACCGCTTAAATTTTTCAAAAAATGATTAAGCATTTCATTTGTTTTGCTACTGAAAAGGTAAAAATATCATGCGGTGCGACTGTCCGGGCATGCATCCAGTTTTGCATATTTGTTAAAAATGAATCTAAATCTATTCAAATTTATGTTCTGCCCGATCTGGCATAAATTCTAAAGTGTTTTGTAACCTCATGTGGAATTACAATGATCTTGTAGTGATATTTCCCCCTTATTTACGCAAGTAAACATTGTCCGAGTATGTCCATTTTATGAAATATCATGTGGTGCGACCATGAAGAAATCCCCATACTGGAGCTTAAATTTTGAAAGCCACCCCAAGACAGGAAGTTATATCAACAACAGTTTTGCAGAGGACCCACAGAAGCAGTTAGCAGGTTTGTAACTCTCTCTCATCTTTTAAAAAAAACTGCTTTTAAAATGGCTGGTAGTTTCCAAATCTGGATGTCATGTGGTATGACCTCAAAAAAATGATAAATATTGATTTATTTGAACAAATTCATAATTTGATCATAAATGTCATTGTGACCTTTTGCGAGAAAAAAGCTGGTTTTGTTTAGGTGTCCAACGCTATGCCTGTAAATTTTGATTGAATAGGAAAATATCATGTGGTGCGACCAACTATCATGTGGTGCCACCATTGCAGCTAGCTTTCAATGAGTTCTATACTTATTTAAAGGAAGTTTTTGTGTTTTTATATCATTTTGATGGTTTATATATAATAAAGGTAGTAAATTGTTATTATTTAAAAGATAAAATTGCACTTTTTCTTAATTTTTTTCATGAATTGCAGAAACAATGCTTTATGTTAAATCCTTATTGATAATATTGAAAAAAAAATAAAGAAAAAGTATTTGGAGCATGTCATTTTGCCATTATGTCCTCATTTCTAAAGTTTTTTTTTTGTTTGTTTTTTGAAATCTATTTCATCAGATAAAGCATACAGGTTCTGATGATCGTACAAGAGCATCAAAACAAGGTGATACAAACTTCATAACAGATAGTACCATGATGACATCATATGTGCTTTGATGTCTGACTGATGACAAACTGTTATCCTGCTGAAAAGTTCTACAGTATGAACAGTTTGATGTCTCCAAGTTTGATGTGAATTCGTCTTGTTCCTTACTGATTAGTGAAATGTTTACATAAATATACATGAATGTACCGTTCAAAAGAATTTCAATGAAGGTTAATGTGTTGTGAATGAAATTTGAAATTAAATAAAATGTTTTCAAAATTTAAATGAATAAAATCTGTTTGTCAGCTTGTCTATTATATTCCATGCAAATGATTGTCTCTTATTCTATTGATTTGTAAGAGATTTAAGCTGGTTTCATCATTTGGTGCGACCAACCATCATGTGGTGCGACCATGAATTGCAATAACTGTAGCAAAATAAAAAAAGCGATGCCTTCTTTCTGTGGCAGAAACTTTATCACTGATTGGGTAAGCTGAAGTTAGTGGCATTTTTATGCCACTAACTTCAGGAAAATAAGACCGTACAAATCGTCCCCAAGGTATACCACCAAACTTTGCTTCCCGTAAAACCATTGGTGGTAATGCAACTGAAAATTGGTGTTTATTGAGGCTGCTTCCACTTATGATTGGTACCAAAGTACCAGAAGAGGAACAGGCCTGGCAGTTGTTATTGTCACTCACAGATGTTGTTGCCTTGGTTATGTCACCTACCCACACAGAGGAAAGCATTGGTTTTCTAGATAGCGTGATTGCTGAGCATAGACACAGATTTTGCAGTGTTTTTCCAGAAACGAAGCTGATTCCAAAACACCATTTTGTAGAGCATTACCCGCAGCTCATTAAAGCATTTGGTCCGCTAGTGTCCTTATTGGCAATGAGGTTTGAAGCTAAGCATAGCTTTTTCAAGAAGGTAGTCAGACAGACCAACTGCTTCCGTAACATTTTGAAGTCTATGGCACGAAAACACCAGTTGATGATTGCATATCATCTCCATGGTTCAAATGTCAAAAAACCTACTGTCACTTTATCAAAGATGTCAAGACTTCCCTTAGAGGTTGTTAATGAGAACATACGAGAATTTCTTGCACAGAAAGTTCCTGAAGAGACAACTGTCTGTTTGACAAACCAGGCAGAATTTCAGGGCACCAGTTATGGCATTGGCATGACCTTGGTATATGGCTCCACTGGTGGGTTGCCAGACTTTGCTGAAATATTACAAATCATCATTGTTTGTGACAGCTTAGTGTTTGTGGTGAAATTGCAAAGTGCATGGAACTTTGAGCATTTTCGATGTTTCAAGTTGGAGTCCACAAGCACAGTCAAAGTGATTGAGCATTCACAACTCACTGACACATACCCCTTGGCTACCTATGTGATGCAAGGCCATCGAGTGGTTTCTCTGAAACGCCACATCTGCCTGTCAAATTAGGTAAAGTATTACTTGAAGTTGTGTGAGTCCAGCTTGTGTTTTATTGTTCTGTAACTTCCTCCTTCCAAGAGGTCCCTGGTAGATATTGCTTTATTGTTAGCCGTCACAGACATAAGACATATTTTTGAACTACTGTGAATGCATTTATCTAGCTGGGAAAAGTGTTTGCTCTTGTCTTACCAAACCATGTCTTCATTTTTTTCTTGTAGTTCTGCTTGCTGAAGACTGCTGTGATGTCTGCACCAATTCAACTGCGTGTTATCATTGAGGAGACTCAAGTTCACAAGTTAACCTTACCAGATGGAGTCCCTGGCACTGTGGATGGACTTGTAGCATCTGTCCAGTATCATTTTAATCTCCAAGGGAGCTTTGCTGTTATGTACATGGACAAAGACTTTGACAACCAGTTCTTCACTCTAACTTCAACAGATGTGGTTCGGGACAAAGACACAATCAAACTAGTTGATGTAGAACCATCTGTTGTTCTGTCATTGACTCCTATCAATGAGTCAGTTGATTGCTCTTCCACTTCCTCTCCTCCAGTGCCACTGGATCTGTCACAGGATGACAGTTCCTCAGTTGGCTCAGCTGACACCATCATTTTACCACGGTCCCCAGGATGTCGATCAGAACCATGGCCAGCTAATTTTCAGATACCTAGCTTTTCATACGACATTGAAATGCTCCTTGAAGCAGGAAATAAGGCTTATGAAAGTGATGGCTCTCTCCTTCAGAATCCGAATATGAACTCGTGCATAGTTCAGAAACTTGCTGAAACCATATTCTACTACACAGCTTATCCCACTGGCCTTCAAAGACTGGCAGTTGTAGAAGCTCTGTTAAAAAAGCATCCATGCCTCAGGGAACCTGCAACCTCATTTTCAAGCATGTATGGGTGGCAGCAGCGTCTTCAATACAAGATGGCGAATTACCGTTCCAAATTGAGAAGGCAAGATGTACCTTGTCCTGAGCTTGATGTCAACTCCTTGAAAAGGAAGCGCCCAGGTGAACAAACTCCTGCAAAAAATTGCAAGAAACCAAAGAGAGCAGAGGTGAACTACCTTCCTCCACATCCAAGTGGTGAAACCAGCGACAGTCTGGAATTGGAGAGACTGGAGCTTCTCAATGAGGTTAAGAAGAAGAATAATACCAAGGTGATTCAGGAGAAAACATTCTCAGTTCGAAGACATGAGGTTGTGAGTGGAAGTCCACCAGCTGACGACTTCAGAGAGAGGTGGCCTGCGTTGTTTTGTGAAGATGGGGTAGGTGAATCTATTATATAGATCCTTTCATGTCATAATTTACTAATTTTGTGTCAATTTATTCAGCTCAATTCCTGATCAATCTTTGTTGTGATTTTGTCAATGCAGATCAAAGAGGAATTCAGGAGAATAACGACAATTTCACTGGAGCAGAGCTTCATGGGAAAACTTGACCACTACACACCGAAACTTATTACATTGATGAAGGCCAAGGGAGGTGTCGTGGGGACCAAGCTCAGGCCATTCCTTCACATACTGAGTCAGGTGTGTTTACAAGTTGTACTGTTTTGCGGGGAGATGGACCCTCTGTTTATCTCACATACACTTACACTAACGAACACATATGTTTAAACTCTTACAGCATTATTTACTAACATACTTTCACTCAGGAGCTTCAAATCACAACCCAACCTTTATGCTTGCTTTTTCCTGTGACATTTCATTGTTATATCATATTATAATCTCTTCACAGAACCAAAGCGTTGAGATGAGGCGTGAAGCCGTTATCCGCAGCCTCATTTTGTACCTTGGCGAGAAAGAAGAGGACCTTTTTGAAGATTGCCAGGTAAAGCATAATAATTATAAATAACAAATAACTACCCCAGCCTCCTGCTTAAAAATGTTGCCTTTACAGTTCACTCAACTTAATATGGTTTACATGCCTGATTTTTTTTCTGCAAAAAAAAGCTTTGCCAATGTAAAGAGAGATGGCAGACTTCACCGCATTCACACAACAAGCCTCTGGTGCTCTTTGCTGGTCATAGTGGCAAGTGCAAATGTGGAAACACAGACAGACAGACAGACAGACACACATAGCCAACAAAAACAATACTTCACTCCCACTCTGTGGGGTGAAGTATTGTGGTACTGTCTGTTTGTTTGTTTGTTTGTTTGTTTGTTTGTTTGTTTGTTTGTTTGTGCTTCTGCACTTGCCACTATGACCAACAGAGGGCATTTTGCATTAATGGGGTGAAGTCAGCCATCTCTGATTGCCTTGTTTTTCTTGTCAATTGTATGTAGGCAGACCGCTGCAGTGATGCCGCTCAACATGTTCTGAAGATCCTGATTGTCCATGGTGTTGATGGAGAAGATCCCTTGAATGTATCCATCCTTCTTGAAGGCAAGGAGATGCTACAAGGATGTGGCAGTGCTGCTAGAGCTTGCACACTGCTTATGGGACTGATTCATGCCCTCAACCTTGCATATCCCCAAACACTGCGTTAAACTTTTGAGATGTTTTAGAAAGTTTTCCTAGAACTGGATGGGATTAAGCTGTCCCCAAAAGTGCAAGCGTTGAAATTAAAATTGCTCTCTTAAATATGATGACCATGATGACTACAGTTCAGTCTCAGCTGTTATGTGTAGATTACACATGATTTTTTCTATAAAGACCAAGGACAAGGTCTGTAGTTTATGTGTTCGCTCTGCCCAGTGCAGTGCCCAGTTTGTTAACTTGTGACTTCTTTGAAGAGCAACGCTGTGTTCATGCAATTTGCCATTTTACAGAACAGCAGTCCCTTGAATTGTATTCTATTTTCTTGTGTGATGTATGTCTCTTTATCGGAGTGTCCTGTTTTGTTGGATGCTCTCGACACTATTTATTTTGTTTTGTATTTTGCACCGTTTAATGACTGGCTATGGTAAAGGTTTGCAAAATAAACTGTTGAACCTATATGAACTGCATTGTTGTGTGATGTGTGGTAAAAGTAGCATTTATGGGGAAAGAACCCCAAAACATTTACTTAATTTAAGTGAGTAAAATAACCTAAATCAGTTACAAAAATCCAATTTTCAAACAGAACAAAATTATGTAGAATTTACTTGAAAATGTCATTACAGTGAATATTATAGTCCTGTAAGATTTACTTAATATTTTCATGACTGTTTTTTTCTTATATGAATGTAATCAAGTAACATTTACTTAATATTTTTATGACTGTTTTTTTTCTTATATGAATGTAATCAAGTAACATTTACTTAATATTTTTATGACGGTTAAGGTTAGTGGTATGTACATTTTACTTGATCCTGACAAGTCAGTTTTACTTAAAATTACAGTATTACAATTTACTTGAAAATATTGAGTGCAAATTGTTACAAAGGTTTTTTAAAGTAAATTCTACAAGTTATTTATTTGAGTGTATGACAATTCAACAGAAATCCAAATAATTAGTTTCTAGACACATCATATTACTAAGAACTTGTGAAAAAAGGTTAAATATGTTGATTCAATTAATAAAATTTCAAGATTATTGACGGTCGCACCACATGACATTTTGGAGGGTAATGACCAATTCATTTACGTAAAAAAACACCAAAATGTCGTAATTCCTGATTTCAACATGTATGCATGTACACATGACATTGTAAAGCTTTGACCAATTGCAATAGAAATTAATAATTATCATATTTTTAAATTTACCTATCAAAAAACCTTATATGTCATTGACCCGACTCCAACACTAATTAACATAAACATCTTGTTTATTTTAAATGCTTTTATTGTGAAGGGTAAGTAGTAGGGATGGGAATCTTCATCATTGAAGCGATGCGATACGCTTCTCCCACATTAACGACTCATGAAATTACCAGCGATACGATACGATTCTCCCACCTATTGTGATACAGTGCGATACAGTACGATTTCATTTTAACACAATGCGATGCAGTGTGATACGATGCGATGCAGAAGAAAATGATACTATGGAATACATAGTAGTTCTCAAGTTATTGCACTTAAAGCATTAAAGCTGGCTGTGACTTTTATTGTGAAACATGGGAAATACAACATAGATCAGAGAGAGCTTAATTGTGCTGAGACACACTGCTTTGAAGCAGAGACAATGGATTGTTCACAGGTATCCAAGTATAACCTTCAACAAAAATGTATATGGCACTAAGCAGCTAGTGCATACATTGTTGGGTTCTTGTTTACAATAAAAGAAGCACTGAATAAGTGAGTGAGTGTCTGTGGTAGCTCTGTGTGTAAAAGTGTTTATATATTGACATAAACGAGAGCAACATAACAACAACTCTGTCTCAACGGGGTTTGGGAAACATTCAAGTCATGTCACCGCTTCAGGTGAGGAGTTTAGTTTGTTGTGCTACCGGTGTATTTAACAGCGACACGGCCGCCATGTCTCTACCATCTCTGACCTGACTCGCCGCCTCAGGGTGTGGAGAGAACTCAAACCAGAAGTAGACCAGTTTTTATAGTTTATATACGTTTTTAATAATAGATATTATTTGGTTTATATCAATGCAGATGTTTAGATACGATACATCTTGAGTTCATTCAGATTTTGAACCGATGCAGACATTTGCCATCGATGCAACCATATCGTATATGTTCATATCGATTTACCGGTGCAAATCGGTGAATCTTCCCAACGCTACTAAGTAGAGTGGAATGACAGAACGTGTATCAGAAACAGAGGCGATTCTAGAGTCTGTAGGGGCCCTAAGCAAAAATTCTCAGGGGGCCCTTCCAACCAGTGTTCATCACCATTATGTTATAGATAATCTGAGTTCAAAATAAAAAAAAATTTTTTCGAAATGAATGAAATGGAAAAACCTTGTAATTAAAACGTACGTGAAACTATAAATGTAAAGAACAATACAATACTGTAAAAAAAATACATTACACTGTAAAGAATCCACATTATAAAAATATAAATATATAGAACAATAAAATACTGTAAATAACTGAAAAAAACATATATAAACTGAGTAAAAAAGATATGCATTATACACTGTAAATAATCCTCTTCATTTTCCAACTTGCAGAACGATAACTTCACACAGGTTAACGTGAGGTGGGGCCCCTTTAGGGAGGTTTCCTACTGAGATGTCTTTGCAAATCGACCATTGTTTTTTAAGGGTGACGGGGAGGCATTGCACATTTCAGTAAAAACAGCCCTCAGGCTCCGAGTGTCGGGGGCCCACTATCGGCCCCAAGCATTTGCCTGCCTTGCCTGTTCACAAACTGCGCCTCTGATCAGAAATGTAATGTTGCAGGTCTGGAATAATGTCCCTTTGGGGTAGTATTTTAAAGATTACATATATTAAGTCTCTGAGGTTCTGTAATACAGTATATTTCTTGATCTCTGTGGATATAAAGTGTGCAGTGAAATCTTAAAGCATGAAAACCGGTGTTGGTACACTTAATTTTTCTGGCGCTTTGCCAGCCAACATGGCACTGTGAGCAAATTGAATCAGGTGATGTCTCCATTAGCTGTATTAGTTTTTCAACAGGTGCTTTTCAAGTACTGCTTTGTTAGTCAATCATCTTTTTTCAATGTGTTGCCTCTTTGTACCATAGTCATGTGAACCCTCGATTTTTTTCAGTATTCTTCCATCTCATCAAGTCACCGACTACCACCACCACCACCACCAGTGTTAGACCCTTTTTACTATTTACAAGTTTGGCTCAGAGGTATTTCCCAGTTGTGTGTTAGTATACATGCAAATGTGATTGCAGTGTCCTTCTCTTTAGACATTAGTTCACATTAAATTGCTAATTATTTGTTGTATGGATGTAGCAAAAGGTTTGCACAAGAAGTAGTAAAAAACAAGTTGGTAGCTCTTATTTTGAAAGCAAGATTGAAAGGAAGTGGTACTATGTAAGATTGGTTGAGTGTCCAGTCGGCTGGTTCATGCAAAGCTTTTGTTTAACCCAGGGGTGTCAAACTCAAATACAGAGTGGGCCAAAATTTAAAACTGAACAAAGCCGCGGGCCAAGGTTGAACAAATTAACCTTTTAATAGGGACCCAAACAAGTTTTGCATTGAATATTGAACAAGCAAGGCTTATACAACTTAATAGTGAAATGCAAAATCGAGTTTCAAATAATAATAATAATAATTAAAAAATATCAATGGCATATCAAATAACATTTAAATAAAAATTGAATGCACTCTAAATACAGGATAAGCGGTAGATAATGGATGGATAAAAATTGAATGCCTCTTTTCAATTTGCAGCTTTCTGAGGTAAATATCAAAATAAACTTTTTCCACAGGCTAATAATAAATTTGAAAATAAAATAACAATAATGAATGAATCAAACATTCAAGCCTTGAAGTAGCAAGAGAAAGTGCATGAATAAAACGTTAATTATTGCTAAGTTTGCTACACTGATTTGCTTTAACACTGAATATGGAACAAGCAACGCTTATATAACTTAATAGTGCAAAATCAACTTTCAAAAAACAAACGAAAAAACATCAATGGCATATTAAATAAAATTTAAATAAAACATTTAATGCCTCTTTTCTATTTGCAGCCTTCTGAGGTAAATATCAACATTAACTTTTTCCACAAGCTAATAAATTTGAAAATAAAATAACAATGAATAAATCAACCATTCAGACCTTTTTACTGCTCAGTTTGCGACACACTGATCTAATCTGATGTGCCCAAGCCAGATACCTGGCATCTTTTCTTGGATGCTAGTTCATTAATGTCGGGGTTCAGGCTTTGAGCTGAGGCAACCTTCATTATCGAACGAAGGTGTTCATCAGTCAGACGTATCCTGTGACGTATCCAAATTTGGCCCGCGGGCCAGAGTTTGACACACATGGTTTAACCCTTTAAGGTACTACTCAACCATTTGGTCGACCACACTTTAAGTCACTATATCTCA
This sequence comes from Microchirus variegatus, assembly GCF_963457635.1. Classification (NCBI taxonomy): domain Eukaryota; kingdom Metazoa; phylum Chordata; class Actinopteri; order Pleuronectiformes; family Soleidae; genus Microchirus; species Microchirus variegatus. The sequence continues at coordinate 8,885,162 of NC_139804.1, read as the reverse complement.
TTGAAAAATGCATCAAGTTGAACTCATCAACACTTAATATGTTTTTTTACGTCTCAACGCATAATGCGTCATATTACGTCATCCGAGGTGAGCACAAATACTATTTTTTAGAAATCAGGGGAAAACTGAGGGAGGGAAGCACACTCTAAAAAATAATAATGCTATTCTAGCAATACAAAGCCACATGCTAATCAGTGAAGTATTCCTTTAAAGGGTTAAGGTGCACACTATAGATGCACATAACTGCTCAGTTATTGTCACTATCACACTCTCCCTCAGCACTATTCCTATTATTTTGGTGTTTGTGGGTTTTCTGTGCTGCTCTCTCTCTCCCCTCTCTGCAGGAGGTGTTGTGATTCAACGTTGTAATTGGTGAGAAAATATGAGTATGAATGATTAATTAATGTTATTAATTTATCATATTACTAATTTTCATAAGAATATCAAAACGGGGCACCACTCCTCTGAAGGCGAGGAGAATGACAGAAGGACTGTCACTTAATGACCTTAAAGTTTCTCTCGACTTTCAGTTATCACTAATTAATAATAAGTATTGTTAAGGTCCTAGTGCTTGTTAGGTGCATCTGTGTGTCCTTGGACATGATATTGATGTTCGTGATGCCTCTCCTATTAAGCAGCATGCTTACCTTTGTTCATCAGAGAGCTGAGGTTGAGTACCTGGTAGAAAATGGCTTAGCAAAGCCAAGTTACAGCCCATGGAGTTCTCCATGCTTGCTGGCTGAAAAAGCAGATGAGACTTTTCGTTTCTGCACAGATTTTAGAAAGGTTAATGCAGTCACTGTGTCAGATGGTTTTCCCCTGCCTCGAGTGGAAGACTGCATTGACAGTGTCGGTCCTTTGACTTTTATTACCAGACTGGACCTACTTAAAGGGTACTGGCAGGTTCCTCTTACACCTAGAGCATCAGACATTTTAGCTTTTGTTACCCCAGATCACTTCATGCAATATACTGTGATGGCGTTTGGCTTAAAGAATGCTCCTGCTACTTTTCAATTACTGATGAATCGTGTGCTAGGTGACGTCCCTCACTGTCTACCTCGATGATGTAGTTGTATACTCCAGTGAGTGGTTGAATAATTTTGCCACCTTGCAGACTGTGTTCCAAAGACTAGCAGAAGCAATCTTGACCCCTAACTTAGCCAAGTGTGAGTTTGACAAGGCTACAGTTACGTATCTAGGTAAAAAGGTCATGGTCAAGTCCGTTCCAGTAGAGGCAAAAATTACAGCAGTGTTAAATTATCCAGTCCCCACCACCAGATGGGAACTTCGTCGGTTCTTGGGCATGACTGGATACTATCGCTGTTTTTGTAGAAATTTCTCCATTGTAGTTGCTCCTCTTACTTCTCTTTGTAGCCCAAAAATCCCTTTTGTATGGACCACAGTGTGCCAGCATGCTTTTGAAGCTGCTAAGTCTATCCTTTGTACTGCCCCTGTTTTAGCTGTACCTAACTTCTCCATTCCTTTTCAGTTGGAGGTTGATGCTAGTGCCTCAGGGGCTGGTGCTGTGCTGCTCCAGGAGGATTCCAAGGGTGTTCCTCACCCTGTGTGTTTCTTCTCCGCCAAATTCAAACGGAATCAGCTCAATTACTCCACCATTGAGAAGGAAACATTGGCTATGCTACTAGCTCTACAGCATTTTGAGGTGTATGTGGGAAGAAACCTTGATATCGGACCTTCTAAACAAAAGACCCAGTGTTCCCATCTACACAGTCTCCTTGAATATATAAGGAAAAAATGGAAAAACAGAGCGACCGGAAGACATTGTAATATTTTAACTTTACAACAGTAGTTGTTTACAGTCTTTCCAGGAAATGTGAAGACTGGAGGGCTCTCTGCATTGTACATTGTTGCTCCTGGATTGTTTTTCGAAGCTCCTTGTCCAAGTTCAAAGCCAGGTGGAATCAGTTCCAACTCGTCAAAAGAATCGAACAGTCAAATCAATAGTATATATTATTTTTTACATATAAAAATCAATGTTTATTAATTCTTCTGAATTCTGTCACGACCTCAGACACAGTTCTAATGTACTCAAAATACAAACAAAAGGCGCTCTCAAGGAGAGTTGAGACTGTCCAGAGTAGGCCAATTTGCCACCATAAATGGTGTCACCTATGTTACACATTCACTAACAAATTCACTTTAAGCATTAATCAAAACGATGATAAATTTTAAAATGCAAAATTCAAATAATTACATTTACTTAAAGGGATACTTCACCGATTTGAATGTGGCTTTGTATTGCTAAAATAGCAGTAGTATTTTTTTGAAAATGTGCTTCCCTCCCTCAGTTTTTCCCTGAGTTGTAAAAAAATCAGTTTTTCATTTTCAAAATGTGCCCTACTGTGATGCAAAACGCGTCATTTTACTCACAGTAGGGCACATTTGGATAAGGGAAAACAGATTTTTTTACAACTCAGTAAAAAACTGAGAGAGGGAAGCACATTTTCTAAAAAATACTACTGCTATTCTAGCAATACAAAGCCACATTCAAATCGGTGAAGTATCCCTTTAAGTCATTTATATTCAATTCAATTTTATTTGAATAGGACCAAATCACCAAATCATAACATACATTATCTCAAGTCTCTGTACATAGATGGCATCATGGAGAGCAGAGAAACCCAACAATTCACACAATGAGCAAACACTAGGCATCAGTGGAGAGAAAAAAATTTCCCTTTTAAGAGAAGAAGAAATCTCTGACAGAACCAGACGTATACTTACTTCTATGTGTCTTCTAATTGAAGAGTCTGTTGTTAGACAGACAATTAGAACAGAACACTCTCGTTTCCGCTTCTGCTGTGCCTCTTCTGCCTGTTCCTGTTGTTTCATAATACAGTCCTTAAAAATTATGCAAATTACTTTATGTACTTTATGTACTTTTAAGTCCTGATGCTGTGATGGCTCCTTTCTCACCTCTAACATCTTCACATTCTTTTCAGGTTCATTGTCCTTAAGCATTACATTGCTAGTCAAGTAAATTAATAATATTAGTTAGCATGTCTGTTGATCAATTCACTTTAATCATGTGATCCTTAATTTCTCACATTTCAACACATTTTTTTTTCTTACCTGGAGGTATTTTGCATGGCCTGTCATTTTTTTAAATGTATTTTTTCAGCTCTTTTTCCATTTATTTAAATGTCTACTTACAAGAGTGAAGTCAAATGGTGCCTCCATGACAAGGTACCAAGCATACTGGGATGGAAAAATGTAATTGGTGACAAGATTCATACTGTTGTTATATCTGTTCAGTACATTTTAAGTCTATGCCTGAGTATACCATGATCATGAAGACCCCATTGTTGTTGCCATATGTCTGCAGTGGAAGTCTCTGATCCATGAAGGTAAAACTATAATAAAAACACATTTAAAAATGTTTAATTCCTAAAAAAATATATACAATAACAAAAGGCATGTACCTCAATATCTTTACCAGTTTTCTCCAACCAAGGACCTGGGACAAGCTACTCTGCGAGATCGCTATAACGTAGTGGTTCACAAAGTATCTATGAAATTATTCAGCCTTTACGAAGAGATTAGCTGTATGTGATTTTCAGCGATCTCACATATATTGAAATATTGATGTGGCCACTGTATGTCATGAATGAACAAATTTCACTGGCCCACAATGGTATCTTAAAAGTGAATGATGTCTGTTTTCTAAACACTCCATATATTTCAGATCTGATGACATCTGATGAGCGCCTGACAACTTGACTACAATTTCAGGGGAACGTGACTACTTTTTGAGAAGTCTTTAACATAGGCAAGTCAGGGGAAACGTGACTGCCTTTTGAAAAATTAAAATAAAATTAATTGTACTTTCATAGTCCATCTGTATGTCAGTGCCAAAACAAGGAACTAAATCCAAGTTGTAAATTTCACAGAAAAGGTAGTCAAGGGAACTTCATTGACTTGTGAACACCCGCAGTCCCAACTAAAGTGCTTTATAAGGTTGTGATAACCATCCCAACCTTATAACCAGAAGGGTGTCTGCAAAATAAAAATAAAAATCAAACTTACACAAAGCAAAAAGTGTCCGGGAACCCAGAGAGGAATAATAATGGCATCCTTTCCATGAGAGTCAACCTACAGAAAAAAGACAATTAACATTGTAAATTTCCTGTTTACCTTCGTTCCTTTCTCTTTCTTTTTTTGTAGCAAATATGTAGTAAAATATACTAACAGGAAGTGCGAGGGCAGGGTCACATTAAAGGGGTGGGAGTCATGTTGGGGGTATATATAGGTCCACAATGTGAACTGATTTTCCCTGTCCAAAGAATAAAAACACTGTAATGTGAGTGGAATATGTAGGAATGCATATTTCTGTCCACACAAATCTTACTTGCATCTGTGTCATCTCCTGCACAAGCTGCAAGCATGCATTTCATACACAAGTGCAACTCAATGTGCTGAAGAATAAAAACAGAGACAACAACAACAAAAAGATGAAAAACAATGGCATAGTAAAATAAGTAAATGAAGAAATATATATAAAAAATAGAATCAGAGGGAGGTTTAAAAAGCAGAAACAGAGTGTACGTGGGCAGTTAGCAAAAGGCAATTGAAAACAGTTCAGTCTTTAGTCTTTTTTTAAAACTGGGAACAGTTGGGGCATTTTTTATGTGCTCAGGAAGTGAATTCCAAAGATGAGCTGCATAAAAACTAAAAGCTGCTTCATCTTGCTTTGTCCTGACAGCTTGTTGTATCAGCAAATTTTGTGCCTGTGATCTTAATGGTCTCTGCGACACGTGTTGCTGAAGCAAATCAGAAAGATAATTAGGTCCTATACCATTTAAAGATTTAAAAACCAGCAGCAATACTTTCAAATTTATTCTGAAATATACTGGGAGCCAATGGAGTGATTTACTGGAGTAATATGGTCAGTTCTTTTTGTTTTAGTGAGAATTATTGCTGCTGCATTTTGGATCAATTAAAGTTGTTTGATGGATTTTTAGAGAGGCCTGTTAAAACGCCATTACAGTAGTCAAGCCTACTGGAAATAAAAGCATGAATAAGTATTTCAAGAGCATCTTTAGACATAAAATCCCTTAGTTTGGCAATATTTTTTAGGTGGTAAAATGCTGATTTAGCAATCGCTTTTATGTGTCTGTTAAAATTTAGATCACTGTCAATTAAAATACCAAGATTTCTCACAACTCCTTTTGTCTTGAAGCCCATTGGATCAAGGAGCTCTGCGACTTTATGTCTTTCATTTTGTTTGCCAAATATGTTTACCTCAGTTTTTTCTTTGTTTAGCTGGAGGAAACTCAGAGACATCCAATTTTTAATTTCTTCAATGCAGTGACAGAGGGTTGCAAGGGGACCATATTAATTTGGGGAGAGCGCTAAGTAAACTTGGGTGTCATCCGCATAAGGTAGAGGGAGCATTAATAGATTGAACAAAAATGGCCCCAGGATGGAGCCCTGGGGGACACCACAGGTCATGGTTGTTTGTGTTGACACACAGTTTCCAATGGCCACAAAAAAGCTTCTGTTTTTTAAAAAGGAATGAATCCAATTTAAAACAGTACCTGATAGACCTACTGTGGAAAATAAATTGTTTTCCTGTTCCCGTGGATGGTTTTAGTGTAAGGCTTTCTGTATGTTGTTTAAGATAACAATTAACCAACAGTCAAGCTGTGAACTAATGATGGGATTGTAAAAGCAGGGGTCGGCATGAGGTGCACAGGATGACATTTGTGGGTCATAAACAAAGTGTGTTTTCTTGTTGTAACTTGGATGATTTATGGTGTTTGTAAGATGCTTTTAAGTGACTGTATATATGTTTGAGCTCTCTGAAGCAAAGTCAGAGAACATTTAGACCATCTTGGTGACAGGGTCTCTCCTTCATGCATGCAGTAAAGACTTGATTTATTCAATACCGATGACTCCAGAGAAATTTCTTTCACATTTTGGCGATGAGGATGGGATGGACGTTCCACTGCTCAGGTTCTGAGTTCTGACTGAAGGTTATTACCGGGAGGAAAATTTCCACTCCACCGAGGAGGAGGAGTGGAAAGGAGTGGAGGAGAAGAAAAGAAGAGTGTGTGAGGTCGTATGAAATGGCATGAGAAAATGGGGTGTTATTTTGTGTTTGGATTTTGGATGGTAATCAAGTGCTTCGGGGGGTTTGGATGTTGAAGAGACTGGTATGAAATGATAGAAGTTGTTGGTGTTAGTAAATGGTGAATGAACTGTTTCTAAGAGCTGATTTCTTGTGCTGAACAAGAAGAGTTGCTTCTGTGGGGAGAGTTGATCAGGCTGAACTCGCACAGTGACAGAGAAACAGAGAGAAGGGGGGTTTCAGAATAAGAAAAGTAAGGTTATGAAGGATTGAGAAAAGTAGTAAAAAGGGAAAGATGTTGAAATTGAGGTTTGTTTAAAATGTTTGAAATATATATATACATATATATTTAAAAAATAAACAATAAAAGCAACAGTAACAATACATTTATAAATTAATTAATTAAATAAATAAATGAAAGGAACTGTGTATTTTGTTATAAGAACTATATATTTCTTGTCACTATGGAGATGATGATGTGTGGCTGGGGCTGCGTTAGCTCAGCTTAGTTCCTGTGTTTTATATGATGCATGAGCTGGTTAATGAGAGGATGATTGTTTATGACAAAGTGTCTCTGATCAAGACACTAAGGGCCTGATTAAGATTCCAAATAGCGAGCGCTAAATTGCTTGCGTGAGCAGAAAGACTGCGCCTGTTACTGGATTACGTTTTGCGGGTGAACTACTAAGATTGCTGCCGCAATTGACTACAGGCGCAGAAGTGGTTAAGACCGCCCTATTTAAATGAGGATTTTGCGCGAGTCAAGAGTTGTCCACATGGAGAAAGAGCAGACTCAACGGAAGCGCAGAATTAAATTTGAAGCCACTGAACAGAAAGTGACGTTCAGCGATGAGCAGATAACTGAGATCGAGGGATATGACGTCCTTGTTCCCCGGGTCCATAGGACCTTTTTATATTATTATTATTTTAATCCTGCATCGGTATTTTGGACAGCTCCATCATTACCTGACGTATCAAACAAAGAAAACTATGGACAATGGATGTTGCTGTAAAAAAAAGAAAAAGAAGGTGCTGCGCTCTGCTCCTGACTCACCTGCAGCTCACTGACAGGGGGCGAGTTCTGCTGTTTCTCTCAAGATTACACATAGGTCTATTTCAATGGATGAGTCACTTTTTTGTCAATATGTAAATAAATAAATAAACCGGATCATCAAAACGGCTTTTTAGTCCCAGTCCATCCCTGGTTTCATCTGTGTTCATTCAGTCAGGCTTAGTTTCCATTACGCGTGCCAACAGCCTTTGATCTGACGTCAGAGGCGACGAGACAACAATCGATATAGATGATATATGTATAGCTGATTCAGATAGTTACATTAAATAGTGATTGTTGTGATTATTTATTGCATTTAAATGTGTCTGGAACTGGAAGGGTTAGAGTTAGGGTAACCTGCCTGTGAGGTTTTGGTGACGTGTGCGCACTGTGCCACCTGCGCTTCGCCGTGCACCGAGAGTAGACCAGGTTAGAGCTGGACCCGTTAAGGTAAAGCGGGGTCCCCCGTTCCTCCGGTCTTAACCGGGGAACATAGGTACGACCCCTCCTTGAACCTCAAACTGCAGACCAAGGTAAGCCCATACCAGTACAAACACGCATTTCTCCTCTGGATATCTATATTTAATTTATTCAGATATACCAAATAAGAAATAAATGTGCGTCATCTGTGAACGCAGTTGAACATAGTTGAACATAGTTGAACATGCTCTGGAAAAGCGTAATTTCCTGATTTACAAATATAACTATAAATAACCGCAGCCATGTGCGCGCACCGCTGTGCCAGTTAAGACCTGCCTTTCAAACGTGCTAAATATAGACGCAAAAATAAACACCGCAATCAGTTTCAGGTTTGATAAATCACTTTGCGCGTGCTAAAATAACATATTTACATTTTCTCCTCCCATCACACGCAAAATAGTGTGTAAACGCCCCATATTGCATATGCATTAAGGCAAGAACGCTTAATGGGTTGCGAGTGCTATTTTGCCCGTCTGAGGGACGCACTCCTCATTGCGCCCTGTTAGTAGATCAGCATCAACGCTAATCTGCGTGTGCAATCCAGTTTGCACACGTTTTTGCACGCGCAAAGCTTTAGTAAATCAGGCCCTAAGTCCTTAACAGCTCCTGATGAGTGTGTGATATGTAGAGCATGAATGTGAATGGATGAATGGAAGAATTGAAGCTGTTCAAGAGTGCGTTGAGAGGCCCAGTTGATAAATAATAATATTAATTTTTAAGATGAATGTGTGACATAATATTGTGTAAAAACAAATGGTTTTGTCTCATTATAAGAAAAGAAGTGTGATGATGGATGTTGTTGATGGATGTGAAAATGACTGAAGTGGGTATAAACTAACATATAAATCTGAAATATATTCCAGTCACTATAGGGTTACAATAATTAATTAAAAAATAAAAATGAATAATAATTAAGGTAATCTAGAATAAGTGAAGTTTACTGTGTAAAGAAACATCTGAACACATAATCTAGGTGACTGACGACCCTGATCCAATCACTGACTCAACTAACAGACCTGACTGACGAATAAGGAAAACCTCTGCAAAAAAAAATAACTTTGAGTGTCTGTGTGAGAGTGTCTCTGTAGTAATTAGAAGAGTGTCTTAAAGAGTATGTGTTTGTGCTGAAAGTTATCCAAAGTGTGTTTAGAATTGAATCTGCCTTCTCCATGTGCTGTCCACACTACGTGTCTGCACCCCCTCCTCCCTCAGAGACACACACAGCAGGACAATCACCTACAGCAGGCATGTCCAAAGTCCGGCCCGGGGGCCAATTGTGGCCCATGTTCAAATTTTCACTGGCCGGCAGCCTCTGTTATAAAATCAATGATATTTGGCCCACCAGCACTGTTGACCTGAGTATGAAATGCATGTGTACAAAAAACAACTATTTTATATTTCACCAGAAGATGGCAGTCGCCCTGTGGCTGCACCCTTGCCGCCTTGACAATTGGCCTTTTGTGATCATTTCAATCCAGCCCATTTCTGGCATGGGGATCTGCTCTACTTTGGTACTGTTCCTCTGGTGTGAAAGCAACAAACAGTATAGTTTAAGGCATTATGGATATGAGATGAGATACGGGATTACCCCAAATTTCCACCGGGTGCGCCAGTGGCGTGGAACGTCAGCGCCGCAGTTTTGTGCTGTCCTCTGCCCAGCGTCAATCCCCACGGGACACGTCACGGCAGCGCTGCCATGCGAACCAGCCGTATTCAGCGAGCCAGTGATCAGCTTATGCTTATGTTCCGCGGCGGTGATGCGCACGGGGGAAATCGGGGGTTAGTCTGGTTCCAGTGCCGATGGTCTTTGCGGTCTATTTTGGTTGGTTTAGAACTCTGCATATGTGAAAGCAAACTGTACCCACGTCTGTTTGCTACATTGTAACATTTTCTGACCGGTGCGGACCAAAGCAATCGAACTATAGGTGTGAAAGCACCCTAAGTGACTCTCATCTGTGTGACGTCTTGCGCATTAAAACCACTGTTTTTGAGACAGAAATGGACTACATACTGAAGTCAAGATCTCAGTATTACACTTCACATTAGTGCATGTGTTAAGTCCTCTGAGGTGAATACATTCTAAAATCTTATTTGATTTTTCGTATGATCAAAACCACCGTTTTGAATGTAGAAGTTTACAGTGAGCATTTAATAGTGAATAATATGCAATGTTTCAAATGAACTGAGATATGTTTAATATTGGCTAAAGTGTTTCTTTCCAGACAGACTTTTTCTTCATTTTATGTGGTCTTCAAATACGAAAGGCAGAGTGATTTGGGTAAAAACTTGAAAATGTAAAAAAAATGACGGATGTCATTTGTAATAAAAATTTCATAAAATAGATCATTTGAATTTAATGTTATTGGTTGAAAGAATGTCAGGCTGAATGGTCGGCCCACACACGTTTTCACCTCACCAACTCTGGCCCTCTTTGCAAAAACATTGGACACCCCTGACCTACAGCTAAATGCCAATCCAACAGGAGGTAAAAGTTGTGTGTTGTAGGTGTTTAAAACTCAGATGGGCCTGGGAAGTCTAGGAGTGAGATGAAGGCACCTTTGGTCAGCTCCGAGGCACCTCGAACTAGATCATTGGTCCCCACGTAAACCACGATGCAGATAATGGAGGGTGGGAGAGACTGCAGTAGCCCCGGGAGTTTATCCAGGATAACCGAGACTGAGACTCCAGGGACGCAGCAGGTGGTGGCATTGAAGAATCTGATATTTCTTGTGATGGAGTCGTCAATGATCAGGGTAGTTGGAGCGAAGAGCGGGCGAGGGAGTGATATTAACGAGTTGAGAAGTGGAGCGCCAGCGTCCAGGCCGTTCACTTGCCCCAGTTCAGCGGTAACGGCCACAGGAGGTGAATAGCCTGCTGTCGGGGTGGGGTGAGAGAGGAGCCCGACGGAGCGTCTGAGGTCTGCTTCCTTTAGAATTCTTCGACGAGAAGCAGCGGCAGATTCCCGAGACGAGAGTTGGCGATCCGTGATATCGGGTACAGCAGGGACAGTGCCAGCCATCAGAGAGGCGCTGGCTACGACGGTCCCCGGAACAGGGTGGCTGGAGCGAGTAGGCGCACCGGCCGAGGCACCGGGGACCGAGGTGACGACAGAGCATGGCTCCCCTGCAGTGCCACCAACTGCAGGTATAGGATCAGTTACCCCTGACGTGAAGTCATCTGAGTCCGAGGACGATGCAGCGGGGGCTGCCAGCAGATTAGGGCTGTCATCCAACGTCGCGAAGCGGTAAGAGGCTGGGTGTGGGGCCGCGGGCAGGCAGAGGAGTCCCATGGGAGGGTGTCTCGGAGGGCCGTCTTGAGGGAGACAATGTGCATCGACTGTTCGTGTGCCACAGACAGGCAAGAGGTCAGCAAGGCCTGTTTGTCTTGGAGCTCCCGTGTGAGACGACGGACATCTTCTTTAAGGTGAGTGAGCTGTTTGAGTGCTTTTGAGAGCTTTTTGCTGTCAGAGTCAGGGGCCATTTGTTTTAGCACGGCTAACATCTAAGGTAGCTAGCTGCTGTCACGAGACGTCCTGTCACAAATAAGGGTGAAGAACATAGCCTAAGTGGCCCTTTAAAGACATAATAACCAGTGCTAGTTGGCTAAGGTGAGTAATCGGTAATAATTTTGCGCATTGAAAATGTGAAAAAAGGTCAACATGATTTGTGATTTGTGATCACATTGAGGTCCTCTCTCTAGAAGCGGAACATTCGGGCCCTCTGCTGGCGCTGACCAGAACTGCGACTTTACGACAATTAAAAACATAAGTTTCACTTTCCATACGTCACTGAATGAAGACGCGCGACGAGCTCTGTGTGCTCGCAGACGCTAGCTGTGTCTCATTTGGTCGGCCACGGCCCAGGAAGGGTGGATTCGTTTATTTGCAAGAAATGGATAAAAAAATTACATTTCTACAATGAACAAACAAACAAACTCCCTGGAGTGCACACGGGAAACATATGATTTCGGACAATAGTAAGACAACAGTAGGGCAAATTATGTTTACACTGATATGAATGCAGTTCAATATATTAACATCCTATATCATATAGCCCTATATATATTTTGTTTCATCTCCGTTTTCAATGCATAACGCATGCGTCGCTTATGAAAATACAGGTATGGAAACAAATTCAAAATAATCATTTATTGATGGACTCCTTCATGGTGCCACTCTAGAGCCTTTTTGGCATTGGTGACACCAACTCTGTGTCCACCAAACAATAAAGCCTTCTTCTTCTCCACCTCCCCGACAAGTACTTCCACCTCACACTGGGTGAAATTGCATTTCTTGGCCTTGCTCTCAGATTTTGGCATGATTTCAGTCATTAATCAATATTTATGAGGTGCGTTTCTCTGACCCGCACACAGGTGCGCCACATTTAGAGTGGATTGTGATTTATGAAGGGAAATCGGTGTAGGACGTGCGTGCGCACTGTTTTATAAATCAGGATATTTTTGAGCGTAAGCACTTTCTGTGTTTCGTGCGTACACCAATTTTGACGTCGGTCTTACGCACAGTTTTATAAATGAGGCCCCAGGACAGCAAAAGATTTTAAAAACCTCCACAGCAAAGACCTTTTGATTGAAGAGCTCATTCAAGAGATGGTCTTCGGTGACAGTAAGTTCCTTAAATTTTGCTGGAGCCTTGGATGTGTGCATTTTTTGGAATTCTGTGTTAAACACTACATTAGACTATCTGTTTTTCCACCAATCCACGGTACCCAACAGTGATAGGATGGGTTTACCTTGTATGGACTAATTCCTGAACAAAAAATAAACAAGACATTTATGTATGCAAAAGAGCGATCACTGTATCACAAAATACAGTATATGGTACCCCCAAAAATATATTTTTCTTTTTTATAATCTAAAAAAATGTATAAGATAGTCTGACAATGTTTCTTGAAATTAAGAAATATTTAAACCAAAAATAATCAAAATGTTCTGCTCATCATTTTTTATTCACGTTCACAAAGAAAAATGTGTCCAGCCATGGCAAAAGCGTTCACAAGTCTACTTCGGGACATTTGGAGTTATTTACAGATTCCGAAAGTGTGATTTCTAAGCTTTCCAACAATGTCAAACACATGTCCATCTGATCATTTTTGAAGAACATGTGGCCATTTAAATCTAGGCACTCATCAAACTGCTTTAGGGAGAATTTTAGCCTCAAAGATTTACAACTTCTGAGAGCCAAGAGACAGAATCATCACATTTACAGATGTGGCAAAGTGGCAACAGGTGAGAGAAAACTGACAACGCTACCTCAGGGAATTTCACCCCGAGGAAGTAACTAATTAGAATAATTCCGCCCACGTCAGGGCTCACCCCAGATTAAGGACACAGATTCAAAAAGCACTAGAGATGAGATGTGATTCCACAATTAAACAATTATTTTATTTTCACAATATGGCTAAAATTATAATAAGATCATTCACTTTTCTTTTATTACTGTACCCGCACACTCAACCTATTCTACACGCCCACAAATACCTGGGCTAGGGCTGGGGGCCTAATGCGGCTGGGAAAATATGATAGGAGAAAGGGAGGGGTCCTAATGTACACCACAGTGATTACCATAACCATCCAGATGACACCCAAGTGCTGTTGAGGGACCAATGACGGATACCACCACCAGGGGGACCAGCCGCGATCTGCCCCACAGCTCTGCCCTGCAAAAAGACAGAAATGGTCGACTTAGTTGACTGAAGAATGGCTCGAAACTGCACACACGCCTACCAGCAAGTGGAATACAATAGATCAAAATAACATACTATTAAAGTTTACAAAGAAACAAAACAACATGCAATAACAACTTCTAATTATTTTTGATAAAGTAATCTGAAAAAAACACAAAACAAAATATTCAAACAAAACATGCATTAGTTCAAATCAAATACTTCAAAATACACACAACACACAAACAAAATCAAACAAATTAGCAAACAAAAACAATAACCAGAATTCAAACGATCACAGAAAATATCTATTATAATAATAGCGGTGATATTAGTAGCGGTAACACTCTTGAGTTTGAATAATAAAAAGAGAGGGAGACAGAACAGCAGTCTAACCCTAACCCATAGGGCCGCAGGACTGTAATTCACGTGCTGGCCCAATCACCTGCCAAGCGAGCAGATAGCAAAAATACTAAAGTAATATAAATGTGTCAACATCTAAAAACACACAAAAATCGGCCTGCATATACATACCGGAGAGCAGCAACGCAGTTTTCCCAACCCGTGAGGAGAGCGAGCGAGAGAGCGTCCACGGCAGCTAGAGACCAAAAAGCCATTCAGTTACTGGCCCAACAAGAGCTACCGGCGGCTAAAGCACAATGTAGCCAGCTTACCTTCCAATGCAGATGTATCCAGCTACAATGCAGGGAGCACACTTCAGCTCTGCAAGAGGACGCACGCAGCCAACACACAGCTGACTCTGCAAACAGAGTGGAGGCATGTGTAACGCCACTAACACTCGCCGTAACTTCATAGACGTTCGAAAGAATCCTGAAGCATAACCTACCATGCAATATTATCGTGTTGATCACAGATGGAGCAGTCACGCCACACCAAACAGCGATCACAGCATGACGCTGATTAGGGAAAGAAGGTGTAGCGCGCATCAGAAGCGCAGTCACCTGCCCATATATATAGCGGTGGGCGGCGCTGCCCAGTCATTACGCACTGATGGCTGAGTGAATTATTTATAATGATTTCAATGGGGGTCACATACCCCATCCTGTCACACATAGCACAACCCTCTCCTGGTCTAAGCTGTCAGTGAAACCACACCCTGCTCTGTATGAACACAGATACTATTGTTGTGAGCTACACTGCTACACAGAACAATATATATACACAATACATGAAAAAACTGGACATAATATCCTCTTAAGATTTGAAATGATATAACCTAAAAAAATGGGGGGGAGGGGGGTAGCTTATTCTGTTATCATTTGTGTAGTCATACAGTGGTATGCAAAACCCTGTAAATCTTCATGATTTTCCTTTATAAATCATTGGTTGTTTGAAAAAGACATTTCAGTTAAATATATCATATAGGAGACAAACACAGTGATAATTGAGACGTGAAATAAAGTTTATATAATTTACAGAAAGTGTGCAAGAATTATTCAAACAAAATGTATGATTTATAAAGGAAAATCATGAACATTTACAGGGGTGCCACTACCATACCACGCATACCACTGTTTTTCCATCATCTGTTTCTGTTGTTACATGAAAACAAAATATACTTTATATACTTAAGAGAGAAAGATCGAAGACAGATTTCTAATATCAAATCAGACACTAATGAAATACATTGTGGCTCTGTGGTGTAGTGTGGTCTGTTACTGTATGAGCTGATAATGTCCTAACTCACAACTCAAATCATTAGCATCACAGTCAATACTTCACACAAAGCTGTGTCATTCACACATGATTCAAGCACTTCAGCACGTTTGTGTTGTGTTGGAGCTAGTGGAAAAAAGCTTAGTGGGTGGTCGCTCATCTGTTTTCTCAGGTTATCTGGCAGTTCTGCTGGAAGACACTTGTGTCCCACTTCTGTTTGCCAGAGTGACAGTTTCCATGAGATGGTCCCCTGGGATGTATTCACTGGACCTGACTTTTTGGAAAACATGAGGAAACTCCTGGAAAAAGTGCCACTGTGCAATGTATTTGTGTGGACATGACCGTCATGTTTTGTTGCAGCAGCAGTGCCAGGTGTTCAACTTTTTGTCGTAAAAGACCATCACACATTGAAGGCGGCTATAATAAGCCACGGATGGCTCAAATACAGATACACAAAGATTTAGTGACATGAGAGATGTTGTGACAGTGAAAGGGACGTTCCTCTTCTGGGCTAGATTTCTACTCCTCAGACACTCATTTTTCTTCTCTTCACCAAACCACTTTCGGGTGACCATCTGGTCCAATACATCACCTTTAAGAATGACCACAGATGCCATGGAATTGCAGTAATCAGTGGACTTCAGGTGGACACATCAAAAATGTGCTATTTGGCTTCGTCTTGCTATCTCTGCATTTGTGGATGGACTCACATTGGATCTTGGATTGACCCCATGTCTTCTGTACCACATGTAGAGGGACACTAGATCCTTTTGATGTCTTAACAACAGCATACATACCATTTTTGGAATCTAAACATTCACAGTGTAAACTTGATGTTGAGGTTATTTCAATTGGATGTTCCGAATGTTTCCTTTGAATGTGAGGTTTCAAAATGTTTTTGTCGATTGATAATGCACAATGGGGGCAATTGACTAATATTAATTTGGCCTTGATCACATTGGCTGAAGTATTTGTTTGCTTGACAAAGGACGATTTGACCTCTGCGGCTGTTGCACTAGTGATGTCCACTTTAGTTGGTTCTTCTTCAATTGTGTTAAATTCTTCATTTGATGTAGCTGTCAGTATAGCATTGCCACCCTGCTCCACCACTTTCTCAGCACAAATGATCAGATGATCCAGAAACCTGTCACTCCTGGAAAATATGTCTTGGCAGGATGGACAGTGGAAATGAGCAAACTTGTTGCAATTAAGATTGCTCTTGGATATTGTTTGCTCTGGAAAGGAAAAAATAAATACATTTGTCAAATAGAAAAGTTTTTGTTTCCACATGTTGGTGGCGCATTAGTGAAAGTTACAGTAGCTAAATGTGTCAGTGGTCAAATAATACAACAGGGAATACCCTTGTGCTTCACTGTCCTTCTCTTGTGGCCCTCCAGATGTTTCTGGAGACTGTGAAGCTGGGTGAAAAATGTTAGGACTGCAGAATGGACAATGTATTCCATTGCAGCAGTATGTGCATTTTTTCAGATGTGGGGTGACACCTGTCACCTGAAAGCTGACGTGCCTGTTGATAGACTGGAATAACAGATTAGTAGAGTAAAGTTGGACAAGAAAATAAAAGTTAGTTTCAATATATTTAAATACTACCCATAACCTGCTATAGCCAAGATTATGTTCTCATTAAATTGATCCAGCTTTCAAAGTGATCTGGTTTTGTGTGGAATGGAGCTTTGTGTAGGCATGACTGCTTTGGTTTTAGATAAACACACTTGGGGATCTATCTAATCTTATTTTCATTTTTTTTGTCAATGTTATCTTAGTTATTTTATTTAATGTCAATTTTATTTAAGCTACAAAGTTTCCGTATCTCCTATCTCATTTTTTTTTTAGATAAAAATCACTTCCGTCAAACCACTTCCATTGTTTCGAGGTTTCGTGTGTAAATAAAGTTTTTAGAAAAAAAAGAAATCACTTCTGTTAAACCACTTTTGTCACACCAGGGTGTATTTGTCACACCATGGTGTTGGTCTCCGGGGCTGCAGCTGGGTACTATTGGCCCGTTCACCATTGTTCTTGTATCTCCAGTGGTGATGTTCTCGTCGTTGCTCAAATCTGACTTCCTGGTTTTTGACTCACCATTACTCTGCCTCAGGTCGCCACGTCTCCTGCCTCCTGAGAGCAACGGACACCATAGACTTCTCTGATTCCCCCAGAGCTATGGATTGCTACACTTCACTCAGCGCTTGGAACTTCTCCCTGCCCTCTCTACAACCAGTTAGTAAGTTCCAGTCTGGACCCTTCCCCCCATGCTAGCTCCCCTCTTAGCCTCACATCATTCTCTGTTATCTTCAATAAATATTGTTCATAAGTCTACTACCGTCTCCTCTGCATTGTCGGGTCCAAATATCTGTAAACCGTAACAGTTACACTACAAATCTGAAAGAGATTAAAACATAATATATATATATATATATATATATATATATATATATATATATTATTTTATTTAATATCCCTGAACCTGCCACACATTGTTTCAACAGGACACAGCCACACTTCACACATACACAGAACAAGAGGAAGATATTAAAAATCTTGTTCTCTCAGCTTCTGCCGTTAAGGTTCGCCACAGCAGATCATCTTGCCCTATCCCAAGAAAGACATGAAAAATAATGTACATATTATTAAAGAGAAGTTGAGGTGTGTAGATCGTTGATCCAAACGGACAAATTATGACGAGACTCTTCAAACAGTGCACAGACAAGTCATCCACATGCAAAGAGAAGATTAAAATCTAACCAAATAAAGAAATATGCAAACATATTATAAATGCACACATATTCAGAAATACAAGAATACAAAAACGAAATGTAGCCCTTATAAAACCACTGTTCTATACACCATAAATATTGCAGATCCTTTCTCAGTATTCACAGCTGTGATTGTACAGAAACATGTGCGCACTCCCTCTCAAGCCAGTTCATCCTCTGCATGCTTTAATGATAACTGCATTTATTAGGGTGTTTCACCTTTCTGTTCAATGTGGACTCACACTTTCCAGGGCATAATGACACAGTAATAACACATTATTACAGCTCACAGCAAACAGACAGGAAGGAGATTCCAGTGTCTCTCCAAGTCTGATGCATCATCTTATTCATCACACGCCTATGGTAGTCTTTAATGGCATAATGATAAAGCAAATGCAGAGTTTCTCCTCTTCACACATTATACATATATGTTAGGAAATGGTGGCTTAGAACATCTGAAGCAACTAACAACTGTGAAATCAAGAATGGTGGAGTCAGAAGAACCAAGAAGAGTTTTGCTACAGTCTTCTGTTCAGGTTTGTCAAAAAATGGCTTGATAAACACAAGCTATACTTAGCCATAGTTAGCAATATAAAAACACTTACAGTGATTTACCGTTCACTGGTGAGTAACTACACCTGCTCCTCCACTACTATCTGGTTTGCAAGCTACAGTGTTATGCAAAAGTTTGGGCACCCATTTACATTTTCATGATTTTCCTTTAGAAATCATTGGTTGTTTGGATAACAAATTTCAGTTAAATATATCATATAGGAGACAAAAACAGTGCTATTTGAGAAGTGAAATAAAGTTTATATGATTTACATAATTAATGTGTAATAATTACATAACATAATAATTATTTAAACACAATAAGGCATGTGCATAACTTTAAGCACCCTTGTCATTTTATTGATTTCAATACCTTTAGCACTAATTATTGGAACTCACAATTGGTTTAGTAACCTCAGTGACCCTTGACCTCCATACACAGGTGAATCCAATCATGAGTAAGGGTATTTAAGGAGGCCAATTGTAAGTGTTTCTCCTCTTTGCATCTTCTCTGAAGAGTGGCAACATGGGAGCCTCAAAACAACTCTCAAATGACCTGAAAACAATGATTGTTCAACATCATGGTTTAGGAGGAAGGAAGGATACAGAAAGCTATCTCAGATTTAAGCTCTCAGTTTCAACTGTGAGGAACATTGTAAGGAATTGGAAGACCACAGGCACAGTTCTAGTTAAGGCCTGAAGTGGCAGACCAAGAAAAATCTCAGATAAGCAGAGGCCAAGGATGGTGAGAACAGTCACAGTCAACCTACAGACCAGCTCCAAAGACCTACAACATCATCTTGCTGCAGATGGTGTCACTGTGCATCGTTCAACTATGCAGCGCACTTTACACAAGGAGATGCTGTATGGAAGAGTTATGCAGAAAAAGTATTTTCTCTGCACCCATCACAAACGGAGTCCCTTGAGGTATGCTAAAGCACATTTGGACAAGCCAGCTTCATTTTGGAATAAGGTGCTGTGGACTGATGAAACTAAAATAGAGTTATTTGGACAAAACAAGGGGCGTTATGCATGGAGGAAAAGTACACAGCATTCCAAGAAAAACACTTGCTACCTACAGTAAAATTTGGCCGCGGTTCCATCATGCTGTGGGGCTGTGTGGCCAGTGCAAGTTGAGGGTCGCATGGATCCCACTCATTATCAGCAGATTCTGGAGAACAATGTTCAGGAATCAGTGACAAAGGTGAAGTTGTGCCGGGGCTGGATCTTTTAACAAGACAACGACCCTCAACACTGCTCAAAATCTACTAAGGCATTCATGCAGAGGAACAAATACAACGTTGTGGAATGGTCATCTCAGTCTCCAGACTTGAATATTATTGAACATTTTTGGTGTGATTTAAAGCTGTCCATGCTCATCAAACCTGACTGAACTGGAGATGTTTAGCAAAGAAGAATGGTCCAAAATACCTTCCGCCAGAATCCAGACTCTAATTGGAAGCTATAGGAAGTGTTAAGAGGCTGTTATTTCTGCAAACTTTTGCACATGCCTAATTTTGATATATAAATAATTATTGCACACTTTCTGTAAATCATATAAACTTTATTTGATTTTATCAAATATCACTGTGTAAAATTTCTTATGCAAACGACCAATGATTTATAAAGGAAAATCATGAAAATTTACAGGGGTGATGAAACTTTTGCATACCATTGTATCTGACATGTCTTTGTCCTGAACATGTGTTTCACCATGATGTAAAAACACAGAGAAAAAACTTTACCTAAAATTGCTATAGATATAAATATATGTATCAAGAAGAAGAGCAGACTGATGTGAGGCTCCAGTACCACTGATAGAGAGAGAGGGAGACAGAGAGCAGGATTGAAGCTAAGCTCTGTGTTTGTGTTCGTTAATATGTAACAAAAATGATAAAAATGTTGCTCTACGTATGTGTTAAACCAGTGGTTTGACCCCTCTCTGTTAATGTTTATAATCTCTACTAACACTGAAGAACACTGGTGTTCACCTGCTTTGGTCCCCAAACACACACCTCTGTTCTACACAAGTATGTTAATAAGCTGTTTAAACACTGACACAATGCTACATTCAGCTCCTATGGGTCCACACTAAAGTGCGCTGTGTGTGTGTGTGTGTGTGTGTGTGTGTGTGTGTGTGTGTGTGTGTGTGTGTGTGTGTGTGTGTGTGTGTGTGTGTGTGTGAGAGAGAGAGAGGGGGCTGAACATTTTAAATGATTTGAAACCGATTTTGTTAAACTTAGTTATTCAGTTTTTCATCACAATTTTCATCACTTTTTTTAGACTGGAATCATTTATTTACTGTAGCTCTCATTGTTGTGTATGTTGTTGCGGCACGTCTTTAATGTCTTAAAATGGCAAAGCTCCTTATGGAAATACAGTTGCATGTTGATAGAAACAAATCCCCAGTGTTTCTTTCATGCCCACTGTTTGATATTCTCTCTTTTTCTACTCTTTCATCCTCCCTTCTCTCATACTTGCACCCCCATTCTTCCACTCATCTCTGTTTGTTCTGATAACGAGCACAGAAGCACACACTGATGCCCACAGAGAGAGAGAGGGAGAGTAAGAGAGAGGCAGAGAGCAAAAAAGGAAAAGGTGGAGAGAGAGAGATAACACTCGGTTTTCGTAGGAGACTCCTTTTGTTTCACTTTTGCCATAATGGGCTATTTGTGTACGACAATCTCACTCCAACACCTCGCCTCTGATGCCTGGTTTATTTAATTATGCAGCGTGTACTCCCAGTAATCGTGTGTGTGTGTGTGGGGGGGGGGGGGGGGGGGTGAGTGAGAGAGAGAGAGAGAGTGCGTGTGCATTTGTTTAAAAGTGTGCCAGTTTGTGGCTGTGTGTTTTTTTCCAAATATGTGGGAGGCCATCTCCCGTGCCTCTCATCTGTCAGCTCAGCAGGGTTGCTATGGGAACGACAGAGGGCCCAAAGAAGTAATGAAGATGCTCTGAATTATAGCAGCATGACCTTGAAAAAAACACACACAGCAGCGAGCTGACAGCAAGGTAAATGAACAAGATGTTTTGTTGATGCTCCTTTGCAGATTTTACACATTTGAACTGCTCTTAAATTGCCTGTCAACAGCCCTTTCTCTTTTTTTTGGTGAGCTGTTCAGTCAACACCAGGTGCAGGTGCTTTCTGCTCATAGTCACAATCCAACCATGAGCTGAGGTCCTGTTTGATAGTGCAAGTATTAACACACAGCTTTCAATCAGAAGCTGATGGAGAGGCATGGAGGCCAGGTGGAGGCTCTTTCTAGGAAATTATAATAATAATGCCATATGCTGTGTGTGTACATGCTGTCAGAACAAATGAGGAAAAGAGGTCAGGGGAAGGACCGTGTTTAATTATTAAAGGGATACTTCAGTTGAGAAGATGAATGTCTATTAAAACTAGGTCATGTATGTAGTAGAAATGTGAAATAATATTTGAAGCAAGTGTCTTCTTGGCTGAGAAGGGCAGAAAAATGTATTTATCGCTCATGTACACGAATGACAACAACTCCCAGAATGCACAGCGCTCGCTTCCTGCAAGAGTTCACACTCCCGTGTCCATGAGCATACAGCGTGACTTGTCTAAAGACACAAATTCCCCGAGGGGAATTAGTTGGCGGATACATTATGGACCTGCAAGTTACACAGGGTTGTGACACAGGGTTGTGACACAGGGTGTCTATGCGGCTAAATTATACCGGGACGTGTAGTAAAAGCAACGAAAGGACAAGCAGTAAGTTCCCATTATTTGCTAAGCTTCTTTGGAGTTTTTGAGAAGACACCGAAGACAACAAACCTGGAAACAGAGGGTTCACAGTCTCCATTTCCAGCAGGAAGACGTCACTGAGAGGTAAGACTGACGCTAATATTCCACTCTATTTCTGCTCATAGTATCTTAGTATACGATGTGATATAGTTGTCGGCAGTGAAGCGACAACGTTGTAAAAGTAACGTTTGACAGACGATTACACACACGTTATATACACGTAATCTGTTAGCAGAGTAAAGTCACCTTGCTTTCGCGGGACAATAATGTCAGTGTTATTCAAATGTTTTATTGTTATTCATGTTTGTTCAAGACGCCTATATAGACAACATTATAATGTTCACAGCTCACCCAGTTGTTATATTTTGCTGAAAGGTTTGTTTTCCTAAAAAAAAAAGGAAAATCTTCGTTCATATTTTTTGTGTAAATGTATTCCTTGTCCTTTACAGTTGAAGCCTGGTTTAATCAAGTCTTGGAGAAACTCTTCACGGCATCCAGCTCTGCTCCTCTTCACCACTGTGATTCCTCCAGCTGTCCCACATCAGATTCTGACACCACTCTAAACGTTTCATTATTTATTTTTTGATGGCATATTGTGTTAGACATGCTTTTAGATTTGGATCCTTGTTGATTTTAATTTTTACTCTTGAATATGATGGTAAAACATTTTCCTTTGTCAATAATAAAATAATTTTCATCCACTGGGCCGACGCCCGCTATCCCCGTTGCCCGTCCGGCCGAGTGGCGGCTCCAGACGCTGCGGCTCGCTCCGGTCGGACCAAGTTGCTCCAGATCCGGCCAGTGCCAGGCCAAAGTGTGTGCAGCTCCGCTCCACTGCGGCCTGGCTCTGGCTACACTCGACCAGAGCTGCTAGCCAGAGCCCGCGGCTGCACATTCAAGTGCCCACAAAAAGTTCTCCAGGTACCCGGTTCCGGCCGTGGGCACCGCCAAAAAGCAGGTCTTTTTCCTCGCAGCCATATCAGTTTGAAAACTACATTCTGTCGTTATCTTCTCAGTTTACAAGGTCAAATTAAAGAGAGCCAGAGCTGATGGTAACTTTTAGCAAAGATGGCGGACACTGTGTTTACATTCTGGGAATGAAGTCTCGTCCATTCTGGGAAATCTCGTCCCCCTTTGGGTGAGTCAAAAAAGTTCTGCTTCATGAGTCGGCAGATGTTCTTTTTCATCTGCTGACTCATGTTTTTAGTCTTTTTAGTGAAACATTCACAGTCTCTGACTGTTTTTATTCTTGGTGTTGGAAAAACAGCATGAGCAGCAACAACAACTCCATCCACTGGGCCAGAGGAGGGGTGCATCCCTGATGTAGAATAAAATATCCAGCACAGTGCTCTCGGAGTATTTGTACTTCGTTACATTCCACCACTGCATTTGGTTGGTTTTGAAGGGCAGAAAATGGGGTGGGTGGGGAGTCGAGGGTAATTATATTTGTGTATAAGGCTGGAAAGAAGACAAGAGTTACACTGACCTGTAATAAATCAATCCAATCTACACCGACTCAATATTTGACAGTCTTTTCTGACTGAAAAGTCAAGTTTGTAGCTGCTCACTCTCCCATACCAAAGTTCCGAGAGAAAATGTTTTTTTTTTCATGTCATGGGGACATGGGAGCTGACAGATTTATTAAAAGGTAACTGTGGAGCCTTGATTTAAAAGGAGTCTTAGCTCAGGGCTTCAGGAAGTAAAGCTTGCTTTGCCTATTCTGTTGTTATGCTCCTGGAATTCAATTAAAGTTATCTTAAAGCTGATGAGTGTTGTGCTCATAGCTTTCTGTTGCCCCAAGATTCCAAATAAAGAGAAATCAGTTGTTACGGGTACTGCACTGTAGATCTAGTGCAGTGCCCGTAGGAAGTATGTATTCCTATAGTGGGAGCTGAAGAAGATTTTTCAGTTATGGTAATGCATGATAAGTAAAGTAAAGGCAACATAATACAAACTCTGGCGTGGCCTACAGTCACAACAGCTAGCTATGCTAATTGAAATTTTTTTTAAATTGCGTTGTGTGTAATGAGGTTGCACAGTGTTTGTATTATGTTAGCCCTCCATGAATGCTAATCGTAGCCTCCTTTGGAAACAGGTTTCACCAGGTTAGCCGCAAAGTAGTATGCTAATGAAAAATGGGCTTGCGTATTGGTGAATGGACACCTCGTCCGTTCAGTATAACACCATGTTCTGCGGTGACCCATGTGAAAATGTCTCACCCACCGTGAGGACAGCCTCTTCACTCCCAACTCCCTGCTCCAGACAGCACAGCTGCTGCTGATGAGCCGCTGCCTGCCTGGTGTAGCGTGATAAATCAGCGAAAATGAAAAATTCTTAAAAAAAATGTGAAAATCAAGGATACACATGGGCCCATGCTCAACCCACATCCAAAGTCTTAGGGCGATCTGACTGACAGTCAGCAGGATATGCCTGTCACAGACACACAGACAGACAGACCGACACAACTTGCTTTATAGATAGAGACTAGGGGCCTCATGTACAAAGACTTGCGTGGTTTTCCTACTAAATCTTGGCGTACGCCAAAACCCAGAAACTGTCGTACGCTCAAAGAAATTCAGATGTATCAAAGTGTGCGTACGCATGGATCCAAGCACGTTTCCTTTGTACATCCCAAATCAACGTGGAATTGAGCGCACATGCAGAGGTGCCAAACTCCTCCCTGTCCACGCCCCATTTACATATGCAAATCAATTTAAATAGGCCCTGAGATTCACCTCTTTGATCAAATAACGCACTGAACAAAGAAAAGTAAAGGAATTTCACACAGCCTGAGCAAGAGATTCAAGAGTGAATGAAAAAAGTGAATGAAAACGCGCAGGAAGATTTTGTTTGACACCCTGTCAACAGGGATAAATGTGACAAAAAAAAAGTGAGTGGGAGCGTGTTTGTGAGTCTGTGGGATCAGAGCAGCGCACACACACACACACACGCACGCACACACACACACACTACACTCACAATACACATCGCTTGTGCGTAAAGATGGCAGGACATTAAACACTTTGACTCATGTTTAATTTATTTTATTTTATTTCTCACAATTAAAGAATGCAGAAGTGCGCCGCGGCTGACATTTGCAACTTTACGCCCGCTTTCACTGACATGAATACTGAACACAGAGAGACAATCAGGGGCTTGTTAGAAAGCTCTGTAGCTCTAATTTCACCAGCAGAAAAAAGCAAAGTAAACCAAAAACATGATATGTGAATGCGCACATGCCCAAATGTGCATGGCGCTGGTTTTCATCATACGGGACAATTAAAATAATAAACTATTTACTCACCCAGAAGCCACCCATCGCGCACTGTTCCAGCCTCCAGCCTGTTCAATTTGCGCATCACATACGATTTGAACATTGATGGAATGAAAATGTTTCCTATTAACGTAAACGCATTCTGTGACGGCGCTTTTATAGCGATGTGTGTGCAGTCAATAGCTCCGATTACATTAGGGAAACCGGCTCTCGCTGAAAATTGCGCTTTAATGTTGGCCTGTTTAACAGCATTGTATGGGAGTGTGATGTACCTGGATGACATTCGGATGATTCCATCCCACACAGCTGGCATGGCTCGGCTCAGGGTTGACTGGCTCACTCCTGACCGCATCGGCTTATGAGCCAATTATCATTGTTTGAAAGTAAATCCTCGCGTTCCCTAAATACTCGCTCACGTCAGATTGTTCATAAGTGTGTCTCTGATGTGCGCATCACTCTGATGAGCACATCACTCTGATGACTACATGTTTTCACATTATTAACAGTTTCCCAGCATCACCACTAAGTGTCGCCAAAGGAACAATAGCTGGAGAAACGGGCGTACGCCAGCCATGAAGTTGGCGTGGGCACCGCACATTTCCACGGTCATTTCACGTTTCATACATCTGAACGTGAGCGTGGAAAAGGACGTACGCCACGTTTTTGTGCGTACGCAACCTTCGTACATGAGGCCCAAGGTCTGTACACCACCATTCATTCCACCACAGCCATGATAATCTACAGTTCAGAGGCCGACAGCACTGGATGAAAGACGCCCAGCCAATGTAAAAACCGCAGCCAAACTACCACCTGCTATTTAGTGTGAGGATAAAGGTGACCCCTGTTAAACAACAGATTGCAGCTAGCGTGTCCATCTGAAATTCAGACATCACCTGCAACAAAGCCCCTGAGCTCTGGTAGATGATGTCACGCAACAAAGATAATGCGAATGTGGCAGCCAACATCACTGTTCGCAGCATATAGATCTGGCAAATGAAGATGGTGGATAAATGTTGTGAGCCAGAATGTTGAAAATGTCAGACACAGACTGAAGAGAGAACATTTTACTGGATCACCAACGATTCTTAGGTTGATCACTGAAAAACATTCAAAGTGAGTGTAGAGGACAGTGATGGGAGTCATGGGAGACAACTGATTCCTCTTGTCAAGTGATCACTTCATATGAGCTACTGTCATTATGCTTAAATTCACATCCAGATTCACAGCTGACAGTTTAAGGGCAAAACTTAAGGGCCACAGTTTTCCCTTCAGATCCCTATCCAGATCTACTTGCTGTAGATCTGAATGTGAACTTCCATATCATCACAGACTCCAACACTAATTGAAGTAAATATCTTTATATCTATGTCTATTTCATATGCTTTTATTGTGAAGTGTAAGTGTTCTCTGGAGTAGAATGAGGGAAAGTTTACC
Source organism: Microchirus variegatus (assembly GCF_963457635.1). Taxonomy (NCBI): domain Eukaryota; kingdom Metazoa; phylum Chordata; class Actinopteri; order Pleuronectiformes; family Soleidae; genus Microchirus; species Microchirus variegatus. Next base: position 8,858,385 of record NC_139804.1, on the reverse strand, counting down.
AGAAAGTTGAAGATTTAATGCTGAAGCTCTGGAATAATGTTCTGGTTGTTAATATTGTTGGGGATCAATAATAGTGGCAATAATTTGATTGATAAAAATAAAAGTAATACATATAAATTAATTAATTTTAATTGATAAAACTTTAGATCTGGGCACCACCCTGAAATCAGGGAAAATACAATCTATGCCTTTAAAATCCATCTGAATAATCACTGTAATTGACTATAATATCAAAGATAACCCAATTGTACAGTAATGAAGGTATGAATCTGAGCACTGACTCCCTCAACCCGTTCCTTCAAGTGAACAAAAGTAACAATTTATTAAATCAAAAACAAAAATCAGTTAAAGGCGCCATCTGTTACAATGTGGCCAAAAACAGTTACTACACCAAAATCAAAACACTGCAGCGAGTTGTACCCCCCTCCCCTCCAGAGTCGAGGTTGCCAGAGCGGCGTGTCCTCCATCAGCGATGAGAGAGGAGTGACTATGGCGAGCGTTTATCATAAATGAGTGGCTCTAACAATTCTGTTCTCTCAGTAAAGATCAAGATGTATTATAATTAGGGCTGTCAGAAGATTAAAATTTTTAATCAGATTAATCACAGGGTAGCTGTGGATTAATCACAATTAATCACGATTAATTGCCATTTGTAAATAAAGTATGTGAAAATATAAATGTAAAGAACAATAAAATACTGTAAATAACTTTAAAAAAAAAAAAAACCTATACAAACTTAGTAAAAATTAAACAATACATTGTAAAGAACCCACATTATAAAACAATATAAATATATAGAAACAATTAAATACTGTAAATAACTGAAAAAAGTATACATTCTACTGTAAATAACTCACATTATAAATAAAATATTAAGTATAGAAGTTTTCTTGGGGGTACTAAACCCGCAGCAGGAAATTCCTCATCAGCACCTTTTAACCCATTAAGGCCTGAAGCACCTGGAAAAAATGTCTCTAAAACCTGAGCTTCAAAGCCGAATAAATAACTGATTTCTCAGCCTCTGTAGCAGATATAGGAACACAATTAAAAAATATTTGAGAGCTTACACCTGTGGCTTTCCTGTGAAATTTAGTTTATTTAGATACAAAAATGTAAAAGTAAAGTGAATAACTATTTTCAATTAAAAAACAGTAAGAAAATAAAGTAATATCAACTTGTGTCAGTGCCTTCATTTAGTCCTGATGGACTGTGAAGAACAAGAACAGCATGTAATGACTGTAACAGTCTGCTTCACATATTATTATTATTTATAGGTATTTATCGTCATTATCGCCGACCTCGTCGTCTCAACCATAATTATATCTTAACCATAAATCCCGGTCGATTTGTTCAGCGCGTTCGAAATTATCAGCGATGACGTCATCGAAGACGAGAAACTCCTCAAAATCACTGCCTTCAGAAATCTCTCCGCTGTCAAAGTCCTCCATGTTCGAGCGAAGAAATTTCAAAACAATGTCGCGAGGAACCATTTTACCCCCCCGACAATTGACGTATCCGCTTTACCGGTGTCTATCAGCTCGGGGCCCCAAGCAGTTGCCCGCCGCCTTGCCTGTTCATAAACTGCACGTCTACCCAGCGGAATGAAAGTGAGAAAGTGCGTTAATGCGTTAAAAAAATTAACGCGTTAATTCCACAAATTAATCATTCTGCGTTAACGCGTTAATTTTGACAGCCCTAATTATAATGTATGGTAACATTAGCTGTTGACTAGGGAATAACGTTATACATGATGTTTGACAGAACTGTCCTTCATTTTTGTATTTTATAATGTTACGCAATTTATGCAAAGACCTAAAGAGGACTCGAATTTGGCTAAGTCTCCCTCAGTTCCTTCAGATTTCTAAACTGTTTCCTCAGTTTTGGAAATCCGTTGTGGCAGTGAAGGCAGCGGCTGCTGGAGGGAAGGCTCACCGGTTGAGCACCGGTTCCATTTAAAGTAAGAAAGAAATGTCACCGACTTTTCGGTGGAACTTTTTGACAAACAGCAAAGTAAAAGGTTGTTTATGTCTTGTGCCGTTTCTGTCTGGATGCGGCCTGAAACTGTCCTCAGCTGATTAGCAGCAATTTAATGAAATGTACAGTAATACAGCATAATGTAAAACCCCCAAACCTACCTACTAGGTGGGCACCTGACCCCGCCTCATCTAGGGGGGCTGTGCCCATCGGTGGCCTACCCCTCTGGTTGTGGTCATGGGACGGACCCCCGCCCCCCCCTTGGGCAGGGATCTGGGCGGGGTCGGGGCACATGGCTCTGCCAGTCAGGAAGCTGGCATCCTACGGGGGGGTTGCTCTTGCCCACCTCTATATCCCTCCAGGTAATTTTATCGCATCATAGACAGCAGAGTCTGGTCGGTGAGGGAACACGTTGACGTCCACTGTCTGCCAGCAGTGGGGCGTCCGTGTCACGCCTTCCCCCTCCATTTTAATTACACACTAGTTTCCAACATACCTCATATCCCATACCCCATATCACACACACACACCACCAAGTCATCCCTGGAGGGCAGGGGCTGGGGGTTGGGCATGAGTACTCTCCTGGTTACCTGACCCCTGCTCACTCCTCGCTCGAGTTAGGGGCTGGCTGTTTGGGTGGGGGGCGTACGGTGGCTTGGGGGTATCACTGGATGTGGGGGGATCGGGTCGCATTCGCTCGGCTGGGGGGGGACTGGGGGGCATTGCTGCTGTCCATCACGGCGCACCTCCCAGAAGGTGCAGTGGTGGGCGGTCGACTGCTTACCCAGCGGGGGCATGGCGGTCCCTCGGACCTCTGCCCCCGCCTATGCTTGGGAACTCTGTCCTGGACTGGCTTGGGGGCCTTCCCGTCTTCCATCTTTGGGGACCCCCTGGCTCAGAGTCCTCCTGGGGATAGGGGACGTGCGGTCGGTCTCTGGTGGGTGGCAGGGGTGGTTGTGGAGGGCTCTGGCCTGCTTTCCCGGTGGGCGGTCTGGGGTCTGGGTGGGCTTCTGCGGGGTGGATGCATGGCTTTCCTGGGGAGCAGTGGCCGCGGGCTCCTCCTGCCCTGCACGACCGCTGGGTGTCCCGGGCGTCGGGGTCCTTATTGGCTCGCTGCTGGGGGTTGGTCGGACAATGGCTCGGTCCCCCACTTAGATTCCAACCACATCTAATGACAACACCTGCACATTTACACACGTGCACATTCACACACAGAAAAATGATGAGTTAAAAATAACCCAACTTGGGTTGTTAAGTAACCCAGTGCTGGGTCACTATTGCACCGGCCCAACAGTAGTTGATTTGACCCAGCAAGACGGGTTGGTCCATTTTAACCCAACACATGAGTTAAATATTTTACCCACATGCTGGGTCAAATTAACTACAATAATGGGTTGTTTCAACTACATATATTTGTTATATACTCTGCCCAAATGCTGGGTCAAATTAACTACAATAATGGGTTGTTTCAACTACATATATGTGTCCAGCCATGGCAAAAGCGTTCACAAGTCTACTTTGGGACATTTGGAGTTATTTACTTATTTAGTTCCGAAAGTGTGATTTCTAAGCTTTCCAACAATGTCAAACACATGTCCATCTGATAATTTTTGAAGAAGATGTGGCCATTTGAATGTAGGCACTCCTCAAACTGCTTTAGGGAGAAATTCAGCCTGAAAGATTTTGACCTTCTTGAGGAGCCAGGCCAGTAGCTGCTCATTTGCATCACATTAACATGGTCACAACCCCCCACCCAGTCTAGCTGTCAGTGACATCTGATGTCTGTTAGCCCACAGGACAGAAACAATGTAGCAGTTTGAAAACAAAGGAATGAATGTAGTTCATGTCAATGTAGTCTTATTTGCTGTAAGTACTTCAGTGGACTGATAAGAATCAGAATTTACTTTATTGATCCCCAGAGGGAAATTCTTCTGTTACAAAAAGCACTTGAATAAAAATGAGAAACAAGAAAGGTGAAAGATAGATACATACTTCAAATATCAAATAAAATATATCTAAGTGTGTGAAGGAGAGTTTTTCCAGACCATGGACTATATTATCATCTTCAATACCAGTTCCTCCCCCACAATGTGGCTGTACCCACTCTGTCCATCACAGTTGATATGCGGACTAAATGATGACATCACAAACGCACCCTCTTCTGCTTACTCTTCTGTGCTGTAACCTTTGGTGCTGGGCATGTGAAGTACTTTGCCTCATCAGAACAAAAAGGCCTGATTTTTTCAAAAAGATACGTCTGCCTGTCCATGGTCAGTCCAGGTGGGGCCAGGACAGGAAGACTGTCAACAGGGGACAGAACTCCTGGGTTGCGCAGTAGCTGAAACTCGATAGGCTCTGCATCACTGTGAGTTTGAGCAAGCATCACACCTGGTCTGTTGGCATCAAAGCTGTGACAGAATAGAAGCACACAACAGGATATTTAAAACATGGCTCACTGTTCACATGGAACACTATCATGTCCATTTGTGATTTTTTTATTCATAAAATGCAGAATTTTGAATATAAATACCTAAAGTTCTGATAACTCTTGATCTCTTGTTCTGCTTTAGTTTTTGAGATATTAAACATTATTTCAAAATGGGGCGCGCGCGCGCGTGCCCGCGCCACACAGAGCGAGCCTCTTCAGCACTCGGTAGGTGAGGAAGAGGAGGATGAAGCAGAACCAGCCAGATTTGTCCAAATGAGCTGAAAATGGTCTCATTTGTTTGGGCTTCGTTTGTGCTGCTTAGTGCTGCAAAAAGTTTCGTTTGTGCTGCTTTAGTTTTTCAGATATTAATAAATCTATATTGTCACGCAGCCCCCCATATCCTCCAAATCAGCTGAAAATGGGCTCATTTGTTTGGGCTTCGTTTGTGCTGGTTTGTGCTGCAAAAAGTTTTGTTTGTGCTGCTTTAGTTTATGAAATATTAATATATCTATATTGTCACGCAGCCCCCCATATCCTCCAAATCAGCTGCAAATGGTTTCATTTGTTTGGGCTTCGTTTGTGCTGCTTAGTGCTGCAAAAAGTTTCGTTTGTGCTGCTTTAGTTTTTCAGATATTAATAAATCTATATTGTCACGCAGCCCCCCATATCCTCCAAATCAGCTGAAAATGGGCTCATTTGTTTGGGCTTCGTTTGTGCTGGTTTGTGCTGCAAAAAGTTTTGTTTGTGTTGCTTTAGTTTATGAAATATTAATATATCTATATTGTCACGCGGCCCCCCATATTGTCCAAATGAGCTGAAAATGGTCTCATTTGTTTGTGCTTCGCTTGTGCTGCTTAGTGCTGCAAAAAGTTTCGTTTGTGCTGCTTTAGTTTATGAAATATTAATATATCTATATTGTCACGCAGCCATATCGTCCAAATCAGCTGAAAATGGTCTCATTTGTTCGTGCTTCGTTTGTGCTGCTTTACTTTACAGTACTGGGGTTAATATTAACCGTTTTCCGGGGTTTTAATTTTTTTTGGACCTCCAGGCTCCACACCGGGACTTCCCCGGAGGTCTACCCGGCCCAGGGTGCCCCTGTCCCGGCCACAGCCACCGCCACACACCGCCCCTAAATCCTGGAAGTCAACACTTTGACCTTTTTTCAAATGACGTTTCGGTCAACGTCACACCTGTTTGTGATTCGTTTTTGTGCCGTCTTTTGGACCCTGGGGTCTTCCGTCAGGTGTGACGTTGACCGAAACGTCACTTACCATCAAAGACCAAACTTGTGTGACAAAGTGTTGACTTCCAGGGTTTAGGAGCGGTGTGTGGCAGTGTCTGTGGCCGGTCTGGGGGTCCCCTGGGGCGGGTAAGCGTCTGTGAAAGCCTGGGTGTGGAGCTCCAGGAGTTAGTGAAAAAATGTCAAAGTGTTGACTTCCAGGATTTGCAGCACTAAGCAGCACAAACGAAGCCGAAACAAACGAGACCATTTTCAGCTCATTTGGACGATATGGGGGGCTGGATATAAACATGTTAATAACTCAAAAACTAAGGCAGCACAAACGAAAATGTTTGCTGCACAAACCTGCACAAACGAAGCACAATCGATTACAAGTATTTTGAAATGGTTTTATTGGGGGTGGGGGGCCAACTTCACGGAGCTGCGAGAGCTGGCGTGTACGTGTGTTCGCGAGCGCGTGTATGTGTGTTCGCGAGCGCGTGTATGTGTGTTCGCGAGCGCGCGTATGTGTGTGTGCGCGAGCGCGTGTATGTGTGTTCGCGAGCGCGCGTATGTGTGTGTGTGCGCGAGCGCGCGTATGTGTGTGTGCGCGAGCGCGCGTATGTGTGTGTGTGCGCGAGTATGTGTATTTTTGTGAGTGATAAACTTTACATGACTTAGGGATAGACGTTCTGATACCATTTTTGCCTCCATCCTTGTGTGCTTCCATGATAGCGGCTAAATGGCTAGCTACGTTGTTATCTAAATCAACTAGCCTCGACAACATAACGATAGTGTCTTTGTATTGCTTACATATAATTGTCTTTATATTTCCTTAATATGAAACGCAACACAGAGTGTGAATTAGATATGTAGTGTGTACAAACCTTTTGTTCCCGTTTTCGTTCCTCGTCAGGTTCTCCCGCCGGTGGTGATTCGAGGTTTTCAGAGGTAGGTGTGTGCGTCACATTCTGCCGACGTGATGACGTTCGACGCACAAACAACCCAGCGACTGGGTTGATGAATTTTGACCCAGCGCATGAGTTAAAATAACCCATAATGGGTAAAACATTTCATAACCCAGCGGTTGGGTTGATGAAATAACCCAGCAGTTTTTAGGGAGCATGCTCTCTCACACACACACCCCGCTACACTATAAGATAAAACTGAACTGATATAGCTGTTGTAAACCTGGACTGGCCCACTCCACTAACTTCAGGGCGCTCAAAAAAATTGGGCCCTGGGCAGTTGCCCACATTGCCCATAGCAAAAACCGGCCCTGAATCATATTATAGTGCTGGAAACAAATATTGTATATATAGTTCTATGGTACAGCAGAGTAACATTACAATGCAGTAAGGTAAGGCAACACATGATGCTGGTGAATGGGTTGTAATATTTACTCTAAAAGTCTGTTTTACAGACTCTCTACAGTCTATATTCTGACCCCAATTATCGCTCCAGTTGACCTGGTGTAAAATAAATCTTGCAGCGTGCCCAGTAATGTAGCTGTAAGTTCTGACAAACTTGAGGCCCTTAGAAAATAATATTGCTGTTGAAAAAGCATATTCAATGAGCTGCAAAGTTGTTCAGTGTTCATTGAGACTGTTTGAGTGTGTGTCCACAACTACAAAGGAAAAGAGGGAGAGAGAGAGATGGTGCTGTAATCAGGCTAGGTCTCCAGAGGGCAGAAAGCAGTGCAGACAGCCGGTGGCACATATCTTCAGAGCTGGATTTGTGGGCCACATTCCCTCATTCTGGCTTTAAAAAAAACTAACAAGGGGGTTAGGGAGTTTGGAATAGTACATGGGGATGATGGCAGCAATTATTTACAAGGCAATGAGAGAGATTAAAGATGAGTAAGGGAGGTTTAAAAGACTAATGGCGCTTTTCCACAAAACAGTTCAAGCACGCCACGGTTCGGCACGGTTTGGTATGGATTTCCATTACTATAGTACCACCTTAAAGTGGGTGGAGTCATCATTGTATGGCTGAATGAAACTGCCATGACTTAACAATAAATAAATGTAAAGCATTTATTTATCTATGTAATTATTCCTGTTTTTACTTATTTATTGATATGTCAGGTTTCATCCTCCATACATTAGGGCTGCAGCTATCAAATAATTTTTCTAATCGAGTATTCCACTAATTTTGAATGTAACTGTCTATATTTTGCTGACACAATGACGTATGATGCCTCATATATTATTTTAAATGCATGCAAATGTGTTACACTTTACTGCACACCAACAATGAAATATTATGATGAGGTTTGCTGCCTTATAGATGTATCCATATGAACTTCACATTACTTAAAGCATACACCGATACTTCATAGCAACCTATGAGTCCTTATAACAGTTAATTATTGAGGTGTGTGTATAGAGGTGTATAAGTACTCATAATGTATTATAAGCCCCAAGTCTTTTTTTAAGAAGCAAAAAAATATATTGATTTAATCATTCAAAAATATATTATATATTTTATTGTTTGATAATACACTTGTTCTTTCTGCTCCCTGGTTTGTTTTGGAGTGTCCGCTCAATGGAATGGAAGTTGTCAGGGGCTTGGAGTCGCTGTCCGTCTAGAACTCTTCCCCCAAGTTTTCCCTGCCAACATCTGACATAATAACTGTCATTTATTGATTTAACGTTTGCCAGATTATGAACATTAGATACTTACAAATATTTATCCAAAAAACATGGCGCAAAGAACATTTTCTTAAAAAAACTATTGACACAAATCTAATTCCATACATCACACAGCACCAATATTGGGACAGACCGGTAAGTTACTGAAGTTTTGCAGACTGATGCTTATGTGGACTGAAAACAGCTGGAGTTCACCACACTTTGGTTTCACAACAATAAACCATGAATGACGTGACTCTCAGGCTCTATACATATGTATGTGACAGTATTGAAATGAATACAACACGTGTCCGTTCATCCTATCATACAGGTCTATGATCTATTCATTAACAATATACACAAGTAAAATCTTAGAAACATGTCCTTATACAGAGGAGCATTTCATCGTCACTAGAAACTACATACTTCCTCCTCTGAATGTGGCTCTATGTCTGTAGATAAATATGAAAAAACACAAACACAAACCACAACAATCTGCAGTGTCATCTATAAAGTCCAGTCCACTGCTTTCTGGTCACTTGCATGTCGGAGGTTCTTGCGAGAGTTCTCGATAATTCAGAAAAAAAAATACTCAGACAAAAGGAAAATAATTACTCAGAAAATGATGAAAAAAAATTAGACAGAAAAACAGGGAAAACAAATATTTAAAAAAATCAAACCGAAAATTAATTATTGAGAAAAACAGGAGTTTTTTGTTTTTTTTAAGTGAATGCAATACGCTTCCGTAGAATATGGCCTTGCCTTGGATGTGTGTTTGTTTGGTAACTGTCTCTTTTAAATCACAGGACAGAGTCGGTGTGAGCTTCACTTCATCACTACAGCACAGCTGCTCTCAGCTCTCTGTGGATCGTACATAATCACACGGATCAACATGAAGTTGTGCGGGAGAAGATGAATTCTTCATCCGTGACCCACATCATGGCGATACATGAGGCTCGGTGAGCGGAGCTTCGCCGTGTTTGCGCCTCCGCTCCTTCGCTGTGTTCTCTCGCTCCGCGGCGGCAGCGCGTCCTCTCCTCCTCCGCCTGGATTGGAGTCACCTCCGCTCTCCATCTTCGAGAGAAAAGAGGAAGGAGAAACGGCAAAACACAGCGAGAGGGTGCGACAGGCGCGGGGAAGTAAGTGTGAATGAATGAATGAACGAATGACTGTTCGGCTTTTATATTCACGACTCCGTGACTCAGCCGAGGGACTAATGCTTTAATCTCGCAGTTTTTCGTTACACGTTACATTAGACTGTTCATACTAAAAAGTACGCGTTTCCTGTTCTCGTGACAGCAGGTTCATGCTATACATGTACGTGACTATAGCACAGTCAAGGTTACATAACCTAAGAATGCATTTCAGATCAGGTGAAGATAGGGCTGAGCAATATATATGTGTGTGTATGTGTGTGTGTGTGTGTGTGTGTGTGTGTGTGTGTGTGTGTGTGTGTGTGTGTGTGTAAGTGTATACAGTGGTATGCAAAAGTTTGGGCACCCCTGTAAATGTTCATGATTTTCCTTTATAAATCATTGGTCGTTTGGATAAGAAATTTCAGTTTAATATATCATATAGGAGACAAACACAGTGATAATTTGAGAAGTGAAATAAAGTTTAAATGATTTACAAAAAGTGTGCAAGAATTATTTAAACAAAATTAGGCATGTGCATAAGTTTAGGCACCATGTTCATCCAATGTTCCTCACAGTTGAAACTGAGAGCTTAAATCTGAGATAGCTTGTGTATCCTTCCCCTAAACCATGATGTTGAACAATCATTGTTTTCAGGTCATTTGAGAGTTGTTTTGAGGCTCCCGTTGCCACTCTTCAGAGAAGATGCAAAGAGGAGAAACACTTACAATTGGCCTCGTTAAATACCCTTACTCATGATTGGATTCACCTGTGTATGGAGGTCAAGGGTCACTGAGGTTACTAAACCGATTTGGATTTCCAATAATTAGTGCTAAAGGTATTGAAATCAATACAATGACAAGGGTGCCTAACTTTATGCATATGCCTAATTTTGTTTAAATAATTCTTGCACAATTAAACACACTGTTAAATCATATAAACTTTATTTCACTTCTCAAATATCACTGAGTTTGTCTCCCATATGATATATTTAACTGTTCTTATCCAAACAACCAATGATTTATAAAGGAAAATCATGAACATTTACAGAAGTGCCCACACTTTTGCATACCACTGTATATATATATATATATATATGTATGAAATATGCATGGGAGGAAACTAGAGTCAAAGTCTGTGACCGATAGGGCTGTAACGATACACAAACTCACGATTCGATTTGTATCACGATTTTTGACCCACGATTCGATACATTCCATGATTTTTTTTTTTATTTAAAAAACATTTTATTTAAACAACATTTACTTAAATAGCAACTTAATGTAACATTTAATAACAATATTTTGGAACACCGTGAACAGATTTGAACATAAATAAATAAATAACCAAAGATTTCTCTCTTTTCTGTAACAAAATAATACTGTTGAAAAATACGAATTAAATGATCAATCAGACTGGGATTTGTCCCCAAAGCATGCTGGGAAGTGTAGTTCTTCATGAGAAGCAGTTTTGTTCTGGTGGAAATAACTTCTTGGGATGAACAGCAAAGGTAAGACAACATTTCTGCTTGTATTTCTTGAAAGTCAGTTGTTGTTTTGCTCTTATTTTGGGGCTGGATCCATGACTCTTGTTCGTAGAGTGATAAAAATGGTACCGTTAGAATCTGTGGTACATAATCACGCTGACGATCCGGTGCCGCTTTTCAATGTGTGCGCTGGACTGAGGTTTTTTCCACTCCTGCGGTTTTAATCCATCGGTGTTTTAACTGTGTTTGGTGAACATAAGTTGGTTTATACATGGTTTATATGAGCTTTTAGCTGAGTTTCTGACCTTTCTGTGGGTATGCAGCATGTCTGTGTTTGTTAAAGTTAGACATGGTTTTATGACGCTTTTGTCGCTGCGTCTGACGCTGCCCCCGGTAGAGGGGACATCAGTAAAAAAAGAGATTAATGAATAAAAAACATAACGCGTTAATGATGACTGTAATTCATCACAATTAACGCAATAATTTGACACCCCTAATAAAATAAGTTTGGTAGCACTAACAGCTCATATCATGTGGCTGACTGGAAAAAATAACTGGGAGTTAGAAAGGGTGTTTCGCGATTCTGTTTTCTCACGCCACGAGACACGTGGCTCTGAGTATCGCGATTCCAATTTCGATACGCATATCGTTATAGCCCTAGTGACCGAGCTGTAAGAATGGGATTTGCATACAGAAAAGCTAAACGAAAGCCACCATTAATACCTAAACAGAAAAAAACAAGGTTACAATTAGCAAAGGAAAAGCAATCGTGGACTGTGGATGAAAGTCATATTCAGTGATGAATCGCAAATCTACATTGGGCAAGGTGATGATGCTGAAACTTTTCTTTGGTACTGTTCCAATGAGATTATGAAGACAACTGCCTGAAGAAAACATACACATTTCCACAGTCATTGATGATATGGGGCTGCATGTCAGGTAAAGGCACTGGGGAGATGGCTGTCATTACATCTTCAAGAAATGCACAAGTTTACGTTGACATTTTGGACACTTTTCTTATCCCATCAACTGAATAGGTGTTTGAGGATGATGAAATCATTCTGATAAAGCATCTTGCCATAGAGCAAACACTGTGAAAACATTCATTGAAGGTCAACGTCTGTAAATGGCCTGTAAATAGTCCAGATGTGAATCCAATTGAAAATCTGTGGTGGAAGTTGAAGAAAATGGTCCATCATAAGGCTCAAACCTGCAAAGCTGATCTGGCAACAGCAATCAGAGAAAGCTGGAATTAGATTGATGAAGAATACTGTTTGTCACTCATTAAATCCATGCCTCAGAGACGGCAAGCTGTTATAAAAGCCAGAGGTGGTGCAACAAAGTACTAGTGATGTGTTGAGGTGTTCGTTTGTTTGTTTGTTTTTCATGATTCCATCATTTTTTCCTTGGAATTGAGTGATTCCATTTTTTTATCCCTCTGTTTGGTCTAAAAAAGTAACTGTTACTGACTACCACAATTTTTCTTCGTGATTTCTTTTAGTGTTTCTTAAAGCCAGAAAGTGGCCATTTGAAATTAATTTAGTTTTGTTTCATGTCTGTGATCTGCTTTTTCTCGACAAAATTAAACATCTGAATGAAGATCCTCCAGGACCGGTGATTCCAAGGTTTTGCCAGGGGTTATATGAACCTAACTTAATTTTACGTGACAAAAAAACAACAACTGTGAAACAAGTAATAATCCTGGAAATCAGGAAAAATAACTGTACCTAGTTGGATGACATTGTTCTTTTCTGCAAAACAAGGATATATATATATATATGTATATATAGATACAGCATATACAGTATTTACAACAAGTGCAATTACACTCAGCAACTGTTAGGGGGGGTGTGAGTCAGAAATCATGTTATACAGATCATAAACAGTAGATTGCATTTTATTGTGTGTATTTACGGTGTATTTTCACTCTTCTTTTGTCCAGAGAAACAACCTGTGTGCAGTTTTATATCCACATTATGTCTATTTTTTTAGGATATAGACTCAACAATTCCATATATGTGTCCAGCCATGGCAAAAGGGTTCACAAGTCTACTTTGGGACATTTGGAGTTATTTACAGATTCCGAAAGTGTGATTTCTAAGCTTTCCGACAATGTCAAACACATGTCCATCTGATCATTTTTGAAGAAGATGTGGCCATTTGAATGTAGGCACTCCTCAAACTGCTTTAGGGAGAAATTCAGCCTGAAAGATTTCGACCTTCTTGAGGAGCCAGGCCAATAGCTGCTCATTTGCATCACATTAACTTGGTCACAACCCCCCACCCAGTCTAGCTGTCAGTGACATCTGATGTCTGTTAGCCCACAGGACAGTAACAGTGTAGCAGTTTGAAAACAAAGGAATGAATGTAGTTCATGTCAATGTAGTGTTATTTGCTGAAAGTACTTCAGTGGACTGATAAGAATCAGAATTTACTTTATTGATCCCCAGAGGGAAATTCTTCTGTTACAAAAAGCACTTGAATAAAAATGAGAAACAAGAAAGGTGAAAGATAGATACATACTTCAAATATCAAATAAAATATATCTAAGTGTGTGAAGGAGAGTTCAATATTTTCCAGACCATGAACTATATTATCATTTTCAATACCAGTTCCTCCCCCACAATGTGGCTGTACCCACTCTGTCCATCACAGTTGATATGCGGCTAAATGGTGACATCACAAGCACACCCTCTTCTGCTTCCTCTTCTTTTTTTTCTTTTTTTTTTTTTTTCTTTTTTGAACCCTTTTTAAGTCCCGCAAGTCCATGGTCAGTCCAGGTGGGGCCAGGACGGGAAGACTTTCAACAGGGGGCAGAACTCCTGGGTTGCGCAGTAGCTGAAACTCGATAGGCTCTGCATCACTGTGAGTTTGAGCAAGCACCACACCTGGTCTGTTGGCATCAAAGCTGTGACAGAATAGAAGCACACAACAGGATATTTAAAACATGGCTCACTGTTCACATGGAACACTATCATGTCCATTTGTGATTTTTTTATTCATAAAATGCAGAATTTTGAATATAAATACCTAAAGTTCTGATAACTCTTGATCTGTGGGAGCTTTTGAAAGTAGGGAGATGTGTCTGCCAGTCGATGGTCTTTACTGTCACTCTGCCATCTGCCGTTCCAACAAGCTGCGGAATGTTGAGGCGACTTTCAGGAGAGTTGTGTTCCACTACCTGTTGACAGCAAGAACCACAATGTAAATAATTATTTAACTTTCCCCCCCAAAAAAAGACATTTTACACATTACATATTGCAGTCTATATAAGCATTAGGCTATTGTATAGAAATCAATTTATACACATACCAAGAGCCTTAGCCAACCTCATGTATTGACGCCACACTGAGGCCTTGGACACATGGGTTGGCAGCAACTTCACATGCCAATCCTTATGCCCAGGATTCTGAAAAAAAATAAAAAATACTTGTTTCAGATCATGGTTCATGTTAACAGGCATTTAATCACTGAATCAGTATAGATTGATCAGTAGTATTGCTTGAATTATGTGTGAATGCCACACCTTTATGTGCATGAATTGCACGTGTAATTAACACGTTCATCACACATTGTGTTAATCACATGTGTGATTCATGCATGCAAAGGTGTGGCATTCACACATCATTCAATGCAATGTTAGGTTTCGAACACGGGAGTTTCGTCTCAAAGCATTTGAATTATCAATCTGAACCTGCGGGTGTACAAAATCTCAAAGAGGGCCGTGACATGCTCCTCTTACGACTTATAATACGCTCATCTGACCGAACAAAAGTTTCGATGTGCGCATCATTCTCATTGTAATAATACAGTACCGAGCTAGCGAGCTAATAACAATGTAGCCAAACGGCGTTATGAAACGCACAGTGGATTATTAAAAGACAGCGTCCCTATGTGCGTACGTATGTGACTTTGAATGAACACTAACATAACATAGATTAACAACGTTAATGAAAACTCACCCAATAAGAAACTGAAAGGTATTCCGGCAGACTTCAGTGCCTCCGATCAGATAAGAGGTCCAGGCGTGCTTCCTTTTCGTCGCAGTAATCACGCTTTAATTTCGCACTGCAAACACACACACACACACACACACACACACACTGCACATACGCTGGAAAGTTCCAGACACTCTCTCTCCCCTCCTCGCTCTCTCTGAGTGAGAGCTGTATATTAATTAGCCATGTGTATTCTCTGTGATCGTCAGCTGATTGGCTGAAAAAGCAACAAAGGCTCTGGAATGTGAGATCGCCACACCCAAACTAGGAGCGATTCACAGTGATAAAACAACCTTAATTCAAACACAAAGTTTATGGTTTTAAGACCCACAATACTGTGATTTGAAGCATGTAGTGGCTTCTTCAAAACTTCAACTTGTGTAATTTTGAAAAAAACCGAAATCTCTAATTTTGAAAATAAAAAACCTTTTCTTGTTTTTCTCGTTTTGCGCTCGGCCAACTTGTTCCTGCTTGTTCCGTGGCGGGTCACATATTATTTATAATCCATGTCACCCAGCCTGACAGAAGTATGAATTTGATTTATAATGTTATTGATACTGAACGATATTCAAAAAAGTATATTGCAATAATATTTCCCCCCATACTATAATATAGCCTGAGGTGAAGTTGATTTTTAAATTTTTTTTTTAATTTAACCTTTATTTAACCAGGAAGGTCCCATTGAGATTAAGAACCTCTTTTTGAAGGGAGTCCTGGACAAGAGGCAGCAAAAGTTACATAAAGTTACAGTAAAATTACATTTACAAAATTACATAAAATTAAAGATTATAAAAAACAGTTACATAACAAGGAGGATGTCTCAAGTGCTCTCAATCTGGATTTAAACGCATCCAATGAAATAAGTACAGGTAATTTCCAGTCTTTTTGCAACGCGTTCCATGCAGCAGGAGCAGAGTATACAAAAGCCTTTTTACTCAGCTCTGTGCGGGCAAATGGAACAGAGAGCAACAAATGGTCATTTTACCGCAAACAGTAAGAATCAACATTTCTCCTTGTGATTAAATTACAGATGTAAGAAGGCAGGAGACCAAGCATCACCTTATAGATAAAAGTGTACCAATGTCCTAACCTCCTGGTGGACAAAGTAGGCCATCCCACTCGAGAGTACAACTCACAATGTTGAGTCAAGGCTTTACAGTTCGTAATGAACCTCAGAGAAGCATGATACACAGTGTCAATCTTATGAAGGCATTGAGCTGAGGCATTCATATATATCAGGTCTCCATAATCTAAAATGGATAAAAAAGTTCACCTTAAAAGAAAAACAAAATTTATTTCCAAAGAAGAAGCCCAATCTAAGTTTAAGCTTCTTCACAAGATTGTCAATATGAAGTTTGAAGGTGAGGGAGTCATCAAGAAAGATACCAAGGTATTTGTACGAATGAACAGTTTGAGGTCCCTTCTTAGTATTTGAGAAAAACATAAATTTTTTATTGTCAGAATTGAGGAATTGAAGTTTTAGCTGCAGAAGAGTGTGCTGAGCCACATCAAAAGCTTTCTGCAGAGCCTCAACAGCTTTAGCAGGAGTTATTCCAAAACTGTAAATAATTGTGTCATCGGCATAAAAGTGCATATTAGCATCTGACACGTTTTGTCCCAATTCATTAATATACATAATGAACAGGAGGGGTCCTAATATTGAGCCCTGTGGCACCCCCTTGTGGACACTCAGAAAATCAGAACACTGACCATCACATTTAATGCACTGAGTCCTGTCGCTCAAATAAATTGTGAACCAAGAGACTACGTGATCTGATAGTCCCAAACAAAGAAGCCTATGCTTTAAAACAGCATGGTCCACAGTGTCAAAAGCTTTGGACAGATCAATGAAAAGCGAAGCACAGTACTGCTTTTTATCAAGAGCAACAAGTATGTCATTTATGACTTTTGTAGCTGCAGTGATGGTGCTGTGCTTTTTCATGAAGCCTGATTGTAATTTTGAGAGAAGTTCATTTGAGTATAGAAACTCTTTTAGTTGATCACTTACAAGAGATTCAAGAATTTTTGACAGGGCACACAAATGTGATATTGGTCTGTAGTTAGTTAAAACTGCTGGATCCCCACCTTTTAACAAAGGAATAACAAAAGCTGACTTCCAAACTGATGGCATTTCTTTGTTTTGGATTGAGAGATTGAAAAGAGCAGTTAAAGGCTGAGCTACAAAATCAGCTGCCATTTTCAAAAAGTAGGGCTCCATCAAGTCTGGTCCAGGAGGTTTCCTGTGATCTAATGTTTTGAGAATTTTATGCACTTGCTGCACAGTAAAAGGAACAAAATTGAAAGGGTCTCCAGAAAACATAGGAGGGTCTGTGCAGGGTGTCACAGGGGCTAATCCTTTAGCCTCAAACAAAGAACCAGATGATACAAAATGCTTATTAAAGCAATTTAAGACCTCAACTCTATCATAGACTGGGACAGAGTCTCTTAGAACACATATTGGAAGAGTCTGAAGACTTTTATTTACAGATAAAGACATAATTACTTTCCAAAACTTTTGTGGATTATTGAGGTTCTCGGTTGTGACTGATAGGTAATATTCTGATTTAGCCTTTTTGATAAGAGAAGTACATTTATTCCTCAGTTGCCTGAAGATGGACCAATCAGAGGCCGAATCAGTTTTTCTGGCCTTGGCCCATGCCACATTGCGCTGATGAATAGTATTTGATACCTCTGCTGAGAACCAGGGATTTTCATGATCCTTTACTCTGAATCTCCTCATAGGAGCATGTTTGTTTACAATCTTCTCAAAATGTTCCTTAAAGAAAGTCCAAGCTAGCTCGACATCTGGCACCAGACCTATGTGTCCCCAATTAACCAGAGACAGATCGGGACGGTAAGCTTGTTCATTAAATGTTTTTAAGTTTCTTTTCCAAATAATGCGTGGTTTTCATTTGGGGATTTTAGTACTTCTGCAAGTAGCAACAACACAGTGATCACTTATATCATTGCAGAAAACACCCAAAGATGAAAATTTATGAGGGACGTGTTAGAATTAAATCAATCAAGGTTGCCTTATCAGGACTTTTAAGGTTGGGCCTTGTGGGCAGGTTGACCAATTGGCTAAGATTGATAGAGTCACAGAAATATTTAAAATCATCAGAGACTACATTTAGCCAGTCCCAATTTAAGTCACCAGCCAATAAGAGTTCATTGTAATTCAATTTGGACAAAAGATGCTTTAAAGACGATAATGACTCCTTGGTGGCAGATGAAGGCCTATAGCACCCTACAACAGTTATAGAGAGGGAATTAGCTATTTCTATATTCAAAGCCAAAAACTCAATTTGTTTACAAATAGACTCAGACAAAATAATTGATGCATCAAATCTTGATTTAACATAAATGGCTACACCACCACTTTTCTTAGGCCTGTCAGTCCGATAAGCATTGTAGCCGAATATGTTAATGTCTTCATTTGTAATAGATTTAGTCAACCAAGTTTCAGAAATTATCACAACGTCTGCATCTGTAGATTAAACCCAAATTCTGACCATGTCCATCTTGGGTAATAAGCTCCGCACATTAAGATGAACAAATTTGAAACCAGACATTGATTTGAAATCAGCAGGAGTCTGGGTACATTGAAGCTCAGGTCCAGGGTTTGGTTGCACATTTCCAGATAGAAGTAAAAGTAAAACTATCATCAATCTTCGTTTCACAATACATTTTAAGTCACTGTTGTCATGAAATGAGGCCAGGCAACGCCTTCCATTAAGTGAGAGAGTCAGATTATTTAAAGCAAGAACACTCTGAAGTTTAGGTATATCCCAAGGCAGATCTGCCCACAAGTTAAAGGCCCAAACAAGATGAGTCTGTGGTAGCAATGTATGCCCAGCTGCATTATATTTAGTGCCACTACAGTGAGTATCCCTCATGTCCAGCATATTGGTACTCACCAGGGAATCACTGCTTAGTCTCAAGTCCCAAACGGTCACCAAGCATAGCAAAGTTATAAGAAATGCCATCTTCAACTTGTAGGCTCAGGTTGGTTAGCTGAGGCTCCAGGAGGCTGTAGCAGGCTCAGGCTGGTTAGCTGAAGCTCCAGGTGGCTGTAGCAGGCTCAAGCTGGTTAGCTGAAGCTCCAGGTGGCTGTAGCAGGCTCAAGCTGGTTCGCTGAGGCTCCAGGTGGCTGTAGCAGGCTCAAGATGATTAGCTGAGGCTCCAGGAGGCTGTAGCAGGCTCAAGCTGGTTAGCTGAAGCTCCAGGTGGCTGTAGCAGGCTCAGGCGAGGTTAGCTGACGCTCCAGGAGGCTGTAGCAGGCTCAAGCTGGGTAGCTGAAGCTCCAGGTGGGTGTAGCAGGCTCAGGCTGGTTAGCTGAGGCTCCAGGAGGCTGTAGCATGCTCAGGCTGGTTAGCTGAGGCTCCAGGAGGCTGTAGCAGGCTCAGGTTGGTTAGCTGAGGCTCCAGGAGGCTGTAGCAGGCCTGTCGGGGGCTAGGCCAAAGCAAGTGAGTTCACTCAAGCACCCAAGTCATTAAGTCCACAATTCTTTAAGTGCTTTAAAAATATATATATAAATAAAACCGCAAACTGCAACTTTTAAAAGGATACTGGTCTTCATCAAAGTATAATAATACAAACCCTCTTGCTCCCATTAACTCAGCCCATGAACTAGCCACTACAGAAGAGGTTATTATATATTTAAATGTTTAGTTATTGATTAGCCTTTAGGTGTCCACAGCACACAATGAAACAAGCAGGGGAAGCACAGGTGAAAATAACTACATGAATAATGATGTTAATATTAATACCAGGATTCATGGCTACCACTGTTTCCTCACAGCAAAAAGGTCACCAGTTCGAATCCTGGTTCAACTGAGGGCCTTCCTGTGCGGAGTTTGCATGTTCTCCCTGTTTGTGTGTGGGTTTTCTCCCACAGTCCAAAAACATGGAGAGGTTAATTGACTCTAAAGTGCCCATAGGTGTGAGTGAATGGTTGTTTGTCAGACATTGAGACCTGTCCAGGGTATGAACCCACCTTTTGCACCTTATGTCAGCTGTGATTGGATTGAACCCCCCTGCAAACCCTCATGTGGAGGTGGAAGTGGTAGAAAATCTTTCTGGAAACTATAGATCTGTGGATCGAAAATTCCTTTCGAAAAAAAGTTGCAAATATATAACGCAACTTGTGTCTTGATAATGCTGTATAACTGCAACAGCTGGGCAGTGCTAAAGGCAGCCATGGACAAACTTGATGCCTGTCACTGAAAACGTCTGCACAAAATCCCAGGGTATCAGTGGCACAAGATCTCCAACAAGGCACTACAAGATGTGCAACACCACTAGCCTGACGAGCCAGACCCACATCAAGATGTAGGGTCTGGGAACTCTCCATAAGCAGGGTTCAATCGGAGGAAGACTTTGCCACAGTGAGATGCAACAGGTATAGAGCTAGAAAAGGAAGACATTGTACAAACCCGAGGAATGGGAAATCTCAGAACTGCAAAGAAACTGAGAGAGCTACGGCAGCTTATAGGGAAAAATACACAGTGGAATGTAATGAAGAAAGATTGATTGCAGACAGAAGTTGTTTCAACAGCTATACTGAGCTGCAGAACACAGTGGAACATCATCAAGCTGCTGGGACAGTGTGGAAAGAAGGCACATATAAAGTGAATCATTTTTTGGGTGATTTGAACTCCAGCACTGAAGACTTGAATGAGATATAAGCTTGAGAGATTTAACTCCAAGTTGAAGGTGTGATTTATTGAGATATGTTGTCATTGTTTAGTGTATCCTTGAGATACTTTTTTTCCCCAGTAAAAACCCACACATTTCACCAGCACTACTGAGTTACAAATTTATTACAAAATAATTGTATCCTGAGTTATTTTGCAGTAGTTTGAGCATTGTATTCCTTGTAACTCTGTACTGGCATCAAAGTCAAAGTTATATTATTGGATTGTTACGCCATGGAACAAGGGCCTTTCTGCAAGGAGTTTGCATGTTCTCCGGCTTCCTTCTACAGTCCAAAAACATGCAATATGGGGATTAGGTGAACTGGTCACTCTAAATTGATCGTAGGTGTGAGAGTGTGTGAATGGTTGTTTGTTTCTATATGTGTCACTGTGATTGACTGGCAAACTGTCCTATCGCCCAATGTCAGCTGAGATAGGCACAGCACCCCCCATGATCCGCAGGTGGAGGATAAAGACAAATTTATACACCTGCGTAAAGACAACGGAGACGACAAAAGCTGTGATTGGTCCTCAGAACAGGCCGAGCGAAGCTGCTCTGTGCCGGCTAACAGCACCGAGCGTCCACAGACGCGGGGCTGATCACCGACGATAACGTCGCTGCCAAACTATAAATACGTCATATCTTAAAACACACAGCACATGTTTAGACTCTAAATGGCCAATTTCTCGCCTGAAATGATCTTAAAGGTCACATAGAGTGGTCCTGTTGCACATAAATGTTAGTTATGGAGGTCTACTTACATATATTAACTTGTTTTTATGGTCAAAAACCTCCTAGTTGCTGTGAACTAGCTGATAGAAATCCTCTTTTCTGACAGTGTTTTTCTGCTGCGAGATTTCAGAGTGAACTTTCACCCCCAGAAGACAGAGTCTTGTGATTGGCCAGTACTATCCAGCACATCCGTTCTCAGAAGCGCAGCGCCCCCCTCTGGAACGGCGGATGCACTGCTCCTCATTATCAAAACATTGTTTTAACAGTGTTTAAAAATAGCTTCGTCACGACTGTCGCTCGTGAAACACCTCCACAACGGACGTTATTCTTCTTCTGCGGTTCAATGTACGTAACTGGATGTGCCCGGACTACCGCCCGGAGCAGGACGATCGGTTGTTCAGGAGAACCGCTGCTTACGTAACTATTACGGGATTTTCAGTGATCTCGTTGAGCCCCGAGATTACAATAAAACACAACGTTCTCAGCAGTGGCTGAACTGTCTGTTTCAAACCGTCAGGGCTTCATAAACAAGGTAATGACGCAGATACACACCAAAAAAACAGCGATAATAGGAACTTCCGGTCTAGTTCCGCTTTAAAACTGCGTTCCGTGACACAGAAAAGTGAGAAACAGCCACTGTTTCAACAACAACAGTCTTTCTCTCTCTTTCTCGTACGCCAATGCTCACTGTAGCCAAAAGCACAACAACCTTGCGCAGCGACCCCTACTGATCGGGCGGGAAATTGCAGCGCGTATCCGTCACCACAACGCAGAAGTATGAAGGCTCGAGGTGTCTCCGTGGTTACGCAGTCGGATAACGCATACGCAGTCGGAGAAGTATAATGTGGCCTTAGCGGTAGATAATGGATGGACAAATGGATGGATATTTACACCGTTTGCCAAAGCTGAATAGGTATTTAAAGTCCTTCCCCAGTTCATGGCATGGTGATTGATGATGATGGATCTATTGTTACATTCTTCGTGACAATGATGACAGAGGGTATAAAGACCATAGGGCCTTATCTGAAAGGTCACTTGCTTTGTATTCACAGCAGCACAGGAGGAAGATTGATGTTTCTTTCTTTTCCCTTTCCCCAGTGGGAGACTGTCACCCCCTTCTTCATTCACACTTTTACAAAACTTTTAAAACTTTTAACTCAACTTACAGTGACATGACAACATGACAATGCAAGTTCTCCAGTGATCACAGGCAAGAAGCAGTGACAGAAACATGGAGCGTGAACTTTAACTCAGTGTCAGAGGTGTTTGGGGAAGTTTAGTTGTCGCTGCAGAAGGTGGGATAACGTCTATGAAGATATATTTGGTGCAAAAGTCACAAGCACATTTAACTGCAATTTTCAAATGTGTAACTGTAAAGTTGAAGATGTACATATTTTTTTTATACCTTTTTAACACAAACTGGGCTACAAGTTCACAAATCCTTGTTGCAGGTTCACAAATCCTATCCTGTGCATCACAAATTCCAACAGTCATGCACTCTACACTTTTGCTCCAATCGTTGCGGTGCAGTTGGTGCAAAACACATTCGCACACCTGTGTTTCATAATCTCAGAACATGCACAACATTTGTGCATTTGTAAACCCAAATGTGAACTAATGCATCAGAAGTTGTGCATCTGTGAAATAATTTCTCATTAATAAAATTCTATAGATCATTGAGCATTTTCTTGCACAACTACAAGTCAATTTATACAAGTGCTCGAATCTGCTTCTACGAGTTTCAGATACTTTTTCTCCTCGCTAGGTGGTATAAGTGGTGCAAAAGGATTTGTAACTTGTGCACGCCGAGCGAATCGATCGATAAGAAAACAAGGCCTAGAGTGGGCAGGCCTTAGGAAGCTCTCTGCTGATTTTTGAGTGACAGCTTGGAGTTGCAGATTCACGACATTAAAAGTGTCAAATATACGAGAAAATAAAGTCGCAGATTTATGAGATTAAAAGTACATTTCCATTTGATTAAATATATAGACTCACGCCCACCATTTCTCCCGCTGTTTATGTGTTTTATACATATGAACCATATCTATATCAGTTCAGTCTGTGTGCTGCCGGCTGCTCCTGTCTGTCTCGCTGCTCTGGGGGAGAGACGTTGTGGGTCTTTGTGGGTGACAGCGGCTGGATAACCTGCCTTCACCAGCTGACTGACAGACATTTACTAAACCAGAATAGTTTTAATATCGGCTCCATGAGAAGAAATCAACAGTGTTTAACTGATTTGTGTTTACTTTTTTTCTTCGCCCAAGCAAAGCCGTGATTGTACACCTATCTCTGGGAAGAGGCGGAGGAGGGTGCCGTGTCTCGCCAAGCGTAGCGACAACAGTAGTGACAACAACACACTGGCATGACAGACTTTTCTTTTTTTTACTTTATTTTCTTTAGTTAGTTTTACAAATAAACTTACAACAGTAAGTGAGTAGTAGTAGAGGGAAGAAGCCTTGATATCTGACATGGTTTGATTAGTTAATTGTGTGAAAAATGTGTAAAAAGGTGAAAAAAGTATAACAGCGGAGCTCCAGGGGGTGTGTGTGTGTGGTGCTTGTTGTATCCACTCTGGGGCTCCAGGGAGGGGGGTAGGTGGTGGTCGTTGTCCCTGCTGTGGAGCTCCAGGGTGTGGGGCACGGAAATTTGTGAAAATTAACAAAATAGGAAAGTTAAACGAATGTAATTAATCTAAATAGTGTGTTTAATGTGTAAAAAGTTGAAAAAAGTATAAACGTGGAGCTCCGTGGGGAGATGCTTGTGGTATTTATACTCAATATATTAAGCACATGGACAGGCTAACTTCAACTCAATTCAATTCAATGAATTTATTGCCATGTCAACAAGTTGATAGGAATTTGTCTTGGTACAACTCACAAACAAAAGTAACATAACTTACTTTTATATTCCTCCTTCATTCTTGTTTTTTTTTTTTTTTTAAATCACTTCTGTCAAACCACTCCCATCGTTTTGTTGTGTAAATATTAGGGCTGTCAAAATGAACGCGTTAACGCAGGATGATTAATTTGTGGAATTAACGCGTTAATTTTTTTAAACGCATTAACGCACTTTCTCACTTTCATTGCATTTCATAGACGTGCAGTTTATGAACAGGCAAGACAGGCAACTGCTTTGGGCCCCGAGCCGATAGGGGGGCACCCGACACTCAGAGCCTGAGGGCTTCAATGCATCAGTGAGCAGCTGCATCCCTTTCCCCCTTAAACAACAATGATATCTCAATAGGAAACTTACCTAAAGGGGCCCCACGTCACCTCACGTTAACCTGTGTGACGTTATCGTTCTGCAAGTTGTAAATGAAGCTGAAGGAAAATGAAGAGGAGTTATCAATCAGGTCGTTAGAAGAGGAAGAAAAAAAGAGGATGAAGAAAAAGAAAGAAAGACACACAGTTGTAAGTGGCGCTACTGGCGCAGATAATGATATAATCATAACATTAACAGTCATTGTCTAACTAACAGGGACACAGACAGCAGCTAACATTAGCGTCAGAATGCTAGCTGACGCTAACGCTAACTAGTAGAAGCAGTGCTTCAAAGGTGCTGATGAGGAATTTCCTGCTGTGGGTTTAGTAAGAAAACTATTTAACTTCTATACTTTATATTTTGTTTATAATGTGAGTTATTTACAGTGCAATGTATAGGTTTTTTTAAAGTTTTTTTTAAAAGTTATTTACAGCATTTTATTTTTTCTATTTATTTCTATTGTCTTATGATGTGTTTTTGTTTTTTTTACAATGTATTGTTTATTTTTTACTAAGTTTGAATAGGTTTTTACAAGTTATTTACAGTATTTTATTGTTCTTTACATTTATATTTTCACATACTTTATTAAATAAAGTATAAAGTTTATCTCTCCGTTCCTACAACAATATAAAGAGAAAATTTGATTTTTTTTGGTCATATTTACGAATGGTTATTAATCGTGATTAATCCACAGCTACCCTGTGATTAATCTGATTAATAAATGTAAATCTTTTGACAGCCCTAGTAAATACAGTTTTTAGAAAAAATAATAAATAGTTGAACCACTATTGTCACAGCAGGGTGTTGGTCTCCGGGGTGCAGCTGGATGCTACTCTAGCGAGGCAGCCAGCAGCACACAGACTGAAGTAATATAGATACAGTTCATATGTATAAAACACATAAACAGCGGGAGAAATCGTGGGTCTGAGTCTATATATGTAATAAAATGGAAATGTACTTTTAATCTCATAAATCTGTGACTTTATTTTCTCGTATATTTGACACTTTTAATGTTGTGAATCTGCGACTCCGACCTGTCACTCAAAAATCAGCAGAGAGCTTCCTAAGGCCCGCCCACTCTAGGCACCGTTTTTTGATCGATCGATTCGCTCGGCGTGCACAAGTTACAAATCCTTTTGCACCACTTATACCACCTAGCGAGGAGAAAAAGTATCTGAAACTCGTAGAAGCAGATTCGAGCACTTGTATCAATTGACTTGTAGTTGTGCAAGAAAATGCTCAATGATCCATAAAATTTTATTAATGAGAAATTATTTCACAGATGCACAACTTCTGATGCATTAGTTCACATTTGGGTTTACAAATGCACAAATGTTGTGCATGTTCTCAGATTATGAAACAAAGGTGTGTAAATGTGTTTTGCACCAACTGCACCGCAACTATTGGAGCAAAAGCGTAGAGTGCATGACTGTTGGAATTTGTGATGCACTGGAAAGGATTTGAGTAGCTGTAACAAGGATTTGTGTACCTGTAACCCTATTTTGTGTTGACAAGGTTTAAAAAAAATATGTACAACTTCAACTCTATCTGAAATTTCTGCTGGTATTGATGAATTTCATTGCATTTGTTGTCATGGGTTACCTTGACAAAGTTTATTTGCATTGTAGGAAGTTGTTGTCCATGCTGAAGTAATTATTAGGGACATTCTTAACCCACAGTCTTTAGTATTATTAAATATTATATATTATAAACATAGAGCCATCGCTCAATATTATTATCAGACATGAAAAAGTGATCCCTAGTAAATATTGTATCTAACTAAATTAAAAGAAAACATCTACCCTCAAAAATACTGTTATTTCTATTCTATTAATCTCTTTATTATCTGTATAACTTTTGAAAAATACATGTGTTGACGCTAGTTTTAAATGATATCTGGTGTATTTCTTTGGTTTTGTATTGTAGATCATGTAAGAAATTCTGCAAACAATTCGACTTAAAAGTTAACAAATTTAACCAAGTCTTTTTATGTGGTTTTATGTCGAGTCCATGTATTTTCAGTTAATATTCAACTTTAATATAGAAAATATCATAATATAATATATTATAAAAAAAATATTATCTCATTATATGCTTTAATATTAGTGCTGCAACAGCCTTTGAAACCAGGAAAAGTCATCACAGATTGCATTCACACTATGATGTCTCAGACAATATCTTGTTTTACGATATTGATGCAATATTGATATAATGCACAAAAAAGAACCATAATACAGCCACGGAGTTTGTTGAAAATGCTTTCTTTTTGGCTTCACAGGTAACGCTCACAGCACAGATGAATAACACAGTGTATCCTCCTGCGAGGGATGACATCCTAAAGGTACAGTGGTGTCATTCATTATCCTCCAGATAAAGAGTTTTGTTTGCCCACTTTTTTCTCCCACACATTACCTTTTATTCTCACCCCTTCTCATCTTTACTTCCTGTACTCATTCGTTCTTGTTTCAGCTAAGCATTGATTATTTCCTTCCACACACACTTGTAAATCCATTTAAACCATTTAAGTCAAAGACTAATCATGGTTGTGCTGTGGTTCAGTTAAATTGACGTGGCTCAATGGCAGTGTGAGTGTAAAAATCCTCTCACTCATTTGCACAAAAGAAAACCAGAGGATGGATATCCTGTTTGTCAAAGTGAGAGGAGGAAGTGTCTGTCAGTCTGTGCTGTTGATGGTGATGGCCTGTCTCTCTCTGACAAGGTGAGTGACATTTTAAGGTTTCAAAATGACAGCAGCTCTCCAAAGTAAAACTTGCATTAATGACTGGTGGCAGAAGCTTTCGTCTGTGAAACAGTGGCTCAGTATTTGATTTTAGGAAAATTACATCTTGCGGCTCTGCATTGCATCTGCATACCAGATACAAAGTTAAATTTGAGCACATTTTAATCTCCATTACCTCTGCCTGGTTCCCCCATAATAAGTTTGTGTCTTACAAAACACAAATTACACAAATTGTCTGCAACAATAACAACAATAGTGCTTTAGGGTGTTTATATAACAAGGGTACTGTTATTGTTCATTATTGTTAATGTTTATATCTCTAGTTTCCTCCTCAAGTACAACACAATGATACTTTAGTTAAACATATAATGAAAAGAATATACATTACATTATAAATACATTTTAAAGTATGGAGCTCTGGACTTAAGTGTGCTTTAAGTCATACATATTACCTACACAAAAAATAATTAACTAATGACCAAGACCGCAGACCTCACCCTCTCTCTCTCTCCCGCCCCGTGCCAACAAGGCTTCACGCTCTCTGTGCACACTGGTTTAAATGGACAACAAACAAATGCTGAAACTGATCAACGTTTTGTGCAAGTGGCTAGGTATTCATAGACCCAGCTTCCAAACCAACTTTGAGAATAGATTAACACCGATATTTTTTTTATCGCCTGCAGTTTTTTGCAAGTGATTTAATTTTGGGCGTGATCCGTCGACGCTATCACTGTTTACAACTCTCGCTGTCTGACACAAAGCCCCGACAAAAAAATAGCCTCACTATGCAGGGACGCTCTTACTCTGAAAGTCAGACGGTCAAATGTTAAAAGGCTTGGAGATCAGGCAGTGCAAGGACACACGCACACACGCACACACACACACACAGCAGGTGCAGCAAGCGTAATTACTTGGCCACATGGATTATGATGTCCCCAACTCCCTTCTGTCATAGAGCCTATGCTCCATATAAACCTTTAGCTTTGCGACACAGCCCCTATCACCCTCCTCATTACACTGTCCCACCCACTCATTATCTCCTCCATTTAATGTCCTCCATCCATTAACTTTAGCCCACTTCTCCCACTCCTCACATCTCTCCCTCTTTCCCTGTCCTCCATCTTCCTTTACGCTTCCTCCTACTCTGCTCTTTTCTCCACTTAAGCTCTCACAGCACTGCCACACTGGATCAGCTCACTCTGATTTGACTCTTACCCAACAGGCAGTGAAAGGAAGCAGAACCACTGCTGCTGTGTGTATATAAGAGTATTTGAGCGTGTGTGTGTGTGCTTTAGGGATACACAGCTGAGTGGAAATTGAAAATAAATAGTTTTTATATGCAAACAGGCATGTTCTATGGTGCAGGCACATCATGTATGTGCTTCGTTTTCTCAGCTCTGTTAATGTTTGCATTTTCCCCCCAAGTGCCAGGATCTATTTCCGTCTCATCTCCATGACTCCTGGCGTAGCAAAATGCAAAATGTAAGCACAGAGTCTGATGAGCTCTTCTGTATACAGCTGCTGCTTCAGCTGTCATATGAGACATGTCTGGGTTCCTGTACAAAGAAGATAGTGGATAGTGTGTTCATATAAATATGTTTTGGACGTTCATACACTATAGTTGTGGTGGTTTAAGTTTGACCTTATAGGGGTTTTCCAAAATGTACAAATGCCGTATTCCCATCACGGTTTGGAACAGTAAAGCCTTTTTGATTGAGAACCGGAATCCATTTGGTCCGATATCGTATATATCGGACCAAATGGATGTATATTAATACACCCTAACCCATGGCACAAAGGAGTTTCTGTTCCACATTCACCTCAGTGACACAAAACTACCAAATGGAGGAGCAGTAGATATGAAACTCCCATGTCCGTGATTTTTGAACTGTCTGGTAATCTCAGATTAGGTGTATCACTATTCTGTATCAGGTGATATCATAATGGCGCATTTGAGTTGCACACACACACACACACACACACACACACACACACACACACACACATCAAATAATAGACACACAAAAGCACACAAGGATCGCTATGTCAGGAAGCCAAAGAGGAGGAAAAACAGAATGAGCTGTTTTCCTTTTTTTAAAGATTTCATGCGACAAAAACGCCAACTGCTCGACAACAGCCGCAGCCAACAATCAGCCACAACTGATTAAGTCTCAGCTCAGTCATTACAGGACCTAGACCCCGTGCTGCCAGATTTAGCCTGCTAATTTACCCCATCAGTATCAACGCAGGCACAGGAACAGCTGGGCCGCAGCACTTTTTCTATTCCATCTTGTGGAAAATATGTAAATGACAACATTCACATTGAGATGGCCAGCAGCAGCAGTTACAGCAACTGCAGATCAAAAGGAAGCATTTAGTATTGTTGCTGCAGGGTTGTGGTTACATTATTAGTTTGCATTGTTACTTCTCCCTGTAGTGCATTTTAGTCTGTTGATGTTGATTTATCATAGATTGCAAAAATGTCTACTCGCTCAGTAGAGAACAGTGTAAGTAGTAAAGACAGCAGCCATTGGCTCTGTTTGCTCTGGAGAAGCGGAGTGATCTCTCACTCTGGCCTATTGATCCAGATCAGTTAAAGTGGAACTCCACTTGGGTTTTGAAGCTGACTCGGCCCAATGCCTAATTTTGAAAATCTTCAAAAAGTGGGTTTTCAGTTATCAGTGAGTGGGGAGGGGAAGGAGGCATGAGTGAGCACTGCTGGCTAGAGGAGGACAGTTGGTGACATGGAACCGGTAAGAGCCAGCTAATACGAAATAATTCAAATGTAATGGGAGGTGTTTATCCAGGGTAGGCAGTACATGCACCCATTTTTAACACAAAATCCATAATCCGAATACTTTACACAAAATAACCAAGAGTTGGACCTGGAACGATGAATACTATTACTAGATGACCATATACACTAGTTTAAAATAAAAAAAAAATTCAAAAGTGGTTTAAGGATTTAGTTACTCTTTAAAGTAGACATAAAGTATTATACCCTATTTCTACTAGTTAACCTAGTTCCGTGGTGTCCTAGTGAACATGTCTGTGACATGCTTTGGTCAAAATACCGTAAGGATGAATACAGGGTTATACAGGGTTTTTTTTTTCATGCAAGACCAGTGCTTTAAGTGGGCTGGTACGCACCGGTACAGAGTACACACAGGCACTTCTCAATTTTAGCCTCTGGCGTATCGGGACTTTTTACGCGTACCGGAACTTCACATGGGTCTGTCTTCTGGGGTGAGATTTCAGTCTGAAAATCAGCGCAACTGATGAGAGCTTCAGTGAGGAGAGATTTCTATCGGCTTATTTACAGCAACTAGGAGGTTTTGACCATAAAAACAAGTTAATGTATGTAACTAGACCTCCATAACTCACATATATGTGCCATAGGACCACTCTATGGGAACTTTAAAGTATCAAGTGGAACCAGCATTTTTAAGTTTTGGCAACTGATACCATACAGATGGAATTTACTTTTCTGATTATCGCTGTTTTTCATCATCATTTCAGAGAGAATTGTGATGCATTGGAAAACAGATGATGTCTCCCACCTCTACATAAGGAGATCGTAGGATTGACAGGCTGACAGAGAGTCACAATGTAACGAACCCATCAATCCCTCTATCTCTGAGTAGTAATGACTTTATAACATTTTTAATGATAAAATAGAAACATTTAGAGATAGAATTAACCATCTCCTACCCTCCAACTTTACCAAAACACAGTTTAGTACAGCTAACAGACCTAATCGCGGCTCCAGCTATACACGTACTAAATAATTTCATCCCTATAAACCTCCAGGAGCTGACCTCACTGGTCTCCTCCTCTAGACTTACTACATGTCAGTTGTACCCTATACCAGCTAGACTCCTTAGAGAGCCTCTACCACAAGTTGGTAATATCTAACTAGATCAAATAAATATGTCTTTACTGAGCGGCTGCGTCCCAAAGGCCTTTAAAATGTCAGTAATTAAACCATTACTTAAAAAACCGTCTCTTGAGGCTAGCACTCTGACTATAGACTTATCTCAAACCTCCCTTTCATTTCAAAGATTTTAGAAAAGGCTGTAGCCACCCAGTTGTGTGATCACTTGCATAGCAATAATTTATTTGAAAAGTTCCAATTTGGGTTTAGAACCCACCATAGTACAGAGACTGCACTACTTAGAGTAAAAGATGATATTCTTATGGCCTCTGAAAAAGGACTGGCTTCTATACTGGTCCTGTTGGATCTCAGTGCAGCATTTGATACGATAGATCATGAGATCCTGCTACATAGACTAGAACAAGATGTTGGGATTAAAGGATTGGCACTTGTCTGGTTCAAGTCCTATTTATCGGACAGATTTCAATTTGTTAGTGTCAACAAGGAATCCTCTATACACACTAAAGTTAACTACGGAACTTGGCCCAACTCTTTTTACCCTGTACATGCTGCCATTAGGCAACATTATCAGGAAACATAACATAACACCCCTCAA
This sequence comes from Microchirus variegatus, assembly GCF_963457635.1. NCBI lineage: Eukaryota > Metazoa > Chordata > Actinopteri > Pleuronectiformes > Soleidae > Microchirus > Microchirus variegatus. The sequence goes on along the minus strand of NC_139804.1, from coordinate 8,826,591 downwards.
ATTAAACTCCAGGACTGTCTTATAGAACTATAGACATGGATGACCCAGAACTTTCTGATGCTTAACACAGAAAAAACTGAGGTCATCGTCCTCGGGCCAAAATACATAAGAGCACTACTTTCAAGGGGAGCTTTAAACCTAGGCAGTAATACCCCAGTTCCCTGCACAACAGTAGGGAACCTAGGGGTCCTGTTTGACCAGGATTTATCACTAGATGAACACATTAATCAAATATGACAGTTTCTTATCTTTTGTGCTAAGGGCTCAATTTATAAGGCAAACAATGATGCAGAGGCAGGACACCCTTGACGAGTCCCACAGGCAATTCTAAACGGTAATGAAAACTGACTGCCTGTCAAAACCATTGCTGTTGGATTACAACAGAGAGTTTTCAACTTAGCTATATACAATTCACTCATGCTCTCTAATGTGCACCTTAAATATAACCACTCGAGACGATCAAACACCTTTTCTGCATCAATTGTTAAAATGGCACATGGTGACTTAACCCATTGACGCCAGGAAAGCATTGCCGCATTTCTACCATTGACGCAGGGAGAGCGGCTGCACGTTTTATTCTACCATAGACGTCGGTAAACACCGGCTATGTCAATTTTCGGGGGTACAAGGGTTCCTAACGACATTGTTTTGAAATTAAGAGCGAACATGGAGGACTTTGACAGTGGAGAGATTTCTGAAGGCAGTGATTTTGAGGAGTTTCTCGTCTTCGATGACGTCATCGCTGATATCTCTGAACGCGCTGAACAAATCGACCGGGATTTATGTTTAAGACATAATTATGTTTGAAGACGACGAGGTCGGCGATAATGGCGATACATACCACCGTAATCGGAGTGTTTACAACTGCGCACCAGGGGTGACAGTGGATTTACCTGCAGATGCCACAGCGCTGTAAGCACTATCACCGTCACATGTGAAGCAGAGTGTTACAGTCATTACATGCTGTTCTTGTTCTTCACACTCCATCAGGACTAAATCAAGGCACTGACACAAGTTGATACTACTTTGTTTTCTTACTGTTTTTTAATTGAAAATAGTTATTCACTTTACTTTTACATTTTTGTATCTAAATAAACTAAATTTCACAGGAAAGCCACAGGTGTAAGCTCTCAAATACTTTTTGAATTGTGTTCCTATATCTGCTACAGAGGCTGAGAAATCAGTCATTTAGTAGGCATTGAAGCTCAGGTTTTAGAGGCATTTTTTTCAGGCGCTTCAGGCCTTAATGGGTTAATAGATGAGGTGGACAACGTGCAGGAGTCTTCTTATATTATCTGATGCAAATCTGTGTTTGACAAAACCTGTCTGGTCAAGGCGCGAGGCCAGAACTTTGGCATACAATTTGATGCAGGGGTCGCGTTAACCGAATTTTTTCCATCATAGACCGTTTTTTTTTTTTAAACGGAGACGGAAAAATCTGAGGGCCATCCGTCATTTTGACAGATTGCAATTCACACCCCTGACCACTTGGTGGCGAAGAGCATATTACAGTAATTGGCTCTTGTAGAAGAAGAAAAGTAGAAAATAAGGAAAATGTCACGGCAGTTGAGTGTCGGAAGTTTAAAAAGAGGGATAGATGCAGATGAAGATGAAGGACAAACTAAGCCCTTGGCCTCGGCGGAGCGAGGAAGCGGCAGCAAGGAGGTGAGGCGGGAGTACAGAGTTCAGTGGGAGCGGGAGTTCTCCTGGCTGAGGACGGAGGATGGAAAAATCCGGGTGGTGCTGACAGTGCGTTAAAGAGCTATGGACAGGAGGCTTTGGAGCGCGTCTGTGACCTGCTCATATTTCACTATTCATTGTTCATATGTAGCTACTGGGGCCACAGTCAGATGTTTTTGTTACTGCGGAGAAAAAGTTACAATATTAATTAAAAATTAATTAAAATTAAATGCAATTGAATATTTATTATCATTAAAATTAAATAAATTAAAATGACCGGTAAAAATAGCTTATGACAGGAATTTTATGACCCTGTCAGTCAAAATGACGGACAACAAAAAAGTCTAGCGCAACCTCTGGTTTGATGTCTGAATTTATAAGAGATATGGGGCACCAGTTTGTGCATAGGGTTGGGTCCTTTCCTGTCTTGTGAAGCAGAGATATAATGGCTGAGATCACATCCCTATGAAATTCACCCTTTAATATTGCAGTTTGTATCACTGCAAATAAATGAATTCCTAATTCAGACCAGAATGTAAAATAAAATGCTGGTGGGATTCCATCCCAGCCAGGTGACTTCCCACAGTTCATGCCCTTAAAGGCCTTGGGAAGTTCTTTAATGGTTAACGGGGATTCTAAGAAGTTAAAAAGATCTACTGAGATTGTGGGAAGTTTTAAACCATTAGGACGCTATCTATTTCATCAAGAGTAGGTTGTATCTCTGATGTGTACAGTTTTTCATAAAATTTCAGAAGTACTTGGTTTATTGATTCAGGAGTATTTCGTAAACTACCATCCTCTGACTTAATTCAGGGTATATCAGCCAATTGTTTCTTAATTTACTGGCTAGCAGAAAACTAGGTCTGCTCCCATCCAGGTAGTCCGTTGCCTGAAGATGGATTTCCACTGCAGACAGGAATGCTTGTTTAGCGTGCTCACTCCATGCAACCGGAAGTCCTTAAGACACAACCTTACTGTGCTGGTATGTGGGAAATGGGTTGCCAACACAACAAAAAAGATGTTACTGGTATAGTTTGGTGTTACGTTCCACAGCTTCTCTGTGAAGCAGAGAGAGAGAGAGCACCTGTAACAGAGCAGAGAAGCAGAAACACAAATGTAGTTGTATCATTATTTCACATCATTATTATTATTATGTAAAGCACAAGCTGTTGAAAGGTTTTAATTTAAATACAGACACAGACATTTACACTTGTCATTCATCGTACTTTCATTGTGACCTGGAAGTATTTTTAATGAAGACACCCATAACATCATGAAAACATAAACAAGTGAAAATGAATCTAGAATTGTGCTGTAACAAGTAGGTAGGATGGATGAAGATGAAGGGGTGGTCAATCAGATCTTTCACCAGAGCAGGAAGTAAAGGGAGGAGGGAACTGATAAATAGGTCACACCTGAAAGCTGAGGAGGGGACAAACAAATGCAGCTGGCAGGTGGAATGAAAGCAGGAGAATGAGTGCTGACCAATTAAGAAGATTCTGAAGTTGTTTGGACAAAAAACATAAAACGTAAAATGAAAGACAGTTGGTGTGTAACTAAAAATGAGAGGAACAAGCTGAACCTGGGCACAGAAGACCGTGAGGATCTTCAAAAACCTGCTTGGATACAGTGACTGACGTCTCAGTTGGACAACACCTACTAAGGGCAGATAAGTTAAAACTTTCTGGAACTCTCCTGGCTTCTCCTGGCTTCCACCCCAAGCTACAGATTCCCTGATGTGAATTGACTATTATTCAATATTTTGAGAGGCTTCTGCTACACTACAGTGCATTATGTTTTTTTTAATTTATTTTTTGCCTATTTCCTGTTTTATCAGACTCGTACCGAACATTTACACCGCTATTAGCCACTTTAGCTAATTAACAAACAGATGAGGTTTGTTGTTCTGGTTGAACAGGCTGTCAGAACTATGGCTGCATTGATCAGTTTGTGTTTCACCATTTAACAAAGCCACCAGGTTCCAGTGACTCAGTGCCTGCTCCTGTCTGCTGACAATAACACCAGGTGGTAGTTTTAAGACAACTGTTGTGACACTTGAAAATACAGAAATAAAGGCACTTATACACTGCCACATTTGAATAAGTACGGTGAAATTTTAAATGAGGCTGGATGCTGGATGCGTCTACAGATGACAGGTGAACATGTCATCAGCTACTATTTCATGCTTGTATTTTACTATGTAGAAAAGTAACCAAACATTTATTTATATGTGAATGACCCATATTGTTTATTGATAAGCCTGTTGTAATAAACAAGAACTGATGTTGCTTGACTTTCTTTACTTTGCAGAGGGACTTTTTGGCTTGCGAAGTTAAAATAATCTGTATCAATAGCTGGTGCTGTCATGACAAAGCTGGTCCGAGTTGAACTTGTGCAGTTAAAGGATTGAGCAAAAAACAACAGTGATTGTGTCAGACTCAGGGAGGTGGAATTGCTGTAGAAGCTCAGGGGCGATGAATTCAGCATTGTTAAAACCAGGTAGTGTGAAATACTGCTAATATGATAAAGTGCAGGCTTGTTCTCCTGCATTTTTTACACTTGAGCACGCACACACACACTTACAGACATTGGTGGAGCACTGAAGTCAGCTACAGACTGTGGCACAGATGCAGCATTTGAAAACTGCAGAGTAATTACTGTAAATACAAGTCAATAAATGATGCCATGGTGAACTTCCTGCACCCACAGAGCAGAGAGGAGGAGTACTGCCTTATGCCTCATTTCAGCACAGCTCTATGTTAGCCAGAAGGAAGTGTATGCCATTTATTATATAATAAAAAAAATAAATAATAATATATACATAAATATGTGTGTGTGTGTGTGTGTAGGTATGTGTACATATATGTGTATATATACACACATACATATATACATATATATACATGTATATGGGTCATTCTACGAAAATGTGCTATGAAATGTTCTATGAAAATTTTGCATTCTGAAAATCTGATTTTCAAAGTATCCTTTTTATAGTGTTTAAGGACTTATTTGGTTTAAGTAGACCCTTACCTGTCAGAAAAACATGCCGTGCCATCTCAGGCTATCTTATATTAATATCTTTATTAATAAATTAATAAAAGTATTTTATTGTATACAGAAAAGCTATTCTAAAAGTAATGCAATTGACATAGAATACCTGTTCAAGAGATGTGTTTGTATGTAGACTGTATGTAAGTAAACATACAGTCAACACAGTAAACAGACCGCTCCAGTTCCACTGTAGGTTTTTCTTAACGACACTCCGGTGCTGCGGCACGAAAAACTAATTTTAACAATCTTTTTTTTCCCAATGTATAATTCACGTGAGGGTCATTTTCAGGCCGAAAAAAACGGAATTCCGTTTATAAAGGGAAAAATCACACCCCTGATAAAGGCTATCCAAACTCTAAACTGACCGCAACTCTCCTTCAAAAACCCACATTTTGAATGGAGCCTGAGGGGTCTATATAGCTGTACAGCCTCGCAGCAAAATCTGAACCATTTCCCGAAGCAATCACGTGGTACAGTCGAGCAGCGAAGCTTCGGACATCATTTTTGGCTCCTTCCCTAAATGAAGCAAGCCTCGATACGCGTTTAGCGGAAACGCCCCCTTCATTACTCGACACACGCTTCGAAGCCTCGACGCATCTGTAACATCACTACAAAAAGGTTAAGTATAAAATGTGTCATATGTTAAACCTCACATAGAGTGGTCCTGTTGCACATATATGTTAGTTATGGAGGTCTACTTACATACATTAACTTGTTTTTATGGTCAAAACCCTCCTAGTTGCTATAAACAAGCCGATAGAAATCTGTCTTTTCTGACGCTGTGCTGAGCCGCGATATTTCAGACTGAACTCTCACACCCAGAAGACAGATGTGTTGTGATTGGCCAGCCAGCGTAGAGCCTTACCAACTGTCTTGTGATTGGCCAATACCCGGTGACATATTCAGCACACCCGCTCTCAGAAGTGCAGCTCCCCCCTCTGGAACGGTGGATGCACTGCTACTCATTATCAAAACATTGTTTTAACAGTGTTTAAAAATAGCTTTTTCATGACTCCCCGCCGCAGTCCCTTTTATGACTTTGACCCGGAGTCAGACCCAGAGTCAGAAGACACTGTCGCTTGTGAAACACCTCCACAACGGACGTTATTCTTCTTCTGCGGTTCAATGTACGCAACCAGATGTGCCCGGACTAGTGCCCGGAGCAGGACGATCGGCTGTTCAGGAGAACCGCTGTTTACGTAACCGGACCAGGTTTTTTCAGAGATCTCGCTGAGCCCGAGATTCCAATAAAACACAGCGTTCTCAGCAATGGTTGAACTGTTTGTCTCAAAACTTCAAAGCTTCGTAAAAAAGGTAATGACGCAGATACACACTAAAAAACATTGTTAATTGGAACTTCTGGTCTAGGTCCGCTTTAACTAACAAACGAGGGTTTTCATAAATTTAAGTATTTTTTAGATCATTTGATTTTATCCCCTCTTAAAGCCTGTTGCAAAAGACGAAATGTAACTGAGGGACAGCAATTGTTTTTCACCATATCATACCAACAAACATTTTGAATATTTTGATGTTAATACAGATTATATGTATAGGTTTTGTATGAGGGACGCAAAATGGCACGTTTTCGTAGAATGACCCATACAGAGGTTGCGCTAGACTTTTTTGTTGTCTGTCATTTTGACTGACAGGGTCATAAAAATCCTGTCATAAGCTATTTTTACCGGTCACTTTAATTTTTTAAATGATAATAAATATTCAATTGCATTTAATTTTAATTCATTTTTAATTAATATTCAGTCCAAAAAAGCTGAACAAATAATCCACACTGTGGATACACACATCAAGCAGAATATGAAGAATATTTTACATAATATTTTATGTTTTTTCACATAAAAAGTCAATAAATGATGCAGTGCTTTTTAGCGCTGGTTTCCACCTCATTGTAAACAAATGTGCTAACAGCTGTTTGGACAGATATTAATTATGTAATTAGTCCACTTGTAAGTGTTGTGTTGGTGAAGTCATGACTTGAAGTTGACAGCAAAGCCCCCGTCTGTGATCAACCACAGTTATCTAGTGTGAAGGAGCTTTATGTTTGTTCAGACAGAGCACTCAGGTAGTGTTTGCATTACTCCCTCATCAGACGGTCACCTGACGTAGTAACATACATCCATATTCACACAGGTGGGCTGTGTTGCCATTAAAACCTTTCACTTCTGCTGATAAAGCTATGCTCCACCCCACAAATGTAATCATGACGATTAGATGAATACATTCTTTAACCCCGGATTTCCACTGGACGCGGAACGGCCGCGGAATGGCAGTGGCGCGGTTCTGCTTCGTCATCTGCCCGGCGGAAATCCCCACCGGGCGCGTTACGGCAGCGGCGCGGAGCCTTGGTAGCCGGCGGTATTCACGGAAGATCGCGCAATAATCTCGAACGGACGCGAGTTCGCGAGATCCAGCGATAGTCTGTGTGTATAAAGTAAACAACAACAACACAGCTTCTTTCATTCTCCGACGTGGAAGAACAGTTGATCTGGTGTCATAAATTATTTTATGTTTCTCCACTTCAACAATCAGTCTCTCGTCGTACATTATGACTCTCAGAGACGCTCTGATTAATTGACTGTTTACCTGGCAGCACCGGTCACGATGTAATGTTGATGTGAAGTTGTAACAGGCTGTATGACCTGCGTATTGTGTTTTATTTTGAAAGGGGGGCAGAAATGTTTTACTTTGATTCTGTGTCGGACTTCCCGTCTTGTGCGATCTGCTTCGTTGTAATTTACGAGGTTCAGCAGCGGCAACGGAAAAAATAGAACTGATTCCTATCGATAGCGCTGCGGCGCAGCGAGCCGCTGCTGAGACGCTGCTGAGACACGCCACAGCGCGGCCGGTGGGAATGCTCTCATTGATTAGAATTGAATCAATTCCGCGCCGCTGCCGTTCCGCGTCCAGTGGAAATCCAGGGTAAAGGAAAGTGTGGTTGTATTAGGTTCTGACACATCCTCAGCTTGAGACAGGGATGCCAGCTCTCAGTTACAGTAAGAGAGGACACGCAGAAGGCTTGGTCTGAGAGTGTGCGGGGTCTTAGTCCTGGGGGCTGAAGTCTGTACCTGTTGCTGGAGCAAAGTGAGCTTGCTGAGGTCGGGGGGGTGAGAAGTTCTTTCTGGGGGGCATACCATTAATGCACTGGAATGTAAGGAGGGAGACTTTGTATTTGATCCGGGCAGAGATGCAAAGCAAGTGCAGTGAGTGAAAAATGGATGTGATGTCTGGTGTTTACGTACTCCAGGTCGGAGGAGACAAAGACGTGGACAAGCTTAAGGTGAGAGTGGGACGATGTATGGCTATATTCCTGAGGTAGTGACATTTTGCATAGGTTATTGATGTGGGTCTCAAAGGTTAGATGGGGATCAAACCTGACACCAAGGTTGTTAACTGTTGATGATAGAGGGATGTCCTTGCCAGAGAAAGTAATACAGGTTAATTTTGGATCTGATGAGGGGAATCATTGAGGATGGCTTCATCCAGGCCCTTATCTCCTTCAGACATGCAGTGAGCATGGTGAAGTTGCTGATGGTGACTCAGACTTTGGAGGGAAATTGCAAATTGGATATGGGCCTGTAGTTTGTAAGGATATGGGGGTCAAGGGTGGGTTTCTTGTAAAGTGGCTTGATAATGGCTGCTTTTAGTGTAGGTATATGGTCAGTCTGATGAGACTGGTTTATGACCGTGTTAATCAGAGGACTGAGGGCAGAGACGTGTGCAATCACTAGCTGCATTCATTTTTCGCAGTTTCACTTGTATACCAGGGAGCAGAGCAGGTCTTGCTGTCCTGACTTTGATGGGTGCATGGAGATCCAGAATGCTGCTCAGGGTTGTATTGTAGAAGTCCACGGATTCAGTGAATGATGATGTGTGCACAAAGTGGAGGTGTTGGAGGTCGGAAGCCAGATTTTTTGTGTCAATGTTTGTCAGGTTTCTGAAACATGATTCACTTTTGGGCTTGAGGGAAAATGTACCGCCATGGTAAATCATTTTATGGTCAGACACCCATATCATACACAGATGGTACAATTGCAGGGGCAGAGTCAGTGATGACCAGATCAAGAACTACAATGCCATGTATATAGGCAGCAGCAGAGATTGTTGATAAAGAATTAAACTGATATCCACTTTTATTATACCATCATAATAATGGTGATGCTACTTGAGACTCGAGTGGCACGATTTTATCATTGGCTAATATTAGGCTGTATGCTCCGTGTACAGGCTGAGGAATGAAGAGTTAAAGGATGTTAAAGTATAAAGCATAGAAAATGCATGAAAATATAGTTTTCACAGGGAAGTTCCTGTTTATTTAATTTTGTCCTCTGTGGTTTTATTATGTTGGAGAAGAAGCATTATTGTCAAATAGATCAGATAGAAAGACAGTGGATTTGTTATCCTAATGTGATTATTTATATTAGATAAACATAAATTAATTTGCAAAGGAAACTGAATGATTATTTAATTTCAATCGTATACACTCTAACTTCATTTATTAGTTTTTTTTATTGCTGAAATGCTTTTGTTCATGTACTCTTGTTGAGTACATGAACTAAAACCATTCAGTCTAACTCTTACTTCACCAGCATGTTTATCATGCACCAAACAACATTATAAGTAATTAATAAGTATTTATGACTTGTACAAATACATTGCAGTTCATAAAAATAATAATAATAAAAAAAAGGCTGTGGTACCGTGATACTTTGTCTGGTATCGTACCATGGTTACTCATTTTGGTATCGAGACAACTGTTTGAGATCTGTTGCTGGTCTCTTTCTTCTTTCTCTACCTCACCTCCTTCTTGTCCTTAGCACTAAACTATATTTATTTTTAATTTGTGTGGTTTCATGTTTGCTGTTTCATTTGATCTGATAGTGCACTATTGTTTATATAAAGTTTGTGGTGTGATTATATCTGTGCTTTTAATTATTTTTACAATGCCTTATTGCCTTTGCTAGTCTTGAGTAGTTTTATATTAAGATATCGAAACCGTACCGATACCGTGAGCCAAAAACCGTGATAGAAACCGAACCGTGGAGAAACTGCACCGTTTATGTTCAAATCTGTTCACAGTGTTTCAAAATATTTGTTATTAAATGTTACATTAAGTTGTTATATAAGTAAATGTTCTTTAAATAAAATGTTTTTTAAATTTAAAAAAAATTGTGGAATGTATCGAACCGTGGGTCAAAAATCGTGATACAAATTGAATCGTGAGTTTGTGTATCGTTACAGCCCTAGTAGACACAAAAGCTACAAGGAGCCACTGCAGAGAGGCTGAAGAGCCTAGTGTTGTGTCGGTCAGGAGTGATTCGTTCGAAAGTACAAATCATTTGAGTGAACGAACTGACTGGGATCACTTCATGAACTGATTCGTTCCATTTTTAGTTCAGTTGAGCTCAGCAGCGAGCGTGGCGGCCGGGAGTGGAACTGCCGGGTCCTGTGAATCACTCGTGAAGTCATTCGCCGACGCCGTCACTCACTCGTGAATCTTCGGCAAACGACGCCAGCCAACGTGCGCTGAGCGGGGAGGGAGAGGGAGTGACTGTGAACTGTGTCTGCCCGGCCGTGCTGCTGTGATTCGTATACTGTCAGTATACTGACTCACTCATGATTCGCGCGTATGAACGAACTGAGAGACAGAGCGCTGGTGAACTGACGCTGAGGTACGAACTGACACACAGAGCGCTGGTGAACTGTCGCTGAGGTACGAACTGACACACAGAGAACTGGGGCCTCATGTACGAAGGTTGCGTAAGCACAAAAACGTGGCGTACGTCCTTTTCCACGCTCACATTCAGATGTATGAAACGTGAAATGACCGTGGAAATGTGCGGTGCCCACGCCAACTTCATGGCTGGCGTACGCCCGTTTCTCCAGCTATTGTTCCTTTGGCGACACTTAGTGGTGATGCTGGGAAACTGTTAATAATGTGAAAACATGTAGTCATCAGAGTGATGTGCACATCAGAGACACATTTACGAACAATCTGACGTGAGCGAGTATTTAGGGAATGCGAGGATTTACTTGCAAACAATGATAATTGGCTCATAAGCCGATGCGGTCAGGAGTGAGCCAGTCAACCCTGAGCCGAGCCATGCCAGCTGTGTGGGATGGAATCATCCGAATGTCATCCAGGTTCATCAAACTCCCATACAATGCAAAACAGGCCAACATTAAAGCGCAATTTTCAGCGAGAGCCGGTTTCCCTCATGTAATCGGAGCTATTGACTGCGCACACATCGCTATAAAAGCGCCGTCACAGAATGTGTTTGCGTTAATAGGAAACATTTTCATTCCATGAATGTTCAAATCATATGTGATGCGCAAATTGAACAGGCTGGAGGCTGGAACAGTGCGCGATGGGTGGCTTCTGGGTGAGTAAATAGTTTATTATTTTAATTGTCACGTATGATGAAAACCAGCGCCATGCACATTTGGGCATGTGCGCATTCACATATCATGTTTTTGGTTTACTTTGCTTTTTTCTGCTGGTGAAATTAGAGCTACAGAGCTTTCTAACAAGCCCCTGATTGTCTCTCTGTGTTCTGTGTTGTGTTCAGTATTCATGTCAGTAAAAGTGGGCGTAAAGTTGCAAATGTCAGCCGTGGCGCACTTCTGCATTCTTTAATTGTGAGAAAAAAATAAAAATAAATTAAACATCAAAGAGTCAAAGTGTTTAATGTCCTGCCATCTTTACGCACGAGCGATGTGTATTGTGAGTGTATTGTGTGTGTGTGTGTGTGTGTGTGTGTGTGTGTGTGTGTGTGTGTGTGTGTGTGTGTGCGTGCGTGCATGTGTGTGCGCTGCTCTGATGCCACAGACTCACACACACTCCCACTCACGTCTTTTTTGTCATATTTATCCCTGTTGACAGGGTGCCAAACAAAATCTCCCTGCGCGTTTTCATTCACTTTTTTCATTCACTCTTGAATCTCTTGCTCAGACTGTGTGAAATTCCTTTACTTTTCTTTGTTCAGTGCTTTATTTGATTGAAGAGGTGAATCTCAGGGCCTATTTAAATTGATTTGCATATGTAAATGGGCGTGGACAGGGAGGAGTTTGGCACCTCTGCATGTGCGCTCAATTCCACGTTGATTTGGGATGTACAAAGGAAACGTGCTTGGATCCATGCGTACGCACACTTTGATACATCTGAATTTATTTGTGCGTACGACAGTTTCTGGGTTTTGGCGTACACCAAGATTTAGTAGGAAATCCCGCAAGTCTTTGTACATGAGGCCCCTGGTGTACTGACGCTGAGAGATGAACTGACACACAGAGAACTGGTGTACTGACGCTGAGGGACGAACTGACACAGAGAGCAGGGGCCTCATGTACAAAGACTTGCGTGGATTTCCTCCTAAATCTTGGCGTACGCCAAAACCCAGAAACTGTCCTACGCACAAATACATGTGTGAGTCTGTAAATGCCGTGGGATCCGAGCAGCGCACACACACCCCACACACACCCACTCACACACACACACACACACACACACGCACACACACACACACACACACACATAATTGTTTTATTTTTTTTCTCACTATTAATGAATGCAGAAGTGCGCCGCGGCCGACATTTCCAACTTTACGCCCGCTTTCACTGACATGAATACTGAACACAGGGAGACGATCAGGGGCTTGTTAGAAAGCTCTGTAGCTCTAATTTCACCAGCAGAAAAGAAAGAAAACCAAAAACATGATAGTAGTGATAATAGTTCCTATTATCGCTGTTTTTTTTGGTGTGTATCTGCGTCATTACCTTGTTTATGAAGCCTGACGGTTCGAAACAAACGATGAGAAAATGAGAAAGTTGTGTTTTATTGTAATCTCGGGGCTCAACGAGATCACTGAAAATCCCGTAATAGTTACGTAAGCAGCGGTTCTCCTGAACAACCGATCGTCCTGCTCCGGGCGGTAGTCCGGGCACATCTGGTTGCGTACATTGAACCGCAGAAGAAGAATAACGTCCGTTGTGGAGGTGTTTCACGAGCAACAGTGTCTTCTGACTCTGGGTCTGACTCCGGTTTAGAGTCATAAAGGGACTGCGGCGGGGAGTCGTGACGAAGCTATTTTTAAACACTGTTAAAACAATGTTTTGATAATGAGTAGCAGTGCATCCACCGCTCCAGAGAGGGAGATGCGCTTCTGAGAGCTGACGTGATAGATTACATCACTTCCAGATACCTGGCCAATCACAACACAGGTGGGAAGGCTCTACGCTGGCTGGCCAATCACAACACACTCTGTCTTCTCGGGCGAGATTTATGGCTAAAAATAGCGCGACTGACAAGCGCTTCGAAAAGGACATATTTCAATCGGCTCGTTTAAATCAACTAGGAGGATTTTGACCATAAAAACAACTTAATATATGTAAGTAGACCTCCATAACTCACATATATGTGCAACAGGACCACTCTATGTGACCTTGAACAGTTTCCCAGCATCACCACTATGTGTCTCCAAAGGAACAATAGCTGGAGAAATGTGCGTACGCCAGCCATGAAGTTGGCACGCTCATTTCACGTTTCATACATCTGAACGTGAGAGTGGAAAATGACAACCTTTGTACATGAGGCCCCAGGTGAACTGACGCTGAGGGACGAACCGACACACAGAGAGCAGGTGAACTGACGCTGAGGGATGAACTGACACACAGAGAGCAGGTGAACTGACGCTGAGGGACGAACTGACACACAGAGAGCAGGTGTACTGACGCTGAGGACATGAATCTCGTCCGCGCTATCACTCACTCACTCTATGACCCGCGGTGCACGTACTGCACTCAGGGAGGAGGTGAGTCACGTAGCGGGGCACAGGGCTCCTGCTTAGAACTGAGCGATTCGGTGAACAAATCTTTTGAACGAATCATTTTAATGAACTGATTCAAGTGATTCAGTACACTCAAATGAACTGCCGATCCCATCAGAGCCAAAGGTTGCAGACCCCTGGCCCAGGAGCAAGCTACCTTTTGTTTATTTTTCATCCTTTATCATAAACCATTATCAACAGCAAACCAAGCAATATGCAATTGTGCAATAGTGATTAAAAGAAAAGAAAAACATAAGCTTCGGCTCATGGTAAAAGGTTAACTGTTGCTTGGAAACACGCATGTAAATGAGATGAGGTCTGATTTTTAAGGACACTCTACTGATGATCTTCACCCTCCTCCATCTGTGAAATGATAGGTCGATAAAGCATGGCAGTAAAGAGATGGGTGAGAAAAGAGTGGAAGGGTGGAGCTTTGGAAGAGGGTGGGGGCTTGTTAAAAAGAGCTGTGAAGCTGCAGAGAGACTAAGAAATAACAGATGGGTAATTTCACAGCAATCACGTTCTCACTTAAATCGACTCCTGTTGACCTCAAAAACAGTGAGTGTTATTCGTCCCTGTGTGACACTGGAGGATGATGCAGACAGGAGAAGTGGGTTACAAGAACCACAAAGCTCTCAAGGGATGACTCGGGAGAAACAAATCCAAATAAACAACAGCTGCACCTCATATGACAACAACTAAGTGGGAAACATTAGCATGAGCGATGCTGCTGTAGTTTAGTTCAACTAGAATATGTTCAGAGTAATAGTCTGATGTTGGTCCTGATGTAAATTTGATACATTGATTCATTATTCATCAGGTTCAGTTCACAAATATGTAAGCTATTGGTCAGATATGTAGACTGTTGGTTAAAGTTAATCTGCCCTGCTGCTCTGGTAATGAACAGCATCCTGAAGGCCAGGAGGTTGCTGGTGGGCAGGCGTGGAAGAACAGCTACAGTCTCGGAGTTGTCATTCACATTCCCCAGTAAAGGGCAGAGGGAACCAAGAGGAGATCCACTGAAAAGTCACAACAGAGTCAGTGGATATATTCTGTTCTATCCTCAATCCTCCATGTCTTTGAGGCGCCAACTCTTCCCACTCTGCAGGTAAGCTAGTGCATTTTGCCAGGTTAGCATCGTTAGCTTGGAGTGTCACGAAACCACCGACTCGCTGCTGTTTTGCCTACGGACAGGATGTTGCCATCATCCTTATCCTGTTGGAAGTGTTGTGCTTTGAGTGATGATGCTCAGCTAAATGTGCAAGTTTGCCTGCGGAGGAGGAAGAGTTGGGACCTGTCCGGCATGGAGGATGAATGTCTCCTTCCGGTTCTCCTTTTTCCTCACTTGCTGGTGTGAACAGAACAAGTTATGAGCTGCTCCAGAGTTCACTTGTAAGTGGTCCAAGACCACCTCTTTCAAGCAGACCAGAATGAGGTTAACATTAAAGGTTTTTGACTATGTTCACACTGACCCAAACAAATCGTTTGGGGTAAAAAGGGGATGAACACACCAGGGTTCTATTTACCCACTCTAAACCAGGCTGGTGTGAACACACCCTTTAGCTGCTTATCTGACAGGAGCAAAGAGGAGGTTGTTTAGTGAACACAGGTAGAGTGAGTTAATGTTAAACAGAGAGCTGGCTGAACTGTAACTGCACAAGAAGCATGTTAGTTTGTCATGTGTTTCATTCACATGGCACTCGTCTCTTCCCACTCCTACCGGCCTTCACTTTCTACTTCACTTCTTTTGTTCACTGTCCATTGCTTTGGATGGTTGACCTCAGGTATTCAAACTCATCTGACTCAACAACACAACAACTATGACATACCTGAGGTGGAGGGGACACGAGAGACAAGCTTTGAGCTAAACTGTCAAACACTGTGCGCTTTTCGGTAAATGGTTTGTATTTATATAGAGCTTTCCTAGTCTTTATATACATTCCCATCCACATTTCTTGAAGTGAAGAAGTAAAATTAATTTTGATTCTCTGTCTTCTCCAGGGCTCAGCTTGTGGCAGCAAACAATACCCAGGGAAGGAAAGTTCAGCTTGGTCTTTAACTGATTTGGATTCTGACTGTTTAACATGCTACTCTGGGGTTCCTGACTCCACATTCTTCCAGATTCCCTGATCGATCCCCTTCCAAAACCTCCTCTGGTCCCTCCACTCTCCTGCAAGTCTCTCTCTCTCTCTCTCTGCTGAGGCCATGGCAGTGCCCTCAGCCCATGAGTTTTACTGGCAGAATCTGGCACGACTGCCTAGCGGCCGCGTCTACCATACTCTGTTGGAGGTGGGGGGGCAGATGTACATGCTAGGAGGCTGTGACGCTGCTGGAAGGCCATGCCCCAGCGTGGAGCTCTATTCTCCTGAGGTAGCAGTTAAATCCAACCAGGACACTGTGTCTGTTGTTTAATTTTTTCAAGTGCTGGTAGAAGTGATCAATATCAAACACTACAGTGAATTCTTCCTGCAGGAGGACCGCTGGATAAGTTTGGCCCCGATGCCCACCCCTCGTGCTGGGGCTGCTGTGGCAGTTCTTGGAAAGCAGATCCTGGTAGTGGGAGGAGTGGGTGAAGACCAGAGCCCTGTGAAGGTGGTGGAGCTATACAACATCGATGAAGGGAGGTGGAGGAGGAGGAGTGCACTGCGTGAGGCCCTCATGGGTGTGTCCATTATTGTGAAAGGTAAGAATTATAACATTATAATTGCAACTCGAAACCCAGAGATTATTAGCTGTGTACCAAAATAATACTGTATTCTATTCTTACATCCTGATGCTCCCTATCAGCAGCCTGAACAAGGAGTTCATGATGAACCGCACAAGGGAGGGGCTGCAATACTGAGTCCTCTGATCACAAGGTCTCTCAGGCTGGGATCGAAGTCCGGACAGGTCGGAATCCTGGCTATGGCACAGAACACTGATGGGAGCAGTGACTCGGGGCAGAGCATGCCTTGGTAGCAATACCTTGCTATGACAAACCAAAGAGGAAGGACAGGAGATGTTGGAATGTGGCAGCAGGGAGCCTGGATGAGATGGGAGTGAGCCTTAGAGCGTAAAGTCTCATGGACTGAGCTGTGGAAGGCCAAGCCCCATCGAATTAGGTTCTTACAACTTCAGGCTGTCTATGATGTTCTACCAAGCCCATCCAGCTTGTTCTGCTGGGGGAAGGTGGACTCACCAGACTGTACTCTGTGCCAGAGGAGAGGGACCCTGGAGCACATTCTGAGCTGCTGTCCAAAAGCCCTGGGTGACAGGCACTACTGCTGGCGTCATGACCAGGTCTTGAGGGCCATAGTGGGGGCCACCATCAAATGCAAGCGCCATCGCCCAGTAAAGAGCACAAGATTGGGAGCTCAGAGTTGACCTGGGGAAGCAACTAAAGTTCCCCGAAAATGCTGCCACAACAACTCTCAGGCCGGATTTGGTCCTCACCTCAGCAACATCTAAGCAGATTGTTCTCCTGGAGCTCACTGTCCCCTGGGAGGAACGCATTGAGGAGGCCAACGAGAGGAAGAGGGCCAAATATGCTGCACTGGTGGAGGAGTGCCAGCGCACAGTGTCTACTGATTTCTGTCTCTGACCTTTATCCACTCTCTTAGGTCATTCTGTAGCGATTAATAGTCATATCTACATACTTCTTTTTGAATACACTCTGTTTTACTGATCTTTTAATCTCCTCATCTTGATTATTCCACTGTGACTGACATGGTAAAGGATTTTAATGTAGTTCTTACTTTTCTCCAGGCTCTTTCCTCTGGGGTAAGAGGTGACACATTGTTGAAATCCACCTCGATTTCTTTGCCGATCAGGAACTCAGACATCTGCTTCTCCACAGACTTGTTTCCGATTCATCAGGTGCCGATGACCCGTTTTCCACAGCCGCCCTTGCGTAGGTCTGATGCTTAATCTTGAGGCCAGTCACAATCACCTCTTTGAGTCTTCCCTGCTGTTCCAGCTCCTCCACTCTGTTCCCCAGCTCCCTCAGCAGCTGGTCTTTTTTCGCATTCTCTTCCTTGAGCTGTTTGATTTCCGCTATCACCTCCTAGAGAGGTTCCATCTTCGGCCTTTGTTCATAGCGTCCAACATTGAGTCAGCTTTGGCGCTATTATCCAACCTGGTGCCGGCTTTAGTTTTCACCATTTTCTCTAACTTGCCTTTTTCTCCTTTTCCCACTTTTCCACTTTGCACATTATCTCACAGCCAGTAGCTTTCCTCATGGTGCTGCTGCTGCTGCTTCCGTCCTCCTCCGAGGAGGGAGGAAAGGTATGTTCACACAAGTATGTTAGTACTGTAACATACTGTAGAATACAGACCTCCAGTGTCATAACAGTGTGGTGTAGTGTGCTAATCTGGCAATAATGAGACCAAAAGGCACAGCTTATTAAAATGAAATAGTTGTTTCAGATAAATCTCATATTTGTTCAAAAATACTTGGTCAAATTAGTGAAAAGGCATGAACAC
Source organism: Microchirus variegatus (assembly GCF_963457635.1). NCBI lineage: Eukaryota > Metazoa > Chordata > Actinopteri > Pleuronectiformes > Soleidae > Microchirus > Microchirus variegatus. Next base: position 8,808,562 of record NC_139804.1, on the reverse strand, counting down.
TGATCAGAGTGACTGAATGAATGTGTGCACGCACATGTGTGCGCATGAGCGTGTATGTGTGGCTCGTGTGAGAGGTGTGTGTGTGTGTGTGTGTGCAGGAGCGTGCATGTGCATCTTGCCACCCCTTTCATTGCCGGGGCAGCATGTAGCATCTTGGGTGCCATAGGGCTATCTGGTTGGGTCCTTGCTCTCTCCCTGGGGGCCGTGGTCTGTGGGTGCAGTACCTGGCCATCTAGTGCTGGTGCCTTTTGCTGCAGGAACTCCCTTGGTGGTCCTTTGCTGTTCTGCTCTAGGGGCAGGATTGTGGTTGTCCACCGGATGGTTGGCCCTCAGGTCTGTTCTGTCTGCAGAGGTCATTGGGGGTTCTGTTCTTCTGTGCTGCTTGGGCCTGCTGCCCCGATCAACGTCAGGGCAGCAGTCTCACTAATCGGTGCACCAAGTGGCAGACTTACATGCACACACATACTTACACACAGACATACATTCTCACTAACATTAACACGCAGCATACCTATAGCTACATATATAAATTACACACGAGTCAATTTAGAGACGTACTTTGGCTGCAGTATCACATGAATGAGATAGATTTAGTTGATTGTGGCTGTTTGGTCTCTGCAGTCTGAATGTCTTTATAATAAACATCATGTTCTATTCAATGATATTTATAGATAGCATACATATGTAGTAGGGTTGTGAAGATTCACCGATTTGCATCGGTATTTCGATATGAACATATACGATGCGGTTGCATAAATGGTAAACGTCTGCATCAGTTCAAAATCTGAATGAACTCGAGATGTATCGTATCTAAAACATCTGCTATAATATAAACTATAAAAACTGGTCTATTTCTGGTTTGAGTTGTCTCCGCAGCCCGAGGCGGCGAGTCAGGTCAGAGATGGTAGAGACATGGAGGAAGAACCTGAAGTGACTCGCTAGTTGCGTGACTTTCGGCTTTTCCGAGCGTGGTGGAGAGCTGGATAAATCAAATGCGATATGTAAATTGTGCCGTGTCGCTGTAAAATACACCGGCAGCACAACAAACTAAACTCCTCACCTGAAGTGGTGACATGACTTGAATGTTTCCCAATCCCCGTTGAGACAGAGTTGTTGTTATTTTGCTCCTATTTACGTCAATATGTAAACACTTTTACACACAGAGCTACGCACATTTACTCACTTCTTCAGTGCTTCTTTTATTGTAAACAAGAACGTATGCACTAGTTGCTTAGTGCCATCTACTGGTAGCAAACGGTATAACACATTTCGGCTCATGCATAACAGTTATCTTTTCCGATTTTTGTTAAAGCGGAACTAGACCGGAAGTTCCTATTATCGCTGTTTTTTTTGGTGTGTATCTGTGTCATTACCTTGTTTATGAAGCCTGACGGTTCGAAACAAACAGTTCAGCCATTGCTGAGAACGTTGTGTTTTATTGTAATCTCGGGGCTCAACGAGATCACTGAAAATCCCGTACTAGTTACGTAAGCAGCGGTTCTCCTGAACAACCGATCGTCCTGCTCCGGGCGGTAGTCCGGGCACATCCGGTTGCGTACATTGAACCGCAGAAGAAGAATAACGTCCGTTGTGGAGGTGTTTCACGAGCAACAGTGTCTTCTGACTCTGGGTCTGACTCCGGTTTAAAGTCATAAAGGGACTGCGGCGGGGAGTCGTGACGAAGCTATTTTTAAACACTGTTAAAACAATGTTTTGATAATGAGTAGCAATGCATCCACCGCTCCAGAGAGGGAGCTGTGCTTCTGAGAGCTGACGTGATAGATTACGTCACTTCCAGATACCTGGCCAATCACAACACAGGTGGGAAGGCTCTACGCTGGCTGGCCAATCACAACACACTCTGTCTTCTCGGGCGAGATTTATGGCTGAAATATCGCGACTGACAAGCGCTTCGAAAAGGACAGATTTCAATCGGCTCGTTTACCACAACTAGGAGGATTTTGACCATAAAAACAACTTAATATATGTAAGTAGACCTCCATAACTCACATATATGTGCAACAGGACCACTCTATGTGACCTTTAAAGGTTATACTTGGATATCTGTGCACAGTCCATTGTCTCTGCTTCAAAGCAGTGTGTCTCAGAACATTCAAGCTCTCTCTGATCTCTGTTGTATTTCCCATGTTTCACAATAAAAGTCACAGCCAGCTTTAATGCTTTAAGTGCCATAACTTGAGAACTACTATGTATTCGATAGTATCATTTCTTCTGCAGATTGTGTTCAAATTAAATCGTAACGTATCGCACTGTATCGTAATAGGTGGGAGAATCGTATCGTATCGCTGGTAAATTTCATGAATCGTTAATGTATCGAACTGTTGGCAGTGTAACGAGATGCGTATCGTATCGCTTCGATGATGAAGATTCCCAACCCTAATATGTAGAGGTAAGTATATTCATGTCTGTGGGTTTGGGTTAGTGTGTGTGCAGGTAGTATGTACAGTTATGCTCATAAGTTTACATACCCTGGCAGAATTTACGATTTCTTGGCCACTTTTCAGAAAATAAGAATGATAACACAAAAACGTTTCATTCACTCATGGTTAGTGGTTGGCTGAAGCCATTTAGCCATGACTGTGTTCTCTCTTTTTAAATCATAATTACAACACAAACTATCCAAATGACCCTGATCAAAAGTTTACATACCCCAGTTGCTGTAAATTGTCTTGCTGTCTTGCATGAACTGCATGTTTGAGGTCTCTCCAGAGTGGCTCAATGATATTGAGGTCAGGAGACTGAGATGGTCACTCCAAAACCTTAACTTTGTTCTGCTGTAGCCAATGACAGTTCGACTTGTCCTTGTGTTTTGGATCATTGTCATGTAGGAATGTCCAAGTGCGTCCCATGCGTAGTTTCTGGGCTGATGAGTGCAAATGTTCCTCCAGTATTTTCTGATAACTTACTGCATTCATCTTCCCATCAATTCTGACCAAATTTCCTGTGCCTCTGTAGCTCACACATCCCCAAAACATTACGATCCACTACTGTGTTTCACAGGAATGGTGAAAACACTTAGTTCAATCAACTCTGAGTCAAAGTAACTCTGAGTGAAGCTTGTGCATGAGGATATAAAAAGCCCTCATCAATGGAACACTGATAAAAAAAATTGCTTGAGTATTAGTTGCAGAAAAAAATACATGTTTCGTTTTGATTATTCCACTTATTCATCAATATTCCATATGTGTTTGTGAGTACAGATGCAACCCAATAAGGCAGCAAACGGACCTGACAGCCACTAAAGATGAACTGTAAAAATGTAGTTCAAAGAAAACTACTACAACAACTTTTAAACATAATAGTCTCTCCAAGATGTGAAAAAAGGTAACTCAATAAAAGCAAAAAGGCTACTTTTATGACTTCTTTTCAGTGACTTGCTAAACTCCAGCTCAATATGATCTTGAACATGTACGTTTATAACTGGGGTAATACCTCAAAGCAAATGTGTGTCTGAAAAATGTGTATTCTGCTAAATTAAATGTAAGCACGAGTCAATGTCTTGACCTTATTCTGTACTTGGATCAAGTACTAAGTATTAGTACATTGTGGCAGAAAGAAGTAAAAAGTATACTAAAGTATAAGCTTTAGTATTAAAAGTATTAAGTGTAAGTGTTAGTATTAATGTACTTAGTCTTAGACCTTTGTTTATACTTTTCAGTATAACCCAAGTTTACTTCACTATACTATTTATAAGTATATAAAATAAGTATACCGGTAGTACACTTGAACTAGAAAGCACTCGGAGAGCGCAGATCTCCGCCAAGGCAGCTCAGTGCCTACAAAATAGGCCTTGCCGGCACACCTGGGTCAGACAGCCAGTGTTGTAACCAGTGATAGCGTCTATGGATCACGCCCAAAATTGAATCACTTGTCCCTGGTCATTGCGGACATTGCCAGATTTTCCTGATTCATCCAAATCCGTCTGTGACTTTTTGAGTTATGTTGCTAACAGACAGACAGGCAGACAGACAGACAGACAAACAAACTCAGGCGAAGACATAATACCTACTTGGCGGAGGTTAACTACCCTTTGCTAAGGGAGTTCTTCACCTCAACATCAATTGGCTCTTCAAGAAAAGGACAGACCATAATGTCTGCCACTGCCTTCAGTCTACAGGCTGCTATATGCTCAAATTAAGAGCAGGACAAACACAGGATTAGTTGAAGAAAACCTGCCAGCAGCAGGTTAGGTTCACGGAGTATGTTGCCAGGGTAATTGACTCAGAGTTAAGTTGAACCTGCTTTCTTAAACGGGCCCCAGAGAAACCAACAGCTGCTACACCAGTGTACATCACTTTTGGCCATAAAGCTATGTGTAAAGCTATCGTAGGCCAGTAGCTACTGTGGGGAAGCTCTGGCTTTGCAGCCTTGACTAAGGGTGTCACGTCCACATTTTACTATAAGGTTTCCTTAAATCTACTGCACATAACTGTTTAAATACCCAAAACAGATCTGCAAATTTGTAATTGAAACATTTAATCTAGCCCCAGGTGAGGCCTCCTTGTGCCTTGTTTTGCATCACACGATTTTAAACAGCACACAGTGTTGAGATTGTTTTTGTTGTCACTGGATGGCTAATTGTAGCATTGTATATTGTAGCAGTGGAATGTAAATAATTTCTTTGTTGACGTTGCTGTGCAGACTAGCTCTTGTTAAATCTAGTCTGAGTCCATGATTTAAATCTGTAGCTTACCTTTGTTCCCATCGCTTCGTCTTCTTCTGCTCACTGTGTGTTTCATTTTTCATAGCAGTGATTAACCTCCACTGTCTCTCTGGATCTGTGGGGTTCCACTAAAATGTTCTCCTGCAAGGTGGAAGCATAACAGATTTTCTTGCAAAGGGAGGTGACAATAGCAAGATGGCTGCAAGCGGCTGGAATATGGACCTAGACTTGTCCTTTAGAGATGTCACCTCCCGCCTTCTTAAGCTTTGTTTATGCTTGCGCGAGATACTGTGGCGGAGGGCATCGCAGACGGCGCACGGCCTACAAGCATGCATGGAGGGTGCCGTTTATGCTCAACTCATTATTTGTTGCAGTATTTGCCTCAACGGCAGGGAGCGTACAACCAAAATATTCAGTGAATAAGCATAAGGCAAAGGATAAACGTCCGCTGCCTTGCAACAGTACTAAACAACCACTTTCCGCCATTGAATTTTAGGATATCGCTTACATTGGTCTCAAAATTGCTGTCGGTATCTCTGTGTTTCATGCATTAGGACAGCCATCCCTGCTCCAGCAGAATCACCGGAAGGACTTTTCCCCCTGGGTCACCTATCTTTCCATGGGCTTGTCTTCCCTCATGTTTTTCCACGTCTTACGCCAAAAACCATCGTCTTTTTGTAATGTGGTAGCGATCTCCTTCCATGAATTTAATGTCCATTTGACTGTCTAGGTGCTCTCGGACAGAAGAGTCATAAAAATGCTTGAACAAGCGGACCTGCTCAGCCAGTTTTCCCTTCATTAAAATGAAGTTGGCGCATGCCACAGCCATCAAAGTTAACAAAATTCAGAGGTACACGCCCACCTTTTGGAGCTGAAGCGCCTGGTCTGACACAGGATATGAAGTTGTTTTTGTTGCGCGCCTGGCACACTATGGTGACCATAAACCTAGCTTGAGTGACATGTTCTTTAGCAACAGAAATTACAACTGATGTTGACCTAATCATTGGTCGTTGTGTTTGTATTAGCACACTGATTGTGCATTGACATGTTTAATGAAAAGTCAATAAAAAAAGTTAAACAATAATAATAATAAAAAAAAAAAAACGAAATTGCATATTGGAAATACTAAGTTAAACAAGTGAGCACCAACTCAACGCCACTAAATAATGACTCTGCCCATTTCTGTAGGTATTTGAAGTTTTTACTGGTCCTTAACATTTATTTGCTCAATTTTGTCAGTCTTCATGTGAATAGTGAGTCTGTTCAGAGATCCTAAAAAAAAAGTTGATTAATCAAGTAATCGGATAAAAAAAAGAGTTCAAAATTAAAATAATAATAATTTTGTGTTATCAAATCAAATAATGCATAATCGAAATGACACAGCCTTGGTGTGGTAACCTAACACATGGGTGGGTGGGTGTGTTTTTGCGTGTAGGCAATAATACTCTCTCTCTAAACAATTCAACGCAATATGCTCCGGTAAGCTACATTAAATCAGCTAACATCAATGTTCACGTTAAATGGGACCCCCCGATTATTAATGGGTATTTCTCACACTGTTTTAGGACTGTTAAGTCTTTTTAACTGATCTACAGTTTGGCATTGTTCAGGTTGATTCTTGTGTCGGATGTTTCTTCCTGTGACGGCACTCTGACCAATCGGCGGCCGGCAGTCTGGCAATGTCAGCATAATATTGTCTGAGCTTGCTTGGAACCTCGCCAGAGAAGGTACTATAAAAGTACCAGGTACTATGCTAGTGGAAACGCAACTTTACTGTGCCGTGCCAAGGTGAGTCAAGCCAGTGGAAACACACCAATAGTAACCCTCTGCTTTGGTGGAGGGACATATATGAGTGCGTATTTGTGATCTCTTTTCACAGGTTATTGACCTCCACCAGGAGGTATGTTTTTCGCGGGCGCTTTTTTGTCTGTCTGTTTGTCTGACAAGATAGCTCGAAAAAGTCAAGAACAAGTGATTCAATTTTGGCCATGATCCGTAGACTTTATCGCTATTTTGTGGGGGACTGAGGTCAAGACTTGTATTATTTATAATCAAGTTTGGCCAGTTTGCCTTGATGGTCACTTCTATGTTTGAACTACATTATTATATTTAAGTAAAAAGCTGGTGGTGCTTCCTCCTGTTGTCAGTGATATTTCCAGTCAGAATATGTTTATTCCATCTTACGCTACTGAGTGCTGTATGTTTCTTAATACTCAAACTCTAGCAGCACTGACAATAGGGTAACAATTATCAATATTGGTAATTAATAAGTTGTCAAAGAAATATGTAAATACATTGATTTGAGCATATGACAGTCCTAGGGAATACAACAATGGTCATTACACGTATGCTTTCTTACCAGCCAACAGGATTTTCATCCACGAGAGGAAGGTTTTTTTTTTTTTTTTATTCTGTAGCAAACTCTAAATTGACTTGCAGTCGCAATGTAATAATTGTAGTTTCAATCTGTTTCCTGTAGGTTGTCATTTACAATATTAAAGCTCAATACTACAAAAAATAAAACTGTACTTTCGTGGTTATAGTTTCCAACTGCAAAAAAATTTAATAAAATTGTATCTAGCCTTCCACAAAGAACAAATAAACAGTCTTTTCTGGGAGCACCTCGTCAGCGATGGATGAGTTTGCTTTCAGTGCAACGGTGCATTTGTCAGTGTCTGCTGGAAACACAGATAGATGTGTACACAGACTTATTGGCTACATGTAGGTTTTATCATGCTACTCTCTCCATCTCCCTGACCAATCTTCGATCCTTCGAGCCGTTGCCATCTTATTCCCAAACTAATCCCCAGCAGCCAAAACAGAGACAAATTGTCTGTCAAAGTGATCGATAGGGACAAATTAAAACAATATTGTAATTTTTCAATTTGGATTATCAGTCACAGAATTTGTTCAACCGTTATTTTGCATTAAATGATAAACTTTGGTGAGCTTTTACGTTCCTCAAAATTACAATAACCTACTTTTTCCACTTTTGTGTAATTTAGATGTATCATGGTTGACTTTAAAATAAAGGCTGTGTTATGGGAAAAAGATGAAACATTTATATCTTCAAACCTTAATAACATCCAGATTGTTTCCGTGCAACTATTTTACCTGCTGCACTGCAAGGACAAGCTTTATTTTCTTTTGTTTTAGCACTTTCGCCCACCTCCATTCTTATGCTGGAGGCGTCATCCTGAAGTGCCAGACATGGTCTCTGGATTTTTATTCTGCTGCTGCATCTGTCATGCTCTCTTGCCTCAGCCTGAGCTAACTTCTCGTCCAGCTCTGTGGCCGAGCATATTTTTAGCACCTGATTTTAAAAAAGTTTCCACCTGTGGGGTCTGGTTACTTGCTTTTCTTTTTCTGGGATTGTTTTGATGCACAAATGTGTCTCAGACTAAACTATAAACTGAATTCTAATGCATTTATAATTGACAAAGTGCAGCCCTCCGACCTCTGAGTCCCCAGACCCAGCGTCCTCGTTGGAAGGCTTGTTGGTGTCTTCCAATGGTTTTGGGGGTTACCGCCATGTAACATAATAGCCCCTCACAATACATTTAGGTCCATACACCTTATGGCCACAGCTCTGGTTAGTCGCCTCAACAATGGAGGCATGACCCATGGTCCGTTCGGACTCAATGTCTCCTGCCTCAACCGGGACGTGATCTGCCGGAGTTACGAAATGAAGCTCTTTCTCACAGGTGACTCTGCCAGACGTTCCCAGTAGACCCTCACAATACAGTTAGGCCCGCCAGGAATGACTGGCATCCTCCCCTGTAATTGGAGCCAACTCACCACCAGGTGAGTACAGGCCTCAAACCCGGTAAAAATAAGTACGCCCACACCTGCTTGCTGCCTCTCATTGCTTCCTCCAATGCCGACACCACGCTATGATGCTAACACACACCTGCAAGGCAACAAACTCTATGTGGCAGGTACTGGCAGATCAGTATGGCCATGTATGTAACTCAGTAGTTTGACTTTGTGAAATGTGTTTGTTTCTTAGTACAGTATTTGCTGAACAGCTGCATGTTTATCTTTCAGGTGGCCGTCAGTGTAAAAGACCAGTGAAGGCCTTTGAAATGTACGATTCAGAGACACGTTCTTGGACTACACTGCCCATGATGCCTTGCAAGCGTTCATATGGTGGTGTGATATGGGACGCAGCTGGGAGGCTCTGGCTGCTAGGAGGATTGCGTCAAGGGGGAGGACACCATAGCTCCAAGTTCACCAAGAACGTTAACATGTTTGACACAAACCAAGGTAGAGAAACAGGCTACACACTCTTACATTGCCTACATTACTTTCTTACACTTTGTGTCCCACGATTCAGCAGAATAACTTATCCCTTCATCTGGCAAAGACGCCCTAGAGGTAGAGCGCTTGTATCCAGTATTTGGGGGATTTGTGAAAGACAACTAGCAGAATGAAGAGTGGAGGCTAGTCTGACTTTGTCAGAATATATTAAAGAAAACACATATGCACAAAAAAATATTCCAGCTCATGATTCACAACAAGCATCACACATACATGAGCAAATGAAGGTTGAAAGGATAGATCTGTTTTTTTGAAGAGTGGTTGTCACAGCCCTTGCTGCACTGAGAACCAGCATAATATATACAGTATATAGTATGTTTGCCACTTTATCTTCTGTATTGATAGGTGTATATCAAATCAAATCAAATCAAATCAAATCAGATTTGATCTATTTAGCCCACAATTACAAACACAGTTTGTGTCACGGGGCTTCACAGGCTTGGTAACATCCTTTGTCCTTAGACCTTCGACCAGGGTAAGGAAAAACTACCAGGGAAAAAAAAACCTTATAAAAGGGAAAAAAGGTAGAAACCTTAGGGCACTTAGACACTTGTGCATCACCTACTCACAGTCAACACATGTGACTTCTACTTTCCCTGTGCAACTTCCACACAACTTGTCACATTTATTGCAATTGTCCATTTTTTGTAGTTTTTGCGGACTTGGCACTGCCTTCTCTTCGCACCATGACTTGTCGGGATTTAGCGCTCATGTGATCAGCAGGCAGTTCACTTGCGAGACGCATGATGAAATTTCTCCGTGCCATTGTGATACGTCAATGCATTTTCTGTACAGCACTGAAGCATTTATTGCAGCCAGGTCGAGGATTTTGTAAAAAACAACCACTGGTCATCTGCGCATGGGTGCTTTGACGGAGTATTTTCTCGCCATTTGATCCAGCACATCAAATGGCGAGTAGTAGGTGACCTACTACAACAGCACCGAACTTGGTGCTGTTGTAGTAGGTCACCGTGTCTTGTTTAGCCTTTTGCCCACTCGTGATTGTCACAGCTGTGTGGACAGTGCTCAAGATGCAGACACTTTTCTTTGGTTTGCCCTGATACACAGTTAGTGATGCGCTGTCACATCTCAGCACCTGTGTTGTGAACAGCGGCATTTGCTTCTTTACGCACGGGGGAAGCTCTCTTTGTATTTTATTCGCTGTGCCAACTAGGCTCATTTTCTTGGCTTGTTTTGCCAACTCAAGTGAAGTAAAAAGTTATCTGTGGTGATGTTCCAGCCCTTCCCTGTGTAAGACTCCACCAACTTCAACACCACACTGTCTCCAAGCCTCTGTCCTAGCCTCCGCGTCTCATCTCTCCCCAGGTATGGCGCACCATTCACCATGTATTTAGTTTCAACCGTTGCAACAAGCCAGAACTCAATACCAAATTTATCTGGTTTGCTGGCGATGTAATGGATGAAACTGCATCTTGCCTTTGTTGGGAATAGCTGTTCATCAACAGTGATGTTGGCACCCGCTTTATAGCAGGCAATGCTGTTCTGTACAAATCGGTCCCAAATGCTCTCTTTTTTGTCAAAGCACAGAAATTGAATAATTTCCTGAAATCTGTTGCGGGGCATGGTCTCTTTGAAAAATGCAGCTGACCAAAAGCTTGCCAACTCCATGCTTTTTCCACCTAGCAGACCACGGACATAGATTAAAGCTATGAAAACTTTGAGCCCAGCGACCGTCATGTCCCATGAGCTGTCCTCCATGGCTCTGTGCGCCTTTGCAAAAGTGCAGTCCCTGATGTGGTTCAACATCACGTTATCAAATAAACAAAAAAATGCAGTGAGGGCATCTTCAATATTACTCACTCCAGGAGATGTCGCTGCTTCAGGTGTCTTCTTCAGTAATACTGTTGCAGATTAAATGGGTTATACATTACATATCTTGTTTTTTTATCCAGGATTCTATCTTAAAATATATTGTTGTCGTATTATCACCCAGCCCTATGATTATCAGCTCATTCCTAGTTCTGCTGCTCTTATTAAGATGTTTTGAATATCTTTTACGCACTCATATTTGTAGCTAGCATATCAGGTTCTACATTATTTATGCAAAGATACACACTGAAAAAAGTCCATTCAAACTAAAGTAAATTGTCTTCATATAACGTGGTCATTTCAGTTGGTGTTAACTGAAGTATATACACTGCGATCATAACTGAGCCTGTCATCTGCTTGATGAATGATGATAATCCATACTGCATTTCCCTGGAGTCATTACAGTTGGCTAATTAAGAGATTGCAATTAGACACCACAGATTATGGGTACGAGCAAATCTTTTCTCCTGTGTTTCTGCTGACAACATCCATCTTCATTAAGTCACCTTCATATAAAAGGAGACATTAACCTCAACCTCACTGTGAAGAGGAATGGTTTTCTCCCCAAGCTCATTCCTCTCTTCATTCTCTCCACATTTTGTGTCCCACTGTGCAGCAGGATGACTTATCCCTTCATCTGGCAAAAACACCTCAGAATAACAGGTGAACAAACATAGGAGGGACCGCAGCAGGATATATGATCACTTTTAGGAATTAGAAGGATGAATGAGGATGAGTGATAATGTGAATGTATAATATTGTGTAAGACGGGGGACAAAAGGGAGATGGGAGGAAAGAAAGTGGCTTCCTGTCTAATTTTGGTGGAGATGAGATAGGAGATGAGCGGCAGAGGGAGGGCTGGAGATGAGGAGTGCTTTAGATTACAAGATCCAGAAACAGACTGCTTTATTATTCACTGCACCCAATATATCTCTTCACACACGCACATGCAATCTGCAATGTCACACAGTGATATTCTATGACAGTTCCATTCCATATCAGCAAGTATTGAGACGTAGAGTGGTAAATTGGTAGTACTGGGATTGTTGGCAAGCTGAAACAAGTACAACACAGAACACAAAGACTGGAGATGAGTCTGAGAGGACAAATTATTCAAAAAATATATTGTCTCTGTCTTTTCTCCCTTCGAGAGCTTTGGGATTCAGACATACCCCTCCTCAATACTAAAATCACCACAAAAAATACTGTTTACCTTATCTATTGGTGATTTGTCACAAGTCGCTTTTGACAAAAAAAAAGTCACTAGGAGGAGTCGGAAAGTGACAAAGTCGGCAAGTTGCCAAAACTGTTACCACACCCACCGCGGTAGCCGCTTCATCTTTCCTCACCGTCTCTTTCCCTTCTTGTTACAGAGGGCGTGGAGTCACTTGACTACACACGCTGTACACAGCCGAGTGTCTTAAAGGGACATGAACATGTCTTGACGGACAGCCAATTGGATCCTCCGGCTCAGGGCCGGTGACATTTTTTTGTGTCTACTGCTTGACTTTTTTGTTCCATAACCAGTGCCGGCCCTGGATAATTTAGTGACCTAGGCAAGATTTTAGCTGGCGCCCCCTTGCATCGCAGCAGTCAATTTCACAATCAACTTTCATACAATCACACAGAAAGTGCATGTGTGTATTCAAGATTTTATTTCTTTGAGTAAAAAATATCACACCAAATAAAAACTAACCCTAACCCTGGGCTGTGCAGAGGTAGACGGGACAGCAGCACCTGATGCTGTGTCACTGGGGGTTGTACTGAATTATTTGAAAAGTGCATCTGAAGAGAGAAGAGAAGAATATGTGACGACTGCATGTTACATTTTAATTAAAAAAAAACAGATGCTTGGTGTGCTAAACATGAGACTAATATAGATTAATAATGAAAATGTGATGAGATTCATTCAACTTTATTGTCATTGTAATGCCATTCAGTCTAACCAGAGTGCAAAAACCAGTAAAGTGCAGGGAAATTAGTATGAATGATATGGGAAAGCTAAGGTATGAAATATTAACAGTTATACACTTTAACTGCACTTTAACACTGATGTAAACTTTAACAAACATAAACTGTGACACATAAAACCAAAGGCTTACAACCACCCTATTACAAAGTGGATGGACAACTAAAAGCATTTTAACTGACATACAAGCAGGAAAGACACCTGTAAAATAACACCTAAACAGGCCTAACGTTGTTTCCAAATGTCCCTGATGAATTTAAGGTGGAGTAACATTAACACACGTCGACTCAGCTATTTATTGATTATTAAACAATGTTGCCATCGTCCGAAGTAAGCTAGCAAGCTAACACTCTGCTCCAACAACGGTAACTACGATGCATTAAACTATTAATTTCATGCACTTCATCACATTAACATTACTGTACCTCTATCTTTTTCACGTTTCAATTCCTCTTCTTTCCTTCTTTTCCTTCCTTGGGTGCCGGATGGCTTCAGTCTTTTGTACATAATTCCGATACAGTGTCATTAATCTTTTTCTTCGTCTCAGAGTCACGGTCCGGTCAGATTCAGGCAGCTGGCCTCTTGACTCCGCCCCCCTCACAGAGGGCAGGTACAGAGCAACAAACCAGGCACCCAGAAAAAGGCTTCTGCATTATTTAATAGTCTTTGCTATGACTTTATGTTGCTGTGGGCTTATATAATAGTTCGAAATAATAGTAGTAATGGCACTGGTAAAAAAAAAGTAGTATTTATATTTTCACAAAGTTTCACAAAGCAGGTTTAGTGAAAACTCTGAGTCTGTTAACCCTGAAATGAGGGAAACTCATCCGTTTCACTCAAACCAGAGGAAGAGGGGTAACTCTAGCCTGTTTCACAGAGCCAATTCCTATCTTAACCTTCAATCTCAACCCTTAATCTTAACTGGCCCTCAAAAGCAAGTGTTGAGGGTTATTTTGTCACTTAATGGGACACCCCTTAAATGCAGATACGTCTTCAGACTGTGGGGGGCAGAATAACGTGAAAGCTGCGTCCAGTCTGTCAACTCCAAAAAAGAAGAAGAAGAACGCATTTATGTCACGATTATTTATTACGATCCGTTTGTCAGTCAAGTTATTAGGTTGGAAAAAAATAATACCGTAATAACCTATCATTTAGTGATAAGATGATACTCGGACATATTCAGCTGACAGTTACCACACACCACGGCTTATTGAAAAGTAAACGATAGCAAACGATCGCGTGTGCGCAGCGGCTGGCTATTGACAAAAGATCGTAAAATAAAAAATAAATGTTACGCAACAATGACGTCAGTAATCCATAATTTGGGCCTAAATTAAGATAATACAATGGCTCATAATTTTTATATCTCTATTAACAAAGATAATACTTAATTTGTAGCTTACTCGTTTTGCTGCTTTCGGCGCCATCTCTATGTCAAAACACGCAATGCATTCTGGGTAGCCCTTGCTCCCAAGGGTGGTCTCAGAAAATCTCAATATTGAGGGCGATACAGCCCTTAAACTTGCCCCTCAACTTAATTTTTCTGAGAATCGGGACAGCACTTGCACTAGAGGAAGTGCGCATTTTTGAGATTGAGGGTGAAGCAAGGAATTGGAATTCACCCATAAGCTCTCGGTCTGTTACCATACCATACTTCGGACTAATATACATTGAGACATTTTGTTGGGCCCTAACAGTATGGCTGAAATCTATTGTTCTCTGACTAAGGCCTGTATGGGACTACTACTAGGGACAAGTGTTGTGAATTAGCTTTAGCTAAAAACACTATGATGCATGCATCAGATGACTGTTCAAAATTGTCTATGTTTTTGTATCTGTCCCTATCTAAATAAACCTTAATAATAAGTATGCAGGATTCGAAGCCTGACTGTGAGTTAACAACTCCTGCAGGCTCCAAGACCACATGGGGTTTATGACCGGAGAGCCCCCTAGGGGGGGCAGAATCCTTTAAGTCTCATTGGCCGTCTCTGTTTTATGATCCCCCGACTGATAAAACATATAAATTGGGAGACAGAACTTTCTTTTTTTTCTTGTTCCTTCGCTCTTGCCTGCTGCACTGGTTCCTGCTCGAGGCCCCTGGCCCTTGGGCTGTGCCCTCCGACATGCGACACTTCCATGTAGCACGAACTATGCGCCTTTTGAAGAAGCCGCCCGCATCTCCGCCGGCGCATCGCTCCATACCTGACGCCAGCTCTGCTTCCACTCAGAGACAACGAGGATCAACAGCTGTCCGCTGTGAGCCAAATAACGGCCCGTCCACACTCCACGGCTCCAACAAACTGAACCGAATCCATGGAATGACCACAAAACCTGAGATCCGCTTACAGTAAGAGGCAAATGTGTTCTGGGCAGAGTTAGGTTATATTTCTGTGTTTGTTAATTTTTCTTTGTGTTGAACGTGTTGGACTGCGCATCCACATGCTCGCATCATAACCACATGTTTCTTTGTTTACGTTTGGTGTTCGTTATTGTGATTTTACTGTTGAATGCGGAGCATACGCTGCAACGCTGCGCTCCGCAGGTATCCTCCCCTGCTGTGAACGAGCAGAGAGATCACGTGGTGAGCTTGATGGCTGTTTAAACCTTACGAATCACAGACTGGCCTGGCGTTGCCTACGTCAAGTCTGTATGTGTGTTTTTACTGCCATTGACTTACACGCGATGCTGTTTTCAGTCACAGAACACGCTGGGCTCGAACCACCCTCTGTGTCTGCAAGCAAGATCAATCGTGTACCCCCGCTTTCTCTCTCGCTCATTCACTAACTCTTTCATTCATGAATGAAAGGTCTCACAGGCGCCATCTTGAGTCGAACACACGCTCCTACAGCCATGCTGTCGCATGTTCGGTCTAAGATCAGCAGCCTGATGTTAATGTGTTTTGGCGCCATCTTTGGTGGAGGCGCGTGTTACAGTCACAGCTACTGCGCATGTTCCACTATGTTGTTGTCAAAAGGGGGTATGACTATCAACCGTGTCACTGCCTTCTCTTATCTTATCTCTTCTTGTTCACACACACACACACACTGGTGTTTATGTTGTACATAGTTTGTGTGATTTTAGCTTTAGCAAGTAGGATTTATTGATTCAAAATACCAAATTATCATTTATGCTTTAATGTTCATTGACTTAGATCATTCCATTATCCTTGAATATTTAATGTTGATGAATCAAATTGTCTAATTGATTCTTGTTATTTGATTTAATAAATTGTTACTTTTGTTCACTTAAAGGAACGCTCTGTGTCTTTTGTACATGAATGTTGTGACAAACGGTGGTTGCGAGGGTCAGTGCTCGGATTCATACCTTCATTACTGTTCAATTGGGATATCTTTGACATAGTCAATAACAGTGATTATTTAGACTGATTTTGAAAGGCATAGATTGATTGTTTTTTCCCTGATTTCAGGGTGGTGCCCCGATCTAAAGTTAATTAATTATTAAACAAATTAATTAATGTTTATTACTTTTATTTTTAGCAATCAAATTATTGCCACTATTGTTGAACCACAACATAATGGTGCCCCGTGCAAGGGTTATAAAGAAAATTAATAACAAAATTAATTATTAAAAATAATAATATTTTCTGACCAATTACAAGCTGAATCACAACACATTTACATGTTCATTTCACAAATAATGGTAAATAAAAATGTCCGAAAAAGGAGTAGGCTGAAGCCAAAGGCTTATTATAGCCTATCCTTTGCAGTTTTCTGGATTTCATTCAAACAATATGGCATCCGGTGGATGATAATACATAAATAAGAAAAGAAATATATAAAAAGGAAGGAAGGAAAGATAAATGTATTTCATTATTGCATTACATTATATAACAATAATAATGCTAATATTGTAATATGGGGTCTATAGTAGTGCTATTTTAATGTTAATATAGGCTATCAACATAATTACTAAAATCTTTATAACTGTTTATCGTTTTCTATTTAAACATTTTTTTTGAAAACATAGATTTAGCTACACATAATTAAATGGTTATCACAGCAATTCCACAGTTTGACAACTTTCACAGAAACACAGTTTTCTTTACTTTTGGTTCTTCCCCATGTATTTTTAAACATACCTGTGTTCCTTAGTTCATGTTTACGCTCATGAATTTCTAACAGCCTCTGAGAACATCTTGGGAGGAGATTATGATGTGCTTTGTATATAATCAATAAGGTATGAAGGTTGACTATATCCCAGGATTTTGATGTATCTAAATTTATAAATAAAGCATTGGTACTCTGCTCATATAATTATACGTATTATTCTTTTTTGTAGTAGGAAAATGGGCTTGAGATTGGTTTTATAAGTCTTTCCCCACACTTCCACACAATATGTCATGTATGGAATTATAAGGTATATGCTATATTGTTACCTGCTATAACAATATAGCAGATACTGTGATTTTTTATTTAAAAATTCTTTGGATCTACAAACTACAGCGATTGTTTTGGACATTTTCTTTTTGACATGATTAATGTGAGATTTCCAGTTTAATTTATGGTCAATTAAAACTCCAAGAAACTTATATTCAAACACTCTTTGAATCTTCACACCATCAATCCTTAATGAGACTTCATTATTGATTTTTTGATTTCCAAATATTATAAATTTGATTTAACTTAAATTTAAAGATTATTTATTAACATCAAACCACTTCTTCAGTGGTTCCCCTTCCATTGTTCTCAGAAGCTGCTCCACATTCCTTCCATGACAAAACAAACTTGTGTCATCCGCAAACAGAACATAATTCAAAAGCTTTGATACATTAATAATGTCATTAATATATAAAATAAAAAGCTTAGGCCCCAGGACAGATCCTTGAGGAACTCCACATTTTACTTTCAAAAGTTCAGATTTAACATCTTGTACTTGTACATATTGATAGCGCTGATCAAGATAATTTTTAACCAGATATTAGCCATCCCCCGGATACCGTGGCATTCCAGTTTCTTAAAAACATTCGCGCAATGTTTATTAAAAACCTGAGAAGAGAGATACGTGACGAGTTAGCTACACGGAACGACGCTCATGATCTTGATTCACTCATCGCTCTTTGTATTAGGCTTGATAACCGCATTCAGGAGAGAGATCGGGAAAGAACGGCGAATGTCCGTCGCGTCACTAATCACTCGCGTCTACACAATCCGGTTCACATCCCTCATCTCCCTTTTCCTACTTCTCCTGGTTCACCTGAACCGATGCAGCTGGGGCGTACTCGACTCACCTCCGCGGAGCGGACGGTGAGGGTGAAGAGCGGGGCCTGTCTCTACTGTGGCGAACTGGGTCATCAACGTGCCAACTGCCCAGTTCGCCCAAAAGACTAAGCCCGCCAACACACGCAGGAGTGTTGGCGGGCGGTGCCGTTTCCTGTGCTGCCCGGAAGCGTGTGATCCTCCCAGGTCAACTCCGGTGGGACCAGAATTCGATTCCACTCTCCTGCCTGGTCGACTCTGGTGCGGACGATTGCTTCCTCGACCTGGACACTGCACACCAGGCCGGGATTCCCACGATTCCGCTCGAGACACCCAAAGAGATCCACGACCTCGACGGCAGAATCCTGGCCACCGTCACTCATCGTACCAAACCCATCACCCTGGTGCTGTCCGGGAATCACCACGAGCTGCTTCAACTTTTCCTGATCCCGTCGTCTTCCTCTCCGGTCGTGCCGGGCCTGCCCTGGTTGGCGCTCCACAACCCCCGGTTTGACTGGTCGTCCGGGCAGCTTTCCAGCTGGAGCGTTCCTTGCCACTCACGCTGTCTCCGCTCAGCTCTGCCCGCCCTCTCAGCCGTTCCTGTTCCGGATCCCAAACCGCCAGACCTCTCCACGATTCCGGCCGCGTACCACGACCTCCAATCATTTCCCCAACCTGCATCATGGGGGCTGCTTCCTGGCCTGTGGAGGAGAGGGTCCGACTGGCTCAACGAGAGGAACCGGACCCAGGGAACGGTCCTCCCAATCGTCTCTTCGTCCCCGGCGCGGCTCGACCAGAGGTGCTACAATGGGCGCATGGCTCCAAACTCACCTGTCATCCCGGCAACAATCGCACTCTCCGGTTCCTTTGCCAGCGGTTTTGGTGGCCTTCCATGCCTCTGGACACAGCGGAGTTTATTCGAGCCTGCCCCGTCTGTGCCCGGGGGAAGACCTCGAACCGTCCTCCAGCTGGTCTCCTGCAGCCACTCTCCATCCCGCGTCGTCCCTGGTCCCACATAGTGGTGGACTTCGTTACCGGTCTACCACCGCCTCGCCCCAACACCACGGTCCTGACGGTGGTGGACCGGTTTTCGAAGTCCGTTCACTATATACCGCTAACCAAGCTCCCAACTGCCATCGAGACGGGGAACCTCCTAGTCGAACACGTCTTCCGGCTTCCGGCAGGATATTGTCTCCGACAGAGGGCCACAGTTCGCATCGCAGGCCTGGAAGGCGTTCTGCTCGGCGTTGGGGGCATCCACCAGCCTCACATCCGGCTATCACCCGCAGTCCAACGGCCAAACAGAAAGGGCCAATCAAAGTATGGAGAGTGCCCTCCGTTGTGTCGCCGCCCGCCACCCCGCTTCCTGGAGCTCCATGCTTCCCTGGGTGGAATACGCGCACAACTCCCTGGTCTCCGCATCTACTGGCATCTCTCCATTCATGGCGACTCTGGGCTATCAACCACCCCTCTTCGACTTCCAGGAGGAAGAGGTCGCCGTCCCTTCCGTCCAGACTTACCTTCGCCGGTGCCACGCGGTGTGGAGACAGGTCCGTTCGTCCCTACAACGATCTTCCCTCCAGAGCCAGAGACAGGCCAATCACCACCGCATCCCGGCTCCCGACTATCGACCTGGCCAAAAGGTATGGCTCTCATCCAAAGACCTCCCCTTACAGGTCGAGTCCCGGAAGTTGGCGCCTCGGTTCATCGGGCCTTTCGTCATCGAGAGGATGGTCAACAACTCCGCCGCCCGCCTGAGGCTTCCCAAGGCGTTAAAGATCCACCCGACCTTCCACGTCTCCCTCCTAAAACCGGTGGAGGAATCGGACCTGGTTCCGCCCTCCAACCCTCCTCCTCCACCCAGGTTCATCGATGGGGGAGAGGCCTACACCGCCAGGCGTATCCTGGACAGCCGACGCAGTGGTTGAGGTCACCAGTACCTCGTCAACTGGGAGGGGTACGGTCCTGAGGAGAGGTCTTGGGTCCCACGCCACTTCATTCTGGACAAGAGCCTGCTGAGGGATTTCCACCGGGCCCATCCGGATAAGCCTGGCCTAGCGCCAGGAGGCGCTCTTTGAGGGGGAGGTACTGTTACGATCTCACCTGCACCTTCTCCTCAAATTTTATTATGAGTGTTGTTTTTGTTTGCTGCTGCTTTTTTTCTCTTCCCCACTCTGACTCAGCAGGGGGCGTGGCTGACCCAGTTCCTCCAAGACACCGGTGATCAACTACACCTGTGCGGCGCCACCTCACCTGCTCCAGATGAGTAATCAGCGGGGCTTCAAGGCAGAGCCTTTCCTCCTCACCGGTGTCAGATCGTTTTCAATCCTACTGGGTAAAGACATGCTGCTAGCTCTCTCGCTGTACTTACCTAAAAAGATACTTACCCATTCGTCTGCGCTCCAGGTCATCACGTCTCCTGCAGGTCTTCAACTCTCTGGCTGTTCCGGTCTCCCTACACTCCTGGGATCTCCTGTGCCACGTTCGTGAGTTGTTTTCCACTCTGGATCACCGCCGACCTGCCGAGTCACCCCCGCAGTAGCTGCAAGGACAATTTTCCACCTATCTCTCCATCTATCCCCTATCACTTCCCACTTTTGGGAAGTCGTTTTTTGTAAATAAATTTATAATTGTTTTGAAATAGCCACTTCCGTCTCCGTCTGCTTTCGGGTCCACGCCACTAATCATTACAATTCCTAGAATGTAAACACGGTGTCGGCCATCTTTGCTAACAGTTATGACCGGCTCTGGCTCCCTTTAATTTGGCCTTGTAAACTGAGATGACTATGTAGTTTTCAAACTGAGATGCCTGTGCCACACACTGCGGCCGGACAACAGAGCTCCCAGCGGGCGCCGTGTAGCCAGAGCTACTGATGGGATCGGCAGTTCATTTGAGTGTACTGAATCACTAAAATCCGTTCATTAAAATGATTCGTTCAAAAGATTTGTTCACCGACTTGTTCAGTGCTTAGCAGGAGCCCAGTGCCCTGCTACGTGACTCATGTCCTCCCTGAGTGCAGTACGTTCGCGCCACGGGTCATAATGTGAGTGACAGCGCGAACGAGATTCATGTCCTCAGCCACAGTTCTCCAGTTCTCTGTGTGTCAGTTCGTTCCTCAGCCACAGTTCACCAGTCCTCTGTGTGTCAGTTAGTTCCTCAGCCACAGTTCACCAGTCCTCTGTGTGTCAGTTTGTTTGCGAATCATGACTGAGTCACAGCAGTACGGCAGGCACAGTTCTTCTTACTAGTCGGCTAACGACTTCACGAGTGATTCACGGAACGCGGCAGTTCCACTCCCGGCCACCACGATCACTGCTGAGCTCAACTGAACTAAGAAAGGAAAGAATCAGTTCATGAAGTGATCCCAGTCATGAACAAATCATTCATGACCGACACAACACTAGCCAGAGCCGGTGTCCAGTCCCCAGAGCCCCGGGCACCGGACACCGGCTCGGTGGATGAAGGAAACGGGAGCCTCTGAGTGTACAAATGCATGTTAGAAAAAACAATATTCTTCGGGATAATAAAAGTATTCTGATTCTGATGCAGGGTAAGGTGAACAAAAAATAACTTTATTATTCACAATGGAAAATGTTTTACTAACATATTCATCTAAAAGAATGTCTAACACAATATGCAAAGATAAAATAAATAATGAAACATGTAGAGCAGTGACAGAATCTGATGTAGCTGGAGGAGTCACAGTGGTGAAGAGGAGCAGAACTGGATGTTGTGAAGAGTTTCTCCAAGACTTGATTAAACCATGCTTCAACTGTAAAGGACAAGGAATACAAAAAACATTCCTAAAGCGCGGCCATGTGGCGTCTCCGGAACGGCACTACTGTCAGGGAACCGTACAACATGAAAACAATTTGGAGTTTTTAGTTTACTTATTTTCAATGTATTACAAGCTGCTGTGTGGATTCATTGAGGAGAGAAGACTGACATGCTGCACTTTATCACTGTGTTCAGTCCCGGACATCGAGACACTGATGACGGCGTGGACTGTGGAGCTGTGACCGTGTGATGATGATGTCATCGTGACACTGATGGCGTTTCGACTGTGGAGCTGTGACCGTGTAATGATGTCATCGTGACACTGATGACGGTATGGACTGTGGAGCTCTGACCATGAGATGATGTCATTGCGACAATGATGACGGTGTGGAGCTGTGACCGTGTGATGATGTCATCATGACACTGATGACAGTGTGGACTGTGGAGCTCTGACCATGTGATGATGTCATTGTGACACTGGTGACGGTGTGGACTGTGGAGCTGTGACCGTGTGGTCATGATAGCATTATGACACTGATGACGGTGTGGACTGTGGAGCTGTGAACGTGTGATGATGTCATTGTGACACTGATGACGGTGTGGACTGTGACCGTGTGATGATGTCATTGTGACACTTATGATGGTGTGGACTGTGGAGCTATGACCGTGTGATGATGTCATCATGACACTGATGACGGTGTGGACTGTGGAGCTGTGACCTTGTGATGATGTCATTGTGACACTTATGACTGTCAAAATAATTTTGTAAAAAGTAAGGAAGTTGGAGCCAGCTCAGGAATCAAAAAGTTTAATCTTGCACAAAAGGAGACTCCACCAGAGCAACATGCAGGAACTGTTACCCGTGAAGACTCAGAATAATGGAAAATCACTGTAGTTATCTGTCTTGTGGGTGTGTTCTCAATCTGACTTCACGACCCCCCAGTGACAAAGTAGGACCCCCCCCCCCCCCTTAAGGGAGAGGGGGAAATCAGGAAGGTCCCCCACACGGAAAGCTGGGAGGTGAGGTGTTTTACGACTCAACCATTGTGTCGCCAACTGTAGTAAAACAATAGCAAATGGTCCCTTGATCTTAGGTCACTACAGGTCATACTTTTAATACAAATACAACATTTCCTTAACAATGACAGTGTGGACTGTGGAGCTGTGACCATGTGATGATGTCTTCTTGACACTGATGACAGTGTGGACTGTGGAGCTGTGACCATGTGATGATGTCATTGTGACACTGATGACAGTGTGGACTGTTGAGCTTTGACCATGTGATGATGTCATCATGACACTGATGACGGTGTGGACTGTGGAGCTGTGACCATGTGATGATGACCGTGACACTGATGATGTTGTGGACTGTGGAGCTTTGACTGTATGATGATGTAATTGTGACACTGATGACGGTGTGGACTGTGGATCTGTGACCGTGTGATGATGTCATTGTGACACTGATGACGGTGTCGACTGTGACCATGTGATGATGACCGTGACACTGATGACGGTGTGGACTGTGGAGCTGTGACCGTGTGATGATGTCATCGTGACACTGATGACGGTGTGGACTGTGGAGCTGTGACCGTGTGACGATGTCATCGTGACACTGATGACAGTGTGGACTGTGGAGCTGTGACCGTGTGATGATGTCATCGTGACACTATTGACCTTGGTCAATTAGGGTGATTGACAGCTCGGTTTAAACCTCTCAACTGGTAGAATCAGACCCTTGTCTCCAAATGTGTGTGAATCACTTCATTAGCGAGTCAAAAGGACATAAATGCAAAATTGCCTTTCTCTAATCAGAACAGTCTAATGTCGCTCTGTAATCAGACCGGGATTTGTTCCCAAAGCATGCTGGAACGTGTAGTTCTTCATTAGAAGTGGTTTTCTTCCGGTGAAAATAACTTGTTTTGATAAACAGCAAAGGTAAGACAACATTTCTGCTTGTATTTCTTGAAAGTCAGTTGTTGTTTTGCTCTTATTTTGGGGCTGGATATGTGAATCTTGGTCGTAGAGTGATAAAAATGGTACCGCTGGAATCTGGAATTGTCTCTCATGATACAGCTCATTATTTTGTGGCCAGTATTAGAAGAAAGGGAAAGATAGATTAGATACTGTACATAATTGACGATTGCTAGTAACTTTATGTTCTGCAATGGTAGATGTTTTTTTTGCCGAGTTGCTGAATCTACATCGAGTCGACAGCATTGATTGCGACAAGGATTTTCGTCCGAGGCCAGAATTCTCCACTCGACTGAATAGACACAGTGACACATATTCAAACTGAACTTTGGACTTGACTTACCGAACTTTGATATTAGAATAGCAATAAGTTGCCAGAGGACACTTTATTAAATGTTTTAATTTGTTGATCACAGTGGGAATTCTAAATCTGAACCGATTCCACTCTTTGTTGTTGTGAAATAAATACATCTGTGTTTACTCTACTAATCATCCCTTGCTCCTTGAGTCGAATAAGAGTACAATTCATCCAAGTGTTCTTTCTGGGTTACAATTGCATTCTGCAAAGGCAGACGGAAAATCTCTCCAACGCAAACATGAATCAAGCCTGCAGTCGCAGCTCAGTCTCAAAACACTGAGTCATAAATCTGTACAGTGGTGAGTTGACACACTTTTGTAAAGAATAAAGCACAATGACACTGTAAAGAGGGATTCATACTCCAACACTTTTAAGTTGAGCGACAGTGTCCAACTTTTACCTCTCACGTCGCACACCTGTAGACTGTTCCATCATATTACGTCTTTGTGAGCTTTCCCACTCACAGTGCGTTCGGGAAGGACAGAGAGACGGTGTGGTGTGCTCTCTCCACTCTCTCTCTCTCTGTGTCTCTTTTCCATGTCTCTCTCTCTCTCTCTGTGTGTGAACCCAGCCTACTACAAAAGATCAGAACCAGGTTACTAACCTGCTTATTTATAGCTGATTACCTGATTCTGTCCAGCTGTCTGATCACCGGCTGAGCCACTACTCCCTCTCCTCCAGCAGCCGCTGCCTTCACCACACCCCACTGCCACAGTCAGGTAATGTGATTGGTAGGCACAGACAGGAAGTTGTACCGGAGCAACGACGACAAACCACAATGCCAAAGCTGACACAACAGACAGCAATGGAGTACGCTCGGTTTGTGGTCTCAACAAGACACAGTCAAGCTTTGTATGAGAATAGACGAGAGTTGACGCTTGTCTCAACTTCCATGGGATATTTACACTGATCGATGTTCTGTTGCCCAATCAGCTCACTGTCGTGGTTGGAGCCGGTCTAGCTCCCCCCTGACCACAATAATATTTTACTCAGGTACCCCAAGAGAAGGGAGCCGAAGAATGGAACATTTGGGGCTAGTTATTTTTGGTACTATTCCTAATAGGAACCAAACTTCCACTCGGTAGAAACACAGCTCAAGTGATTTTCACAGTCTCTTTTTTGTCATATTCCAGAAGTTATAAAAAACTGCATCCATGTTTATATTGATCCCTGATAAGTCTTGCATTCAGCAGTTTTCACTGAGAAATTGCAACTTGATTTATGGCACAATGGAACTGTTGTAATCCATATCTAAAACAATGGAGAGAAGGGGGCATTGTCACACACCACTAGCTCACAGAAAAAGCACCAGTGTCCATAGTACAATGACCAAAATAATTGCAGTTCACAGTATTATAGTGACAATAATCAAGGGCACTGGGGGAGGATTAAGGGGTTGGGACTGAGGAGAGGAGTGTAGCTTTGAGAGATAACAAGAATCCAGAGGGATTAAGGAATAAGTATGAGGATAAAAGAATGAGGATGAGAATGAAGTAGAACTTCAGACTGTGATGAGAGAGGAGAACTGAAGCAAGGATGCAGAAGGATGAGAAGAGGAGACTGAGTAGATGAGAGGATCAGAAGAACTTCAGTGATGAAGAGATTCCCGCTGTGATGGAGAACATTTGCAGCATTATGATTGTCAGAAAAAGAAAGCAGCCTCCCATCTGGGTAGAGGGTAGATAGCAGGGGCTTTGGGCTAGGGTCGTGTTAACCCAGAATTCAACGTCATTGACAGAGTTTTCTTAACAGATAGGTCTCTGAAACAAAGCTGCGATGAGGTGTGCTTTCAAACGTGTACACAGATACCAGATGTCGATGTCTTCAAGAATCAGCTTGTCTGCAGGCTTTTTACTGTAAATCCCTTAAAATTCAACATTAGATAATTTGACTACAGAGAAACAAGTGTTGGATAGATTGACCACAGTTGGCAGTGGCCATGCTCGTGCTGAGATAATCCGCTCTGCTCTGACTCTGGACTGTGTAGGCTACTGTGCTTTGGGAGGGGATCCCAGCAACACACACTGCTTGTTGACCATAGTAACTGCAGAGTGATACATGCTTTCACGTGAGAGTCTCCGAACACCACAAAAAGTCGGTTTTGGTCATACTTTTATCATAATAATATGAGAATTAAATAATGATGAGTTTCAAAACCTGGTGGGTTTATCTTACGTTTTAGAGTGTTATACGCTTATTAGTAGCAGTTTAAAATTACAAAAGAAAAGTGTAAAAATGCAAGAAAGGTAAGTTTAGCTTTAAGTAATCCCTGAGTATCGTAACAGCTGGTTGTAGAGCTGCATGACAACAAGTGCTCTCGCAGACCCACTTCCATTCTTGAATATGCTTGAATATGTATTTTCTGTCCTGCCTGTGTTTTGGGCTTTGTGTGTGTTTTCTGTCCTGTGTGTGTTTTGATAAACGTGTGTGTTTTCTATCGTGCGTGTGTTTTGGAACTTGTATGTGTTTTCTGTCCTGTGTGTGTTTTGGGGTTTGTGTGTGTTTTCTGTCCTGCGTGTGTTTTGATAAACGTGTGTGTTTTCTATCGTGCGTGTGTTTTGGAACTTGTATGTGTTTTTCTGTCCTGTGTGTGTTTTCGGTTTTGTGTGTGGGTTTTCTGTCCTGCATGTGTTTAGAGGTTTGTGTGTATTTTCAGTTTTGCATCGTTTTGTTTCTGTAACATGTTTCTGTCGATGCATGTGGTTTGTTTCTTTCTGCAGATCATTTTTCTGTTGCAGCGCATTTCTCACGTTGCATTTGTTTTTGTTTGTGTTTTTGAATCTGCAGCAAAAGCATGTGTTCTCTTCTCTGTAATTTAACTACAACAGCACTGAGACTCACCATCTAGCTACTTCTCTTTCTTTCATTCTATGCCCGTTTGTTTTCTATCGCTCTTGACCTTGTTGTCTTTTTCCCCTTGTTTAATTGTAAGACAACGAAAGAGAGTGAAGCAGGGAATGGAAACTGAAAAACAAGGGAAAAAGTGTGTTCACTCTTTTGTTCCGTCTGCGTGTTTCTTTCTAATTATCGCTCCCTCCCTTCCCCGCTCTTTCATGGTTGTCAACAGTCTGCGTATCACACAGATAAACAAGATTTGGCAGCAACAGAGAGTAAAAAAAGAAAACTTTTTCGGGATTTCAACTAATTTGTTTACATTTCTTCCACTTTCAAATAAACTTTTTGTCACCTGGATTCCTATATGCTGTGCAGAGGGCTATAGAGGGCGATTTGTATTGTTACTGTCGAATAATTAGAAGAATAAATAGAGATTAAATTAAAACTGTAATTTATTGCACATGTTCGTTTTGTTTTATTGGCTTGTGTTGTTTTTGAATTGAAGCTGCCATTTGCTGTTTCCACAGGTAGAAAATATATATATTTATAATTCTTTTTTTTTATGTTGGCATTAGCAGTCCGATAAAGGGACAATGACTCACGGTAGTGGCACCAACATCTGGCTGGTTAGGATATTTAAGTAATCAACCAGGAAGTAAAATAAGCTGACCCAGCTGTGACCTCTGTGCTGGACAAATATGCCCAACCTTCCTACACTGTTTTTATTGCATTATTGCTATACTGATGGACTTGGGCTATTGTTATGTTCCATTTGTAGTTGGAACTTGCAATTTTCATGAAATTCCAACTATACCCCAAGTTGAGATTCCAAGATGGCACACAAATCACATCCAGGTCACATCAATGGGAAAAAAATCAAATGAGTGACTTTGGCCTCGTCATCTGAACAAAGCCTTTACAGGTCCAATACTACTAAATAATCTCAGATACATTCCCTTTAAAGTTTAAGTGAGCAAGCTATATCAATGTCAATAATTCAATAATATGACCAATAATATAACCTTTCAGCATAATGAAAGTAAGATGATGTGAGTGAGAGCTAGACCACCTCCTCTGGACTATTTACAAGCCTTACAAGACATCTGACCTGTGATAGGAGACTTTGAACAATCCCAGTGCAGTTCATTGAGAGCAGAAACACTTGTCAGCACAGCATTTCAGAGACAGAGAGATTGTGTTACCAGCCTCAGACCTAGGGGAATCTGGGCAGGTACAAGGCCACAGGCTGGATAGCACTGTGGGTTAGAAAGAAGTGGAGATAACAAAGTTATGTCGTTTATTTCCTCTTTTTTTTTTCACTGCCGGTGACAGGCTAACTTCAACTAGCTTCTGCTAGCTCGCTAGTTAAAGCTGCTCGTAAATACATATAAACACATTATAATAACCTTCCTTCACAGAACATGACTACATACATCACATAGGCAACTGTACTGGATATATAAAAAATAAGAGGGGGTAACTCTTAATTAAACTAATATATGATATATTTCAGGAGATCAACTAAGCTTCATGTTCTCATTCCATGCTGTAGGTGCATAGTAAACAACATTTTTTCCATTTGGAAGAGAAACGACAGTATTTGCCAGTACTTTTCTGCACAACACAGCCAATAATAACCTTACAGTCTCTCTCATTGTGTCATTCTCCACATAAGGGTTATGGGGGGCTGGAACCAATCCCATCTGACATAGGGGTCACACCCTGGACAGGTCGTCAGTCCTTCACAGGGCCAACATACAGAGATGAACAACCGTTCACTCTCACACTCAAACCTGTGATCAATTTAGGGTCCAGTGTTTGCATGTTTCTGGACAGTGGGAGGAAACCAAAGAACCCGGAGAAAACCTACACACGCAAGAACATGCAAAATTCGCCCTCGGTCAAATGGGAATTGTAACCGGGCCAAGTTTACATGATCCCCATTAACTCCTGAAATATGCTACACTATTACGTTACACTAGCTAATATTACGTTACACTAGTTAGCTACTGTCATTCATCGGGCAAAAGTCTATAGCCTTAATGAGTATTTAAATTATCATTTTATGCAATACAAAACAGCAGCATTACATGAGACTGATTTTTAACAATTTATGGTACTCGCCCACAGATATGTCTCTGCTGTGGCTGGTAGTTGTGGTGATGTTGAAGAGGACCTCACTGGTGGCTTAAGGCCACTGGTAATATTCTGCTCTGTGTGTTGATTGAGTAGAAAGCGTGTTGTCATCATTTCATATGACTAGTAATCATATTTTCCTCGCTACAGATTTGCTTAAGTTGGTCTGGTGCAAACAAAATTATTCCTAAGGCTACTATTTAAGTAATTACTAAATCATGAATTTAGCGCAGGCTTATGCTAAATTGATGCAAACTATGTATATATACTATGTATATGGGGTGCATCATAATGCCTGGATGCATGTGCAGTTACATTGCTGACCTACTGCTGACCAGGGGCCTGTTTCAGAAAGCAGGTTCAACAAACGATGAGTTAGTTAACCCTGGGATGAGGGAAACTCGTACTCCGTGAACCGAACCTGCTGCTTGTTTCTATTGAGTTCTTTATTTTTGGTTCCAAAAATGTGCACTGTTCTTTTCCTTTTCCTTTTCTCACACTTTAGTTCTCAGTTGGAGAAACTATTTTGTTGACATTTTTAAAAGCAAGTGAACACTTTTCCTTTACTATTTTGAAAAAGGATGACTTGATCTTTTAGAGACTATTACGTTTAAAGTTTGCTGTAGTATTTCTCTTTGAACTACATTTTTATATTTCATCTTTAGTTGCAGCCAAGTCTGTTTGGTGCCTGTTGTGTTGCTCCTGTGCGCACAAATACACATATGGAATAGAATTGTTGAATAATCAAGACAAAACATGTATTTTTTTCTCCAATTAATATGCACGCTTTGACTTTTCTGCCACGTAGGCTCACACTGTTTTGCTGCTGCCACAATATTGCTTTTTCTTTTTCTTTTTCTTTTTTCAAATATATGTGAACTTTCTACATATGCATTCATTAATATCTCAAACTCCACTGGGGAGAACTAGGAGGATCGAGTCTTCTTCTTAGATGAACTGTGGCTCGTATGCAACTTCAGAGTAAACTCATGAACTTTTACTTTTCCTTTTATAAAAGAAAATGAGTAATTCATTTATTTTCTGTAAAATTGAATTGAATTGAATTGAATTGAATTGAATTGAATTGAATTGAATTGAATTGAATTGAATTGAGTTGAGTTGAGTTGAATTGAATTGAATTGAATTGAATTGAATTGAATTGAATTGAATTGAATTGTTCCTCCCCGGGGGGAAAACACGCAAACACGAAAATAGGATAAAATACAATATGGTAAAAAAAAATCACAGTCTAAATATAAGTAAGACTAGAATCAAATAAAATACAATATGGTAAAAATTACACTCTAAATATAAGTAAAAAAAAAATAAAACTAAGATAAGAGTAAAAATAGAATCAAATAAAATACAATATGGTAAAAAATTTGTTCAGTCATGCAAATGTTGAAGGTGGACTGTGGTGCCACTGAACTTCACCTGAGCTATTTTATCTCTTGCACATCTGTACTTGCAGACTCACTGTCTCACTCTCTGTCTTTGTTCTCTGTCTATAGGTATGTGGTTGAAGACGGAGGAGACGGTGGCCCTGAAAACAAAGAGAGCCGACTTTGCCGTGGCGTTCCTGCGCGGCCGTATGGTTGTTGCAGGAGGACTTGGTAAGAGAGAAATTACATTACATTACATTACACTAAAACGTCTGCTACTGTAGTAATATTTATGATTCATGTCAGAATAACGTTAACTGATTAAAGGGACAGTTCAGCATTTGAAGTGTCTTTGTATGAGACACTGGCACATAGTCATTGTTGACCAAACAAGGAAACGTGTGTGAAGAATATGTTTTCCACGATAAAAACCTGAACTATCCTTTTAATGGAAAGCATTGTCTTTACAATTATCAGTATTAACAGTACACAAAAAAAAAGATTTATAAAATTCAGTAGCAACATGTCTTTCCAGAAACAGGACATCTGTTATTCACAAGGGTGACAATTTCATATAAAGAAATAGTTAAGTGTGGAAACCACTTAACCTATTTGACTGGATTTGGTAAGATGTTTTATAGTCATTACTACGTTGGTGTTAATATATGAATAAATCAATTAAAAAAATGGCTGCAGTTATTTTAATAAAAATAATCTGATGGATGAATCACATGACATTGACAGAATAAGTGTGAGTGAGTCAGTGCAGTAGGATCAGAATGTAATATGTGATGCGTTCACTGTGACTGACTATGAATGCGTGTGTTTACATGTTTAGGTCACGAGCCCTCGGCTCTGGACACAGTGGAGGCTTTTCATCCTCAGAGGAAGAAGTGGGAGAGATTGGCTCCCATGAACTTCCCTCGCTGCTCTGCCTCCTCCATTGTCATTCGAGACCGCCTCCTGGTGGTGGGCGGAGTCAACCAGGTACTGAATGACTGAGTTGATAAGTAAAGGCTCCAAAACGTGTGAAAATAATTACATTAGCATGTATTTGAAGCGCTGAACACTCTTTATCTGGAGACGTCATAACAATCTTCTTCCATCTTTGTTGTTGTTTGTTCACTCACCAGCAGATGTTGCTAAAGTAAAACTGATATAAGTGAGGAGAGAAAAGGCCACAGTAAAGGAAGAACCAGGGAGGGTGAATCTATTATATCTCCTTTGGATGTTCCATTTGGTTTTACTACACTTTAGCCCCTTTTCCACCTATGGTCCCAGCTCACCGCGCCTTGGCACGGTTTAGGTTGGTTTTCCAAGACAAAATAGTACTTACTCAACGTGGGCGGTGTCATCACCGCAGAGCTGCATGAAACTGCCGTGACTGGGTTTTACACACGACACACACAAACGAGTGACTAGTGACTTGTAAAGCAGTTGCCTTCAGTGTAACTGAATCATTTGAAGCAGTTAATTAAAAGGATTAGTTCAGTACTTCCTCCATGATCAGAGCACTGCATCTGAAACAGTCTGGTCACTCACACTGGACTGAAAAACAGCGGCAGGGTTAGTGATGTGGCTCACCGCAGTGCTGTCGCTAAACACACCAGACTCCTTTGTTAAATATTGAGATTTTAGACATTTCCTTGGTAAATGTTGGAGATTAACCCACATTTTTAGGATTGTTAAGTCTTTTTATAACTGATCTATAATTTGGCATTGTTGGTCTGGCGATGTCATGCGCAGTATCAGCTCAGCTTGCTTGGAACCTTGCCAGAGCGGCGTAAAATAAAGAGGAGAAAACAAAACCTATTTTTACTTGAATAAAGAAAACAGATCAGTGATTGTTCCACACAATTTGCTGCACTGAACATCCACAGCTCGTCTGTGACGGCAGAATGCCGGCCACTGATTGGTCAGAGTGCCGTCACAGGAAGAGACGTCCAACAAAAACATGGCAATGGTAAGCTTTAGATCAGTTAAAAAGACTTAACAATCCTAAATGCATGTTTTTGGACTGAGTGAGGAAACTGGAGTACCTGGAGAATGGGAGGGGGCATAGTTCATACAAAAAAAACAACAACAACAAAATAAACAAGCACCATGAAACATATACAGTATTTATATCCGCGAGAAACGCGCGCGGATATTATGGAATCGGTCTCGCGCGTCCGCGTCGTCTGCGTCCGCGTCCACAGATTTTAGCCGTTAACGCGATAACTGGAAAGGCGTTTGAGATTAAATTTTCTCATTTTTTTTATGGGTCACATACCCCCTGTAGATGATTCCTATTGATTTTGAGCTGTCTACCATTATTATTAATTAGTTAATTAATTAATTAATGATATAAAAAACATATTTTCGCCTGTATCTTCCAAAATATTGCAGGTATTGGCTTCAAATTTTGCATGGGCATCACATACCACCTGAGAATTATCCCTATATTTGTAGCTTTATTATTAATTAGCTAATTAATTTATTTATTATGCTAAAAACACATTTTCGGCTTTATCTTCCAGACTAATGGAGATATTGCCTTCAAATTGTGTACAATGATTCATGTAACAACTATCTACATGTACAATCATTATTACTTTGGCTATGATTGGTAATAGTTACATAATAAGTTAACTGGTTAACTTAAAAAAAGAAAAAAAAGTTAAGGCATTTTTTCTTTATTATTGAGCTCATTTGGACACATTGAGGATATCATGGGTTTATTTAGCACTTATTCATAATATGTATTACATTATAATATAAATGTATTAATTATCATATAAAAAATTGTTAAGCCTCCATTTCTTTATTAATGCATTGAATGGAAAGTTTGAACATATTGTATGCTTTTTCATGAAATTAAATAAACATAGTGTATGCTTTTTCATGACATTTGGACACTTTGAAGATATGGCAGGTGTGGTTAGCATTTTAATATTCATAATATTTAACAAGGTATAATAGGTTAACTTGTTTTATTAAAAACTAGAGAGAAATTTATGAGTTCAGGTATTCTGTGTTCAATATCGAGTTAATATGGATACTTTGAACATGTATAAAGTGTAGTCAGCATTATATCATAATATTTAACAGTTATTTTGTTGAATTTATTAATAATTAATTAAAACAGTTAGTGGCAGGTGCGAGTGCGTATACTTTGGGTATATTGGAAAGTTGAGGATTGGACAAGTTCGCGGATATACCCCTTGCTGTCGACCCTCGACAGCGTAGGCTAGTTACACAGAAAGTGTTGGTTGAACTAAATACACATTACACAACCAGGTACACACCACACACTGTGTGAGTCATCATTTCGATTGCATCATTATTTCGAATTATTTATGTTTAACAGAATTTGCCTTCTTTTGTCTACATTGACAGAGTACCGTTGATGTTCGATGTTGGCAGCGACTGTCATGCTGATTATGATGCCTCAGCATCTTGCTACAGAAGCTGCTAAGTGCTGAGAAAATAACAGTGTGGTAAAAGTCATTGGCACATTAAAGGGAAAAACTAAAAGGCCCTCCTCAGGTTCTTCTTTTATTGTCCCATTTTCTCCACAAAAACATTTGCAACTATTTAGGCTTAAATGAAACAAAAGTTCCCCAAAATAAGTGTAGAAAAAAAAACTTTACTTTTCTCAGTTTGACAGTAACGTGGTTTAATTGTGCAGCCTTTTTGCTGTGATATTGATCCAATACAGTAGCACTGAAACCTAAGCCCCTGAAACAGCGACCCTTTGGATTCAAACTTTGTTTAATCTATATACATTTGCCACTCTTTGCCTCCCTGTAGATTCACCCCTGGAAACTGCAGGAATGACCAATAACAACTCTCTGCTACATGCAAATAGGTCACTTCATAATGTAATTTGCCTAATGTAAGATTGATAAGGAGCCATGCAGTCTCATTAAAGGGAAGTGTTGTTGTATGAGACACTGACACGATGTGTGTAACCTCGGGCGCAATGTGCCTCAGACCCCTGGTGGAGTCCAGGAGGAGAAGGACGAGCTATTACGGAGTCCTTTCACAGCTCATAGTGCTCTACTTTGTGGAGTTGCTAATGCTAATGTTATACCCTTGGATTATTCATCTCTAATCCAACAGTCAAAAACTTTAAAAAGTTAAAGTTTGTCACTTTTTGTTTTTTTTCCCTCCAGGATCGTGTAAACTTTCAGTGACTCTCAGTTAATAAGAGTTAAAGGAGACATATTATGCAAAATCAACTTTTTAAATCATTTTAATACTTATATTTGGGACTCTGGAGGCCCTATGAGTAGGCATAAGTGTGAACAAAGATGACTCATGTTTTTGTGGTCCGCCTCAGTCACCGTACAGGACATAAAACATACAATGTTGAGTTCCGTCTCATTGTTACGTCACAATGAGACATTCCTGGAATTGTTGTCAAAGCTCGGCTTTGTCCCTAAAAAACGCAGGTGAGGGCCATGGTATAGGGAAGTGTTCTATTCTTGGCTGCACAGTTCAACACAAACTTCCAGCCTCAGAGAATTCACGTGTCCAGTAGATACATTTGTGGCCCGCCACGGCCAAGGAGGGCGCAAGTCAACCCAGCACAAAACGAGTAAAACATGAAAAACTTTTTTTTTTGTTTTTTTTTAATTGTTCAACTTGAGGTTTGTAAGAAGCCACTACATGCTTCAAATCACAGTATCATGGGTCTTAAAACCATAAACTTTGTATTTGAATTAAGGTTGTTTGAGCGCTGTGAATCATTCCTGGTTTGGGTGTGGCGATCTCACATTCCAGAGCTTTTGTTGTTTTTTCGGCCAATCAGCTGACAGTCACAGAGAATACACATGGCTAATTAATATGCACGCACAGAGAGAGAAAGAGCGAGACAGAGAGTGTAGAACTTTCTAGCAGTTATTGAGCGTGTGCAGTGCAAAATCAAACCGTGATTCTCATCAAAGCTTTGTTGACCTGCTTTGGCTTCTTGTATATATATATATAAGTATATATATATTTATATATATATATATATAAATATATATATTCTTTTATGTGTTTGACTTCATCTGTAACTGATCATTAGAACCTGTATGTTTTGTCGGTTTAACTAAACTGTGGCTGAACTTCTTAACAAAGACAGAGACAAATCTCACTTCTGCTATGTGAGTGGACTTGTTAGCATTTTAAGCTAGTAATCTTTATGGTAACGTGTTAGCATAAACGTTAGCAGACTTCATCGTTACAAAAAAAACAAACAGATGGATTATTTAGCGGCTGAAAGAGAGCAGGACAGACACAGTAATTGTCTGAGATGACAATGCCAGCACCGCTGTATCTCTGGGTGAGTTTTAGTGTTCACTTCATGAACTGATTGGTTCCTTTATTAGTTCAGTTGAGCTCAGCAGCGAGTGTGGCGGCCGGGAGTGGAACTGCCGCATTCTGTGAATCACTCGCCCTATTAACAGACTTAGGTACACATAAAGTGATGAGAGGAGACGAAACACAGAAGAGAGACTCACCAATAGCTGCAATATTTAAAAATAATAACAAATGTATATGTGCATATTAGTATTACCCTCTATGATGCTACTAATTATAATACTTTTACTTTTTATATAAGTATTATTATTTTGTATTATCATCATCATTATTATAATGATGTTTTGTTATCAAAACTTGGGAGGGAGGAGGAGTCTGTCAGGGCAGGCGAGTGTAGTCACTCACTGACCAGCGAATGTACTGACGCAGACACACACAGAGAACTGGAGAATTGTGGTTGAGGACGTGAATCTTGTTCGCAAACAAACTGGGGCTGAAGACATGAATGTCGTCGACCCGTGGCTAAGCACTGAACGATTCGGTGAACAAATCTTTTAATGAACAGATTCTAGTGAGTACACTCAAATCGACTGCAGATCACATCACCAGTGAGTTTTCTTTAACGTTGTTAATCTATGGAACGTTAATGTTCAGTCACATACAGGGATGTATTTTCTTTTAATAGTAAACAGTGCATTTCAGAACGTTATGTGGGTGCATTATTAACCAGCTAGAAACGTGCTGATGTGCTTGAATCATGTGTGAATGACACAGCTTTGTGTATGAAGTATAGGGCTTGGACACGTGACGTCATTACTTGGCGTGGCCACCATGTTGGAGGGTTCCTTTACTTCCTGTACTTCACTTCTACTACTTGGACCACTGCGGACTGTAGACATACTCTTCTCATTTGCGTGTCTTAGTTTTCTTAATTTGGCGCTACTTACCATCTCAACAATGGAAAACACCTGTTGTTGTGTCATGGGGTATAACAGCACAACACCCAATCGCAATGGGAGAAAGATCGGCAATGGATTAAATTTTCACATCTTTCCGAGGCGCAGCCACGGAGACCAAGGGTGAATTCCAATTCCTTGCTTAACCCTCAATCTTAACCCTCAATCTCAAAAATGCGCGCTCCCTCTAGTGCAAGTGCTGTCCCGATTCTCAGAAAAATTCAGTTGAGGGGCAAGTTTAAGGGCTGTATCGCCCCCAATATTGAGATTTTACGAGACCACCCTTGGGAGCAAGGGCTACCCAGAATGCATTGTGTGTTTTCACATGAGAAAGATGGCGTCGAAAGCAGCGAAGCGAGTGCGATACAAATTAAGTATTTTCTTTGTTAATAGAGATATAAAAATGATGAAAACCATTGTATTATCTTAGTTTAGGCCCATATTATGGATTACTGACGTCATTGTTGCGTAACATTTATTTTTATTTTACGATCTTTTGTCAATAGCCGGCCGGTGCGCACACGCGATCGTTTGCTATCGTTTACCCTTCAATAAGCCGTGGTGTGTGGTAACTGTCAGCTGAATATGTCCGTGGTTGTGGTATTTGTATGAGTATCATCTTATAACTAACTGACAACCTAATAACTTGACTGAAATAAAATAATAAATAAATAATCATGACGTAAATGTCTTCTTCTTTTTTGGAGTTGACAGACTGGACGCAGCTTTCGCGTTATTCTGCCCCCCACAGTCTGAAGACGTATCTGCATTTAAGGGGTGTCCCATTTCTAAGTGACAAAATAAGCCTCAACACTTGGTATTGAGGGCCCCAAGTATCCGAGTCGTCGGCTCGTTGGATCGCTGGTGTAAGACGACCAAACATAACCTTCCACAGTATCTCGATGTCAATGCAAGTGTTTAACTGATAACTGTGAGATTCTGGACAAACTCTTACCTGGGGATTTGGTGTTGGCTGTCATATAGGACAGTGTGGGACTTATGTGTGCCGAGGTAAAGAGCCCTGCGTTCACAAAAGGACGCTGTCAGCTGAATGCAAGAGATGTGGAGAGCACAAGAAAAATTGCCCACCTGCGAATTCATGTGGAAAGGGTGATTGGAACCGTACAACGAGTACATTATTGGAACAAGTACATTATTGGAACAAGTACATTATTTTGTCAGCTAAAGTACCGATCCACATGGTGTTGCCATGCAAGGATGAAGAGACACGACATTCCTTGATAAGATTGTGTCTGTATGTTGTGCTCTGACAAACATGAGCCCAAGTGTAATGCTGAAATAAATGTGCATTAAATACAGCCATAAGTGTCTGTTGCATGTGAGCTTCCTACTCACAGTTTGTTCTGGAAGGACGGAGATACGGTGTTAGTCAGATAGTCAGTTTATTGTCGGCAATAAAGAACACAGCCGTTTCTGCCGCTGCCTGCGCTTTGCTCCGCTTCTCTCTGTGTCTCTCTCGCCACACATCTATACCCACAATCTTATAAATAAATAGGTATCTATACAACATATAATATATGTAGTATGTACATATGTAGTACTTGTGGGACTGCTACAGTGCTAGGAGATTTGACAGCCATTACTGACACCTGCGGTGCGGAGGCATCTTGTGTCAGCAAAAAAGCTCAGGGAGTGCCGATTTTGTCCACATACTGGTCGCTGGCTTACCTATTTAACGTATCCCGGTAAATTCCACATCGTATAAATTTCATGATTTTCCTTTATAAATCATTGGTTGTTTGGATAAGAAATTTCAGTTAAATGTATCGTTCAGGAGACAAACACAGTGATATTTGAGAAGTGAAATAAAGTTTATATGATTTACAGAAAGTGTGCAAGAATTATTTAACCATGTAAGACCCACGGTTGTAAAATTACAACGTTAACTTTAGCCATCCCTAAAAACTATCTGTTATATTTTATCTGTTTTTTTACCACATGTACATAGTCATTGGGTCTTACTGTTCAGTCTAACAATGTTAGTGGATGTTACATTTGTTTATAAGTTCCACTTTATGGCCATGAACGCACACAACTTTTCAAGATCGCCTCCGAACAAAATCTCTTTGTTTCATTGGACTGGATTCATCAGATTAAAGTAAGTAAAATGTCTCTTATATTTTTTTGGGATGTTATTATAATGTGTAGAGCATGTACATATTTAGTTATTGTGGAATAGATGCATCAAATTTCATTTAGAGCTTGTTTCATATTTGTTGTAATTTTACAACACTGGGTCTTGGTGGTAGCAAAAATAGCAGGCTTGTTTCGATGGACACAAACAGGTGATATTCCCTCCACAACACCACTGCCTGAAACAGAGGATTTTCTTTATACATGAACAGTATACATTACATACATTATACCCTTGTGTTGTGTTCTGGTCAAATTTGACTGATTTAAAAGTTTTATGTCTAAAAAATTATATAGTTAATTTGATCAGACTGAGCTAAAATCCCATGTCTTTGTCCACAAAGAGGATATCAACAGACAATTCAGTTCTGGGAAAGGTGTAAATGTTCCTGAATGTGTAGTGTGGATGTAAGTGGGGGTTTGCATGTTTTTCTTTTAGTATAAGTAGAGACCATAGGCTCAGACAATTACATTTACATTTAGGGCATTTAGCAGATGCTCTAGTCCAAAGTGACTTACAATCAGCAGACAGTATTGTCTGCCTTGAAAACATTTCTACCCATAGCACTTGGTCCACCACTCTATCTATTCCTTCAGATTATGTACTACTATATAAAAACCATATTTATACATGTTAATTCATTGCTTTTTTTCCCCAGAATGCCACCAGCAAGGAGAGAGCCGCGGTACAGTGTGCAGGATGTGATTGATATCATCCAAACTGGAGAGAGTGAAGTTGAGATGGAACTCAATGACACTGATGAGAGTGATGAAGACTCAGATGAAGATGTCTGTCAACAAGTGGACAAAGAAAACCAACCGGCCATGGACTGTCCAGCTTATAATTATGTCGACATCAAGCCAAAAACACACAAACACATCATGCACCGTGACAGGTGTCGCTGGCCCAACACACAAATGCAGCAAGTGTGATGTTCACCTTTGCTTTTCAAAGGACAAGAACTGTTTTTAGGACTTTCACTTACAATGAAAGTTTGTCATGAAAAGAAAAAAGGAATGAAGAAGTTGCTAGAGTTAAAAAGCTAGAGTTTTATCCTGTTTATTTATTTATGTATTTATTTTTAATAAATGATTTCATAAAAATATGACTAATGTGTGATTATTTGCAAATGTTATATACATTTATGGAGCTAAGTAAGCAATCAAACTTGCAAATGAACTTAGTTGTTGTGAATTGTTGTTCAGACAAAGTGAGTAAAAACACAGAAATTCTGCTACCACCAAAGCCCAACGTTGTAAAATTACAACGTTTCTGTAAAAACTTATAAAAACATTTTTTTTCCAAAAACTCTTTGATTTCTGCATCTAAGGTCTCCTACAACAACATCTTAAAGGTCAAATCATTTTTTTTTTAGGTTTTTCTTAATTTGGGTCTTACAGGGTTAAACAAAATTAGGCATGTGCATAAATTCAGGCACCACAAAAGAAAAATGTAACCCGACATGGACCAAGCGGGAACAAGTCGGCCGAGCGCAAAACAAAAAACAGGAAAAGTTTGTTTTTTTTCAAAATTAGGGATTTCCATTTTTTTCAAAATTACACAAGTTTAAGTTTTGAAGAAGCCACTACATGCTTCAAATAACAGTATTGTGGGTCTTAAAACCATAAACTTTGTGTTTGAATTAAGGTTGTTTTATCGCTGTGAATCACTCCTAGTTTGGGTGTGGTGATCTCACATTCCAGAGCTTTTGTTGTTTTTTCAGCCAATCAGCTGACGATCACGGAGAATACACATGGCTAATTAATATGCAGCTCTCACTCAGAGAGAGAGAGAGAGGGAGGGGGAGAGGGAGGGGGAGAGAGAGTGTGTCGAATGTCCAGCGCTTATGTGTGCAGTGTGTAGGGTTGCCACCTTTCAGAAATGAAAATAAGGGACGCCCCACCGCGGCTCCTCGGGGCCATGACCACCACGGAGCCGACTAATCTAGGACATCTAGACACGTGTGTTGTAAGGGTGTCGGGGGTTTTTCTAGTAAAATTTCACTATGGAGAGTACATGGCGAGGGAGTGGAGCGACCGGGCGGAGGCGGGTTGGTGTGGAGCATTTGAAAATTTGAGGTAAAAATGGGGCATTCTGAGGCTTTTTGAAGGACCATTATGGTGACTCATGAAGTAAGGCCAAGTAACTCAAAACATTACAGAACTCTGTATTACAGAAAACATCTACTTTGGGAAGCAGCTGGGGGAACACATGAACATGAAATGTCTATTGGCAAGAGCAATTAGGGACCGGGAAAAAAACCGAAATAAGTTATTGTGCTAATTCTGTACCATTGTTTTTTTTTTTCTAATTTTGTTATGGCAGGGACTGTGTGTGCTTACCTCACTAAAGTCAAGGCATTGCAATTATAGTATATTATATTATAGAGTGTGCCCCCTCATCTGGTGCAGCGGGCCTTTTTTTCTGCGCACCGCACCTGCACTGTGGCTTCTCTCTCTCTCTGCTGTGTTGTGCGTCGCTGCTGCGCTCTGCGCTTTTCCTCCAAGCGATCTTTCCGTATCAGCACAGACTGGATTATTTCTCTACACGCAGTTTTATCTTTACATCCAATAATAATCTTTATTACGATGATCGGTAGTCGCGATGACGTGCGATGACGACAACTCTTAACAGCGCACTTTTCATTGTTTTCACTCCGTGGTCTCAATCTTTTTGTAGAAGAGCTTTAGTTTAGTTGTAATTAAGGGAATAACCGATTAATCAGATGAGCTGATGTCTTTAGTTAACTGTGAGCAGCACCGATGTGTGGCGTCTGTTGCTAAGCAACCGTGACAGCAGCACGCGCACAGAGGACCGGAGTCGGTGCGGCCGAGATCCAGCATAGATCCCGCCACGACAAGTTTGCTTGCCTTATTATTCCCTGTGTTTTATTTTCATCTTTATCTTTAGTGTTGATGTGTGTGTGTGACAGACATGTGGATTGGATATTTAAGGAAATACGGAACAAACCACGTCCCGTATTGGTTCAATACAGGACGCAACATTTAATTGCCAAATAAAGGACGATTCCGTATTTTGCGGGACGGGTGGCAACCCTATCAGTGTGTGTGTGTATGTGTGCAGTGCGAAATTAAAGCGTGATTGTCATCAAAGCAGTCATCATCAAAGCTTTGTTTGACAAAGGAAGGCAAAGAGAACAGGACAATAAGTCAGCTGTGGCTGAACAGCTTCTTCACAAGGACAGAGAAAGCACAGAGACGGCTGGTGTGTGGACTGTTAGCATTTTAAGCTAGCGATCTTTATGCTAACGTGTTAGACTTCATCGTCACAAAAACAACAAACAGATGATTGTTCAGCGGCTGAAAGAGAGCAGGACAGACACGGTAGTTGTCTGAGATGATGACATGACGCCAGCACCGCTCTATCTCTTATCGAATTGGACATTTGGAGGCGAACAGACTTAAAGCTGCGATGAAAAGGAAGCACACCCGGACCTCTAATCTGATCGGAGGCACTGAAGTCTGCCGGAATACCTTTCAGTTTCTTATGGGGTGAGTTTTCATTAACGTTGTTTATCTATGTTATGTTGGTGTTCATTCAAAGTCACATACAGACGCACATAGGGACGCTGTCTTTTAATAATCCACTGTGCGTTTCATAACGCCATTTGGCTACATTGTTATTAGCTATGCTTGCTTAGCTCGCTAGCTCGGTACTGTATTATTACAATGAGAATGATGCACACATCGAAACTTTTGTTCGGTCAGATGAGTGTATTATAAGTCGTAAGAGGAGCATGTCACGGCCCTCTTTGAGATTTTGTACACCCGCAGGTTCAGTTTGATGATTCAAATGCTTTGAGACGAAACTCCCGTGTCCGAAACATAACATTGCATTGAATGATGTGTGAATGCCACACCTTTGCATGCATGAATCACACATGTGATTAACACAATGTGTGATGAACGTGTTAATTACACGTGCGATTCATGCACATAAAGGTGTGGCATTCACACATAATTCAAGCAATACTACTGATCAATCTATACTGATTCAGTGATAAAGTGCCTGTTAACATGAACCATGATCCGAAACAAGTATTTTTTTTTTTTTTCAGAATCCTGGGCATA
This sequence comes from Microchirus variegatus, assembly GCF_963457635.1. Taxonomy (NCBI): domain Eukaryota; kingdom Metazoa; phylum Chordata; class Actinopteri; order Pleuronectiformes; family Soleidae; genus Microchirus; species Microchirus variegatus. The sequence continues at coordinate 8,765,592 of NC_139804.1, read as the reverse complement.
AGGATTGGCATGTGAAGTTGCTGCCAACCCATGTGTCCAAGGCCTCAGTGTGGCGTCAATACATGAGGTCGGCTAAGGCTCTTGGTATGTGTATAAATTGATTTCTATACAATAGCCAAATGCTTATATAGACTACTATATGTAATGTGTAAAATGTGATTTTTTGGAAAAGTAAAATAATTATTTTCATTGTGGTTCTTGCTGTCAGCAGGTAGTGGAACACAGCTCTCCTGAAAGTCGCCTCAATATTCCGCAGCTTGTTGGAACGGCAGATGGCAGAGTGATAGTAAAGACCATTGACTGGCAGACACATCTGAGTCCCTACTTTCGAAAGATCCCACAGATCGAGAGTTATCAGCACTTTAGGTATTTATATTCAAAATTCTGCATTTTATGAATAAAAAAATCATGAATGGACATAATAGTGTTCCATGTGAACAGTGAGCCATGTTTTAAATATCCTGTTGTGTGCTTCTATTCTGTCACAGCTTTGATGCCAACAGACCAGGTGTGGTGCTTGCTCAAACTCACAGTGATGCAGAGCCTATCGAGTTTCAGCTACTGCGCAACCCAGGAGTTCTGCCCCCTGTTGACAGTCTTCCTGTCCTGGCCCCACCTGGACTTACCATGGACAGGCAGACGTATCTTTTTGGAAAAAATCAGGCCTTTCTGTTCTGATGAGGCAAAAGACTTCACATGCCCAGCACCAAAGGTTACAGCACAGAAGAGTAAGTAGAAGGGGGTGCGCTTGTGATGTCATCATTTAGCCCGCATATCAACTGTGATGGACAGAGTGGGTACAGCCACATTGTGGGGGAGGAACTGGTATTGAAGATGATAATATAGTCCATGGTCTGGAAAATATTGAACTCTCCTTCACACACTTAAGATATATTTTATTTGATATTTGAAGTATGTATCTATCTTTCACCTTTCTTGTTTCTCATTTTTATTCAAGTGCTTTTTGTAACAGAAGAATTTCCCTCTGGGGATCAATAAAGTAGATTCTGATTCTTATCAGTCCACTGAAGTACTTACAGCAAATAACACTACATTGACATGAACTACATTCATTCCTTTTTTTTTTCAAACTGCTACACTGTTTCTGTCCTGTGGGCTAATAGACATCAGATGTCACTGACAGCTAGACTGGGTGGGGGGTTGTGACCATGTTAATGTGATGCAAATGAGCAGCTATTGGCCTGGCTCCTCAAGAAGGTCGAAATCTTTCAGGCTGAATTTCTCCCTAAAGCAGTTTGAGGAGTGCCTACATTCAAATGGCCATATCTTCTTCAAAAAAGATGGACATGTGTTTGACATTGCTGGAAAGCTTAGAAATCACACTTTCGGAATCTGTAAATAACTCCAAATGTCCCAAAGTAGACTTGTGAACGCTTTTGCCATGGCTGGACACAAATGTTATGCATCCTCCTTTTGCAGAAATAACAGCCTCTAAACGCTTCCTTTAGCTTTCAATTAGAGTCTGGATTCTGGCTGAAGATATTTTGGACCATTATTCTTTACAAAACGTCTCCAGTTCAGTCAGGTTTGATGGTTTCCGAGCATGGACAGTCTGCTTTAATTCACACCACAAATGTTCAATATAGTCAGGTCTGGGGACTGAGATGGCCATTCAGAACGTTGTATTTGTTCCTCTGCATGAATGCCTTAGTAGATTTTGAGCATTGATTAGGGTCGTTGTCTTGTTGAAAGATTCAGCCCCGGCACAACTTCAACTTTGTCACTGATTCCTGGACATTGTTCTCCAGAATCTGCTGATATTGAGTGGAATCCATGCGACCCTCAACTTTAACAAGATTCCCAGTCCCTGCACTGTCCACACAGCCCCACAACATGATGGAACCGCCACCCAATTTTACTGTTGGTTGCAAGTGTTTTTCTTGGAATGATGTGTTCTTTTTCCTCCATGCATAACGCCCCTTGTTTTGCCCAAATAACTAGTTTAGTTTCATCAGTCCACAGCAGCTTATTCCAAAATGAAGCTGGCTGGTCCAAATGTGCTTTAACATATCTCAAGTGACTCTGTTTGTGACGGGTGCAGAGAAAAGGCTTGTTCTGCATTACTCTTCCATACAGAATCTCCTTGTGTAAAGTGCGCTGAATAGTTCAACGATGCACAGTGACACCATCTGCAACAAGATGCGCTCAATTCTAACATGAGGTTACAGTTAAAGATGTAGAACACTAATTAATGAGTGGTCCAACTGTTGACATAGTTGACACTGGAGAAAAAAGTGGGAAAACTTTGGATGGACAATATGACCTTAGAATATTCCATCATGATAAAAATTACATGATGGTAATTTTCAGAATTTCAAAGTGTTTGTTTTGATATGGAATGACATATGCTTCACAATAGAATCATATTTATGATGCAAAATAAATCTATTAAATTTCAAAAACAAAGAAATAAATCTAAAATTAAGTAAATAATAACGTATGTAACGGATGTAATACAGTATATATATGTATGTAATCTTATCACCTCACTGGCAGCTGTGTCTCAGCCACACATACTGTGTTTAGAGAAAGAAGGAGGTTGTGGGCCATGTTTTCACTGTAACATGATAAGAAGTGGGGCCCGCATGTAATCGATTGGGGGGCCATATGTGGCTCATAGGCCCTCAGTTTGACACCTCTGATATATGCGATGTTTAAGTGTAACTAAACCCCTAATTCACTTTTTTTCAGGTCAAATCCAGTGGATGTTATTTGTTGATCCAGGTGCAAATCTCCTCCTGTCCCTCACTCCGCTCTCAGCTAACTTCTGGGCATTTTACAGAATCAGACATTGGGTGGAGTTAGCCTCATAAGAGATGGTGTAGTTTCCCTTTAGTCTACATTTATTCAAAGTAACATTCCCCATTTATACAAGTCTTGTTTTGTCTACTTCAGGTCCCCAGTTCAGCACATGAGATCCTCTACGTCAAAGAAGAAGAGTGTCTGTAAATCATGTTCACTGATCCTCTGTACAATCCTCCTTAATCAGACTGTGCAAAGTCAAATGTGTATGCAGCGCTGACCACACTGAGGGAGATGGAGTCTAAAGCAAAAGACGGTATTACTGCCCCCTGCTGGGCTTAACTGACACTGACACCCACACGGAAGCACACTGGAGGACCTGGCTCTTACACCAAACCCATGTGTTTTGGAGTGCAGTCCTGGAGATGAGCACATTCTGTAGCTGTCATGTTCAGCATGTGGACAAATATATATGCATTTCATGTATGGTTTAGTGTCTTAATTCATGTGCAGAACTTAACATAGATAGTGTGATTTCTAATTTAGCCTCGTTTTCTCATAGATTTGTGTCGTTATGCAATAAGTGCAGATCTTGACCTTAACCAGTGGGACTGCCAATGTGTTGTGAAACTTTTCTTTCTGATCTTTACTGGGAGCCCATGGCTTTTAATTTTAAAGGGTTGACGGTTCAAATCCAGGGACAGGTCAAGGGTTGGGGAACCCATCCACCATTGCTCCCCGAGTGTAGAAAAGTGCTGCACCCAGTTTGTGTATGTTCACTAGTGTGTAGGATGGATCAAATTCACTATCACTAATGTATTCATACAGTATATCAATAGATTAAGTTTACATAATCTTCTTACATTTTCATGCATGTTTGATATTCTACAAAAATGAATGAATATATACGTCCATCAATATGCATCCATGTTGCAGTCGTGTCTCTATCCATTCACATTACAATTCTTCTCCGTGAGTTGAACACTAGATGGCGCTGTTCAAACATGAGGAGACACAAAACAATGTGGAAAAGAGGTGTTGGTTTGATTGAAACATGCAATATGACCTAAAGATTCATTCAAAATGGTTTCATTTGAAAAGAGAATTGTTACAAAAGCTGCAATAAAGCACTAAGTGAAAGTTGAATGAATGAATGAATGAATGAATAAATAATTTCTTAATGCATATATGCATGTGTGATGCATCGTAGTAAGTCTGTACACAGAGAATGTTGTTACTGTCACTCTGCTGTGCTGTATCATTTTTACCATACAGGTAAAATGACAACATGATTTAGGTGATTGCCAGAGTGCTATACTGGGCTGTTTCACAAAAGCAGGATAAAGAAATTACAGGAATTACAGGTTTAAGTCATTCACACACGACATTTTTTTGGACGCTGAAAACAACAATAACAAATCATGGAGGCAAATGAGGAAGTGAAGCATTTAATATGTAACAACAGGAAACATGGCTGCCATTATTCAAGTGAGTGAAACAAATAGCAGCAGAATGGTTCATGTAGAGTAGAAATACTTATTATTATATTCATATGTAATGAGGCTTTGAACAGACAGTCATCCACAGTTATAACTCCCCCCCCCCCCAGGCACAATAAAACACAAGCATCTTTCTTGAACTGGTTTAATCAATACCGTTAAAATTGGACAGAACAATGTAATTGATAAAGTTAGGTACATTAGCTCACCCAACACATGATAGAATGTAGCTTAGCCTACAACATAACATAACTATATACAAAATATCTCGTTGGCTGCATGCCACAATGAGGGAATTGTCAATGGAACGATTGTCCTTGATCCTTTTGTTGATAAACGTGACTTATAAAACGAAACACAGTTCCGGTTTGATCCTTCAAAATAAACGTGTCACTTAATAAACAAGGCTTGCTGCCTGCTTAAATTAATTCCTTTTATATGTACTTTAGAAAAGGGTGGTGTTTGTCAAAGTCCACCATCTTGTGAATGGACAAAGCATGTTTCATGTTTTGAATCTGAAGATCAAGAGCGGCGCTGCCCACATTATCCTGTAGAAACCATCTTTTAATTTTCTTTATCTGTGGGAATTTCATCTGCTGAAGAGCAACTCAAAAAGCTGTCTGGTATATGAGGGCCACAATCGTTCCCCGACCTGCTAGGAAAAGGGAGGGGTGAGTGGCGATTCTTCCATTTGTCGCAGTGTGCAGTCTCTCCAGTAGATGTCACTGATTCTTTCAAATCTGGATATTTGGGAAAAAATAATAATATCCCAGCTAAGTTAGCTTTATCCAGGTTTTGTGAGATCAGTCCTCTGGCAAACAGGAGGATTCACAGTGATACTGTTATTTCTGAAGCAATACAAATCTCTGCTTTGAGAGTTTCATTTGTGCGACGTGCTGTGTAATTAACCTCCCTTGATAACTTTGAGTTGTCTGATTGTTTTGTGACTCACCGATTTAAATGCTATTATCTGGTAATATGTTTATCTGTTATAGACAACGAACTCTTTGATCAATAAGATGTGGAATATTTCCATTGTGTTACATGCTATCATATCATGATATTTAGAATGTGAGTCATATTCAACAGCATAAATGAGATCTGGATTTTGCATTGCACTTTTTATTTTTTACGCTAGATGGCAGTGTTTACTCATGGGCTTGTGTGTCGTGACCTTTAAATATTACATACAAGGAATATGACAGTCAACAAATAAGGCTCAGGATGAATAAAAGTTAAAGCAGATTAAAGACAATTAAGCAGTTTATTTTTATTTTAAATGAATTGAAAAAATAATACTGGGTTATTCTTGAATGTGTGACTGTGTCATTTAAACAAGCAGCAGCAGAGTTTGTCAACTTTGATTATAGAATAATAATAATGGTGATGATATGATATGAATGATAATAATAGTAACAGCCTCAAAACTGGATCTGGATCCTGCAACCTGCAAGATGAGTGCACAGAGAGAAAGAAAGAGGACAGGAATGCTATTATTCCACTGTCTGACTGTGTGTTAACACTGTCCACTTCACCTTTATTTCACTGTCTGAATCTTGCTATGTTTACATGGGCACCAGTGATGAGAATAAAAATATGTCACATACTGTATATGCCAGTCTGAAAACTTACATGACATGACATGGGAGAGGAGGACAGTGAGCCCGATAGCGGACAGGGGACGAGCAGACACGTGCAGCGTTTGTTTACTAGAGAAGCTGAAGTGAAGCTTCTTCTTCTGCTTCGTCTGGAGAAGAGAACAGTGAATGTCACAATAATCCATTCTGACTGAACACACACATACACACACACACTGGGACACAGGCCGCGGTCTGATCAGCCTCATTCAGTGTCTATTGTAAGACCCAAAACACCCTATGATCCCAGGAAACAACGCCAATGATGTGTCCGAAGGTCGTGCATCAGAAGATGATTCTGAAATGGCAGCTAAGCAGAGAAATGACAGAGAGAGGGGCTACACACGAGTGATCGACGGATCTTCAAATTACTGAAACGTGTAAAATGGATGTCAACGGACATGGACATTGGCTTGTGTTCTCCAGCTCTGTTGAACACAAATGGTGAGGAGAGGGGAAGCGAGGGGAGCGTCAGTGCAGAAAAAGAGGTTGATGATGATTGATGGATGTTTACGTTGGTGTCATCGTTACTACAAAACTGTAGGGGAAGCACTGATGAGAAAAGGCAAAAAAGAAACCAGACTTGCAAAGTTCTGCTTCAAAGGTCTGTTGTGTACATTTTAGGTGAAATTATTATCTTCTGCAGAAATTGAAGATAAAATATTTAGTCTTAATTTAAAAAATCACCATTGTTTTGTGTGAATTGTTATTTTTTAATTACCCAGGAGAATCAGGAGTCAGGTCAGTTCTACAGAGGCCATTTTGGAGCACTGTGTTTTTACAAGGCCACAATGGACAAACTAAACATGTTTTGAGTTAGCTTCAAGTGAAGGTGAGGGATATTCAGCTGCAACATGCAAATGGTACACATTGTACCTTTAATGATTTTCAGACTCTAACTGCTAGAATCAGGTCAAGTCAGTTCAAGAGTAATGTTGAACTAAGGTTAGTTCAAAATGCTTGGAAGACATTAAACATATGTGTTCATTGAATCAAATTAACAAAGTGGTTTAGTGAGATTTACCTCAGTGACACATAGTGATGGTCAATCTGAATATTTTAATGTTTGGATTTTTTTGAATTATTGCTTATTTATTGTGTTATTGCATTTTACTGGTTGTTGTAACTTGTCTTGTTTCCCTTGACATTAAAGCATTTTGATTGTTTCTGTTTGTAAATGCTCAATGTGTATGGACTGGGAAGCTGCAAATTAATTGGCCTTTTAGGATCAATAAAGTTATCTGAATATGAACTGGAATTTTATCAGTCAGCCAGTCTGAAGAGACTCCGTTTCTGCGTGAGTCTCTTCAGTTTGAGGGATTGTCTGTGTCTGCTGGTTCTTTCAGGTGTGAGTAAGGACTGCACACAGTGACGTAAGCACTGACTTTGTGTCAATACTTTGTACATCTACTGTTGCTCTCCCTCACCTTTATCATCCTTATTATTATTGCTGTTGTGGTGCTCCCCCCTGCTGCTCTCCCTCTCTCCCCTCTCTGCAGGAGGCGTGGCTGACCTACTTCCACTGAGGACGCTGGTGATCAGCTACACCTGCGGCAGCTCCTCCTCACCTGCTCCTGATTAATAATCAGGAGCCTTCTTAAGCCTGAGCCGCCTGTTCACCAGCATCAGATTTTTCTTTACACGTCAGTGGTAAACATCGTGGACTCCCTCGATGTTGACTATGTTCTGCCTCAGGTCGCCACTGAAGAGTTTTCAATGGACACAACAGGCGGAGACTGCATTCGAGCAGCTAAAGAAACTGTTCACCACCGCTAACTATCCTGGCTCATCCTGACCCCAACCTTCAGTTTACAGTTGAGGTGAACACCTCCGACATCGAGGTTGGAGTGGTGCTGTCCCAGACTGGCACCACCGACGAGAAACTCCACCCCTGTGCCTTCTCGTCAAGTACGACGTGGGAAACCGCAAGCTGTTGGCCGTCATGTGCCTCAACTCATGGCAGGCACGGTAGGCCTTGTTTCTGAGCCTGAACCAATCGTCCCCCCCTCCTGCATTGTTGGAGCAGCCTCCTGGCCGGTGGAGTAGAGAGTCTGGAGGGCTCAACAGGTGGAGCCTGACCCCGGAGGCGGTCCCACCAACTGACTTTTTGTGCCCGAGCCCGTCCACTCCGAGGTTCTTCAGTGGGGACACTCCTCCAAACGGGCCTTCCATCCCAGAACTGCACGCAGTCTCCAGTTCCTCAAACAGTGTTTCTGGTGGTCCTCCATGTCCCAGGACGTCACATCCTTCATGTCTGCCTGCCCCATTTGTGCCCCCCCTGGAGGCTTATTGAAACCCCTATCATTCCCCAACATCCCTGGTCCCACATCCCCGTGGACTTCATCACCGGTCTTCCCCCCTCCCAGAACAACACCACAGTAGCCCAATTTCCACTGTTACCCTGTAGGTTATCGACACCAATGGCGGCCGTTGTTAACCCAGGCCTCGACGGATCCAGTATGAAAGTTATAGGTTTGATTCCCATATTTGGTTTGCTTTACGCCGGATACCCTTCCTGATGCAACCCTCTGCATTTATCCAGGCTTGGGACTTGCTCAAAAAGACACTGGCAAATTTTAATGTAAAACTCTATATTTTACTATCTGACATAATGACTTATGATGCAGCATATATTATTTTAAATGCATGCAAAAGTCCATATTGATTTTCTAACTGATATGGCACGAAAGATAACTCTAGAACATCATTGCAGATTGCAACTGATTAATATGTTTGAACTAACAAAAAAACGGGTGTGCCCTTTAACACAGGGTGGTCCACACTTCTCTATGACCTCAAAATATGTTTGTCTCCATTCACAAATTTCCATCTCTCCATGATATGATGATGATTTCTGTTTTGTTTAATGTGTGAACCATGTTCTGCCTGCAGGAGGTTACTCGTTACACCCACGCATACACACACACACACACACACACGCACTCACACAACCAGCAAGCAAATTAAATTAGTTAATCTCTAACATCTTTCTGTCATTTAAAAAAATATTTTTTAAAGAGGGTCTGTCTTACTAAGTAACCATGACACACACACGCATGCACGCACGCACACGCACGCACACACACACACACACAGCACTCGGACTGTGCTGTTTATGTCCCCTGAACCGAGAAGCAGCTTCAGAACCGGACACTTGCTCTTAATGAAAACATAGGTGCCAGCTACATTTTAACCACTTGGGGCCTGATTTGTAATTTTAGCACAGGCAAAGTGATTTATCAAACCTGAAACTGATTGCAGTGCTTATTTTTGCAAACACACGTTCACAGATGACGCACATTAATTTTTGTATATCTGAATAAATTAAATATAGATATCCATAGGAGAAATTGGTGTTTGTACTGGTATGGGCTTACCTTGGTCTGCAGTTTGTGGTTCAAGACATTTAAGTTTGTCCACAGAGAAAATCCACATTTTAAGATCACAGTGACACAGGAGCTGCTGTCAATTAGATAATTAAATGTCACTTTTGAACTTACTAGTGGACCAACAACTCATTTCTGTTGTGACATGAAATAGCTGATTTCCTCTATGGACTTTGGTGCACCAGAGTGAGCGGTTTACAAAGCATCACAAAGATCAGTTTCCAGTTGAAAAAAGCAGTTTAATGGACATGACGTAATCTCAAGGTATTAGGTGAGAAACGCGTTTACTTTTTTGTCACAGGAGGCATTCCGTCCACGCGGAGACGGCGCTTTAGGACCTGAAACAATATTTTTCAAAACGCCTCCCAGAGTGAGAAAATGTTAAAACACTGGCCTCGCATTTCTGTGGAGAAGGAAAATACGATACTAGGAAATGATGAGGTCACATTCCCAGGCTGACTCTCCGCCTATAGTAAATACAGTTAGACGGATCTCACTCATGTGGCAGAATTGTGCATTTCCTTCTCGTAAAGTATTTAGGTTTATGTTAGAAAGTCACTAGATTTATCAGCAGTCGCTTTTAATTTTAAAACTATAAATAAAATGGCTATGAGAGGCCGTTCAGTCTTGCGCTCACATACTTACATCATACTCTCTCACAAACAGTACTATAGTCACTTACATTTACATACACCTGTTGCTCCAGGTCTGAAGAGCCGCTGCATTTCCTCATCGACCGTGGTCCAGAGGAGGCGGGACATTGTCCTTGAGATCTGGCTGGAGAGACATCCTGATAAGTCAATTAGAAACCGGAAATTGAAGTTGACCAGTTTCAATCAAACCCTCTCACACATACTAGTATACTCGCATACACTGCATATCATTGTCTCATACATTCACTATCATGTTGTTGCATCCATAATAGCGTGAAAGAGAGTATGATAGTAAATGTATGTGACTATAGTACTGTTTGTGAGAGAGTATGATGTAACGTGAGCGCAAGACTGAATTATTTCTCAAACGGCCTCTCAAAAATGGCCTTTGGTCTGTAAAGTCAAGAACGTAAACGTAGACATTATTTCCCTTTCTTTCCTCGGCTTGGTTCATTCTGTCTCTGCCTCTACACCTTTTTCTGGTGTAACTTTTCGTATCTTTTTGAGTCATTCCAGTGTGGACAGTGATGTTTCCTGAAACTATGTCGTCTTCGTATATTTCATTTTTGCTAATGCCATGACAGCTCTAATGCATGTATTCAGATTTCATTTATACCAATTCAATATAGCATGCTAGACTGGCTTCAGCTCGGGCAGACAGCAGCAATCCCACTGCACTTTCTTCAGAAATTGTCCTCTCTAGTCCTTCTTATATGGATCACCATGGAGGCCCCATTAGTGTGTGGAGAAAAAGATCAAGATAACTTAAATATATTTAGATATCTAAATATTGTTGAGCTTAAAGCGATACTATGTTTACTATGATTATATGTGACCCTAAATCAGCATGAATAGCATCCTGGTCAATGCCTGAGAGGGTCTGCATCGCCTGCACTGAGACTATGTAACTTTAGAGGGCGGGTCGCTCCACTCAGAGCATAACAAGATTCTACTTTATGGTATATGTCACTCAAAACGTCATAATACATCCATGCTCAAAACACTGAGCGGGAGAAGCAACAAAGTTTTATGGGATTTGTTCAGTGGAAACAGCAGAGGCAACCCAAAAACGGAAGAGGGTGAGGATTTTAGAGTCAAATAAAAGAAAACGAGAGAACAATAGAATAAGCCCTGCTTTCGCTCACTGCCGTCAGCTGAGAGATGCAGATGGATGTCGCCGTGAACACTGAGGATCCTGCCCTATTTGTATGTGTATGAATAATTCTGAAGTTATGTAAATAAATGTTTAGAGGCCCGTTGCACAAAACTAGGATAAGGGATTAAGCCAGTATATCTTGTTTCTTAATTTATCCAAGATACGGCTGTTCAAAAGCAAGATATGTTATGACATAAGTTACCATGGAGATTTATCCTGTGGAGTTAGCCTAGTCTGGAGCAGGCTAAGTTCCAGGATTTATGCAATCTCATCCTCATCACAGACGGCAGTCACCGCAATTTGAAACCAAATCCACTGTCCACTACACAACGTTTTCACATTCAACTATACCCACTGTCATGAATAAGAATAAATGCACATTCAAAGGTCTGTATATAATACAGACTCACATGTCTGCACGTTGAAATGAATGCAGGACAAATCCATACACAAATGAAAAGACAAATGAATGTATGCCTCCCAGCAGTTTGTATGCATACAGTATACAACACAAACATCATATGAGGACAAATATTAATGCATATTGCATATTAACTGAAATAATTTAACACATATTGGTCCATGACCAGCGAACCAGGACACACTGTGAAGGACAGCACAGATAATGTGTTCGTAAGCGTCATGTAGGTAAAATGTATGCTTGTGCATTGTTAAGTATTAGTCAGGGCACTTGCGAGTTACCACGTGTTCTACAACACTCAAACGATGCATCAGCTTTGTCCAATGTAGTTGTGATGTCCACATCAAGTACAAGAAAAACAAGAACAAAATCAACATTCTGCAGGATGTTCTTGTATTTGATTTTGACTTACTGCCATGTCCACTTTGGCCCAGTCATGTTTAAGGAGGTCTATTTGAGGAAGCCGTGTGCGCGCACTGATCCAGGATTGGTTTCACCTGGCTTGGTGTTTCTGTGTCTGCTCATCCAGGCTTGGTCTTTATGCAACTTGGTCTTTGTGCAACCAATTTAGCCAATTGGCCTTGTTTTGGATTTGTTGAACCGAACTCAGTCATTTATCCTTATAATTTATAATTCATTAATTATATTTATTTAATTATTTTTCTATTTATAAACTGTCAGAAAGAAAAGTACATGTATGAGAAAACAGAAAACCTCATATAAAATCAACAGCCACCAAAAGAAGATTATCAGGACTTAAAAGTGTTCCCAAAAGTAACACCTTATGGGAAAGTCCCTGCCCACTGTGCATGTATGAATAATTTTTGGTCTGTAGATAGAATTTTGTTTTTAAAATGTCTTTATTCTTGAACACAAAATGATGATTTATAGATGAGAAATTGGAAGACAAAAAACAAAAAAGATTAAACTATTCACAGCAAACCAAAAAGTATTTGTAATCTAACATATCCATGCATTAGTTTTCCTTTCTTCAAAATAAAACTATGAATCTCACTTGCAAAAAATACAATAACATGGGCTACTGTCCCTGGTTTGAAGACGATGTTTGCACATTGACAACTGCTACATTGCATAGCTTTAATGTATTTGGTTTTACTTGGGAGTTGAAGATTTGCTCATTTAATGCACATTTTCACATCCGTTCTTGAAAAAAGTTTTAAAAGCCAAATCAAAAATCAAAATCCAGCTTAGGGCCCCATAAATACATGGGCCGGTCCTGATCTTATAGAATGAAGTCACTTGGTGATATTAGTGAAAACGCTCTGAGCTGTGTGTGTTATGAGTCACAGGAGAAGGAGAAGAAGTGAACACTCAAACTTGAGCCTGTTGGACTTTTCTGTCTCTACTCAATATGACAAGGAAGAGGACAGAGAGAGAAAGAGAGAGAGCGCAGGATAGTGTGTTGGGTGAACAGCCATTCATCCTGAGCTGAGGGAAAATTTCCAAATCTCCCTTCTGACATTCTTCTGGGCTCAAAGAAGCCCCCCGGTACAGAAGTGGCCCAAAACTGGCACAGACCGCCCCAGCGTTGCCAGGGACAGCCACTCTCCCGAGGTGTTGCTGGGGCCCAGTGCTTTTTTGTCCTCAGCTCTCACCTCACTTCCTGGTTTGGAAAAGGAGGTTGGAGGATCATTAACCACCAGAAAGACTTCACAGTAGATTGTACTGTATGTCGATGTGTTACCAGATCTCCATTCAGTTAGCTATTTCTGCCACAATCAATCCAGTGCTGCCACCAATTCTTCACCTCACATACCCTCACGTCGATGCACGGACCAAAGGCCAAATGAGTTGGGTCATATTGTTCCATGTCCCAGGTTTGACCCTGCAAGGCACAGTGTCATCTTCTGACTTTAAAATGCTGGAGCTTAGGGAAATAAATAAAAAAGCAGCAGAAATTACTTCCAGTTTCTTAGAAATCAAAAATGCTAACAAAGATTGCTAACAATCCTGCAGTTATAACTGGACTGGAACTGGACCACAGTGTGTGCTGACTGTGCTGTTCATGCAGTGTACTCCAAGTGTCGGTCCCAAATAAAATATTAATCACAAATGCTTACTACTGCTGCATCTGTATGACAGTGACCAAACAATAATACACATAGAACCATAGGCAGCAGTTTTCTCTTTTGTTTGCATTGTATATGCCAAATATCATGTGTTTTTATTCATTACCTCTGCTGTCTTCTCTGAACTTTGGGAAATATGTAATAAGGTGCCGAGTCAATCAGGGTGAGCAAGGAAATATTAAACTCACCAGTATCCGGCTGTGATTAATTTATTCACTGACAAAGGATATTTTTTTGGAAAGTCCATCCATCCATTTTCTACCGCTTACCTGAGGTCGGGTCATGGAGGTAGCTGTTTCAGCAGAGAGGTCCAGACCTCTCTCCCCGGCCACTTCGTCCAGATTTTCCTGGGGAATCCCGAGGCGTTCCCAAGCCAAATGAGAGATGGAGTCTCTCCAGTGAGTCCTGGGTCTTCCACGGGGCCTCCTCCCAGTGGGATCTGCGCGGAACACCTCACCAGGGAGGCGTCCAGGAGAAAAATTGAGGTAAATTGAGAGCTTCACCTTTCTGCTCAGCTCCTTCTCCACCAAGACAGACCAACACAGAGCCCGCATTACTGCAGATGTCGCACCGATCCGTCTGTCGATCTCTCGCTCTCTCTGAAGATCTCAACCCCAACCTGTAGAGAGCACTCCAGTTGAGAACCATGGTCTCAGATTTGGAGGTGCTGATTCTCATCCCAGCCTCATCCCTGTTCCTCCTGAATCTGAGGTTCGACTGTCCGATGGACCATCCTCTCCAGGACCCCTCAATAGATTTTACCCGGGGGGCTGAGGAATGTAATACCTCTGTAGTTGGAACACACTGAAGAGAGTGACCACCACCCCGGTCTGGCAATCCAGAGGCACTGTCCCCAATGTCCATGCGATGTTGCAGAGATACATCAACCAAGACAGTCCTACAACATCCAGAGCGTTAAGGAACTCTGGGCAGTTCTCATCTACCCCCAGGGCCAGGAGCTTTTTATCCACCTCTGCAGAGTACCTTTGTTGCAAGGAGGTTACTGCAATGAGGTTACCGCCACGACCACCTTACGGCTACAGCTCCGGTCAGCCAACTCAAAAATGGAGGAGCGAAACATGGCCCATTCGGACTCAAGCTCTCCCGCCTTCCTCGGGACATGATCGAAGTCTCACTATCATTGCCCACATGATCATTGAAGTCCCCCAGCAGAGCGAGGGAGGAAGAGGAGCAGGAGCACTTTCTAGCACCCCCTCCAGAGACTCCAGAAAAAAAAAAAGCTGGATGCACATAAGCACAAAAAACAGTCAGCACCCGTCCCCTCATTGAAATAATTGGTCAACATGAATGTTGGTTTCAAATCCAACCCAACTCTTCCCCTGTGAACCAAGATTAATATCATACACTTATGTTTACAATGCTTACATCAGTGATACCATTGCGTAGCATAACACAAATAACAAATAAAAATCTTCACAAATCACCTAAAGTCAAAAATGGCTGTATTTTCTAATCTGAACACTATATTTTCAAACTTTAAAAGTTGATTTTATACACTGTTGAGCCACATCACAACCCCTTCCGATGTATTTCAGTTCAGTGACTGTGTCAGGCGGGGTCTGCACTCCGGTCATGCAGGAAGCATCAGCCCTGCTCAGAACTACCAAACATTCAATAATTTGTGGGCTTTTAACCATTTACATTCCAGTTTATTTATGTCACTGTTGTTATTTATTACAAATAAATAAATGTTATTTTCTGTATTACAAATGTTGGGTGGTTGGGAGATTTTTCTTTTTTAATCATCAGATAAAAAAAAATGTACCCCCCTCTGTTACGTTTCCGTTAAGGGAAACGGTGAGAATGTAATAGGAGGACCCGAATGCAGACAGGACAGAGGTAGGTCAATAAAAGTATCTTTATTAGCTACCAGATGTTACAAACGCTAGCAGGAAATGACAACACGATAGTATGTCTAAGTGAATGAATGGCAGCTGAGCCTGGATCCACAGCAGCTCTCCCGTGGCAACACAGTTCGTATTGTGTTCCAGATGGAACAAACTCACTCAGGATGTTGAGGAGGAGTAATGTTTGTTCCAGAGAGTCTGTGGTGAAGCGGCTGCAAACTGGAGACACGACAGGAGGGAGCGATCCCGGAAGTGTGGAATCCGCAGGAGAATCCGTGTCGTTCTCAGTAGCAGGAGACGTGGTGACCTGAGAGGAACGTTCAGGTAAGTACCAGGCAGGAGTCAAAGTTTCAGAGAGCTAGGTAAGTATGCGTGTTTACCAGCAGAGTGAAAACATGGAACTGACACCAGAGATGTGCGAAGCGCCGCCTTATAAGTCCGCGTGATCGCTGATCAGGAACAGCTGGGCAGGAGCTGCGCAGGTGGAGTCATCTCTGGCGTCATCTGGGGAAACTGGGTCAACCATGCCCCCTGCTGGGAGATAAAGCAGACACAAGGGTGCAGCAGAGAACAGACAACAACAACATAGGAATGTGGAATGGATCGTGACAGTACCTCCCCCTCAACGGGCGCCACCTGGCGCCAAGACAGGAGCCTCGGGATGGTCGCGGTGGAAGACCTGGATCAGGGTCTGGTCCAGGATGAAGCGACGCGGGATCCATGACCTTTCCTCCGGGCCGTATCCCTCCCAATCTACCAGGTATTGGTAGCCACGGCCCCGGCGGTGGATGTTAAGGATGCGACTAACCGTGTAGGCAGGGCCGCCTTTGATGATCCTGGGCGGAGGAGGGGGATCGGCGGGAGGGAACAGATCTGACTCGACCACAGGAAATGTGGGATGGATCTTGAGGGACAGGGGTAACTTGAGGCGTACAGAGGTGGGGTTGATGATCTTGTCTATGGGGAAGGGTCCGATGAATCTAGGAGCCAACTTGCGAGACTCGACTTGAAGAGGGAGGTCTTTGGTAGAGAGCCAAACCTTTTGGCCAGGTATGTATTCCAGAGCAGGGGTACGGTAACGATTCGCCTGTCGTTGAGACTGTTGGGAGGCTTTCTGGAGTGCCGTCCGGACCTGTACCCAGACTGCCTGACAACGTTCAAGGTTGGCTTGGACCGAGGGAACCACGACCTCTCTCTCCTGGAAGTTAAACAGGGGAGGTTGGTAGCCCAGGGATGCCATGAAAGGAGAGACGCCAGTTGATGCAGAGGTGAGAGAATTATGTGCATATTCGATCCATGGTAGGAATGTGCTCCATTCTTCAGGATGGTGGGCGGCGACGCATCGGAGGGCTACCTCCATATTTTGGTTTGCCCTCTCTGTTTGACCGTTCGATTGGGGGTGATAGCCGGAAGACAGGCTAGCAGAGGCCCCCAAGGCAGGGCAGAGCAGAACGCCTTCCACACCTGCGAGGCGAATTGAGGACCACGATCTGAGACAATGTCAGTGGGGAAACCATGGATGCGTAAAACGTGTTGGACCAAAAGTTCAGCTGTTTCCATGGCGGAGGGCAGTGCAGGTAGTGGAATGTAGTGTACAGACTTCGAATAACGGTCAACAACAGTGAGGACGGTGGTGTGATTATTGGAGGGAGGAAATCCAGTAACAAAGTCTACAGCGATGTGTGACCAGGGACGGTGGGGGATGGGTAGGGGGTGTAGAAGACCAGACGGAGGGCGATTGGAAGTCTTGCCCCTGGAGCAGGTGGGACAGGCAGAGACGAAGGTCGCAGCATCTTGGGACATGGTAGGTCACCAGAAACGCTGTTTGAGGAATTGGAGAGTTCGAGCGGTACCAGGATGACAAGCCAGCTTGGAGGAATGGCCCCATTGGAGGACCTCGGAGCGTGCAGCCGCGGGCACAAACAGGCGATCAGGTGGTCCTCCTCCAGGATCGGGATCGGTCGTCTGGGACTCACGAACTCTCGTCTCCACTGGCCAGGTAGCGGCGCCCAGGATGCAGGAGGATGGCAGGATGGTTCCGGGTTCTGGTTCTGGAGGATCTGGAGCATACAGTCGGGAGAGGGCATCAGGCTGTACGTTCCGGGTCCCTGGGCAAAAGGTGAGGGTAAACTGGAAACGTCCCAGGAAGAGAGCCCAACGTGCCTGCCTTGAGTTGAGTCTCCGGGCGTTTTGTAGATAGGCCAGGTTCTTATGATCGGTCCAGACGATAAACGGTTGGGCGGTCCCCTCTAGCCAGTGTCTCCACTCTTGGAGGGCCAAGACGACAGCCAGGAGCTCCTTATTCCCCACGTCGTAATTTCTTTCAGCGGGAGAGAGTCGACGACTGAAGAAGGCGCAGGGATGGAGTTTCTGGTCGTCGAGGCTGCGCTGAGAGAGGACCGCCCCCACACCGGTGTCAGAAGCGTCGACCTCCACCACGAACTGACGTTCTGGGTCAGGATGGGACAGGATAGGCGCAGAAGTGAACATCTCCTTCAGTCGAATTAGCGCAGACTCAGCATCACAGGGCCACAGGAACGTCTGTTTAGGAGAGGTTAACTTGGTTAGGGGTTCAACAAGTCGGCTATAGTTCTTAATGAAGCGTCTGTAAAAGTTAGCGAAGCCTAGGAAGCGCTGTAACTGCTTCCGGGTGGTAGGAGTAGGCCAGTCTTTTACCACCGAGATCTTGGAAGGGTCGGGAGCGAGACTCCCTTGTTCCACGATAAACACCAGAAATGGAACTGATTTTGCATGAAAAGAACATTTCTCCGCCTTGACAAATAATCTGTTCTCTAACAGTCTCTGTAACACTAGACGGACATGCTGGACATGTTCCTCCTCGGTCTCGGAAAAAATGAGAATATCATCCAAGTACACGAAGAGGAACCTGTCCAGCATGTCACGTAGCACGTCATTCGCCAGGTGCTGGAAAACAGCAGGGGGGTAAGTGAGGCCAAAAGGCATCACCAAATATTCAAAGTGACCTAAGGGTGTGTTGAAGGCTGTTTTCCATTCATCCCCCTCCTTTATGCGGACCAGGTGGTAGGCGTTACGTTAGTCTAATTTAGAAAAAACTTGTGCCTTACTGAGGGGGTTAAAGGCAGCATCAAGGAGAGGTAAGGCGTAACGGTTCTTTACGGTTATGTTATTAAGACCACGATAGTCAATACAGGGTCGAAGTGACCCGTCCTTCTTGGACACAAAAAAGAATCCGGCCCCCACTGGAGAGGAGGACGGACGGATAAGCCCAGCCGCCAGAGACTGGGTTATGTAGTCCTCCATACTTTGACGTTCGGCCAGTGACAAGTTATAGAGGCGCCTCGATGGTAGCGCGGCCCCAGGAAGAAGGTCTATAGCACAGTCATACGGGCGATGAGGTGGTAGAGAAAGCGCACGTCCCTTGGAGAAAACCTCAGCGAGGTCATGGTACGCAGCTGGAACGCCGGTGAGATCAGGAGGTTCGGGGTTGGTGTCTGGAGTCTTTAGCGAAGAAGGTCTGGTGGATCTGAGGCAGTGAGAGTGGCAGTGGACGCTCCAACTGGAGAGTTGACCTGTGGACCAGTTGAAGACCAGGTAATGACGAGCCAGCCAGGGGAGACCCAAGACGATCGACGCAGACGAAGCAGGAATGAGGAACAGCTGGACCTCATCCACGTGATTGCCAGACAGGACCATGGTAATGGAGTCGGTACGGTGAGTGACCTCAGCGAGTAGGTTGCCATTGAGGTCGGAGATGGTCTTAGGATGGTCCAACGGGATAGTAGGAATCCCCGCCTCTTCAGCCAGAAGAGTGTCAATGAAGAACTACCCTGTTTTAAAGCGAATAACCGGCTAGCGATGTCGTTGTCTTGAAATAAATGACCAAAAACCCGGGTTAACTCGGTAGCAAAGGCAGAGTAGGATGTAGGACGTGAATGGACATTACGAAAAATGGCCATGGCCCACTGATCGGCTCTCCCGGAAAGCAGATTGACTACAAAGGCTATCTTTGCGTGATCAGACGGGTAAGTAGCACCAACGAGCATTGAAACAAAAAGCTCGAGCATTTGTTCAGTGCCCAAAAGTGAACAAATGGCTCACGAGATGGTAAAGCTGGAGGTGAAAACGAAGCTACTGGGAGAGTTTAAGAAAGCTGAGGTACAGGTGAAGTCGATTGCAAGTGAACATCGAGGTTAGATGTTAGCCGTTTCACGGCGCTAGCTACGTCAACTAACAACGCCTCGATGCGGCTAATCGCTTCACCGTGTGCGGTGAGTGCTTGCTTGAAAATGTCTCTGTCTGCCGGGTCCGTTGTTGGTCAGTTCCAACTGTTACGTTTCCGTTAAGGGAAATGGTGAGAATGTAATAGGAGGACCCGAATGCAGACAGGACAGAGGTAGGTCAATAAAAGTACAAACGCTAGCAGGAAATGACAACACGATATTATGTCTAAATGAACGAATGGCAGCTGAGCCTGGATCCACAGCAGCTCTCCCGTGGCAACACAGTTCGTATTGTGTTCCAGATGGAACAAACTCACTCAGGATGTTGAGGAGGAGTAATGTTTGTTCCAGAGAGTCTGTGGTGATGCGGCTGCAAACTGGAGACACGACAGGAGGGAGCGATCCCGGAAGTGTGGAATCCGCAGGAGAATCCGTGTCATTCTCAGCAGCAGGAGACGTGGTGACCTGAGAGGAACGTTCAGGTAAGTACCAGGCAGGAGTTAAAGTTTCAGAGAGCTAGGTAAGTATGCGTGTTTACCAGCAGAGTGAAAACATGGAACTGACACCAGAGATGTGCGAAGCTCCGCCTTATAAGTCCGCGTGATCGCTGATCAGGAACAGCTGGGCAGGAGCTGCGCAGGTGGAGTCATCTCAACATTTGCAATACACAAATGTCTGTTTCATTCAAATCATAGTCAAATGAGTTCACACACTGCTGATTAAGTCTGTCAGCTCTATCAGTGTTATTAGTTCACAGGGATACGACTGTTATACTGCTGCCTTCTGTGGTCAAAATAAAATAGAATAAACAATGTTTATTTTATTTTCATAAAATGTTTTTGGCAACTAAAATATGCATCTCATCCAATGTCTATGTCAAATGTAATATTGAAACTCAACAAACTGGTTTGAAATATGGAAGGTCATTCCCAATGACTTGAATGTAAATAAATCTAAATATTGTTTTATTTATTTCAAAGTGGTTTACTTTTGATTTGATTAATTTTCCACAGACAATGGAGTTTGGTGTTTTCTTTTGTTAACAGGTAAAAACAGCAGCATTTGGGTGGAGAGGGGTCGAAATTGGCTTATTTTGATTCTCAAGGTTGAAGACCAGTAGGAATAAGTCGCTTAATGTTGCTTTGAAGGATACAGTTGTATGAAAGTATGTGAAAACTGCCTTTCATCAAGCGTGAACGACGACTGTGGTACTTGTAGAGAATAATAGCCTGCGAAAAAATTATTCTGTCCAATCAATGAATGACAGAAGTGCTGAGCTCAAAAAATGAAATGATTATCTATGCAAGTGTATGTGAGTTAAAATATTAACAGTTAAACAGTGTAGGAGTGGACAGTAAACGGAATCCCCCATCTACAAAACATAACATGGAAAAGTTGTGAATGAAAAAGGCACTAATTATTGGCTGTGATCCTGTAAATATTTGAATATACATGGTGTTAGGGCTAGGCCAAATTAAAGACTCACTGTCCATCTCACTTTTCATCTCACCGTTCATCTCACCGTTCATCCCACCGTTCATCTCACTGTTCATCTCACCGTTCATCTCACCGTCCATTGCACTATTCATCTCACCATCCATCTCACTGTTCATCTCACCGTTCATCTCACCGTCCATTGCACCGTCCATCTCACTTTTCATCTCACCTTTCATCTCACTGTTCATCCCAGCGTTCATCTCACCTTTCATCTCAATGTTCATCTCACTGTTCATCCCACCGTTCATCTCGCTGTTCATCACACCGTTCATCTCACCGTCCATTGCACTATTCATCTCACCATCCATCTCACCGTTCATCTCACCGTTCATCTCAATGTTCATCTCACCATTCATCTCACCGTTCATCTCACCGTCCATCTCACCGTTCATCTCACCGTCCATTGCACTATTCATCTCACCATCCATCTCACCGTTCATCTCACTGTTCATCTCACCGTTCATCTCACCGTTCATCCCACTGTCCATCTCACCGTTCATCTCACCGTCCATTGCACCGTCCATCTCACTTTTCATCTCACCGTTCATCTCACTGTTCATCCTCATCGTTCATCTCACTGTTCATCTCACCGTTCATCTCACCGTCCATTGCACCGTCCATCTCACTTTTCATCTCACCGTCCATCTCACTGTTCATCCCACCGTTCATCTCACTTTTCATCTCACCGTCCATCTCACTTTTCATCTCACCATTCATCTCACTGTTCATCTCACTGTTCATCCCACCGTTCATCTCACCGTTCATCTCACCGTTCATCTCACCGTCCATCTCACTGTTCACTGTTTGTTTTTCTGTCATGTAAAGGTCAACAGGAAAGCGATTCAATATGCACTAGCTTATACAGAGATACTGCCCCACCTATGGGAGCAGAGTCAGACGTGCACAGCCAATAAATGGATTTGAGTATCCTCCACATCTATACTTAGACTCGGATTGCCTGTATTAATCCTGTGCTGAGCTCAAAAAATGAAATGATTATCTATGCAAGTGTATGTGAGTTAATATATTAACAGTTAAACAGTGTAGGAGTGGACAGTAAACGGAATCCCCCATCTACAAAACATAACATGGAAAAGTTGTGAATGAAAAAGGCACTAATTATTGGCTGTGATCCTGTAAATATTTGAATATACATGGTGTTAGGGCTAGGCCAAATTAAAGACTCACTGTGCATCTCACTGGTCATCTCACCGTTCATCTCACCGTTCATCTCACCGTCCATTGCAGCGTCCATCTCACTTTTCATCTCACCGTTCATCTCACCGTTCATCCCACCGTTCATCTCACTGTTCATCTCACCGTTCATCTCACCGTCCATTGCACTATTCATCTCACCATCCATCTCACTGTTCATCTCACCGTTCATCTCACCGTCCATTGCACCGTCCATCTCACTTTTCATCTCACCTTTCATCTCACTGTTCATCCCAGCGTTCATCTCACCTTTCATCTCAATGTTCATCTCACTGTTCATCCCACCGTTCATCTCGCTGTTCATCACACCGTTCATCTCACCGTCCATTGCACTATTCATCTCACCATCCATCTCACCGTTCATCTCACCGTTCATCTCAATGTTCATCTCACCGTTCATCTCACCGTTCATCTCACCGTCCATCTCACCGTTCATCTCACCGTCCATTGCATTATTCATCTCACCGTTCATCTCACCGTTCATCTCACCGTCCATTGCACTATTCATCTCACCGTTCATCTCACTGTTCATCTCACTTTTCATCTCACCGTTCATCTCACTGTCCATCTCACCGTTCATCTCACCGTCCATCTCACTTTTCATTTCACCGTCCATCTCACTGTTCATCTCACTGTTCATCTCACTGTCCATCTCACTGTTCATCTCACCGTCCATTGCACCGTCCATCTCACTTTTCATCTCACCGTTCATCTCACTGTCCATCCCACCGTTCATCTCACTGTTCATCTCACTGTTCATCTCACCGTCCATTGCACCGTCCATCTCACTTTTCATCTCACCGTTCATCTCACTGTTCCATCTCACCGTTCATCTCACCGTCCATTGCACTATTCATCTCACCATCCATCTCACCGTTCATCTCACTATTCATCTCACCGTTCATCTCACCGTTCATCCCACTGTCCATCTCACCGTTCATCTCACCGTTCATTGCACCGTCCATCTCACTTTTCATCTCACCGTTCATCTCACTGTTCATCCCATCGTTCATCTCACTGTTCATCTCACCGTCCATTGCACCGTCCATCTCACTTTTCATCTCACCGTCCATCTCACTGTTCATCCCACCGTTCATCTCACTTTTCATCTCACCGTCCATCTCACTTTTCATCTCACCGTCCATCTCACTTTTCATCTCACCATTCATCTCACTGTTCATCTCACTGTTCATCCCACCGTTCATCTCACCGTTCATCTCACCGCTCATCTCACCGTTCATCTCACCGTCCATCTCACTGTTCACTGTTTGTTTTTCTGTCATGTAAAGGTCAACAGGAAAGCGATTCAATATGCACTAGCTTATACAGAGATACTGCCCCACCTATGGGAGCAGAGTCAGACGTGCACAGCCAATAAATGGATTTGAGTATCCTCCACATCTATACTTAGACTCGGATTGCCTGTATTAATCCAACTAAGACCTTGATTTAACTGTGCATGTAAACGTACTGGGTAATTAATCTTCACCATGTGAAGAATTAAATTCGATTATTTCCGAAAATCCTCCCAGGAATCTTCCAATCTTCCAAATCTTTTGATTTGTCTTTGAAGACGTCCTAACCGACTCAGTTAGGACGTCTTCAAAGACAAATGCTGCAAATGATGTCCTAAAATTACTCGGTTGTGGTATTGGTATTTTACCATGATGTGAACATGACATTTGTTCCAATTTGACTAATCAAAAACCCAAACCCAAGATTCTCAGTGAAAAAACTCCATCATGGTGAATAACATTGTTCAAAGCCTCACTTTAGGTGACTAGGGAGCTGAGAGGAACATTTACCAGGCCATGGTAATAGGTCTGCTTTAGATTGTGGATGTATTGTGTTTGGGACAGCTACTGGATCCACTCTTTTTAAACTGAACAGAGTGCAGGTTAAGTCCCTAAGAATGAAACGTCTGTTGCAGCCTTACTTGTTGAAAAATCAGAAGAAGCAAGTTGGGGCAACAGTGACTCTGTCCTGGCTCTGATGTTTCCTATTATGTGAACAAGACATTGTTCTGTCTCATCTGGAAATCTTGCTCCAGATAACTGACTAAACCTGGCTCACGGCACCGATCGACAGCTGCAGGTCGACATCTTTTAGAGATAATCAGGCTTTGTAAATTCACAGTCAGGCGTTTCTGTCTTGTAAATGCAAATGTAACAGTAAATATTTACTGGTGTGAAGGGGGAAAAAGCTAGACGTAAAAATTGATAATTAACACGGTTAAGTTCAGCGACATGTCTGTACAGGATGATGATTCATAACAGTGTCTAATCTCAAGAATCTGAGAAACATGTTATACACTCAAGCGATTCATTAATTATCAAAATGGTTGATGATTAATTTAATAATCAATTAATTAGCAATAAATCAATGAACTGTTGCAGCCCTACTAAATACTTTATTAATATTCGTCTTACTCTCACAGTAACAGGTAGCAGCTGGTCTACGAGTTTGAAAAACAATATTATTTTATCTAGAGATTGTTGTGTATTGTATTGTGTCATAAAAACGCAACAAAAGATGACATTTTAAAAGTGTATTAGGACAAATTAACAACCAACACTGAAACAAATATAACTACAAGAAAATAGACTGGAAATGTGCATCATACTGCTGAGGTATGGGATAGACAACAAACTAAAGACACAGATGAACATAACATAAATACTATTAATACTACTACTAATAATAATAATAATGAGTCATTGTTTGTGAGGTCGCAAAAGCGGATCATCTGCCTCCATCTTTTTACTATTAGTACTACTATTACTATCAGTAATATGACTAACACAACAACTTCTACTAGAACTACTACTGCTATTAGTACTATTAGTACTACTTCTACTAGAACTATTGCTTCTACAAGTGCAATTACTCACACTCCCACACCAAAGTCCATTGAGAGCATCAGTATTTTGAGCTTACATGGTCAACTGTTAGCTGTTACATTTATGTCACTTAGATAAATCAATAATACACATTTCAAACATGAGTCACACAATAACACATTGTGAAATGACTGATGGAGGCACCAGTAGATCAACACCTCCTGTGTGCTGTGAGTGTATGCTTAGGATATAGACATGAGCAGGTCTAGATTTGTTAGAGCCTAACATTCATATCTAAATAACAGAACCAATATTATCTGTAGTCTCTTTTTTTGCAGTAGTGAAGTTTACAGCACTCTAAATCCACATTTATATTTACCTTTTTATTTAATAACATCACACAATTTACCCATCTCTACTTAGTCATTAAAAAAAGTTCACTGTTTCTGTATTTCAGGTCACTGTGTTGTAACCTCTGACACTCGTTCATTTATTCATTCAGTGGATGAGTAACAAACTCTCACTCTCTTCAGTTAGATGGTGGTGACACAACCTGGACCATATACCTTAAATGAAAACTTCTACCACCCTAACCACCCTCCTCATCCTCCTCCTCCTCCTGCTCCTCAGTGGTAAATTAGCAGACTTTGTGGAGGAGACTGGCATAGCACGCGTACACAGGTGGAGGGGATAGAACCGAAGGGTGGTGGCTGTTAGGAGGAGAGGGAGGAGGACGGCGAGCAGGCCCGTCGTGAGAAGGCAAGCAAACCAAACAATTGCTTGGGGCCCCAAGACATGACTGGTTATGAATAAAATAACCACCTCCACCCACGGCCCACGGTTGGTATAGTGGTTAGCACTTTCGCCTTTGCAGCAAAAAGGCCCGAGTTCCTGGGTTCAAACCCCGGTTGGAACAACTTCGAGCCCTACAAGGAGTTCTCCCCGCGTGTGTGCGTGGGTTTTCTCTGGGTTCTCCGGCTTCCTCCCACAGTTTGAAAAAAAAAAAAAAAAACACATGCAATGAATGTATGTATGACTGCTCCAGAGCAGCTGTGGCTTACCACCACCAGTGAGAATGTGTTAATTAATGTAAATCGCTTTGGGTGTCTAGAAAAGCGCTCTAGAAATGTAATGAATAATAATACACCCCTTTAATTTCTGTGATGGTCAATGCAGTAGGTGCAATGACACTGTTATTGCTGACAGCAGCCAGCCATGTTAGTGATCCCTGCTGCCGGCAAAATACAAAGCCTCAGCAATCATCATTATGATATGCGAGGCTCGCAAACAGCAGTTTTAGATCATTTGCACATGATGGCCTGAAATGATAAATGGTTTTGTATTTATATAGCGCTTTTCCAGTCTTGATGGAAACACTACACTACACACTTTCATATTATCACTCATCTTTCATACCCACTCACGCGCTGCCGGCACAGCCGTCAGGAGCAACGTGGGGTTAAGTGTCTTGCCCAAGGACACATCAGCCTGTAGACTAGCGGAGCCAGGAAACGAACCCACGGCCTTCGAGTACTTGTGTTTATGTTGGGCTATTGCACTATTCATAGGTTGTTTGTGAACAATGCGTCCTTTTTGTTAGTGTTTTATTTCAAATGTTCACATTTGCACTTTTTTTTGCAAAAGTGGAAATGTTCAAATGTTATGCACAGTATACACAACAGCAGTATTTGCACTGTCAACATTTTTGGGTGAGCTTAAACTGTATGTCTATGCTGCGGTTCCTGTGGTTGTGGTGAATCATAGGTGTTTCTTTTGCTGTGGTTCCGGGGTGGGCCTCCATGTCCATTTTGCTTGGAGCCCTCAAATTCCTTGAAACGGCCCTGGGGGGGAGGAAGCCTGTATCGTCATCTCAGAGTGTGGAGGGAGGGAGGGAGAGTCCGCCTTGTGGCTTCCTGGCCCCCTGCACCGGGCGGGTGTATTATAGATGCGCATCCAAGCAGCCGGGGCAGCGGGGTCCACTGGACTGCAATGTAACCGGGAGTCGTGTAAGTGTGAATGTAGGACTATAGTGTTTAACCGCGCAGGAGGAAGAAGGAGAGGGAAGGAAAAGGAGGGAGGGATTAACTATTAACCAGCATTAACCAGCTGTGCGGAGCCGGTGCCGTACATAAGGCGCGCTCACCGGCGTCCACGCCTCAGCCTGAGCTGGAGGATCCACGGAGCATCAGCGCGGCCGGTAAATGACGACGACGACGATGATGATCACGATCACGATGTATTGATTATAATGTGTTGACGTGAAGACAGTGTGGTGATAGTGTTTAATTAAAGAGCATATCAGAGCAAAACCGGAGAGGAGAAGAAGAGGAGAAGAAGAGGAGAGAGGAGGAGGAGAGAGGAGGGCTCGTCTATTCAGGTCTTAGCACTAATTTACGCCTTTGCCATGTTAGGTTCGGGTGCTGTTGGTCCTGACTACTAAACAGAGGATTGTTTCAGCGGAAAGTCAGTGTGCGGATGTCGCAACGTGCAGGCGGATGAGAGCCGCGTCAAGTCAGCCACAGTAAGCCCGGAAGCCTGGCACTAAGCCTTCAAAATAAAAGTGTTTCGGAAAGTTTTGGCCTGTTTTAATGGTGTCGTTTTTTTCAGTTGTGTGTGTATATATATATATATATATATATATATATGTATATAGTACTGTTTTTAGGCACCACCAGCTTTGTTGTTTTTCTGTCTGTCAAATTCTGTCATCATTGGCATTTGGAATGAAGTGATGTGACTTAAAGCTGCTCTTATATATTAGCGAGCTGTCGATGAGTTTAACTCATGCAACATGTGTATGTAATGCTCAAGCATGTCTTGAATAAACCTGTCGTAATAGACGTTTTTTTACAGCGGATATTTCTCTAAATGAAATAGTCGGACAAACCCAGGATTTACAAGTAACATTAATTAATTAAGGTTCCACTCCCGTATTAAGGGGAGATCACGCTAAATACTTGACACCAGTAGAAGATGTTTTTTTTTGTTTTTGTTTTTGTTTTTTGAAAATATAAAAAACAAACAAAAATAACTGCATACATATTTTCTGGATGTGTTCCAGTGAGACTTGCACAGTACACACACATACATGTGTATATATATATATATACACACATATATATAATGTATAACAATTGTATCAGTTGTGTACATGAAAAAACATCACAATGTATGGAATGCCCTGAAAGACAAGTAAAAAATTGGATGATTTTCCATATCTCTGTCTTTACAAAATCCATTTTTTATGGTTTTTGCTCAGGTGAAAAAAAAATCTCAGCTCCTGTCAATTAAAAATGAAAGGTTATGGTCAACATGAGGGGCCGACATTTTAGCGTTTAACAACAGCATTTAATTGAACGGTGTTCCTCTACTACAGTATGTCGCCCGACTTCCCAAAGCATTCCTTGTAGAAAACTGTTGCTAATCAAAATACACACATTGGAGTGACATAGTGGTGACACATTGTTTCATCACTCTCATTTACATCATTTCTAAATATTCATTGAATCTGTTTCCATTGAACTTGTTCAAATGTCCCTTTTTATTAATATTAATATGAATATAATAACTATATTTTGTGATATACCCTCCCCCTTCAAATGTTCTGTTTCCATTCAGTGTGCGTGTGTGTTACAAATCACAGCTCAGCATATAGAGAGAATGATGGAAACTTTTAATCATTGTTTCCCATCACAAAAGTACCCCTTTATGAGTCACAAGATGTTCTCACATTTGTGCAGAGCAGTGATCCCCAGATTAATTTATTTGTTTGACTTGCTTAGTTTTAAATTGTTTATTTAAGCTTTGATTGTTTTTCGAATGGATTCATTGTTGGAGCTCTGAGTATGAAATGACTCTTGACCATGTCAGTACTTCTTAAATTGTAGTGATCTGTGATCAGAGTTTTAGTTCAAAGTTCTTATGTTTTTCTATAACTAAATCTGTTTCACATGTTGTTTAGTTAGAGGATTAGCTCGTCTGTTTCTTTCCTTACGCAAATGTAAAATATGTGAATACATTGAACTTCTGTATATGAAGTATATGTGCATAAGCACTTTATGGAAGTAGCTACTTGAATATTTCTGATAGGACTGTGATTGTGATGTAATGGATTAGGTGCCTTGTCTGTCATAAAGTTTGCTTTCCTTGAGCACAAATAATTATTTTGCATAATAGCATTTAAAAACACTACACAATGAGAGAAAGGTAGAGATTAGTGATAGACACGAGTATTCAATTTTTCACTTGATTATAAAATGTTGATCACTTACTATTCACAATACATTAAAAAGAAACAAAACAAATGTCAAATCATTCTACTCCAGTGCCTAATTTGTGGTGCATCTATGATCACAAGGTGGCAGCAGCAACATTTAGTCTAGTCTAGTTAAGTGGACTTCAAGTGTGTTTGCAGGTGTGATGGAATTTATGAGGTTTCTTGAATGCATCTTCAAGCTGCTCCTCTAAACTCAACCCACTCTAGAGCCTGCAGAAGTGATGACATTTACCACAGTCTTTAAATGCATCACTGCTGCTCCTGTTAGCTCAACACGCTGTGAACCCTGCATTACTTTCACTAGCTCTCTTGCGCTGGTGTGTACAATATTTTGGATATTCCATTACAAGTATTTGCTGGTGTGTAAAGTAGATGCTAAATTGATTAACAAAGATCCTCTGATGTAGTTTTGTCCCTTAAACAAAGCTGTAGTGTGTTTTGCTTGTAAAGGGACGAGCGTTGTTTATTTTGAAAACTGTGACAGGAAGTGTAGTCTTTGCTTTGAAGGTGGTGAGATAATGGAGATTATGGTGTTATGTATGAGGATTTAGGCAGGCAGAATAGTTTTAGGCTCTGAACAGTTGCTAAAGTCACTGTTGTCAATGCCTCAGTGTCAGTTGAGAGGGAGATATTGTGTACATTTATAGTTACGCATTTAAAGTGTTAATATAGGCTATTTTCCAATTTAATGTTAAAATCCACATTATAAATTAATTTTAAAAACCCATTCTTTAATACTGTTGACATTTGTTTTGTACTTTTTACAGCAGATGTAAACATACATTTTCTTCATTGTGGAAAAAAAAACAGTTGTGAGGGCACCAGAATAAAGGTCAAGGAGGTAGCAGCTTATTCAGCCTACTGCTTTAGTCATTAGTCATATCGGGGGATCTTGGCGTGTTTGACGATAATACATTTTAAAGCCAATATTTGCCAATACTGATATCGTAAAGTGTGCTAGGCTACCATATTGAGAGAAAAATAAATAAAACTAACACAAGGCACAATCTACACTGTCATAGTTAAAGCAGCCATATGTATATTACAATTGATAATTTTCTATCTATTGTGCAGCCATAGTTCCAGCTCATATAAGGAAACACACCTGAACTGGGGCTTGAGAATGTTTGTATGTAAGATTGAATAATCCAAGAATTCTGTTCTTTTCCAGGTGACGGTCCACTCTGTTCGAGTGAGGCTCTTTCCTGCAGCCGGTAATCCAATCCCGGCACTGTAGACCTTTAAATATCTCCCTTGAAAACCTCCCAGCAGACACATGGTGTAAGGTGAGACAATCTCAGGCCAGCACACTAACCAGTCTGATGTGATCAGTGGACTGAGAGCATGACCAGTCACTGCTGCAAATCTGGCCACTTTAGACCTGTAATTGAAGCTTTTACTGCACTCTGAAGGACTGCTCACAAGTGGCCGGAGGGGATTTCTGTGGTAAGTCGCGAGCCCATCGTTTTCCTCTCTCGTCCGTGTTAAACTTTTATGCTTTTTTTCTTTTTTTATTGGCCTACTCTGAGCATCTTGCAGTGAATGGAGAACATACTGGTTCTGCTCCCAAAGCACCGACAGGAACACAGGCTCTGCAGACGCGCAGCTGCATGTTCCTTGCTGCTGTTTTTTTCCCACACGGCACCTTTTTCCTGGTCTTTAATATCGACACCCACTCCATGTAAACCTCTTTAATGGGATAAATCAATTGGACCGATCAGGTTCAAAACCAGATCAGGCAGCAAATTCCAATCTGACTTCAGCAAAACTGTTAGGCCACGGAACGCTGACCTTTCTTTGTCAAATCAATTGTCTTCATAAGGCTTCCGCATGGTACTTTGGTTGAAAGAACAAGACAAACTCCCCGACATTGACATGTCCTCCGGGGCCATTGAGACGAAGAAGGAGGGAAGCCCTCTCACCCCGGCCTTCCTCAACTCCAACTGCTCTGTCCACCCGGTCATCCACACCAAGGGCTCAGAGGAGGTGAGCCCAGGGACCGGGGCCGAGTTTGAGCTCACAGAGGTCACGTCTTTCATGGAGAGAGCCAGTGAGACTGGAGAGGATGAGGAGAGGTCGGAAATTGTGGTGACGATGGACTGTCGGGCCAACGCCAAAGGTCAGCGGGAGGAGGACGCTCTCCTGGAGAATGCGAGCCAGAGCAACGAGAGTGACGACACCAGCATTGGCCAGAGCCCCGAACCACCGGCACCACTCAAAGAGACCTCCTTCTCCATTGGCCTGCAGGTGGTGTTCCCCTTCCTGCTGGCCGGGTTCGGGACAGTGGCAGCAGGAATGGTCCTAGACCTCGTCCAGGTGAGTGATCGAAATATGTTCTCTAATTTTAAACAACATATAGAAATTTTCTGGCTTGTGTGAGATTCTAATATGAATGTAGTAATTATGTCTCTGAAAGGATTCATAGTGGTTTGTTTTCACTTCAGAGGGTGGTTTGGGTCACATTTATTGGTTCAATCCTGACCTGATTTCATGCAAATACTAACTGGGCCTGACCAGAACCCAACAGAATCATACAGATGCTTGACTGTCAGCAGCCTCTGCTGTTTGACCAGACCATGTGTACAGAGTCCCAGCCAGTGACCCCCCCCCCCCCATGAACTGGTTAAGTGAACTGTGAGTCTATGGCATGCTGTCATAGCATGGCAGTTGTCGTTTTTTCCTCTTTCATCCTGGATCTTCTCATGACTTCACATCACATGTCCCTCCAGTTTAAACGTCACATACATTGACATACTTCCATATATTTTTTCTGTTCTTTCCTCCTTTACCTTTAATTCACTGAATTGAGTATATCCAAAGGCCACATTATACTTCTCTGACTGCGTAATGCGTTATCCGACTGCGTAACCACGGAGACACCTCGAGCCTTCATACTTCTGCGTCATGGTGACGGATATGCACTGCAATTTCCCGTCCGATCAGTAGGGGTCGCTACGCAAGGTTGTTGTGCTTTTGGCTACAGTGAGCAATGGCGTCGAAAGAGGGAGAAAGACTGTTGTTGTTGAAACAGTGGCCGTTTCTCACTTTTCTGTGTAACGGAACGCAGTTTTAAGATCATTTGAGGCGAGAAATTGGCCATTTAGAGTCTAAACATGTGGTTTGTGTGTTAAGATATGACGTATTTATAGTTTGGCAGCGACGTTGTCGGAAGTGATCAGCTCCGCCTCTGTGGACGTTCGTTCCTGAGGACCAATCGCAGCCCTTGCCGTCTCCGTTGTCCCTTGTAAGGGACACAGAGTGACGGACACTTAAAAAATATTTTGTGCAGTCGGAGACGACGCAGAGGCACTCCAACTGGCTCTGTGTCGATGCAGAGGGCTCTGTGTAACCTACGCAGAGCACTTTACGCAGGAGTATAAATTGGGCTTAAGGCCATATCATATTACACAATTTTCTTTAAAAACAAATAAATTGCTCTGACTTTAGTTTCTTGTTAGTACTACTTTCTTTTTAGTGTTACCATGGTCATAAATTACTTCTGATACAGAGCTGAAATGCATGTCTGCATTAAAACCATTTTGCTCTATATTTGCCAAACATAACATAAACATAGTATGTACCTGAGGCCCAGTCTTTTAACAAAGTCATATTTAATGTTGTGAACATACTGTACTTAATGGAGATTCCACATGCTGTCCGAAAATAATTTAACTCCTCATCTGGTCAGCTATGACTAGCGTGGGCTATAACTATGAATGATAGTTGTTGTACATGACTGCAAACAAGATTTGTTGTGGTTAGCGTAGCTACACATGTTAAACAATGTTAGTTTCACAATGCTGTTAGTTTCCTCGTATTTGGTTAGTCTGGAAAACATCTCATAGCCCTCCATTTGAAGAGTGACCATGGCTGAATGACCTTAGCCCTTACACTTGTCCCTACCTCTGTACCTCAACAAAAATGGGAACACTGACATGTGAACGCACGGAACAGAGGGGTATGGTTAAGTGGTAGGGGTAAGGGGTGAAATGGGTTTGAACTTAAGTGTGCACTGCAGTATAGAAACACAAACACAGGCTGGAGTCATGCTGACAGGTCATATATTCCTTTGGAGTCAGCTTTTGATGCAGATAAAGCTGGAAGTGTGAGGCTGCCAGGAGAGCAGTCCAGGCACATTGTGTACACGCATACTGATGCCAACATTCTGAAGCCCAGGAACCCTGGCACACAGAGGAGACAGAGGGGAATAAGTGGTGTTTCTTAAAGCACCTGAAATGGCAGAAAACTACAGTTGAGCGAGAGTCTGAGTGAAAACAAAACACAGCGCTGTGTCAAAAGCCTCCATTACCATGTGGTTGGGTATCCTCACTTAACCAGGAATGCAGAGGTTTGAGGTCAAAAAAGTTTTCATGCTGCCTTAACTTCGGCACCATGCTGCTGCAGTTTCTCCAGTTTCCAAAACACGATGCACCATTCCTTCAGAGGTGAGGCAGGGAAACAGGAGACACAGATGGTACTGGGCCTTATCGTCTCTTCCAGTCAGCTAAACTAATGACTGGGGGCAAAGCTCAAATTATTATTCACAATGATATGCAAAGTGCAACTTCAATGAAACATTGACACCAAGTGTTTGCTCATTATACCAACTGCTGCGTGTTTCACCATCCATGTAAAGTGGAATACAGTATGCTCATGTCATTCAATTCAATTCTATTTTATTTTCATAGCACCAAATCATAACATACAATGGGCCAATTCCAATTCCTATCTTAACCCTCAATCTCAACCCTTATTTTAACTGGCCCTCAAAACCAAGTGTTGAGGGATATTTTGTCACTTAGAAATGGGACACCCCTTAAATGCAGATACGTCTTCAGACTGTAGGGGGCAGAATAACGCGAAAGCTGCGTCCAGTCTGTCAACTCCAAAAAAGAAGAAGAAGAACACATTTACGTCACAATTACTTATTTATTATTTTATTTCAGTCAAGTTAGTAGGTTGTCAGTTAGTTATAAGATGATACTCATACAAATACCACAACCACGGACATTTTTCCTATGTGAAAACACGCAATGCATTCTGGGTAGCCCTTGCTCCCAAGGGTGTTCTCGGAAAATCTCAATATTGAGGGCGATACAGCCCTTAAACTCGCCCCTCAACTGAATTTTTCTGAGAATCGGGACAGCACTTGCACTAGAGGGAGCGCACTTTTGAGATTGAGGGTTAAGATTGAGGGTTAAGATAGGAATTGGAATTCACCCAATATCTCAAAGCACTGTACATAGCACTGTACGACTCAGAGCAAACTCAGAGCAGAGAAACAACAACAATTCACACAATGAGCAAATGCTAGGCATCAGTAGAGAGAAAAAAACTCTCTTTTAACAGAAGAAGAAATCTCTGACAGAACCAGACTTAAAAATGTGCAGCCATCTGCCTCGGCAGGTTGGGGTGAAAGGAAAAATGGGCAACAGAGTAGAGGTGGGGGACAGAAAGAAGGAGAGAAAGGACAAGAGGGAGGTGAGGTAGAAACAGAAGAAAGAGACCAGGAGCAGATATACAACAACTGTATATACATGACAGTTAGAGTCAGTGATGACATGTTTATAGAACTACAGTCATTTACGTAAGCAGCAGTGGAAAATATACTGATATTGAATTTTAATTATAGCATAATAATAATAATGGTGATGATATGTATGATCATAATAATAGTAGTAGTTCGAAACTGGATCTGGATCCTGCAACCTGCAAGATGAGGACACAGAGAGAAAGAGAGAGGAAAGGAAGGAAAGACAAACCAGGGAGAGAAAGAACAAGGTTAATGACATATAATGAAGTCATACCCTGAGTTAGGGCTGGGCGATATGGCCTCAAATCAATATCGAAGACACTAGATGACGTCATCGCCTAATTTGCATAATTGACCATGTGTATATGTATGTGTGTGTGCATGTGTGTTATGTCTAATATGTATCAAATGCAGTGATTTATTTTGTGTGAGACTGAGTGAAGAAACATTTACACCGCTCTGCTCTGACTATAGAGACTCACTGCCTGAGCCCTTGATCAAGCATTTGTGTTTTTTCTCCCTCGTCGTGTTCGCGTGATATGTTATAGCACGTCGTATGGTGTAAAAACCTGCGGCCGTGAACGCGTTATTTAAAAACCAGGAAGCGTATTGTCATCAGCAACATATGCATTCATGGAAGTGGATCTCAGTGGCTCTGTTACTGTTGTAAATTAGACTGTGGCAGCAGGTACAACAAGCTCCCGCTGTGGGGAGGACGTACGTGTACATTTACGGTTCACGTATTAAAAAATTGTCGGGTTTAAATCGGGCTCGGGCTTCACCCGCTGCTTGTTGAGAGGGATACGTGCTTTCACGTGAGAGTTTCCGAACACCACAAAAGTCTCCAATAACACCAAAAGTTGAAAAGTCACCAGATTTCGCGACAAAGTTGGCAAGTTGGTAAAACTGCCACCACACCTGCAGCAGCAGCAGCTTCGTCTTTCCTCATCGTCTCGTTCCCTGCTTGTTACTGAGGGCGTGGAGTCACCACGTGACTACACACATCGCCCAGCCCTACCCTGAGTGTAAGAGAGTGAATGTGTGTACACCACAGGAATTCACCAAGCAGTCTAGGTCTATAGCAGCATAACTATGAGATGAACCCTGAGCCAGTTCTAACTATAAGCTTTGTCACAAAGGAAAGTTTTCCTTCATCGAGTTCATCGCACCAATTACACCCTGAGAAATGACAACTTTTCTTGAGTTTTGTTGAAGACATTTCACCTCTCAAGTACAGTTACCTATGAAGATGAATTGAGCAGGATGATTGAGAACTTTCATGCATATGGGGACTAAACTATGATCAAAGCATGTGTTTTCAGTGTCATCTTTAAAGCTCACATAGAGTGGTCCTGTTGCACATATATGTTAGTTATGGAGGTCTACTTACATACATTAACTTGTTTTTATGGTCAAAAACCTCCTAGTTGCTGTAAACGAGCCGATAGAAATCTGACGCTCTCCTCAGCTGCGATATTTCAGACTGAACTCTCTCACCCAGAAGACACAGTGTGTCGTGATTGGCCAGCCAGCATAGAGCCTTCCCAACTGTCTTGTGATTGGCCAATACCCAGAAGTGACATATTCAGCTCACCCGCTCTCTCCGCAGTCCCTTTTATGACTTGAGCCAGAGTCAGAAGACACTGTCGCTCCTGAAACACCTCCACAATGGACGTTATTCTTCTTCTGTGGTTCAATGTACGCAACCGGATGTGCCCGGACTAGTGCCCGGAGCAGGACGATCTGCTGTTCAGGAGAAATGCTGTTTACGCAACCGGACCGGGTTTTTTCAGAGATCTCACTGTGCCCGAGATAACAATAAAACACAGCGTTCTCAGCAATGGCTGAACTGTTTGTTTTGTAACTTCAGGTCTTTGTAAATAAGGTAATGACGCAGATACACACTAAAAAACAGCGTTAATTGGTACTTACGGTCTAGGTCCGCTTTAATGAACTTACACTAGAACTTCAATTAACCTGTCAAGCAAAACAAAGTTCTTCACACATAGACTCCCATATTCGATCACAGTGTCTTTAGATATCTGTAAAATCACATTGTTCGTTCTTTTTGAGCAGAAATGATGTGCATTATTTGGATGCTGCTACCTTTTAATTTTTTTTCAAAAAAAGTCGCACAGCTGGAAAAAGAAAAGTTTATAGTAAATAGAGACCACTGTATGTGTCTCAAAGATTTCTCAAAGTTTTTTAGTGACTAATGAAGCAAGCTAAAACAATACTATCAGACATATTTTTAATCTGTCAATGGGTGCTGCAGAAAATGTTTTGGAACCACTGAGCTAATGTTAGTTGCACAAACAAATCCACTTTGAATCCACTGCTGTAATAAATTTGACCTGAGTGTCGAACAGGCTGCTCAATCCTCCCTCCATGTCACAATGAAAAGTCTATCTCAGCTAATCCTCCCTATCCTTTCTGGAAGATAATTCTCTCTCTCTCTCTCTCTGTCATTCGGTAAAACCAGATTGTGTTTGCTAAAGGTAAACCTGTGAACGGTAAAGTTCTTTACATTATTTCGGTGTGTCCTCTGGACTGTAATAAGCATTATTCAGTTTACATGTAACACTTGTTGAACGTTGTTCACTTTGCCTATTGGTAACACCCTCACACACACACACACACACACACACACACACACACACACACACACACACACACACACACACACACACACACACACACACACACACACACACACACACACACACACACATAGAGCTTCTGGCCTCATTCCCACTCGAGGTTGGCCCAGAAAGGACTGTCCAGGCTGGTATAGAGGAGTGAGATGTCTGCATACTTGTGCTCTGCCACTTGGTTGTAGCAGCAGCAGCAGCAGCAGCAGAATGACCTAAAACTGTCAGTCTCACACCAACATGGCACCAACTCAGCGATGAAATCCTGTCCATTTCTTTTTCTATATGGGTTAGGGTGACGGCTGTGGTAATTCTATCGAGGCTTTCATCATATGGAAGTGGGCGTGGTTCATTCTAAACTGAGCCTCCACCAGCTGACTTGCACTAAAAGCTCCTCATGGTTGATAAAGGTCATGCAGTGCTAGTTTTCCTGGGAATGCCAGAGTCAGAGAAAATGGGCCATTTTTTCATCATTCATGAGTAGGGCTGGCCAATATATGGATATTATATCTATATGGTGACATGAAACATGATCTGGTCTTTTTGAATTTTTTTGGATATCATCATATCATGATAAAGTATCTGTGATGACTCTTCCTGGTTTTAAAGGCTGTTACACTGATAATCATTTTATATTGCATAAATGAATGAATACACTAATGATACACTAAATATTACAAATTAAATATTATATACAGTGCTTAAAGGTAGGGTTGAATATCCTGGAAAAACTGTATGAGCAGGCTACATTTTGAATTCAAACGAATGATTGTTCATGAAGAGCGCTGGTTTCACACGGAGCACTGCACAGCATCAGTGACTTACAGTACTTTTCGTTGACACGAAATACTTCGGATACTTGTTCAAATGACAGTGTGATGCGGAAAAAAAACAAAAACACTCAAAAGATCACAAAGACATCAAGTTAACCTACTTGTCCAGTAGACACAGTGACACCATGGCATCACTTTGCGGCCCTTTCTGGGCTTTCATTTGTTTTCACCATTCCGTTCACATGGAAGCCCATTTCGGCCAGTCTAAAAAAAGAAAAAAGATTGTACTATCTCGAAATAATGAGATAGTATCTCAAAATTTGTGCTGTCAAGCGATTAAAAAAATGTGTGATTAATTAATTATGATTTGTAATTAATTAATCTAATTAATCTCATTTTTAATCTCACCTAAAAAATTGCTGAGAAAAGCCCTCAGCTTGAGGTATTTTCATTTAAATTCATGATTACATTATTGTGGCAGAGCATATTGATCTATTACAAAAAAGTGGCTTTATAAAGTAATTTATTGTTTTGACAAAGCCATTTACATTCTGCTGTGTTATTGTCAAACTCTAAATAATTAGAAAATACAAATAAAAATCAGGT
The DNA here is from genome assembly GCF_963457635.1 of Microchirus variegatus. Taxonomy (NCBI): domain Eukaryota; kingdom Metazoa; phylum Chordata; class Actinopteri; order Pleuronectiformes; family Soleidae; genus Microchirus; species Microchirus variegatus. The sequence continues at coordinate 8,726,526 of NC_139804.1, read as the reverse complement.
CCATATAATGTGCTGTAAGTAAACATGAAAAAACAGGAAGCAATAAGAAATTCTGAGCAATAGAACACTGAACTTGATTTTTCTGTTTCAGATAATAAAAGAGAAATAAATCAGACCCTTCAATCACCAGCAACAGTAAAGAAGAGATTAACGTGATTAAAAAACATAACACGTTAATGATGACTGTAATTAATCACAATTAACGCGATAATTCGACACCCCTACTCGAAATAATGAGATACTATCTTGAAATAATGAGATACTATCTCCAAATAATGACTTAGCACCTCAATATATTGATCTCAAAATAATGACATAGTATCTCAATTAGGGATGCAACGGTACAGTTTCTCCACGGTTCGGTATGCATTACGGTTTTTGGGCCAGGGTATCGATACGGTTTGGATATCTTAATATAAAACTGCTTAGACTGGCAAAGGCAATATTGCGTTGTGAAAATAATTTAAAGCACAGATATAATCACACCACAAACTTTATTTCAAACCAAGGGTCACCAACCTTTTTGAGACTGTGAGCTACCTGAAGGGTAAAGAATAATATGGAGGGCTACCATATAAACATTTTACGCATATTTTTTTTTTTACCATTTAAATGATTAATATTATGCATTCAATTGCATACACATTAATTCCAGTGATTACTCCTAAAGATTATCAGTTTTGTTCATATCAGTTCAATGATATTTTACTGAGTGATCATATGGATAGTGAGGTGAAGTGAGCCCACGGGCAACATATTGGCTGCCTGCGGGCTACCAGGTAAATGTGTTCTTCTTCTTTTTTTTTTGGAGTTGACAGACTGGACGCAGTCTTCGCGTTATTCTGCCCCCTACAGTCTGAAGACGTATCTGCATTTAAGGGGTGTCCCATTTCTTAATGACAAAATAACCCTCAACACTTGGTTTTGAGGCCAGTTAAGATTAAGGGTTGAGATTGAGGGTTAAGATAGGAATTGGAATTGGCCCTTATTCTGTTCTCATGTCTTGTTCTTACACTTGCACAGTCATAGTTCCATCATCTGTTGTTGTTGTTGTTGTTTATTTTGTTGTTATATTTCTATTCTTTAAATAAGTTGCAGTAAATACAGGTTCATCGTTGCATAGTCCATTATATTCAGGAGGCTTTTAATTGTAATTAGATTTGATATCAAATCTGCCACAAATGCATACAACACACAATCAAAAGTATCTTTACCATGAGATATGCTTCTTCATTACACAAATATTAATGGTGCCACAACAAAGAGAGTTAATAGTGATCCTGACCAAACTATACTTACATTACAGTCAATATATTGAGATACTAAGTCAATATATTGAGATACTATCTCATTATTTTGAGATACTAGGTCAATATATTGAGATACTAAGTCAAAATATTGAGAAACTATCTCATTATTTTGAGATACTAAGTCAATATATTGAGATACTAAGTCAACATATTGAGATACTATCTCATTATTTTGAGATGCTAAGTCAATATATTGAGATACTAAGTCATTATTTTAAGATACTAAGTCAACATATTGAGATATTGTCATTATTTTGAGATACTAAGTCAATATATTGAGATACTATGTCATTATTTTGAGATACTAACTCAATATATTGAGATACTATCTCATTATTTTGAGATACTAAGTCAATATAATGAGATATTAAGTCACTATTTTGAGATACTCAGTCAATATATTGAGATGCTAAGTCAATATTTTGAGATACTAAGTCAATATATTGAGATACTAAGTCAATATTTTGAGATACTAAGTCAATATATTGAGATACTATCTCATTATTTTGATAGTGGGATTTTTTTTTTTTTGTCACACTGGGGGAAATGGGCTTCCATACTTCCATAGTTTCAGGCCATTCACTCTAATTGGATGGTGTTTTTACAGGCTGCTGACTGACAGTTTTCATTTTTGTGACAATGCATAAATTAATTTGTTACAATCGTGGTGTTAAGATGGTTTTAAGCAATACAGGTATTAGACCACTGAGTGTAAGGTTTATACAAGACCACACCTGCTTTAACCCATTAACGCCGGGAAAGCATTTCCGCATTTCTACCATTGATGCCGGGAGAGCGGCTGCAAATTTTATTCTCTCATAGACGCCGGTAAAGCGGATACGTCAGTTTTCGGGGATATAAGGGTTCCTCGCAACATTGTTTTGAAATTACTTCGTGCAAACATGGAGGACTTTGACAGCGGAGAGATTTCTGAAGGCAGTGATTTTGAGGAGTTTCGTCTTCGATGACGTCATCGCTGATAACTTCGAACGCGCTGAACAAATCGACCGGGATTTATGGTTACGACATAATTATGTTTGAAGACGACGAGGTCGGCGATAATGACGATAAATACCACCGTCCTCGACGGACTGTTTACAACCGTGCACCAGGGGTGACAGTGGATTTCCTACAGATGCCACAGCGCTGTAAGCATCATCACCGTCACATGTGAAGCAGACTGTTAAATCTAAAGACACTGACACAAGTTGATATTACTTTATTTTCTTACTGTTTTTTAATTTAATTTAATTTTCTTTTACATTTTTCTATCGAAATAAGCTAAATTTCACAGGAAAGCCACAGGTGTAAGCTCTCAAATACTTTTGAATTGTGTTCCTATCTGCTACAGAGGCTGAGAAATCAGTCATTTAGTAGGCATTGAAGCTCAGGTTTTAGAGACATTTTTTCCAGGCGCTTCAGGCCTTAATGGGTTAAATTAACAGCTTTGGTTATTGTCAAAATTAGTATGAGTCTAGCCACTGATTTGCTGTGTGATCTGGTTATGTTCAAACAATTAAAATACATACCAATGTGATTATGCCTCAGTGTATGTAATGAAGTTATCATTTTCAAGGGTTAGGGTTAATTACTTTAAAGGGTTGAACATGACCATTCCATTACATTAGTTAGGCTTATATATTCTACCGCAAAGATGATAAAATGAATCTTCTCCAACACGCAATGTGAATGAGACATTTTTCTTGTGCAATTTAAACATTTCCCTACAACTTTATTCATGTTTGCAATAATTTAAGTATGAATATGTAAGGCAGGGGTGTCAAACTCATTTTCACTGAGGGCCACGTCAGCTTAATGGTTGCCCTCAAAGGGCCAGATGTAACTGTAAGACAAAATAAATGTAACTAAATGTAAACACACCCTCTTTGAAGCATGGGTGATTTCTTCAGCCACAATAAAGGCTTTTATATATCTCAATTTCATTTGTTGCATGATGCATATACAATGATGCACTGCAAACTAGTGGTGGGATGCTGTCACTTCACAGGTAACACAATTGCCATGTATTGTGGGAAAGGTAGTTTATTTTCAACACACGCCTTAAAGCAGCTAGACCTCGCGGGCCACATCTGATGTAAGATGTGGCGTGATGTAAGGGAAATTACATTGACTTTGTGAATGGTGGTGCTTAGGGGACACGTTGGACACCTCCGGGTGTGGACGTAGCCCAGACTACAGCCGGATGGGAGAGATACTAATCACTTTCTTTTCTCTGCTTAAAATGAGCTGAAAATTGCAAATGTCTTTGAGAAGCATTCTTTTTTTTTACTACACACATTGACTGACATTCACTGTTACAGAGAACTATAATATAAAGTTGTTGTGCAGCTGTGTTCCTACACTGTGTCAATGTGATGACATCATCAAACCCGCTTGTTGACTCAGATAAGACGATGTGGAAAAAAATGACATGCCATTAATGGCACACAGCTTTAACCTCAGCCTAAAAAAAAACAATGCTCACCAGGAAACAGGAAAAATATTTGAACACCAACCAAGACAACCAAAGAAGTCATATCCCATCTGTCATTAACAGCATGTTAGCTCACAGCTCTTATCACATGTCATGACTGGTACTTGGTTTTGATGTGAGGAAAGGATTAGAGGGTCAGAATGCTTTTGTGTTGCACTGAGCTCTGGCTAATCTTTTACTTTCTCGAGGGCCCTTTTCGGAAACCTTGCAGGGGTCAGGTTGCATCCATTCACACTCATATGATCCTTGGATGCCAGCAGCCCATATATCAGACCTGTTAAAAATTTAGCTTAAAGTTTGATCCAGTCGCCATTAGGGGTGTCACGGTATGAAAATTGAACCTCACGGTTATTGTGACCAAAATTATCGCGGTTTTCGGTATCATCGCGGTATTTTTTAAACAGTGTGTGAATATGTTCAGAAAGCATTGATAGTCCTAAAAGCCATGCATTTTTAATATGCTGGCGGTGGGCGCTGCAGCTGTACTATCATGTTAACATTATTGACACAGTATTGTGGGTCTTAAAACCATAAACTTTGTGTTTGAATTAAAGGTACAATATGTAGTATTTATGGGTTTATATAACCCAAAATCCACTTTTTTATACATATTATGTGCTCCTGCATTGTCTAGTCGCTGTATAATAGTTTTTGTTTCATTTTCGTAGTGTTTCAAAAAGTCATGTAAAATAACATGACCACGGACCGCGGTTGCATAGCCACTGTTAGCAGCGAGACGCCATGTTTCTACCGGAGCCTGTAAGGACAAACGCGAGAGAACAAAACAAGCGTCTCTTTACTTGTAGCGGAAGTCCCGCCTCCACTCTCTCGGCTTCGTCTGCTACGGCCGCGGTAGCTCGCCCTCTCCCTCACATCACGAACCTCATCTGCTGAAACGGAGAAAGACGACGGGGACGACAGTTGACCGGCAGCGGACACCTTAGCGCTCAGGGAAGGGAGGGGGTGAGCAGAGCAGCAGGTCTTTGTTGTAAATTTCAGCCTCTCCTCTAGATGGCACTATAAACTACTTATTTCCCCTTTAAGGTTGTTTTATCGCTGTGTGTCAATCCTAGTTTGGGTGTGACGATCTCACATTCCAGAGCTTTTGTTGTTTTTTCAGCCAATCAGCTGATGATCACGGAGAATACACATGGCTAATTAATATGCAGTACAGAGAGAGCGAGAGAAAGAGGAGAGATAGTGCATAGAACTTTCCTGTGCTTATGTGTGTGTGTGTGTGTGTGTGTGTGTGTGTGCAGTGCGAAATTAAAGCGTGATTGTCATCAAAGCAGTCATCAACAAAAGCTTTGTTTGACAAAGGAAGGCAAGGAGAACATGACACTAATTGTCTGTGGCTGAACATCTTCACAATGACAGCGAAAGCTCAGAGACTGCTGGTGTGTGGACTGTTAGCATTTTAAGCTAGCGATCTTTATGCTAACGTGTTAGCAGACATCATCGTCACAAAAACAACAAACAGATGGATTATTCAGCGGCTGAAAGAGAGCAGGACACACACGGTAGTTGTCTGAGATGATGACGTGACGCCGTGCTGTACTGTTATGGGTGAGTTTTCATATACGTATATGTCCTGAGGGCTGTGGTCTCCTCCTTCGGCCATGATTCCAGCTTCGATAAAGTTTGAACATCAGGTTACAACCTGATTGTTGCTACAGAGTGCGCCTGCGCGGCAACTTCAGCAGACGGAGACGCTGGAAAGGCTCACGGTGCCTACACCGCGGGCGCGGTTATTAACCGAGATAATAATTTTCTTTGAAATGAAGACGGTAATTATTATCGTCAAAAATGTTATCGCGGTTTACGGTTACACCGTTAACCGTGACATCCCTAGTCGCCATCTACAAACACATCATGCGCTAATTGTACATTTGTGGTGTCGTCACATCATTTTGTGTGTATTTGTGTCACATACTTAAAAAAGCAAACTTGCCTAATTAATCTGTCCTCAGTGAGTTCAGACACAGGAGTGAACAATAGATAATATGTGTTGAAGATTAACAGTGAAAGTGAAAACAAAACCTACCTAAAAACAACATTTTACTGGGTACAGATGGTGCAGATAAGAGCTGGCGATTTCTTCGGAAAGTAGTAGCCAAGATTATGCCTGAAAATACATGGCGCACAGACATAACACATGAACTTAAAGTAAAATTATAGAAACTGTCACTTTCTTTGTGTCAAAGAAAGGCCCTAACATCTTAGTTTAATTTCTGTTGATTTTGAATAAAAGGCTATTAAAAAGGATATAGTTATGGAAATTGTGGGAGCTTCAAATGTTGACCAGACATTCCACATTTTCTTTTTCCCAATCTAACCGAAGTTCAGTGAATCCACTTCCTCGAAAAACCAAAAAAATATATACCCATTCAATAACCAAGCAAAAATATTCAAATACATACTAACTTTTTAACAAGAACACAATTTATAGTGAGCTTTTGAACTATTAATCTTTACTAGCGAGTGCAGCAGCTTACACACAATGAACAACCAGCTAGTACCAATGGTTTCCAAACGTATACAGTTGTGCTCATAAGTTTATATACCCAAACAGGAACCATTTTTCAGAGAATATGAATGATAACGCAAAAACCTTTCTTTCACTCATGGTTAGTGTTTGACTGAAGCCATTCATTGTCAAACAACTGTGCTGTGTTTACTCTTTTTAAATCATAATGACAACACAAACTACCCAAAGTTAACATACCTCAGTTCTTAATAGTGTGTATTTCCCCCTTTAACATTAATAACAACTTGAAGTCTTTTATGAGCTGGATACTTTGTGGCAGACATGTGGACTCGAGTCACATGACTTGGACTCGAGTCAGACTCGAGTCATTATTTTAATGACTTCAGACACTACTTGATAAAATACGCCATGACTTGCGACTCGACTTGGACTTGAATACTATTCACTTGAGCCGTGACTCGGACTTTGTCTCTTTGACTTGTGATGACTTGTCTCCAGTCAAAAACTACATTTCCTGATCGTTGTTACCAAAACCGAACGGGCAGATCCCGGAATCGTAGTAAAGGGATCCGTTAGCTCCTTCGCTCGGATTAGCTTGTTATGGTAACCACAACATGATTGCGGGACTCCGTCTGTAGTGAACACGGCACTTTATTTAGTTCTGCAGGTGATGCACAGCTTACTGGGTACTCCCACAGAGAGGGGAAAAACCATAAAAGGCTCTCTCTCTCTCTCTCTCGCTCTTCAACATCAAAACACGGCAGACACACTTCCTGATTCACTCTCTGACATCACACACACGCATGCACAGTACACTAACTTCCATACACCCTACACCACACACACATGCACAGCCCCACACACAGGCCACACACAGGCCAAATCATCAGTGTATGTAAAGTGATCAGGGTCATTTGGGTAGTTTGTGTTGTCATTATGATTTAAAAAGAGTAAACATGGTTGTTTGACAGTAAATGGCTTCAGCCAACCACTAACCATGAATGAAAGAAAAGTTTTTTGTGTTATCATTAATATTCTCTGAAAAATGGTTAAGAAATCATAAATTCTGCCATTTTGTTTTGTACCTTTCTAATGTATTATACATAGTAACTGGTTGACTTTTTATAATTAAGTGAATGATAATCAAATACATATAATACTTAAATAATTAAATGCTGATGCCCATCCCTAGTGTATATGCATGAGCAGAATGCATTTGCAACTGTCTTCACAGGAAATGAGGAAAGTATGGAGAGACGTTGTTCAAGTGTTCTAGTATGAGTTTCATTGATATTGTATGCCATCTGGTTCAGCCTCATACTCAGTACAGCAAGTACAGTGATCACAAATAAAATGGGGCCAAGTTACTCAACTGGGCAACTTGACCCTTGTGGGGCTTGCATACCAGAGCTCCTATAGGTCTGTACACAGTGGTACTGGGGTTGTCCTGTAGAGTTCTTAGAACCGAGGAGGTGGCCATGAGGGGGGCGAGTTTGGCTCAGAGCCAGTGTTCCATGGAAACAACAACATATATCACGACGGGGTAGGCAAAGAGAGAGATAGGAGAGTGAGACAGAAGTAGAGAGAGAGAGAGCAAGCTTGAAAGCATGTGGCTGTGAAAGGAGAGAGGAGTGCTCACTGAGGTGCTCAGAAGGCTGCTGGCTTGACAGAAGGCAGTGAGCCAAGCTGAGGGGCAGGCTGTTGGAAGGAACTGTGCTTGGCCTGGTGACAGTAAGGGTTCTGACAGAGGGAGTTTAACCCACACTGAAGTTCTGATAAAACACCTACTGATACAAAACACACTCTAGCTATCCAGTCGATGACATTCCTTATCAGCACTGTATGTACATCTGGATTCACAGCAGGAATGTCATGTAATGTCAACTCCTCCTCTATATTCTGTGTATATCCACCTCTCTGTCTCTGCCAGCCTCAGTGAATATTGATGTGCTAGAGGCCCGTAGGACCAGCTCCAAAGATAAGCACTTTTACAGGAAAAAAATTGATGTCCTCATCCTCAGCAAGAGCTTTGTACTGACCACAAACCTGCTATGATTGCACGACTTACATTGGAGGCACTTGACCATATTGACAAGTCCTGAGACTCTCAGGCAACCCACTGACTGGCCAGCAGCCAGGGAGGAGGGTGCTGAGGGTCAGGTCTAAGAATACCAACTATTAGGGCTGGGTGATATGGTCTCAAATCCATATCACGATATATTGAGCAGCTCACCTCATTAAAGATATATGAACGATAAGTTTGAAGTTGCTAAATTACATAATCGCCTAATTGGCATAATTGACCATTTGCCTGATATAAGCATGTGCGCCGTGACACACAGATATCAGTACTGACACTTATCAAACATAACATATATGAACACAACACGACAGAAAGAGTCAGGAGATTTGTCACTAGTCGCATTTGACAAAAAAAGTTGTTAGGAGGAGTCGCAAAGTCTGCAGATTTAGCAACAAATTCGGCAAGTTGGCAGCACCTCTACCGCACCTGCCGCAGCAGCCGCTTCGGCTTTCCTCACCGTCTCTTTCCCTTCTTGTCACAGAGAGCGTGGAGTCATGTGACTACACACACTGTACATGTCCGAGCATCTTAAATGGACATGGACATACCGGTAGAACTGCCTACCTACACACACAGCCAAAAATGACTTTTTGTTGTTGTTGTTGTTGTTGTTTTCTCTTTTTTTTGGAATTATCGAATATATCAATAACTGCAGTGAATCGAAATTTCCGATTATAATCGATGTCACTTCACTGACATCGATTATTAGCAAGAGTGAGTGGTCAGTAATCAATTTGTGAGTTGATAAAAGCATTGATTACGGTCTCAAAATATCTATGCCGCAGGTACCCTTTTACTTTTGATAAAACCCTCAAATGGAAAAATACGTTTTTCAAAACCCAACTAACCTGACGGTCGAATATAACACTTTTTACTGATGACCCAATGTTAGGTGTAAGCGGGCCTAGAAAGTCATTAGGAAAACCTGCTGGACCACATCCAAACATTATAATTTCAGTCTTGGATTCGTTAAGGTTCAGGAACTTTACGATCATTTAAGATTTAACATCATGTATGCAATCAAGCAATGTCTGTGTAGAATCATTGTTTTTTTATGTTAAAGGCAAGTAGATCTGAACGTCGTCAGCATAAAAATTAAAAGAAAGATTGTGATTCCTAAAAATGGACGCCAGTGGTAATATATAAAGCAGGAAAAGAATCGGCCCGAGGATGGAGCCTTGGGGGATCCCAAAGGTGAGAGGGCCTGAGGATGAGGTGAATTCACAGAGCTGCACGGAAAAACTGCGATCGGTAGGACTGGAACCATGAAAGAGCAGGGCCTGTAATGCCCACCCACTGCTCCAGTCATGCCAGGAGGATCCCATGATCCACAGTGTCGAAAGCAGCAGTCAAATCGAGGAGTACTAGCATAGCAGGGTTTCCTGAGTCAACAATTACCATTCAATCATTAAAAACTGTCAGCAGTGCTGTTTCAGTGCTATGGCATGGTTTAAAACCAGACTGACGAGTCCAGATTTTTCTTTTTAATAAGTGGCTGCACAACTGTGTTTTTTAGAACAGTTGAAACACATCCCGTTTTGAGGCAGAAATTGATAGATGAAAGAATACTCAATACCTCTTTAAAAAAACAAGAGATGATGCTGTCGAAGGGACAGTCCGTAGGTCACAGACGATTAACTGCATTGGTCAGTGAGGGGATGGGAACAGTTCAAACTGGTCAAAAATAGGATGTAAAGGAGGAACGGTGAGATCCAAGCTGTGGTCAACAGAAGAGAAGGCACGTGGCCTGAGGGCAGATATCTTTTCAATAAAAAAATTGAGAAAAGTCTCACAGAGGGTGAGCAAGAATACTGCTGTAGTTATCACAGGGGTTACCAAGGGAATAAAAAATATTATAAAGAACCTGGGGCTTGTGATTACGGGACACAATATTGGAGAAATATTACAGTTTCATAGCCTTAACAGCACTCTGGTAAGCAGACAGACTTTCGCAAAGAACTTCTTTAGAGACATGGAGCATGTCTTTTTTCCACTTTCTCTTTATCTCACACGTATGTGTGAATGATTAGTGTTTCTCTGGAGCAAACCCGCCACCTGCCCACGTTGTTCTTTAAGCCCAACTTTTTTAAGGCTGCATGAAATATTTTGTGTCCATCACTCCGTCAAGGGACAACGGAGAGAGCAAAGGCTGCGATTGGTCACTGCCGTCGATCTCCCGTCCATATGCCCCGCCGTCCAGTTGTAAACCGATACCTGGCATCACACGTAGCCATAAGCACAATGGAGTTAGCTCCTTTGTAGTTGAAGTAGTCACTCCCGGCATTTTTGTATCAAAACAGTGTTGTTTTTGACAACTGTGGTGTTCTATAAGTACAGTGAGAAGAAGGTATTTTTGTGTAGTGTAGCCGCTCATGTTCACAGGGTGTTGTAACATGTTCTTGCCTATAGGGGGCGCATACAGACCACACGGTGTTTTTGAGGTCTGGTGAAGAAGAAGAAGCTCAATCTGTAGTAGACGGTGTGTTTTTACCTGCAGCCAGAATAAACAAGCCAATGTTGCTAGCCTGGATTCTCTGTCGTCTTTCACCCAAGTATCTTTACCCTACAGTCTGTGGACACAACAGATTAATGGCGACGAGGATGGGACTTTACTAACGGTGAAAAGAGTTTTGTGAAGTGAACACTCCGTTGAGACGAGAGGCAAATGGCTACTGCATTCGGCAAAAACAAAAGATCTCCACTTCGACGAAAACGAAGAAGGGTTTGAGGCCTATTTGGAAAGGTTGGAACAGTTCTTTGTAGCAAACGGCCTGACTTATGGGGATGATAAGTCAAAATCGGTGTTCCTGACAGTTGTGGGAAGAAAGAATCTCACTTAACTGATGGACTTGTGTGCGCCGTTAAAACTGTCCGAGCTCAAGTTGGTGGAGCTTACTGAGTTATTGCGGAGACATTTTGTGCTGAAGACGAACTTTATTGCGGAAAGATACAAGTTTAACTCCAGAAACCAAAGAGAAGATGAGTCCATAAGTAAGTATATGGCTTGTTTAAGGAAACTAGCGGCTACTTGCAAGTTTGGGACATTTCTCGATGATGCGCTCAGAGACAGATTTGTGTGCGGGGTTAAAAGTGCAGAGCTCCACGACCGCACGTTGAATGCTGCCCATACTAAGGACTTGACACTGGCTGGAGCTTATGAGATGGGACTGGCACATGAAGTGACAAAACAGAATGCACAACAGTGGTCAGAAAGGCAGACCAAATGGACCAAGCATCGAATCAGCAATGAAATAAGGTTGAAAATGGAAGTGGACACAAGAGCAGCCGTGTCTGTAATATCAGAAAAACTGTACAAACGCAGGTTTAGGAAAGTGGAACTAATGCATACAAATTGTGTGTTGAGAATCTACAGTAAACAGGCACTTGAAGTGAGAGGGCACATGCCTGTGAAAGTGAAATGTAATGAAAACACTCACACAATAAACCTACTTGTGGTCAAAGGTAATGGTCCAGCCTTGTTGGGAAGAGACTGGATCAGGAAGTTAAAAATAGACTGGTCTTTTGTACACAGAGTAGCACCTGAAAGTGTTGGGGAATTATGCAACAGATACCAAGAGGTATTTCAGCCCAGTCTAGAAAAGGTAACAGGAATAAAAGCTAAACTCCATGTCATGGCGGGAGCTGTTCCTTGTTTTGCAAAGCACGCTCTGTGCCTTATGCAGGGAAGGAAGCAGTTGAAGCCCAACTAAATAAAATGGAGTCTGATGGAGTTATTACACCTGTTAGTTACGCCGAATGGGCTTCATCAACTGTAAACATTCCAAAAATGGATCAGTCATTAAGGATCTGTGGGGACTATAAAGTGTCTATCAATCCCTGGCTGGAGGTAGATCAGTACCCCATACCAAACCACAGGACTTGTTCACTAAACTAGCAGGAGGTGATAAATTCACCAAGCTTGACTTGTCGCAAGCATATCAACAAGTAGAAATAGAAGATAGTTCTAAACAGTACTTGACCATAAACGTACACAAAGGACTGTACCGAGTAAATCGGCTTCCTTATGGTGTAGCTAGCGAGCCTGCAATATTTCAGAAATTGATGGATCAAGTCCTGCAGGGCCGAGATCAGTAGTCTCAGACACGCCGCCACCCACTTGATATCAAAGTTTAATGTAAGTGCGTCCCGCAGTGATGATGAGGAAGAACGGCGCAAGAGGGAGAGAAAAAAAGCTGCAGACCGTAGCAGCTGCTGATTCAAAACAGCAGTTACACACACACACACACACACACACATATATCATAAAGTCTCAGCTGTTGTCAAGTTACTATAGCAGCCTATATGTGATTCTGTTTTCACTTCAATGTGCGGCTGCGCCGCAGATGCCAGGGAGAAGATGTCAGTCAACACTCGCTGCAACCAGGATATAACCGCGGTGTTCAACAGAGTCAATAGACCGTTAGTGGGAAGTTCGAGGATAAGACGGTGACTGTGGGATTGTGGTAATGTGACGAAGACAGGAACCAAGCGCAGGACGCCCTAAAGACGCCCTATTTTTCCTCCCGTTTCCCCCGGTAACCATGGAAACGATGTTGTAATGACGCACGCAAAAACTGCGGCCAGCACGCGCCTGTCTATACCCGCTTAGAGTAAAGATCAGTTTAGAACACCAATAAAACGATTGCAATAAGATGTGAGTACACGGTGGAACATCAGCTATTAAATGCTGGAAAGTCTCTTTGCGCAAAAGTGAAACTTGGCTGCAGCGCAGAGCAGATTATGAACTCCCCGCGACAGAACTCTCTTCTCTCTCTCTTTGAGCAGTTAACCAAATAGATCAGCTCATCTGATGCATCTGTTATTACCTAAGTGTAAAGTGTCTTCTAGATTGAGACCGGAGTGAAAACAATGAAAAGTGCGCTCTTGAGAATCTGTCAACAGCTTATTAAGATCTACTTGGATCCCCTGTATTTCATCGCGACTGTACTCGTCATAAAGATCATTATTTATGTGTCATATATGGATGTGTGGATAAAACTGCACATTGAGAAATTATCCATTCAGCGTTGGACACGAGAGCTGCTTGGAGCTGCGCACAATGCAGGAGAGAGAAGAGCAGAGTCAGCAGGGGCGGTGCGGAGAAAAAAAAGGCCCGCACCAGATGAGGGGCACCCTCTAGAATTGAAATGCCTTGACTTTAGTTTTGTAAGTACACACAGTCCCAGTCATAACAACAACATTAGATTAAAATTAGGGATGCACCGATTGCCATTTTTTGGGGCCGATTTCCGATTTTTCAAGAAGTTTGACCTGCCGTTACCGATTTTAGCCAATTCCGATTTCAATTTTTTAACCACTTTACAGCATACAGAAAGATATATATTTTTGCATATTTTCTTTAATAGAACATTTTAACATAGAAATACAATCAGTTCACATCCAATATCGAACTAAAAATACAAAAAACGAATCACCACCTGTATGTGTAGTTTATTTAAAGGTCCCCTATTGTGCAAAATCAACTTTTTAATCTTTTAGTACTTATATTTGGGACTCAGGGGGCCATACCAGTCCCCAAAATGTGAAAAAACAAGACTCACTCATGTTTTAGTGGTTCCACTTTGTGTAAGTATAGGCGATAAAACATGCGATGTTTACACCTCCCGACCAAGTGACGATAGTGCGGACATTTCACCTTGAATGTTGGCACCCCGCAAGGCAGAGTACTTCACAGCTCCACCGTAGCTCCCCCTTGTCCCTGTGAAATACGAGAGTGCAGGCGAGGGAGGAAGAATGGCTGCACAGCGGAGCACAGTGTTTTACACAAACTTCCAGCCTCAGAGGATTTTTGTGTCCAGTGGATATAAAATGTTGACAAGCTTCACAAGCCCTTTGTTGTTGATCGTGTATGTACATTCCTATGCTAGAAAAATACCTTGAACGCACCAGTTACGTGCCTGCAGTTAGCGAGTGACATGTGTGGATCAATAATATGAAGAGCGCGCGTTTGAAAGCACTGCAGAAAGATGTAGATGTTGTCCTACCTTTCTTCTCAACCAAAGGCTTCCTTTCTGTCGTGTTTCCACGTTCTCTCCTCATATTATTGATCCACACACGTCAGTTGCGGCCGCAGTAACACTGGTGCATTCAAGGTCTTTTTCTAGCATAGGAATTTACATACACTATTATTGCATTAATCGTTTTTCTTCGATTTTAATGTTTTTATGATCGCGAGAAGCCAAAATCGTGGTCACTCTATGCATTATGGTGAAACGCAGTAACAACAGGTAAACGGACATTACTATGGGGTATATGGAGCGGGGGTTGTGACAACGGTGCATGACAATAGGTGATAAGTGGTGACAGTATGGCTGTGGATAGTAAAGCCCAATTTATACTTCTGCGTAAAGTGCTCTACGTAGGCTACGTAGAGACTCTGCGTCGACGCAGAGACTGTCGAAGAGCCTCTGCGTCGTCTCCGTCTGCACGAAATATTTTATAAGTGTCCGTCACTCCGTCAAGGGACAACGGAGACGGCAAGAGCTGCGATTGGTCCTCAGGACAGGCCGAGCGAAGCTGCTCTGTGCCGGCTCTCAGTGCGCTCCGGGCGTCCTGACAGAGGCGGAGCTGATCCCCGCCGATAACGCCGCGGCCGAACTATAAATACGTCATATCTTAACACACACAGCACATGTTTAGACTCTAAATGGCCAATTTCTTGCCTCAAATTATCTTAAAACTGCGTTCCGTCACACAGAAAAGTGACAAACGGCCGCTGTTTCAACAACAACAGTCTTTCTCTCTCTTTCTTTCTCGGACGCCATTGCTCACTGTAGCCAGAAGCACAACAACCTTGTGCAGCGACCCCTACTGATCGGGCGGGAAATTGCAGCGAGTGTCCGTCACAACGACGCAGAAGTATAAATGCTCGAGGCGTCTCCGTGGTGACGCAGACGGATAACGCATACGCAGTCGGAGAAGTATAATGTGGCCTTAAGTCAGATTGACACTCCCCTGGAAGCAGTGGATGTGTGTTTACCTGGGTCTCATTCACATGTAAATGACCAGGCACAAAACCGAGCATTCTGAAAAAGGCTGTTTTGGCAGAGTTATTGAACTGCTATTGTGCTTCATCCTTATGATATTTTGACTTATATTGACTTATTTTGACTTATGATATTTGACTAAAGCATGACACAGGCATGTTCATTAGGGCAACAGGAACTAGTTTAACTTGGGGTAATAGGGTATAATATGGGACCTTTAAGTTTAAAAATATTTCACAACATATTACCTACACACAAATAAGTAAATTAACTAATGACCAAGAGCTCACTCTCTCGCTCGCTCGCTCTCTCTCCCGCCCCGTGCCTCGCGCTCTCTGCGCTCTCTGCTCACACTGGTTTAAATGACAAACAAACAAATGCTGAGTGCTGATCAAAGGTTTTGTGCAAGTGATTTAAGGCCCTGACTCTTGTCCCAAATATGACAGGCTTCGTTCAGTGATTGAAACAAATATATAAACATTAATGAAACGTTTACATGCAGAGCGCGCTCACTCGCAAAGTAGACAGCAGCGCCGCGGCTGCGTGGATGTTGTGTAATCAAATGCACCGGTATGGCGGTATATTAGAAATTCATATCATAACGAAAATAAACGGTATTCGGTGTAAACCGGTATACCGCCCAGCCCTACACTCTACTACATGTGCGTGTAGCCGCGTGCACGTGTGTTGCTGATGCTGCGCGATGTGGGTTCATTTGATTGGCTTATTAAAATCGGAATATTCCTGTCTGACCGGCCGATCGCCGATTGCAGCCGATCACTCGAAAATCGGTTCCGGTCACTGGCCGATTAATCGGTGCACCCCTAATTAAAATAAAATGCAATGTTACAGAATTGGCCTAATAATTAATTTTGCTTTTTCGTATTTTTCTCCACTTACTTCATGAGTCACCATAATGGTCTTTCAAAAAGCCTCAGAATAATTTTTTTTTGGGGGGGGGGGGGTGAATGCGGACAAGCCTCACCCAGACTCTATTATTCTCTCTATAGAATCTGTTATTTGGATGATATATTGATCAGCACAGTGTTTCATATTTTGAACATGTCATATTAACCCTTAATAAAGAGGCCATTCACCTGTTACAGGTGAAATGTGAGGCTATCGTGAATTCCTTGCTTAACCCTCAATCTCAAAAATGCGCGCTCCCGCTAGTGCAAGTGCTGTCCCGTATCTCAGAAATATTAAGTTGAGGGGCAAGTTTAAGGGCTGTATCACCCTCGATATTGAGATTTTCCGAGACCACCCTAAGGAGCAAGGGCTTCCCAGAATGCATTGCATGTTTTAACAAAACAAAGATGGCACCGAAAGTAGCGAAACGAGTACGATACAAATTAAGTATTTTCTTTGTTAATAGAGATATAACAATTATGAAAACCATTGTATTATCTTAGTTTAGGCCCATATTATGAATTACTTACGTCATTGTTGCGTAAATTGTATTTTTATTTTACGATCTTTTGTCATAGCCGGCCGGTGAGGACAAACGATCGTTTGCTATCGTTTACTTTCCAATAAGCCGTGATGTGTAGCAGCTGTCAGCTGAATATGTCCGTGGTTGTGGTATTTGTATGAGTATCATCTTATAACTAGCTGACAACCTAATAACTTGACTGACAAACGGATCGTAATAAATAATCGTGACGTAAATGTGTTCTTCTTCTTCTTTTTTGGAGTTGACAGACTGGACGCAGCTTTCGCGTTATTCTTCCCCACAGTCTGAAGACGTATCTGGATTTAAGGGGTGTCCCATTTCTAAGTGACAAAATAACCCTCAACACTTGGTTTTGAGGGCCAGTTAAGCCCAATTTATACTTCTGCGTAAAGTGCTCTGCGTAGGTTACGCAGAGACTCTGCGATTGGTCCTCAGGACAGGCCGAGCTGCTCTGTGCCGGCTCACAGTGAGCACCGAGCGTCCACAGACGCGGAGCTGATCCCCGCCGATAACGCCCCTGCCAAACTATAAATATGCATATCTTAACACACACAGCACATGTTTAGACTCTAAATGGCCAATTTTTCGCCTCAAATTATCTTAAAACTGCGTTCTGTCACACAGAAAAGTGCGAAACGGCTACTGTTTCAACAACAACAGTCTTTCTCTCTCTTTCTTTCTCGGACGCCATTGCTCACTGTAGCCTGAAGCAGAACAACCTTGCGCAGCGACCCCTACTGATCGGGCGGGAAATTGCAGTGCGTGTCCGAGAGGCAGACGGATAACGCATACGCAGTCGGAGAAGTATAATGTGGCCTTTAAGGTTAAGGGTTGAGATTGAGGGTTAAGATAGGAATTGGAATTGGCCCCAAGTCTTAATCTTTTGGAAGACTTTTTAGTTTCAGTCACATTTTAGTCACTTCTATATGTGATAGTTTAGTCCAGTTTTAGTTGACGAAAACTCAAAAACGTGTTAATCTAGTTTTAGTCGAAAAAAGAAGTAGGCTATAGTCTTTTAACAAATGTAATTAGGTCAATAAGTATTGGAGATTGTTGTTGGGCAGTGTTACACAAGTTGTGAAAATAGCAGCAGATCTATAAGTTCAACACACTGAAACATATTGTGAGCTTGCAGATTGGCTATTATAACACACAAAGAGATGACCATACGTCACTGAATGTAAACATAGCTAAACATGCTGCTAGAGAAACACACAGATAATGAATTGACGTTAGCGTAACAAAAGCTAACTTTAGCCACTACTACTAACTATTGTGTCCAGTTATTGTCATGTCCTGCTTTCTTCCTGCCGCTAAATAATCCATCTGTTTGTTGTTTGCTAACACGTTAGCATAAAGATCGCTAATATAAAATGCTAACGATTCCACTCACCGAGCAGAAGTGTCTGTGTATGTCTTTGTTAAGAAGTCCAGCCACAGTTCAGTCCTTCTGTGGGTTTCCTTATCCATCTTCATTCAACAGTGAACACACACACACACACATACACTGCATAAGCAGCAGCTGGGTACGTGCATATTAAGTAGCCATGTGCTTTCTCCGTGACCGTCAGGTGATTGGCCAAAAAAACAACAAAAAACACGTCTAACAGACCACCCAACTTTTTCGTCCATTCTTGTCTAGTAAACGAAAACTCACATAAGTCTTGTCATGTTTTAGTCATCAAAGAGCGATGTTTATCTCGTCACCGTCATAGTTGACGAAAACAACACTGTATCAAAAGTATCTGTGTTTCAATGTTATTCAGCTGCAACAACACCACACTCTTTCTCTCTCGGACACCACTGTAGCCCGAAAGCACAACCAACGACGTTACCGACCATTGGCCAGTCTTGCGTAGCCACCCATACTGATCGGGCAGGAAATTGCATTGCTGCATTGTATCTGGCACCATGACGGAGAACTGTGAGGGCTCGAGGGGTCTCCGTGTCAGGCACACAAGATGGCAGGCGAGAACCCAAAAGCACGACACACGAGACATAGCAGTAGACGTGTTACAGGCAGTGTTTAATTTGAAGGCAGAGTTCAATAACCAGGAAATCAATCCACGAGGCAAACAAATCCAATAAGGGGCAGGCAAAAATGGGAAGGTCCATAGGTCAGAAGCAGGCTCAGGCAATATCAGGATCAGAGAGAATACGACGCTGGATAACTAGTTTTCAGGCTAGACAATCTAGCAGAGAACAAGGGGACATTGGCTGGTATATATGTGAGCAGAGTGATTAGCTGATGAGGGACAAGTGTGATGGGGTGAGGCAGATCAGGTGACTGGGAGTGACAGGAGGAGTGAGTGACAGGGTCTGAAATTACATGAGTGTTAGTGATCAGGATAAAACAGAGAGTGAAAATGTTATGATGAGGTTAAAACCATGGCTTCATGGTTACGCAGTTGGAAGTAGTGTATGGATGGAAGTGTAATGTGTAAAGTGTAAAGTGGGTCAGTGAAATGCAGAGTTCTGTAAACTGAGATTGAAGGAAATGAATGAATTTCGCTCAGCCACACTGATGTATTTGTTTTATTAATTAAAATTGCTATTGCTATTCCTATGTCACCACTTGTGTGGTGATTGGAATCTCTCACGTGAAGTGTCCATGTTTATTTCCGAATATCCTCTGGAATGTAGTGAACTAGGAAGTGTCGTCACTGCCAGTCCAGTTCTGACTATACTTGGAGTTCTGATGTAAATGAAATGCAGTATAAGCTACTGGATATTGTTTAACTTATTTTAACGTATTTTATCACAGCATCTTTATGTTTTTTTCAACATGGTTTACTGAGCTCACTGTCGTCATGGAACCATCTTGCCATTTTCTTCCTGATAAAGGTCAAATGTGTGTGAGAATTAGTGCCATTTAATGGTGACATCACCCCTCCCTTTCCCAAGTGTGTCTGGAAAATACATATCGTATTGCATTGTACATTTTCACATTTTCATACATTTTTCAAAATGCAGAATACATGCTCTGGATATTAAGTAAATGCCAATAAATGCTCATAAATGTTACACACTGGACATATTGTTCAATTTCATTCATTAGATCTTATAGTGTTTACACACTTGAGAGTTGCACCAATCTCACTCATGAGTTGCCACATCGGGCTAGAAATAGACCTGGTCAGATAAACTTCATTCTTGGTTATTGGTATTTGTACCTCTGAAGTATTTGCTTAAGTCATAACATTTTTCCTGTAAGTGGTCATGTATGATGTCCCGTATTGTCGCGTTTCCACTAGCTCGACATGATTTGCCTCAGCATGGCACAATTATTTTGCGTTTCCACTAGTGATAGTACCTGGTACCTGGTACTTTTTTTGTAGTACCAGTTCTGGCGAGGAACAACTGTTTTACAAGTAACTAATCACTCGTTTGTGTGTGTCTGATGTAAAACGAAGTAACATGATGACTCCGCCCACGCTGAATAGGTACTATTTTGAAGTGGAAAACCAACCTAAACCATGCCGTGCCGAGGCGAGGCGAGCTGCGACCATAGGTGGAAAAGGGGCTTATGTGTGTGCCAAAGTTATTACAGTGACATGAGCCTGGTGTCCTTGTGTAATAGAATTGGCAGATGATCATTAACTAAAGGTAGAAAGTCAAAAGAGAACGGTAATAAATCATTTCTGCACAGATTCCTGCTGACTTTGTAAAAGGAAAGCCAAAGTGATACAAACTGTGTGGTGTGAAAGGTCTGAGACACAGTCTGTTCCATCATCTAGACACAATTTTCCCACTGAATCATTGTTTAAGTACAAGGTCATTGAGACTCAGAGACAATCTGATGTTCTTTTTAGCGACATGGCAGTGTTTAAATTGTTTCTGATAATGCATGTGTTCTTTGCAGCACTGGACTGTGTTTATGGAGGTGTCTGAGGTGTTCATCCTGGTTCCAGCGCTACTTGGGCTCAAAGGCAACCTAGAGATGACACTGGCCTCAAGACTTTCCACAGCGGTAAGAGACATAATTTGTTTGTGCGCGCGCACATGCAGCTTTCTTATAACCTAACCTAAAAACATGTCCGAAACTGAAATAAAATCAACACCATCTTAAGGGTGAATTCCAATTCCTTGCTTAACCCTCAAACCCCAAAATGCACTCCCGCTAGTGCAAGTGCTGTCCCGATTCTCAGAAAAATTGAGTTGAGGGGCAAGTTTAAGGGCCGTATCGCCCTCAATATTGAGATTTTCCGAGACCACCCTTGGGAGCAAGGGCTACCCAGAATGCATTGCTTGTGTGTTTTCACATGAAAAAGATGGCGTCGAAAGCAGCGAAGCGAGTGCGATACAAATTAAGTATTTTCTTTGTTAATAGAGATATAAAAATGATGAAAATCATTGTATTATCTTAGTTTAGGCCCATATTATGGATTACTGACGTCATTGTTGCGTAACCTAATAACTTGACGGAAATAAAATAATAAATAAATAATCGTGACGTAAATGTGTTCTTCTTCTTCTTTTTTGGAGTTGACAGACTGGACGCAGCTTTTGCGTTATTCTGCCCCCCGCAGTCTGAAGACGTATCTGCATTTAAGGGGTGTCCCATTTCTAAGTGACAAAATAACCCTCAACACTTGGTTTTGAGGGCCAGTTAAGAAAAGGGTTGAGCTTGAGGGTTAAGATAGGAATTGGAATTGGCCCTAAGTTTATGATATCTTAACCAATTCTGCTGCATCTCACCTTTAAACAGTATTTTAGTTTGTGAAGCACTTAAAGCCTTGATTATACTTGCGCATGACGCTGTGGCGTGGTGCGACTATAATCATGCACGCAGGCGTTTATGCTCAACGTGTTGTTCTTTGCTGTATTCACCTCAGTGCGGGGGGATGTACAACCAAAATAGCCAGATAAACGTCCGCTGCCTAGCAACACAACTTTCCGCCATTGAATTTTAGGATATCGCTTACATTGTTTTCAAAATTGCTGTCCGTCTCTCTGTGTTTCACATATTGGAACAGCCATCCCAGCACCACCAGAATCACCGGGAGGGCTTTTCACCCTGGGTCACCACTCTTTCCATGGGCTTGTCTTTTGCCCTTTTGCCCTAAAGTGATCCTTTATGTTTTTCCGTGTCCTACAGCAAAAACCATTGTATTTTTGTAATGTGGTAGCAGTCTCCTTCCATGAATTTAAGGCCATTTGACTGTCTTGGTGCTCTCAGACAGAAGAGTTGACTATTGGTGAAAAAGTTGAAAAAAGAATTCCTCAGATATCATAGACTTCAGTGGTCATAGATTTTATTCAGTGAGCCATTTGTAAAGTCGATAAAGTCTGTTCTTCTCATGTGTCTGCACTGGCAGCCACCTTTCCAGTGAGAGTGCAGTTGCTTGGGTAAGGGTTAGGGTTCACAGTGGGTGTGATGCCAGAAATACCATGGTTTATATTAATACATTCATTTTATTTGTTTCAGTACAATAGATAAACATGGTTTAATTTTTCACTGTGGTGAAAAGAAAAAGAAAGTGTCTCCACCTAAAAAGTTACCCAACTTGTCTCATTCCCCTCATCAGCTAAGATCCATTATAGCTGATTGTCCCTGGGGTCAAAGGTCATATTACCAAACGTAGCCTGAGTTTCAGACAAACTGAATGCAGCATTCCTGTAATCCTCTTTGTTTCATCTATCACTGACCCTGCCCGTTCACCTGCTCACCTTCACCTGACCCTTCATCTGCCTGACCTGTTTACCTGTCTGGCAGTAAGGACAGTTCAGGTTCTTTTTTTTCTTTGGTTGTTTGATATACTTACACACAGTGGAAGCTGACCATGCTGCATATACCCCCTTTGCTAGATATCAGTGTGATACTTCCTGTTTCACAAACCTGCTGACTGACTGGTTACCTGATTCTGTCCATCTGTCTGATCACCGGCTGAGCCACTCCTCCCTCTCCAGCACCCACCGCTCTAACCAAGCGCCACTGCCACAACAAGCTTTCATATCCTCTCACTGAAAATATGGCTGCCAGCAGGGACACAAGGAAAAAACGAATTTAGCTACGAAAAAGAAGAAATAAAATCAATATCACTCAAAGTCTGTGATATCTTTATATATTCACTGTTTTATCTTTGGTGCAGGGAATAAGCCGATTACAAAGTACACAGACTTCAGTTTCCTACTAGAAAAGGATGTCTAACAGAGAGACAGCTTTTATCAGTGTTTTTTATTCTGTCCCTGCAAAATATAATGTCAATGTCAGACATGTTTTCTGTGAGAGCGGGCAAGCATTCATGTCTGCAAGCAAAAACATGCAGAGGTTAAATGGACACTTTAAATTGACTGTAGTTGTGAATGAGAGAGTGAATTGTTTTTCTTCTCTGTAAAATGTCCCTGTGATGGACCGGAAACTTGACCAGGTTGTGACGCTGCCTTTTGGCCTATGTCAACTGGGATTGGCACCAGCAGCCCCGTGACCATTATGTGGTGGATAAGTGGTAGAGAAAGAATAAATATGTCTGTTTATCGCAACCATCACCATTGTGTTTCACTACTGTTGTATGTAAGTGATGATTCTCAAACCATGATTAAAATCATGTTAAAAACTTCTTCCTTTTTTTTTTGAAAAACATACCCTCCAATGCATTTTTAATGACGATTTATGTGCATGCACTAACGTGCTTACGTCATATGTAAATTGAGCAAAGAGAAGAGGGGATATATTCTCTTCTCTTCACATCACCTCTCCCGATAAGCTGTTCGCCTCTCTGCTGGTGGCGCTCTGAGCGAAGCTCGCTGTTTTAAAAATAGAAGAATTGTGCTCGTTTAACCGGTCCCAGCACTAACTGATAAGTATGTAGTTTTACCAGTGCCACGGAGTTCACACTTTCATACGTGTTAGCTGTTTATGTCTCGTAGCAGCGGACAGCAGTCATTTGAGGCGACGTTCGTTAGCTTGTTTGCTAACATTGTTGATGTTTGTATTGCTCAGGGTTTAACTGCAGGTTAAACTTCACGCAAATCAGACAATCGGACTGTTTTGTGTAAGAGAGAATTATTCTAAGATGCCTTTATCAACACATTTAAAGATCCAATTCTGCACTTTCCTTTTACACTTAATGAATAATTTGACTGCACTATCTTGTCATATGTTTGTTGTATGTATCTGGTAAAAGTTGTGAAAGCTCTTGATCCTTGGTCAGTTAATAAATACTTGACTTAATATGCTGCCCCTGTCTTTATGTGGTTGCTGGACACATCTTGTGTCCTGTTACTATTGCTATTTTACATCATACATTAGATTCATGTAAATAATATTTGTTTATCAAGTTGCCATCTAGTGGACACAAGGAGGACTGTTAATCACCTAACAACACATTGATACTGTCTTGCTTAATGCACCTATTGAATGGGTCACCTTAATCATTATCAGAAAAAATTGCCCCCCCTGAAATTTTCTTCAGGAGCCGCCACTGAAATCAGGTTTACTACATTATTTACAAATAATATATATTCTGCAAACCCACATAGGTTTAGAGTGAGTTCCTGTAAGTCTTTCAACTCGAAGGTTGTGGGTTCTAGTCTACATGCTGATGTGTCCTTGAGCAAGACACTTAACCCCATGTTGCTCCTGACAGCTGTGTTGGCAGCGTGTGAATGGGTATGAAAGATGTGTGATTGAAAAATGCGCGTTGTATGAAAGTGTGAGTGAATGCGTGAATGGCAAAACTGTTGTGAACAGCAGCTTTTTTAATTGTATTTTTTATAATTTATAAACATTTCATATTTTTGAAAAAAAATTCTGTAAACAAACATAGTGTTTTAGTCAATCAGTTGTTTCCTAACAAATGATACAATGATGCTGATCAAAAGTTTAAGACCACAGCCTTTAATTGCCTAAATCTTCACAAAAATGTGGATTCTGTGCCATTTTCTGTCAGGTATCCACACTGTCATGACCTCTTGATGGCAAAGGCAAAAAAGCTTTCTCTCTTTGAACGCGGTCCGATTGTTGAGCTGCATCAGCAAGGCCAAGCGTGCTGTTGCTGCTGGGGTTGGACGGAGTAAGACAGTCATTTTAAACTTCTTATAAGATCCTGAGGGTTAAGGAACAAAAATGTCACCGTCCCTGAGCCGGAGGATCCGATTGACTGTCCGTCAAGATATGGGACGATCCTCAGTCCAAATTAAGCTTGTCACTGGTGTCAACTGCAGTCCCATAAGACGGCATCTGCGAGGGAAGTGTTGGGCCTAGCCATTGTAGACTGTTGAGGCCTACTGGAAAGCCATAAAGCCTGAAAAACCACATGTTGAGGACAAAGGAAAATCCTTTTCCCTTCCAACCTGGCCTGTCTGTGTTGACGGAGGTAAACACTTCCGACCGGACTTCGTCTGCGTTAAAGGAGGTGACCACCACCCAAAAATTGTCTCATCCTCGCTGCCGGAGTTGAAAATATTTTCTTTCTGTTCTTGTTTGTTTTTTTTTTGTTTTTTTTGGAAAATGTGGCAATTACGCACTTCTACTCTTGTCAACTGCTGTGTCCCTGCGAGCTGCATGCCGCACGCTGCACAGCCATCGCTAAGGAACGCGCCCGCTTGGCTTCTCCGCTGATTGCTTAAAAAGATATTCAGCGATTGATTTCTAAACATTTCATCTGCACATTTCATCAGAGTTTTTACCTGAGCAGTTTTTTAACGCTCTGCTTGTGATCACTGTTTACTCTCGCACTGTTTACCTGATCGCCCGCTGCCCCGCACAGAAGAATAAAAGATTGTGTTCGATCTGTAAAACTACAGTTCAATTGGACTCACTCCAGCTAAAATGTGTGATCCAATAAAATACCTATTTCACCTGCACGTTTCTTTGTGTTTTGATAGAGACTCTGTCCCTCTTCAGCTGATCACACCTTTGTTCTCAACACGGCTTGTGATCACGTGGTGAGGCGGAAGATCTCCTTTGATCTGTTAAAACAACAGTTTAACTCAGGCTCTGCTAACTGTCGCTAGCTGACAGGGAGGGACATGCCCCTCTTTATTTTACACACACACACACAGCTAGTCCCCTCTAGTTAGTTTCCATAAAGAATGAACGTTTATTGATGTGTTGTAAACAACTATAATACTTTAATAAATGTTTGATCTTGTTTATCTAAAGTACTGTTCTCTGTCTTTTGTGTTTCCGCGCCTGTGACATTGGTAATTGCAAGAAGCCAGTGTACGATCTCACACCTTCCATTCCAAATTTAAGAATTAATATTTCTCATATTAATCTAAATACATATTTGATAATCAAGACTTATCTAAAGGTGGTGAAGTGACAGGTCATTCTGGACCTGTCGTTCTCCTCGGTTAAAGAGGAGTGGTGCCCCGTTTTTAATTTATAAGGAAATTAATAAATAATCAATTATTACAAGTCTTCAAAGGCCTTGTGTCCTTCAGCCGCACAAAATTGCCCGTTTGGAGTTTGCACCAAACACGGGAGAATTTTTTATTCTCTGATGACATGGAGATCTGACCTGAGATGTATTCTACACAGCACAGTGGAGGGGGCGCCATCCTGATCTGTGGCAGGGTGGCCGCGGGTCCTTAAAAAGTCTTAAAATGTCTTAAATTCAGTAAATCAATTTTCCTAAAAATAAGGCCTTAAAAAGTATTAAATTGTCTTAAATTCAGATTGCATGGGTCTTAAATATTTGTGTGTCATGTCCCCGCAAACATGCGATCAATCTG
This sequence comes from Microchirus variegatus, assembly GCF_963457635.1. Taxonomy (NCBI): domain Eukaryota; kingdom Metazoa; phylum Chordata; class Actinopteri; order Pleuronectiformes; family Soleidae; genus Microchirus; species Microchirus variegatus. Next base: position 8,700,010 of record NC_139804.1, on the reverse strand, counting down.
TTCTGCTCGTTTGAATTTTTTTTTTTTTTCGGTAGCCACTGCATTGTCTATGGGCTGGTTCAGAGGCTGTAATGGTACGGGCCGCCAGGCTTTACTTGCCCCTCGCCAGTCTTAGCATTGCTTGTTTATCTTTTTTTAAATAGATTTTTTTTTATACCACATGGATTTTTCTATACCAGGGAACGAGGGCGCATGCTCCCCCATGTAATCGGCGCAGCGCTCCCTTGTCCAGGTGCTGATTGAAACCCAAGTCACACTATCAAGCGCGTCATTATTACGGTTACATTGTTCTTGTCAATAAAGATGTTATATTTAGGGATGCACCGATAATTTGGCGGTCGAAAAAGAGCGAGTACACTGTGGAACAGCAACTATTAAACGCTGGAAAGTCTCTGCGCAAAAGCAAAACTTGGCTGCAAACAGAGCAAATTATGAACTCCCACGATATTCACTTCACACCAGAGAACATTCTCTCTCTTTGAGCAGTTAACTAAAGACATCAGCTCATCTGATGCATCTGTTATTCCCTTAATTACAGTGCTAAAGCGTCTTCTACATAAATATTGAGACCACAGAGTAAAAACGATGAAAAGAGGGCTCTGCTCTTCAGAGTCTGTCACCACGTTTTACTCAGATCGACTCGGATCATCTGCACTTCATCGCGACTGTACTCCATCCTCGTCATAAAAATCATTATTTTTATGTGGGGATAAAACACGTAGATAAATTATCCAGTCTGCTTTAGATATGAAATGACCACTTGGAGACGCAGAAGCGCAGAGCGACGAACGGCGCAGGAGAGGGAGAAGAGAACGGCGCAGGGGCGGTGCGCAGAAATAAAAGGGCCGTTTGTCTGCACCAGATGAGGCAGATGAGGGGGCACTACCACTTTTTTATTTATAATAATAATGCATTATATTTCATGACACTCAAGGTCACCTTGTTGATCTATTTTACTTTTAAATGTAACCACTGCATGGCTTTCTTCAAGATTCACTAGCCGATTACTTAATTAGTATTTAAGTGAAAAAATTGATATTATTAATTTAATTTCAAGTGTGTCTTTTTGTAAGACTCTATGGTTGGTGTTTAACTATTGTTAATAAATGTCTTACAATAACGCAGTGGGCTGCCCGAGAGGTCCTAACACCGGGCTTAGCAGGTTTTCTGGGGGAAACCCTGGTACGCACCGTTGGGTGACAAGTTAAAGACGAGACCCAATCACTGCTGCTGATAGAGTCTGGGTCTCGTCACTAGCCTACTGCTCAGCTTTTGATGACTTAGGCTAAAGCGTCTATAGGCGGCGGGCAGCATTGATTACATTACATTACATTACATTTGGCTGACGCTTTTTTTTTTGTAACCACTCAACAACATGGGAAAGTACAAGTTTAATCACAAATGGCTTGAAAATAATGAGTATTCTTGGTTGAAGTCGGTGCCTGGCAGCGCGTATGAAGCTTGCTGCATCATATGTCGTAAAAATGTTCCACTTTTGATATGTATTTCCATTGTAAGTTTGGTCGTAAATTTCATTTAGAGGTGGTATTAAAAGGTCGTAAAAAGTCTTAAATTTAACTTGTTTATACCTGTAGACACCCTGTAGGGGCTTTCCTTCAATGGAACAATGGAGCTTCAGGTTGTGCAGAGGCGTCAAACTGCAAACTGCTATGTGGAGATGTTGCAGGGGGCATCCCTCATGACTGAAGGCCATCGTCTGTGTGGTTTTTCATCAAGACAAGGCTGCAGTTCACAATGTCTGCCTGACAAAGGACTTTTTCCAAGAGAAATAACATCACTCTTTTGAACCATCCTGCGTGTTCCCCTGATCGAAATCACATTGAGAACATTTGGGGTTGGATGGCAAGGGAATTTTACAATAAATGGACACCAGTTCCAGACAGTGGATACCCTCTGTGAAGCCATCTTCACCACTTGGAGCAACATTCCCACTCGCCTCAAACTAATTTGTTTTTGACTTTGCCATCAGGAGGTCATGACAGTGTGGATACCTGTCAGAAAATTGCACTGAATCCACACTTTTGTGAAGATTTTGGCTTTTAAAGGCTGTGGTCTTAAACTTTTGATCAGCTGATGAACAGCCTATTTCACTTCAATGGGTGATTACTCCCATTTGATCTTTTTGTATTTTGAAGCACTGCTTAGAACCTACTTAAGATCCAACAGTGCAAAATGTAAATTCTTGCAATTTTTCAACTGGTCCTAAAATATTGATCAGTAGTGTAAATACATACCATTTATTCCAGCTTACTTTGAAGGGAGGGTGAGGTGAAGGACATTCAACTGTAACAGAACAAGTCCAGCAGTTTGAGAAACGTCACAGGGTCAACATGAGCTTTAAATTATATCTCTGTGGATATTGAATATTGGATGAGAGTTTCTCTGTTAAAGCTTCTACAGTATTTGGTTAGTGTTTAGTTCCAGTGTCCGTTCACAGTGCAGAGGTGACTGTGAATCAGTGAAAGATTATTGTTTCAACAATGTTTGAGTGATCTTTGTCCTGCTTTTGTGTTGTATAGTATATTTGGGATCACAGCTCTGTTCAAACGAATAACAATACGTGAAAATGGCTTGAAATAAATCACTTTATCTTGTTTCCTCTTTCATTTGGAGGTTTGAAAAAAACAAACAATCAACATGATTCATCTATTCCTAACATTTATGATGAACTGAAAAAACAATATTCAGATGAATTAAAGGTCCCATATTGTGCAAAATCAACTTTTTTATCTTTTAGTACTGATATTTGGGACTCAAACAAGACTCAGTCATGCTTTAGTGGTTCCACTTTGTGTAAGTATAGGCGATAAAAGACGCGATGTTTACACCTCCCGACCAAGTGACGACAGTGCGGACATTTCACCGTGAATGTTGGCACCCCACCAGGCAGAGTACTTCACAGCTCCACCGTAGCTCCCCCTTGTCCCTGTGAAATACGAGAGTGCAGGCGAGGTAGGAAGAGTGGCTGCACAGCGGAGCACAGTGTTTTACACAAACTTCCAGTGTGTCCAGTGGATATATTTTATTTATGAAAAAAATGTTCACAAGCCCTTTGTTGTTGATCGTGTATGTAAATTCCTATGCTGGAGGGACACCTTGAACGCACCAGTTACGTGCCTGCGGTTAGCGAGTGGCGTGTGTGGATCAATAATATGAAGAGCGCGCGTTTGAAAGCACTGCAGAAAGATGTAGATGTTGTCCTACATTTCTTCTCATCCAAAGGCTGCCTTTCTGTCGTGTTTCCACGTTCTCTCCTCGTGTTGTTGATCCACACACGTCACTTTCAGCCGTAGTAACACTGGTGCGTTCAGGGTCTTTTTCTAGCATGGGAATTTACATACACGCCACGCAGCGCATTAATCGATTTTCTTCGATTTTAATGTTTTTATGATCGCGAGAAGCCAAATCGTGGTCACTCTATGCTACGGTGAAACGCAGTAACAACGGGTAAACGGACATTACTATGGGGTATATGGAGCGGGGGTTGTGACGACGGTGCATGACAATAGGTGATAAGTGGTGACAGTATGGCTGTGGATAGTAAGTTAGATCGACACTCCCCTGGAAGCAGTGGATGTTTTTATCTGGGTCTCATTCACAAGTAAATGATCAGGCACAAAACCGAGCCCAAAAAGGCTGTTTTGGCAGGGTTATTGAACTGCTATTGTGCTTCATCCTTATGATATTTTGACTAAAGCATGACACAGACATGTTCATTAGGGCACCAGGACCTAGTTTAACATGGGTTAATAGGGTATAACATGGGACCTTTAATAATAAAAAATAATTGCATCCCTACTGTAACTGATGATTTCATATGGACCTGTTGAAGCTGAAATAAAGCGTTCTAACATCCCTGATGAAAATGATGAATCGCTGCCAGAATTTGAGCATTAGCTGTGCTGACTGACCTCAGCGGGACCAGGTCATTATCAGCAGATTAAAAGAACTGTTAGTTTCCTAATGCGCTTATTACTGAAAAGAATGTAATCCCTGGTCCTGGCAGTAAGAGTTTTCATTTCACATGATCATGTTTCTTTATTCTTATAATAAAGAGGCTTGTTCCTCTTTTTTATCATCACTGGTCTGAAAAAATAAAGTCTTGGATGTCTTGATTATTAAATTATTATTAAATTAGTCCCAAATATCAGTACTAAAAGATTAAAAAGTTGATTTTGCACAATAGGGGACCTTTTATTCATCTGAATATTTTTTCAGTTCATCATAAATGTTAGGAATAGATGAATCATGTTGATTTTTTTTTCAAACCTCCAAATGAAAGAGGAAACAAGATAAAGTGATTTATTTCAAGCCATTTTCACGTATTGTTATTCGTTTGAACAGAGCTGTGATCCTAAATAAAAAAAATATACTAACCCAACACAAAAGCAGGACAAATCACTAAAACATTGTTGAAACAATAATCTTTCACTGATTCACAGTCACCTCTACACTGGAACTAAACACCAACCAAATACTGTAGAAGCTTTAACAAGGATTCACCAAGGTGAATCCTTGAAAACATTAATTAAATTACAATGTATTTCCTTCCTCTTGTATTAATACAAATAGAATAGCAGCTTATAATGAATGTGTTTTTTCCCCAAATGTATTTGTTCATCATTAACATTATCATACCAAAATATAATTTTTCATTAGCTTTCACACATGGGGAATGCAAACAAATGAAATGTTGTTCTCTGGCTCATGGATAATAACTGAAAAATATGAGGGTTTGTAACAAATCATTTACATTATACATCAATAATGCTTTCAACATTACTTGTATCGCCATGCAATGGCATCAGCATCACACCACGTTAGGTTATTAAACCCAAGCATTAGGCACATATTGTCACACACTGACTCGTATGACTGGGTTAGATATTAAAGCTCACATAAAGTGGTCCTGTTGCACATATATGTTATTTATGGAGGTCTACATACATTAACTTGTTTTTATGGTCAAAAACCTCCTAGTTGCTGTAAACAAGCCGATAGAAATCTGTCTTTTCTGACGCTGTCCTCAGCCGAGATATTTCAGACATAAATCTCACCCCCAGAAGACAGAGTGTGTCGTGATTGGCCAGCCAGCGTGGAGCCTTCCCAACTGTCTTGTGATTGGCTAATACCCCGAAGTGACATATTCAGCACACCCACTCTCAGAAGCGCAGCTCCCCCCTCTGGAACGGTGGATGCACTGCTACTCATTATCAAAACATTGTTTTAACAGTGTTTAAAAATAGCTTCTTCACGACTCCCTGCCGCAGTACCTTTTATGACTTTGACCCGGAGTCAGACCCAGAGTCAGAAGACACTGTCGCTCGTGAAACACCTCCACAACGGACGATATTCTTCTACTGCGGTTCAATGTACGGAACCGGATGTGCCCGGACTAGTGCCAGGAGCAGGAGGATCTGCTGTTCAGAAGAACTGCTGTTTACGTAACTATTACGGGATTTTCAGACATCTCGTTGAGCCCCGAGATTACAATAAACACAGCGTTCTCAGTAATGGCTGAACTGTTTGTTTCGAAACTTCAGGGCTTCATAAAAAAGGTAATGACGCAGATACACACTAAAAAACAGCGTTAATTGGAACTTCCGGTCTAGGTCCACTTTAATATGATAAAGAACAACTTTAAAATTAATCAATATTGGTAATTATCACAATAAAATTAAAAGTGAGTGGAAGAAATCAGATAATTTAATCAGATTTTATAATATCAAAGTGTATTTGCACAGTATCTTTAACCTTGTTAAATATATCAACATATGACGAATATTATTTGAATTGTTTCCCTTCTTTTGTATATATGTAAATGTTAGTGGACAGAGAGGATGAGCGGCTCCTCTGTTTGTGTCCTATACGCACACAGTGGCCCGCAGCCACTTGACGCTTGAGACTCTGTGTGTGTGTGTGTGTGTGCGTGTGCGTGCGTGTGAGAGATAAGTGGAGTCGGCCACGGGGTGGGTGATCAGATCAGAGTGTCTTTGTTCTTTGTCCAGAGAACTGACCTATCATTGTTCTGATGGGGCCAAGAGGCAGTAGCATTTGCCCATACATATGCACACACACACACACACACACACACACACACACACACACACACACAGAGAAACAATATGTTAACCTTGTGTGTTCCTCTGCCTCTTTCAGGCAAACATTGGTCAGATGGACACAGCCAAGGACATGTGGAAGATGATCATGGGGAACCTGGCCCTCATCCAGGTAAACTCAGTTCCAGTCTCATGGATCATCCCTCTCACATGCACGTCCCAATCCACATCTACTGCACAAAATCAGATCATGAAATTTACCCACATGTTTCAGATCCTTCCAAAGCAGGTCATGTGTAAACCAATGTTCTCTAATTCCAGCTTGAGTTTGACTTGAAATGTTGCATCATTGAGCTATAATGGAAATGATATTGACTGTAAAACATAATACTGTAAAAACATAAACATGCATGTCTATACATTAGGGTTGGACAATATCCAGTTGGTGATTCTAACTTTAATCGTCTACTTATTTAATCACCAAAGGTTTGACTCCTCTGTTCTCTAATTGTTCAGCTTCTTTAATGTGAATATTTCCTGGTGTCTTTTCTCCATATAATGAATGTGATAGTGAATCATTTAAGTTTGTGGACAAAACAAGACATTCGAGAACATCATAATCATTTTGGGGTTTTGAAAACACTGACATTTATTGGACCAGAAGATTAATTGATTCACGGAAGAAACAAACTACATATTAACAGACTATGAAAATGATCTTTAGACTATTAATGTAACTAATAGAGAAGCACGATATTGTATCGACTGATATTGGTTTTAAAATGTGATATTATGTTATCTGCATCTGCATACACGCTAAGATTCCTCGATATGACTCACGATTATAACACTAGGCTGACATCAGGGCTTTTTGAAAAAGAAATATCTGCTGTGACATGAGTATGAAAATTTGTATTTTAATTTCACGACAGAAAAGACTGAATGACCCCTGGACGGAAAAATGTATACTGTATCACTCCAATAACATGTATAGTGACAAATAAAATAGGCTGAGAGTGAGGTGAGATAAGATTTCAGCAAAGATGCAGCAGGCACTGCCAGTTGGTTGATCTGCCATCTTTTTGATGAACTGAGTCCAATGATTCAGTTACACCAAAAACAACTGCCTTTCAAGTCAAGTCAAGTTTGTGTGTGTCGTGTAAAACGAAGTCATGGCAGTTTCATGCTGCGTCAAGGAGGTACTATAGTAATGGAAAACCAACCAAACCGTGTAGAGTTGAGCCTTGCTGTGCCGTGCTGAAACAAGGTGTGTCAGCACTATACTGGGACTATTAGCCCGAGTGTCCTCCAACTAAAACCTAACCTGTATGCAGGAATTAAGTTTTTAAGCGCCCCCATATGACGACAACAGGGAATACAGAGAACTGATCCAGGACTTTGCAGAATGGTGCCAGCGGAACCACCTCCGACTCAATGTGGGGTAACCAAGGAGCTGGTGATGGATTTCCGCAGGCACAGTCACCCCCAACCGACACCGGTGAACATCAAGGGACTGGACATTGAGAGAGTGGGCTCTTATAAGTACCTGGGTGTTCACCTGAACAACAAATTTGACTGATCTCACAACACGACCACACTTTATAGGAAAGGCCAGAGCAGACTCCATCTGCTAAGGAGACTCCGGTCCTTTGGATTGCAAGGAGCTCTTCTGAGGACCTCCTTTGACTCTGTGGTGGCATCAGCCATCTTCTCTGGAGTGGTCTGCTGGAGCAGCAGCATCACCACTGCTGACAGGAAGAGACTGGACAAACTGATTAGGAAGGCCAGCTCATACATACATGACAGAGACTTACCAACAGGCAGCAGCAGCTCAGTGTCCCTGTGGGCTATGGAGTTTGATAGTGACTTCACTCTCCAGTCAGAAAAGGCTGTATTACCGTGAGCAACCTGGTGTCTCAAACTGGTTCAGATGGTGTGAACAATGCAATCGCCACTGACTTAACTGTGATGTTATTTCATATGTAAACAGTCTATGAAAGTTAAGCTTCAGAAACCTCAGATCACAGAACATCTGCAGTCATCATCACCTCTATGAACCATTACAATGTGTGTGTGCAGGTCCAAGCCACAGTGGTGGGGTTCCTGGCCTCCATAGCTGCAGTCATCTTTGGCTGGATCCCAGAGGGAGACTTCAATCTTGGCCATGCTGTGCTGCTGTGTGCGTCCAGTGTGGCCACGGCCTTCATAGCCTCTCTGCTGCTGGGTATGATCTGATTACTTTATTATTCACTTCAAATGTTTAAAAATCTTAAATGATTTGCTAAAGTGAACTTCTAGAGTCTACAGTATGTTTGATCTAACTGGCCACCAGATGATTGATGATTGACCGCGTTGTGTTCACATCGAATCTTCACCTCCAAGTTCTCCATGTCCAGAGTGGAGTCAGAAAAAAACATGGATGCAAACATATGTGTGGTTAGCCACTGTTAGCCACTGTTAGCAGTTCCAGTCAACAACAAGCTCTTTAAATTACATTTTGCCCACATAAACAGAGTAGCAACATGTCTATGGTTCAAAATGAAACAGTTATGTGTACAACTGATTTACTGTGAAACAAACATGACAGAATATTAACGTAACGGTTTTATTAACAATAAATGTAGCAGTGTTTGTATGGTGGCAGCTAACTTGGAATCCTTACTTGGGGTATGTGTGGTTGCTCCGAGTTTTGAAATCCGATTTCCCATTGAAGGGATGCCCCTTGACCTCAGATATTCCTACTATAAATGGAATGCAACATAGGTTGACCAGATCAGCGGTCCCCAACCTTTTTTTCTCCACGGACCGGTTTAATGTCAGGAAAAATTTTCACGGACCGGCCCCCTAACGCTCTCTGATCGCTATGGTAACGCTTAAACGTGCCTTCAAAATAAGATACACAAAACAGTTGTAAACATTTCATTAATGTTGATATATTTGTTTCAATCGCTGAATGAAGCCTGTCATATTTGGAACAAGAGTCGGGATCTTAAATTGCTTGCACAAAACTATTGATCAGCACTCGTTTGTTGTTCATCAAAATTAGTATGCGTCGAGAGCACGGGCGGGAGCGTGGGAGAGAGAGAGTAAAGAGCGCGAGTGAGTGAGATCTGCGGTTTTGGCCATTAGTTACTAATTTTTGTGTAGGTGTGTAGGCTGAATATGTCGCACAAGTAAGCGAGTTTTGCGACTCACTCCTTGTCACTGAAATGTGCTGCCAGCGGTGACTTCTTTTCTGAGAGAAATCTCTGCAGCGGTTCTCGTAATTCAAAAACTCTGGCCAGTGATCTCCCTCGGGATGCGTCAAGAGTGAGTCATAGACAGATGTAACGGAGGGAATCCAGTCATTTTTCAAAATAAAACATTGTTCAGCCCCTATAATAAATCAAACGGAAATAATGTAAGTTATTTATTCTTTCTGTGCGGCCTGGTACCAAACAACCCACGGACCGGTACCAGTCCACGGTTGTTGGGGACCACTGGACTAGATGATCTCATGGGACAGTCTCATCATTTTGATGATCTGTCCTCTGTAATGTCTCCAATTTTAAAGACATGGACACGTATATATTGCGGAAGTTAAAAAAAAAATAAGAGTGTCAGGTGAATTGCCTTTTAAGACAAGAATTTCCCTTTTTAATTTCATTTTTACATTCCATTTCATTAGTTGGACTTAAAAGATGTCATGAATGAGATGAGTGACTGTGTAAATGTGAAGGTGAAAACGTATGAAAAATGGAAACAGAGACGTATGGATATAGCCTTAATTGTATGCACACATCCATTTTATCAGTTGTCCTGCTCTGTTTGGAAGGTGTCATGTTTACCCTGTCTTCATCATGTGCAGTACATCAGCACAGCTGAGACAGTTGGGAATGTCTTAAGGCGGATTTCCACTGGACGTGTTACAAATACCGCTGGCTCCCAAGGCACCGCTGCGATACCGTAACGCGCCCGGTGGGGATTGACGCCGGGCAGAGGACGAAGCAAAATCGTGCCGCGGCTGTAATGCGTCCAATGGAAATCCGCCTTTAGTGGATCAACACCACCACCGTCTGCTATCACAACTGTAAAAGTTCAACATTTTGTTGACATTTTGTTGACACTGCACATTGACACATTCTGAGTTTTTGTTTTTACCTATTTTAAAAGTGTTCACTTAGAAAACATCTAACTAATGTGGCTACACCCATAATTCCAAAATCACTGCACACTCTGAATATCACATCTCACCATATGCGACTGTGCCCTCAGTGACGTCTCTGACCTGAAATCTCACAGGGCTCATCATGATCGGTGTCATCATCGCGTCCAGGAAGGTTGGAATCAACCCAGACAACGTGGCCACACCCATCGCAGCGAGCCTGGGAGACCTGATCACTCTGTCCCTACTGGCAGGCATTTCCACAGGACTGTACAAAGAGCTTGGTAATACTTCCACACTTCTTCACACACTTCCCATCAAAATAATATAATGTTTTCACTCACTTCTCTGATTTAATATTTAATATGGAACAATTCGGCCTAAAATTATGGAAAAAAAATGTTCTACCAATGTTGTATATTTTTTCAGTGGTGCATTAAAGAGCCCTTTTCTATACCACATCTGAAGCACAGGCTGGAGTTCTCAAGTTTGTATTTGTGCAATTTCTGTGATTTAATTTAGGTTTGATGGAACAATAATAGCATTTCAAAAGAAAGGGAACAGAGGCACTAGAGTGATTTTGATCTGCAATGGTAAATGGATGCATTGTTTTTGTGACACGTGTGACAGATAAAGGCATTGAGGTGTCTGTGTGTGATCTCTACCTACTGTACTTTACTGTACTTTACTGAACTGTAGCGAACAATAAATTTTTTTCACCATTTACTGTTTCTAAACAACATTATGAGAGCATGTGATATACTTCTTTATTGTCATTGTAGAGTGTAGGGTTTTGGTTTGCAGTCATCACTGTGCATAATCAATAATCAATAAACAATGAAAACCCTCACATTATAATACAACAAAAGCAATAATAATAAGCATTATACAATGAAAGCAATATAAACAGCTGCATAAAAACAACACACTATATTAATGCCAGTGTTTTTTAATAATGTATTTATACAGTTTAAAATAGTTCCATATCAGAGCATGAAGCTTATGTGCTGCACAAATACTTTATAGAAACTCCAGTCTTCTTTTTATGTAAAATGCATTATTAAAAATGTATGACAATGAAATATCACAGCAGACAAACAGTACACTATCACAAACATACACCATACAGTTATATTACAAGTAAGTTAAGCTAACACCTTGCTCTCCAACCAGCCTGCCTGACAGTCACTGGCTAGTCCTGTATACTTGGAGAGCTTCCTTTCGAAGCACAGCCAGTTCCAGCAGCACTGCTTGCTTGGTGGACTCGGACACGAGGACAATGTCTGGTCGCAGGGTGGTGACTGCAATGTGGCTGGGGAACTTCAGCTGATGTTCAAGATCCATCAACAACTCTCAGTCTCTTGCAGATATCAGGATGCCTGCAGATGTTGTTCTTCTGATAGGAGTTGACTTATCCCCGGCTCTGACAAAGGTGATGGTTTACTTGGAGGGTTGGAACTGCTTTGCCCACTCCAGGCCTGTGCTGACGACCTGTACCGTCCAAGTCCAATCTCCAAGTGCCCTTGCACAGCCACTGAGGATGTGTTCCAGGGTTGATTCATTCCCACTGCCTTGCAGGTTCCAGACAGCCTGACATTCCTGAGATGCCTCCTTTCTGGACCGATGTATCGTTGTAGGTGCCAGGTAGGTACACAGCCGTTTGGAAACAGCATTGAAGACAACCTTTGCCTCAACATACAGCAGCAAGATGATGCGGAACTGGTCTAGCTGGGTGGAGTTTTTCTCCTTCGTGATCCAAACCCCCTCAGACACTCTCCATTGATCAGGGATCTCCAGAAGACTCGCAGGATTTTGCACAGGCACAGCAGGAGTTTGGTAAAGTTCTTATACACTTTGTATGAAGTGCCACTTGCCAGAGCTTGTCCTTGCTTTGCGGGCGACCCCCCTGACTTCCGTTAGCTGCAGCTCCGACATGTCAAACTACACATCTGTTTCAGGGGGTTCTATTAGGTTGTTACACTCTCCCAACTCCTGCTCCCTTGCAGGGTCGCTGTAAGTCTGCTTCAGATGTTGGTCTATGTCTAGGCGACTTTACTGCTGCGCCTTTGCTCCAGCAAATCCTTGGTGAACTTGAAGGGGTGAGCAATGAAAGCAGCACGTTTGCGTGCCCTCTCACGCCACCACCACTGATGCCCCTCAGTCCGGTACCTTGTACTGGGATTTCAGCGATTTCATCTCCTGTCTGATGTTGTGGATCCTTACAGCTCTTTGGTTCATTGAGTACGATGTTCCAGAGCTTTTCTTCTTCTCCTCCTCCACAAACCGTCACCCTTTGCCATTTCCTACAGAATTTGGTCGTCATTGAACTGCTTCCAGAGTGAAGTCATGCTAGCTGCAGGCCATTTGATCCGAGCCCCGTCGGACTTGATGCTCGAGGGATTCGTTTGCAACACTTGGAGGTTCTGGGCACTATGGGGTGACTCCGCAGCGTGGCCGGTGGGAATGCTCTCATTGATTAGAATGGAGGCGATTTGCAACGGCGACCGCGCCGCGGCCGTTCCGCGTCCAATGGAAATCCAGGGTAACACCTGTGCGTTGGGTTGCTTCTGATTCCAACAGGCACTTTATCCTCGCTCTGTGGATCTTTAAGCCATGGATGTTCTTGCAGATTTTACCGCATGTACACTGCTTGCTCATAGTCGTTTGTCCGTTGCCTGGGTCTGTTACTGTTGTATCTGTCCGACTGGAGTGCTCAAAGAAATATCTGCAGTAAAAAACGTCTATTACGCAAGGTTTATTCAGGTTTATTAATTATTATAAAGATTATTTTCACAATTAGACTGAAGGACCTTTGTTTGAAAATTATCAATAATTCTGCCTCAGACATCAGCAGAATGCCTGGCTTTTGTTTTATTGGGGGTCGGGGGGGGGTGACTAGATGAGGATGGGTGGTGACGTAGAACCAGGAAAGTGACGATAGCATGGTAAGAGCCAGCTAATAGGTAAATTCAAATGTAATGGGAGGTGTTTATCCAGGGAAGGCAGTACATACACCTATTTTTGACACAAAATACATCATTTGAATACTTTACCTGGATCAGTGAATAATATTACTAGATAACCATATACACTACTTTAAACCTGAAAAAGGTGGTTTAAGGGTTTAGTTACTCTTTAAATTCACATTTGCTGTGTAAATCTACCTTCTCTCTTCTACTTCCTTTCCAGACAATAACTATGCCAACCCGCTGGTGTGTGCGGTGTTTGTAGCCCTGTGTCCTCTGTGGGTGCTGATAGCCAGGAAGATCCCATCAACCAGAGAAGTCCTTTACTCCGGCTGGGAGCCGGTCATCATCGCCATGGCAATCAGCAGGTACATTCATTCATTCATTCATCAATTTATTCATTCTTCTACCACTTTATCACTCTACCACAAAACTTGGGGCCAATTCCAATTCCTATCTTTACCCTCAATCTTAACCCTCAAGCTCAACCCTTAATCTTAACTGGCCCTCAAAACCAAGTGTTGAGGGTTATTTTGTCACTTAGAAATGGGACACCCCTTAAATGCAGATACGTCTTCAGACTGTAGGGGGCAGAATAACGAGAAAGCTGCGTCCAGTCTGTCAACTCCAAAAAAGAAGAAGAAGAACACATTTACGTCACGATTATTTATTTATTATTTTATTTCAGTCAAGTTATTAGGTTGTCAGTTAGTTATAAGATGATACTCATACAAATACCACAACCACGGACATATTCAGCTGACAGTTACCACACACCACAGCTTATTGAAAAGTAAACGATAGCAAACGATTGCGTGTGTGCACCGGCCGGCTATTGACAAAAGATCGTAAGATAAAAATATATTTTACGCAACAATGATGTCAGTAATCCATAATATGGGCCTAAACTAAGATAATACAATGGTTTTCATCATTTTTATATCTCTATTAACAAAGAAAATACTTAATTTGTATCGCACTCGCTTCGCTGCTTTCGACGCCATCTTTCTTATGTGAAAACACGCAATGCATTCTGGGTAGCCCTTGCTCCCAAGGGTGGTCTTGGAAAATCTCAATATTGAGGGCGATACAGCCCTTAAACTTGCCCCTCAACTTAATTTTTCTGAGAATCGGGACAGCACTTGCTGAGGGAGCGCGCATTTTTGAGATTGAGGGTCAAGATTGAGGGTTAAGCAAGGAATTGGAATTCACCCTTGCTTACCCCGTTAACAGATTATTTTTCATAAAACAACAACATTTTAATGATTTTAGGAATATTTGGCTTATTTCTCATATGGTTGTTTTTCAGTGCAGGCAGCATTACTGTCAAACTGATGACAAACTATTCTGTTATTCATATACTGTAAAATTATAATACACAAGTATCAACACACTTCTCTATTATGTATCACATGTCATTTTTCCTGTTTAAACTTTCTTAAGTGTGTGAAATGTTTATGTGTTTCGATGTGACGACACTTCATGAAATTCATCCTGTTTTTCAGTGTTGGTGGACTGATCCTCGACAAGACTGTCACCGATCCAAACTTTGCTGGCATGGCTGTTTTTACCCCAGTCATTAATGGTAAACACCTGTAAAACCTCAAACCTTATTTGCATGTGATATTAAGGGGATAGTCATTGCTGGCTGAGCTAGGGGTGGGCCCCCTTCTGGACTATTCAGTCACTGAAAAAAACACAGCTGCCAGAGGGGACACAAGAAAAAACTTATTGTATCTATTTAACGAAAGGCTCACCTGATAATATCTGCTAAAGTTTGTCACTTTATCTCAGTGTGTTGTGTTACACTGTGACTTCAGTGTTTAAATATAATTAGTTTTCATGAGCTAATGTGACACAAACTAAGCTAAGAAGACAGCAGTAGAGCAGTAGCACCTATGTACTGCAGCATTAAATATGAATTTATGTCTCTTTTAACAACATGATTTAGAGGTGTCAGATGTGTATAAATGGATGCTAGAGAATGAAGTGATCTTTCTTGTTCTTGTGTAGGTGGCATTTTGCTTTTAGTGCAGGGGCATTTTATATTCACTAAGTTACAGAGGGTGTTTCACAATATTTCCATAGTTTTACCACGTGTGTGTGTGTGTGTTATCAGGTGTGGGAGGTAACCTGGTAGCGGTTCAGGCCAGTCGGATCTCCACCTATCTGCACATGAATGGTTTACCCATGGGGGATCCCAACCTCACACCCAGGAAGTGCCCCACACCCTGCACCTCCTTCTTTGGCTCCAGTGAGTCACTGGGAAACACTGGAATGTTCCATAGTTTGTTCTTTTTTCGTCATCACAGCTTGACTAAAAGTTTCTATTTTTTCTAAAATATTAGTCATGTGACTGGCTCAAAAGTGGCCACCCTCCCTCCCTCTCTCTCTCTCTGTGTCTCTGTCGCTCTTCTCCAGCTGTGAACTCTCGATCAGCCCGTGTGCTCTTCCTCCTGGTGGCACCGGGTCACCTTGTCTTCCTTTACACCATCAACTCACTGAGGGGTGGACACACCACCCTGACCCCCATCTTCATCACCTTCTACCTGGCTGCTGCACTACTTCAGGTACACACACACACATCATTGTCTTCTTTTTGAACAATTCTAACTATTGTAATTTTCTTGGGCAAAGTAAAAACAACAACATATCAAATTAAAACGTATTTTTATAGCTCCAAGTGTTGCGATTCCCGTTAGAGGGAAACGAAGATGTTTTACAGACGACCCGAATGCAGACAGGACAAGGTAAGTATGTAAAAACCAGTGTTTATTTTAGTTCGGACTCCACCACCAGTTTAAGGAGGAAAACATGGAACGTGGGGTGGATATTGAGTGACCGGGGAAGCTTCAGGCGGACAGCGGTGGGGTTGATGACCCGATCGACAGGGAAAGGGCCGATGAACCTAGGTGCCAACTTGCGTGACTCAACTTGGAGTGGGAGGTCCTTTGTGGAGAGCCATACTCTTTGGCCAGGTTGGTATGCAGGAGCAGGAATCCGATGGCGGTTGGCCTGTTTCTGGGTCTGTAGGGAGGTTCTCTGGAGAGCTGACCGTACCTGCTGCCATACCGCCTGGCATCGCTCGAGTTTGGCCTGCACCGAGGCGACAGCTACCTCCCTCTCCTGGAACTCAAACAGAGGGGGTTGGTAACCGAGGGAGGCCATGAAGGGAGAGAGACCAGTGGAAGCAGAGATGAGAGAGTTGTGTGCATACTCAATCCAGGGAAGGAAGAGGCTCGACTCAGATGGATGGCGAGCGGATAAACAGCGGAGCGCCACTTCCATACTCTGTTTTGAGCGTTCTGTTTGGCCGTTGGATTGTGGGTGGTACCCTGAAGACAGGCTGGCAGAGGCCCCTAGTGCTGAGCAGAATGCTTTCCAAACTTGTGACGCGAACTGGGGCCCCCGGTCCGACACGATGTCTGTGGGGAAGCCGTGCAGGCGGAACACATGATGGACGAGGAGGTCGGTGGTTTCCAAGGCAGAAGGGAGCTTCTGGAGAGGGACGTAATGGACCGACTTAGAGAAACGATCGACGATCGTCAGGACAGTGGTGTTGTTGAAAGATGGAGGAAGACCAGTGACGAAATCAACCACTATGTGGGACCAGGGGCGATGAGGAATGGAGAGGGGATTCAGGAGACCAGCAGGAGGGCGGTTGGAAGACTTCCCACGGGAACAGACAGGGCTGGCGGAGACGAAGGTGGCAGCATCCAGAGACATGGTGGGCCACCAAAACCGCTGTTTGAGAAAGTAGAGGGTACGGGCGGTCCCAGGGTGACACGCGAGTTTAGAGGAGTGGCACCACTGGAGGACCTCGGAGCGTATGGCAGTGGGGACGAACAGGCAGTTGGGGGGTCCGCCACCAGGGTCCGGCTCGGTCTGCTGGGCTTGACGTACCGTCATCTCCACAGGCCAGGAAGCCGCGCCCAGGATGCAGGAAGGGGAAAGAATGGTTCCAGTCTTCTGCTCGGGAGGGTCGGGAGCGTAGAGGCGGGAGAGAGCATCAGGTTTCACGTTGCGGGAGCCAGTGCGGAAGGTGAGGGTGAACTTGAACCGTCCCAGGAAGAGGGCCCACCGGGCTTGGGGTCTTGTAGGTAGGCCAGATTCTTATGGTCGGTCCAGACGATGAAGGGTTGGGCGGTCCCCTCGAGCCAGTGCCTCCACTCCTGGAGGGCCAGTACGACTGCCAGGAGTTCCTTGTTGCCGACGTCGTAGTTTTTCTCCGCTGGAGAGAGGCGACCACTGAAGAAGGCACAAGGATGTAGTTTCTGGTCGTCATGGCTCCGTTGGGAGAGGACCGCCCCGACCCCAGTGTCCGACACGTCGACCTCCACAATGAACTGAAGTTCTGGATCAGGGTGGGTGAGGATGGGAGCAGAGGTGAACAAGTCCTTGAGTAGGAGGAAGGCGGCTTCAGCTTTGTTGGACCAGGAGAAAACCTGTTTGGGAGAGGTAAGTTTAGTCATGGGTTCGACAATGCGGCTGTAATTCTTAATAAAGCGCCTGTAAAAATTGGCAAAACCCAGGAAGCGCTGGAGTTGCTTCCTGGTAGAGGGAGAAGGCCACTCCTTTACTGCCGAGATCTTGCTGGGATCGGGAGAGAGACAACCTTGTTCGACGATGAACCCCAGGAAAGGGAAGTGTGGAAACAACATTTTTCAGCTTTGACGAAAAGTTTATTCTCCAAGAGTCGTTGGAGAACCAGCCGGACATGTTGAACGTGTTCTTCTTCAGTCTCTGAGAATATTAAGATGTCATCTAAGTATACAAACAGGAATCTGTCCAACATGTCGCAATGCGCAAAATGTCATTGATGAGGTTCTGAAAAACAGCCGGGGCGTTGGTGAGGCCGAAAGGCATGACCAAATACTCAAAGTGCCCCATGGGCGTATTAAAGGCAGTCTTCCACTCATCCCCGTCCTTGATTCGGACAAGGTGGTAGGCGTTACGTAAATCCAGCTTGTAAAAAATCTGTGCCTTGCTAAGAGGGCTAAAGGCAGCGTCCATGAGGGATAAAGAGTAATGGTTTTTAATTGTAATGTCATTTAAGCTTCTGTAGTCGATACAGGGCAGGGAGCCGTCCTTCTTCTCCACAAAAAAGAATCCCGCTCCAACGGGAGAAGAGGAGGGGCGGATGAGACCAGTCGCCAACGACTGGTTAATGTATTCCTCCATGCTCCTCCGTTCGGTCCGAGATAGATTATAAAGCCTTCTGGAGGGCAGATTGGAACCAGGAAGTAGGTAGTTGGCGCAGTCATAAGGACGATGGGGCGTTAAGGAGAGTGCGAGGCCCTTGGAGAACACCTCTGCAAGGTCGTGGTAGGTCTCCAGAACGTCGGTGAGGTTAGGGGGTTCAGGAATGGGGCCCGGCTAGCTTGTCTGGGAGGGTTGAGCGGATCGCAGGCAGCGAGAATGACAACTCACGCTCCAGCTGGAAAGTTGACTAGTGGACCAGTTGAAGGACGGGTTGTGTAGAGCCAGCCAAGGAAGACCCAGGACGATTGTGGCAGAAGAAGCAGGAATCAGGTAGAGTTGGATCTCCTCCTGATGATTGCCGGATAAGGTGAGAATGAGGGGTATTGTGTGGTGTGTGACCTCTGCCAGGCGGTTGCCGTTTAGGTCGGAGATCGTCTTAGGGAGAGGAAGTGAAATAAACGGGATACCAGTGCGTTCAGAAAACTGAATGTCCATAAAGTTCTCGTCTGCTCCAGAGTCGACCAGGCAGGAGAGGGGAATAGTCTTCTGCTCCCAATGGAGCCGACCTGACAGCGTCACACGAGAAAGTGCAGGAACGGAAACGGCCCTGCTCACCAGCACTCCTGCATGAGCTGATGAGCTTAGTCTTTTGGGCGGTTTGGGCAGGAAGCAAGGACATGACCAGACTGTCCACAATAGATGCAGGAACCTGACTTGAGTCGTCGTTGTCTCTTGGAGGAGGATAGACGAGTCCGACCATCGGTTCCGTGTCGCTGGGAGCATGAGTGGAAGGTGAGATTGGCGTTGGGGAGCTAAGTGGCAAACGTGAATAATCAATCGAGCGCGGAGGTGGAATACGTCGTCTCTCATGACGTCTGTCTCTTAACCTACAGTCAAGTCTGATAGCGAGTTGGATTAAGTTTTCTAGGCTAGTCGTAGCATCTCGTGTGGCTAACTCGTCCCTTAAATCGTCGCTAAGCTTCTTAAAAATATAGCACGTAAAGCGGTGTCATTCCAACCGCTTTCAGCGGCACAAATGCGAAAAGTTAATGGAATGATCAGCAACAGATGAGTTACCCTGTTTTAGTGCTAGGAGCTGGTTAGCGATGTCATTACTTTGGAAAGTATGGTCAAAAATTCTACCTAACTCAGTAGCGAAGCTGGAGAACGTAGTAGGACGAGAGAGAGGGTTACGAAAAAATGCCGCTGCCCATTGTAAATTTACCACAAAGGCGATTTTAGCATTATCAGAGGGATAAGTATTAGGCTGTAGATCGAAAACTAGCGAGCACTGGAACAAAAAACTCGCACATTTGTTCAAATCACCAGAAAATCGCTCGGGAGTAGGAACAAATGGTTCATGGGACGGCAAAACGGGGGGTGAAGCAAGGGAAACCGGGTTAGCAGGTATCGGTGGTGGAGCAGGAGCGGCGGGAGACGAGTGGAGTAGCATGCCGACTTTAACTGCTATGTTTTGTAGCGACGCTGCTATCTCAGCCAGATGTACCTCGTGGCAGCTAATTGCTTCACTGTGTGCGGAGAGCGCCTGATTAAACACATCTCTGTCTGCCGGGTCCATGTTGGTCAGTTCGTAATGTTAAACGAAGATGTTTTACAGAGCACCCGAATGCAGACAGGACAAGGTAAGTATGTAAAAACCAGTGTTTATTTAGCCTAAGTTTACAGGAAGCTAGCAAGCACGTAAGTATAGACAACGAGAGATAACGTGAATAGCTAGCGGGAGGGGGAAGGGAAATGTCAGCGATTCCACAGGGGCAACAGTTCATCAGATGGGGGTTCCACGGAACGAACTCACTCGAGATGGAGAGACGAGGAGAACAGGAATCCAGCTGAGGAGGTTGCGGGTGGAATGGCGGGGGTTTCCGCTGACGAGGAGGTGACGCCATGAGGAGACAAGAGGAGGAAGTGATTCCGGAGGTAGGTAGAATCCACTGGAGCCTCGTGTCTTCTCGGCCACAGGAGACGTGGTGACCTAGGTGGAACAAGTCGTGAGTATTTCTTTCAGAGTCAAGTTTCTAGCAGCGAAGTAAGAGAGACTGTTACCAGCTAAGCGAAACAACGAACTGACACCGGTGATCCGGGAAGCCCCGCCTTATGAGTCCTTCTGATTGCCGATCAGGAACAGCTGAGGAGGAGCTGCGCAGGTGTAGACGATCACCGGTGTCATCAGGAAAGTAGGTCAGCTCCTGCGGAAGAGAAAGAGAAGACCAGGAGCAGCAGGGAAAACAAACAGAGAACTTGTGGAATGTGACACCAAGTCATGACATGCATGTATAGTACATCATTTCAAGGTATACTTTATTTGGAATATTACCCAGCAGTTTATAACAATAAACACTTGGTGTCCGTGCAAAGAAAAACAAGGGAATTTTAACAGAACTGTGGCGGAAGTCATTAATACATATTATATTTTTACATATTTTTATAGAAAACAATACTGATTTAATCATAATATCACTGATGACAATCCACAGCTGTATAAAAATAGCCTCACAACTGGATCTGGATTCTGCAGACTTGAGGCCTACAGTGTGTAAACAAACATTTTTCAGTTTGTTTGACTGGGATGTGCCCAGGTTCTGTACTATAGTTGTGAGGGAAATGTCTTTATTATTATTAGTTATTTATTTCTGTACATTTTCTTATTAATCGATTCATAAATCATACATTTATATTATTCATTTTAATTTGAAATTCTGCGCTATATCATCACAGATGTTGTTATTGCAATATCATGATTGGATACTGTTATATAATTTAAACTAAATATTGCCCACCCCTAAACTATACTCTGGGCTGTAACCAGCCTCACACCCCTCCCCTCTCACGATCATCCCCTGTTTTATGGAAACTGCTTTTTAGTTTTTTTGTGTGCTTTGTAGGTTTCTGGGGCAGGTTTTTTTTAGTCTCATACTAGGCATGGTGTGAGAATCGTTTTTTCTCACCCCTTCCCTTCCCGCCCTACCTCTTTTTCTTTGTTTCTTCCTAAATCGGCGGCGCACCAGTTGCAGCGGCCAGATGTTCAGTGGCCCGCTCCTGACCACACTAGATGTTCAGTGACCCCCTGACCGGAGTAGATGTTCAGTAAACTAATAATATTATTATTATTCAGAAAATAATAATAATAATAATAATAATAACAATAATCATAATAATAAAGAGAAGAAGAAGACTATAATGATGAACATTAGCATTATAAGCAGCTAAATGTATAATTCTTGAGAAGTGAAGTTTGTTTTCCTTCCAGGTGATGATCCTCCTCTACCTGGCAGACTGGATGGTGCACTGGATGTGGGGTCGAGGCATGGACCCCGACAACTTCTCCATCCCCTACCTGACGGCACTGGGTGACTTGCTGGGAACCGGCTTCCTTGCCCTCTGCTTCCACATGCGCTATTTCATTGGGGACAGAGACTCTAATGTGGGCAACTGAATGCATGCACAACAACAAGCACACACAAAAGAAAAGCTGCTTCTGTACGCTGTGACAAACCTCACTGGTTTTCTGAAAGTGGAAGATGTCTATATTAAAAAGGGCTAATCTCCTGTAGGGCTCTGACTGGTGGTAGAGTGCATGTGTAGGGCAGTAGCATTTCATCTCCAGGACATCAGGAGTCTGAGGCACCACAGCAGCTGTCCCAGGATCCCAAAACTGTCTGTGTTTCTATGGAAACATACATATCTCCAAGTCAACACACAAACAAAACACCTGACGTATCCAGCCCCATAGACTCCATCCCCTCTCCTCTACTTTACCCTAACAACTTAGTCCTACTACTTTTATTACTATTCTATTGACATTAATTATGAATGTTGACAAATAATGTTTTTGATATGTATCAATATATGTTGTATTTCAAGGGCCATTCCTCATTATTTTCAATGGGGACTTGAGCCCTCCCATTTTTAACACTTGAAACTAAGACAACAAAAATGGCAAAAACATAAACAAACAGGTCTAGAATGCTTAATCACCAAGTGCTAAGTGATATATCGAAAGAATATTGCATGGACTCTCACGTGTCTCGTTTCTGATTTAGGAAAATAGATGTTTCACTCTTGACGGAGGTTTGATTATGGGGGACTGGACCACACACATAACAAGTGTAATGATACATTAGGATGGAACAGAAGAATAATAATGCTGTAATTTACTCCTGCACAATCCAGGCTTTGAGAGTTTGAAATCAGACCTGGAATCAGCCCAAGCGATAAGGTCAACCTGCCACAGGTACACCTCTGATGATGGTTAAGGCTATATTCAAGGAAAAACAAGATTTTAGCCCCTAAACAACAGCCTCACCTGATAAAATCTACTTCTGCTTATATCTGCATGTCACCGTTACACAGCCTTTTACAACTGGAACCTGAAGTTTGTGCTGCTTTGTAAAGCTCTCCCTTCCCACACCAAAGCCCATAGGAAGGAAAAAAAAATAAACAAACCGTACTAGGTAGACCCGACTTCCTGTTGTAGAGCTCTGGGTGTGAACCAGCTGAGTCTGAGTGGCTGCCAGAGACAGACATGATCGTGACATTAGTCAGAATATCTCTATGCTGATTGGTATTTGCACCGCTGTGAGGCAAAGTTTTTCGCCAAAGTTGAAATATTTCAACTGGAGCAAAACATGAAAGAAAGGAAAATGTGTCATGGTATTCTTGCCGCTGGGCCTAGCCAACATGAAATACACCTCTTCTCTTCTCATAAATAAAAATGGATTATATGTTATAGGTTATACGTCAAATAATAGCTTAGTCAACGCACAAATAAGCGGTGAAATAGCTTATTTGACCGCACATACAAACAGACTACAGTATCTTCCTCCACACTCAGCTGACCTGAGCTGACCTCCTTACGAGGAGAATGGGAAGAACATCATGACAGATGCTCACTCAGAGGCACTGCCGCAAACCTGCTTGTGATGCCTGACTGATGAGCCAGCAGAGTGCATGTGCACAATGTGATTATTTTTATGTAAAAAAAAACATTTTCCTTTTTTGCTGACTGATTTTTTAAAATGATGTTAAAATTGTGAATTTTTTTTTCCTTCTTTCTATTCCTCTCCTCCTTTTCCTTAATATTTGTATTAATCTTTTCTTATGATCGCTGTTTTTGTGTCACGGTTTCACCAGGTGAACAACCACTGCAAAGATGGAGCGACTTCACTGACGCTGGTCAAATACACACACACACACACACACACACACACACACACACACACACACACACACACACACACACACACACACACACACACACACACACACACACACACACACACACACACACACACACACACACGTACACAAGTACTGTAATGTGCAAACTGGACTAACAGAGGGCGCCACAGGGATTTTCTTCCCTGTACAACTTATCTGTGTGTACCCTGATAAACCCAAGCACGTCCACATCCTGTGGACGTGGCATCCTTGGTGGCATCCTTGTAGTACTACAACATGTTGTAAAAGCTGCATTTGTATCCTCCGCTCTGCTCATGACCAGTGTTCTGCCTCTATGTCCATGGAAAGTTGTGAATACGTGTACAACAGGGGCAAGTAATGCTTTGTCTATTTATTTTTAGAAGCACACAAAGCAAATTGTACATATTATATTTATTCTATATATAAGGTTGTTTATTTGGGCACTGTTTCTTTATCACCGTGTTGTTGTCTCTTTTCTCTTCTCGTTAATGTTTGTTTTTTTTCCTTTCCAAAGGCCAGTAGAGCTTATTTTTCTGCTAAGTAATAGCACAGTGCCTAAAACCACGTTTTACACAAACCCTGTCTCATGCAGGGACAGCTTGTAAATCATAGAAAGGCCTTAACCTATCAGAGCCAAGTAATCCCAGAGTAACCAATCAGGAGCTAGGTTTGCCCACTGAGTAGCATCTCTTTAAAATAGTTTTTGATTAATAAAAGGTGTACAGTATGATGATTCTGACGTGTAATGTCATAATGATTTTATATGATGTTGCGGTGAAGACGAGGGCTGGAAGTGTCAGTTACGGTGAATAAAGCAGAGTGATTTTTAAAAAGCAAAACAAAAAACAGCAGGATGGATTTTTAGACCCATGTGAAGCACAAGTTGAAGAACAGAAATACAACACGAAACCTGACAAAAAAAATGCAATACAGTGTCACATCTTATGATTCCAGATTTGAAAATGCTTCATCTGACTACTACTGCCTTGTTAACCTCAGTGCTTCAAGCCCCTGAACTCACAGGGACCGACGCTGATCCTCAGGCTGAACAACATCCCACATTAACAGCAAGGCTTGTTGTCAGTTATGTTGCCTTTAAGGAGAAACACACAACGCTCAGCTCAGCTTACCGGGCCTGCAGTCTTGTGCGCTCTTCTCCCTCTGTGAAGCTGGAGGAAGGCTTTCTCCATGCAGGACTTTGTAAATTGCTGGAAATAAAGGACTATATTATTTCCTACCATTGCCGTTGATTCTGTCCATGATTTGTTCAGCTTCAGCTGTTGTGCTGGATTCACGTGAACCCAGTTAAATGAAACATGCTTCTCATTGGTCTTCTTCTCATTTACTCGGCCTGATTCAAATAAATGGGTCGTTATCAGGCTTCTGCAGATCTTGATAATGAGCTGAGCGTTGAGCTTTGAATCAGATCTAAAACATGCAGAACAGTAGGTCCTGAGTGGGTCCTGAGGACCAGGATTGAGAAACACTGACATAGGCTGCTACATTTTCCATTAATTCCATTCGTACCTCCTCAACTTGTGTGGAGTCATCACAGCATGGCTGCATGAAACTACTGTGACTTTGTTTTACAAACAAACTAGTGACTTGTAAAGCAGTTGTAACTGAATCATTAGACTCAGCTAATTAAAAAGATTGTTCAGTACTTCCTGCATGATTGAAAACAAAGACACTTCTCTGGTGGTTTTTCTGCACTGTCCCTTGTCATTGGTGCTGGGGCCTTTTGGATCTGTTCTGTCCTGCAGGGGTCATTGGATGTTCTGTTCTTTTGTGCTGCTTGGATCAGTGTGTTAGGGTTGTGGTGTCCCAGTCACACTAATCGGTACACCAAGAGGCAGACTTACATGCACACACATTACACACAGATATATATTCTCACTAACCAGAGGCAGACAGAGTACACAGCTTCATTACTTGAGTAAAAGTACAGATACCCCTTGCTAAATTTTACTCAAGTATAGAAGTACAAGTAAAAGTACTGCAGTGAGATGTCTACCTAAGTAAAAGTACTGTAGTACTTGTTTTTAAAAGTACTTGAGTATCAAGAGTACAAGAGTACATTTTCTAAATATTGCATTACTACTGCCACAGTTCTTACATTTACATATAGAAACATCCTACATGGAGTTATGACAAATGTTCATGTTAATACCTTGAAGAATGTAAAAGGAATTGAAAGTAAAATCAAGTAATTTTCATCTTTTTACTATTCATCTATTAATGCACTTAAATACTGTACTCTGCTACTGTCCGGCTCTGACATTAACATGCACCATACCTATAGCTACGGATATACAGTATGTAAATTACACATGAGTAAACTTTGGCTGCAGTATCACAAGAGTGAACGGTTCAATATGTAGCTAGAAGGTAGATTTAGTTGATTGTGACTGTTTGGTTTCAGTGTTGCTGTGGTCTGAATTTGTTTATGATTAACAATTATGTTCTATTAAATTATGTTTACAAAAAGCGTACATACAGTGGTCTGCAAAAGTTTGGGCATATAAGCATATACACATATACATACTATATGCACATATAAACGCACGGACATGAATATACTTACCTCTACATACTGTATGAATATACTTACCTCTACATACTGTATGTAGAGGTAAGTATATTCATGTCTGCGTGTTTATATGTGCATATAGTATGTATATGTGTATACGCTGAATGGATAGTGTCGGGATCCAGCCTTGTAATTGGTGAGAAAATATGAATATGAATGATTAATTATTTTTAATAATTAATTATGTTATTAATTATCTTAAAACCCTTGCACGGGGCACCATTATGTTGTCCTTCACCCTCACAAGGGGCACCATTATGTTAGGATCAACTATAGTGGCAATAATTTGATTGATAAAAATAAAAGTAATAAACATATATATTAATTAATTTTAATAATTAATTAACTTTAGATCGGGGCACCAGGGAAAAGACAATCAATCTATGCCTTTCAAAATCAGTCTAAATAATCACTGTTATTGACTATAATATCAAAGATATCTCAATTGAACAGTAATGAAGGTATGAATACGAGCACTGACTCTCTCAACCACCGTTTGTCACAATATTCATGTACAAAAGACACAGACCATTCCTTTAAGTGAACAAAAGTAACAATTTATATAATCAAATAACAAGAATCAATTAAACAATTCGATTCATCAATATTAAATATCCAAGGCTAATTGAATGATCTAAGTCAATGAACATTAAAGCATAAATGTTAATTTAGTCATTTGAATCAATAAATCTTACTTGCTAAAGCTTAAATCACACAAGCTATATACAACATAAACACCAGTGTGTGTTTGTGTGTGGGAGCATGCGCAGTAGCAGTGACTGTAAACGCACGCCTCCACCGAAGATGGCGCCAAAAACACATTAACATCAGGCTGCAGATCTTAGACCGAACGCGTGACAGCATGGCTGTAGGAGCGCGTGTTCGACTCAAGATGGCGCCTGTGAGACCTCTAATTCATGAATGAAATAGAGAGAGAGAGAGAGAGAGAGAGAGTGAGTGAGTGAGTGAGTGAGTGAGTGAGTGAGTGAGAGAGGGAGCATATGATTGATTTGTATGCATACTAGAGTCTAGAGCTGAAATGATTATTCAATGAATCAATTACTAAATTACTAAATTAATTAGTTTAAAGTTGTTGGCAGTGGAAACCACACGGACTTGACACAGACGAAGCCAGGCCAGTCTATGAATCGTAATGTTTATACAGCCATTATCTCACCACGTGATCTGTCTGCTAACTCAGCACTGCATCGGGATGTTCCGCATTGAGATCCGCACGTAGTTATGAAAATATGCGAGCGTGTGGGTGCGCAATCCAACACGTTCAACACAAAGAAAAGTTAACAAACACAGAACATAATCTAACTCTGCCCAGAACACGTTGCCTCTTACTGTAAGCCGATATTACATTACATTACATTACATTAGATTGTGTGGTCCGTCCGTGGGTCCTGTCCAGTTCGTTGGAGCCGTGGAGTGTGGACGGGCCGTTATTTGGCTCACAGCAGACAGCTGTTGATCCTCTTTGTCTCTGAGTGGAAGCAATTCGGGCGTCAGGTGTGGAGGGATGCGTCGGCCGAGGTGCGCTCAACCCGGGTGTAGGGATGGAAGCTGGAGGCTGCAGAGTCTTCATCTCAGTTCCGGAGTAATGCGTGGTTAGACGCAAAATAAGTTTTTCACTCGGGCAGCGAGTGTGAAACTGGCACAGTGCAGCACGGGAGAGCTGCATGCCGGAGGCCATGGCTGGAGCCATGGGCCTTGGGCCCGGGGGCCCAAAAGCAGCAACAAGAGCAGCAAGCAAGAGCGAAGGAACAAGAAAGAGAAGAATGTCTGTCTTCCAATTTATATGGTTTATCAGTCGAGGGGCCATAAAACAGAGATGGCCAATGGGACTTAAAAGATCCTGCTCCACCCCGGAGAGTCCTCCAGTCATAAACTAAGTAATGTTACAAAATGAGGGGGATGCAGGGTTGTTGCTTAAACTCAAATCAGGCTTTTTGTCTGCATACAGGCCTAAGTCAAAGAACAATGGATTACAGCCACACGCTTAGGTCCCAACAATAGGTAAATATGTATTGTTGATCTGTACCTATGTTTTTTTTTGGAATTGTTTTTGTTAAAGGTCACATAGAGTGGTCCTGTTGCACATATATGTGAGTTATGGAGGTCTACTTACATATATTAAGTTGTTTTTATGGTCAAAATCCTCCTAGTTGATGTAAACGAGCCGATTGAAATCTGTCCTTTTCGAAGCCTTGTCAGTCGTGCTATTTTTAGCCATAAATCTCGCTGAGAAGACAGAGTGTGTTGTGATTGGCCAGCCAGCGTAGAGCCTTCCCACCTGTGTTGTGATTGGCCAGGTATCTGGAAGTGACGTAATCTATCACGTCAGCTCTCAGAAGCGCAGCTCCCTCTCTGGAGCGGTGGATGCATTGCTACTCATTATCAAAACATTGTTTTAACAGTGTTTAAAAATAGCTTCGTCACGACTCCCTGCCGCAGTCCCTTTATGACTTTAAACCGGAGTCAGACCCAGAGTCAGAAGACACTGTTGCTCGTGAAACACCTCCACAACGGACGTTATTCTTCTTCTGCGGTTCAATGTACGCAACCGGATGTGCCCGGACTACCGCCCGGAGCAGGACGATCGGTTGTTCAGGAGAACCGCTGCTTACGTAACGTTAACGGGATTTTCAGTGATCTCGTTGAGCATCGAGGTTACAATAAAACAGAACTTTCTCAGCAATGGCTGAACTGTTTGTTTCGAACCGTCAGGCTTCATAAACAAGGTAATGACGCAGATACACACCAAAAAAAACAGCGATAATAGGAACTTCCGGTCTAGTTCCGCTTTTATATTGTTTGTTGTATTGTATTGTAGTTATTGTTGTTGTTTTTGTATTGCTTGTTCGTGGGTGTCCCAGCAGTCAGGTGGGTAGGTAGAAATTAACTATTGCACATAAAAGTGTATGATCACAGTTAAAAATGAAAAAAGATGGGTAAGGAGCAGGAGATGGAAGAAACACAAGAGAAAGTGAAGAAAGTTGTGAAATGTGTGTCAATCTGTGTGTAAAACAACTTTTTTAAGTGTTTTACAGCAGTCTAGTCTCTGTGCGCATAATGTTGCATTCTTCATTCTTATGTTTGCACACCATAAGCTGAGAATACACAACAAGATTTTGTCGTGGAACACTTTCTGCAGATTTGACATAATTAATAAAAATAAGAGTTTGATTATAGTTTGAGAGGCAGAGTCACTCTTTTTGAGTGAATAAATGTGTTACAATAATACAATCCCAAGGAGCAGTTCGGAAGCTCCATGATTACTGATAAAACCCAAGGAACCAAAGCAGACAGACTCCTGTTGTTCAAGGTCACTACTAATAAGAATGAGGAACAGGTGAAATGGTAATGGTAAAGAAGGTTTGAACATGAAAAGTGAAAGTAATAGGCTGAGATGTGCATAAAAGTCACTTCATGAAATATAGCCAGTGTGAATTGTGTTTAGGTACTGAGGTGTGACAGATGCATATAACTTAGCAACATAAGAGCAGAGAAACTTTCTCAAGACAACCCCATTATAACCAAGAAAATATAACGTTTTAATATTAAGTGTGTCTATCAGGTGTGCAATTACTAAGTGCAAGACGTAGATAGCCTCGTGCTCGCATGCGCACAAGGAGTAAGCAAAGTGTGATCACCAACATGAGCTATGCACGTCACAAAAACACATGCACTTCGGAAAAAAACTGGCAAAACATTGTTTTAACAGTGTTTAAAAATAGCTTCGTCACGACTCCCCGCCGCAGTCCCTTTATGACTTTAAACCGGAGTCAGACCCAGAGTCAGAAGACACTGTTGCTCGTGAAACACCTCCACAACGGACGTTATTCTTCTTCTGCGGTTCAATGTGCGTAACCGGATGTGCCCGGACTACCGCTCGGAGCAGGATGATCGGTTGTTCAGGAGAACCGCTGCTTACGTAACTATTACGGGATTTTCAGTGATCTCGTTGAGCCCCGAGATTACAATAAAACACAACGTTCTCAGCAATGGCTGAACTGTTTGTTTCGAACCGTCAGGGCTTCATAAACAAGGTAATGACGCAGATACACACCAAAAAAACAGCGATAATAGGAACTTCCGGTCTAGTTCCGCTTTAAAAAAGTGGATCCTCAAATAAATACCTTTTGGACCTGAAGACAAAGGACACTTGAAAAAAGGTGTAATTTTTCAAGTGTGACGACTTGATTTGGAAAAGGTCTTCATTGATTCGGAAAAGGTCTTCATTAATTCACAGTTGGTCAGAGTGGACACCAGACAGCACGAGTTGAGGACATGACTATTTGGCACAGAAATTTGTTAGTGTGTGAGGGTAACAGACCTGGGGTCCGTTTCACAAACCAGGTTCAACAAACTCTGAGTCTAACCCTGAACTCTGAGTTGATCTACTCTGAGAAAGGAAACTCTGAGTTTTCAGTTTCAGAACAGCTGATTTGAGTTAGTTTGTTCAACTCAGAGTAGTTTCACTTCGAGTTAAGCGCGTGCACCACAAGTATAAAAAGACAGCATTGAATGGAGCCCCGTTTCGACGAGTCACCATGTCAACGGGGAAGCGGAGGGTGACGTTCTGAACCCACTGGATTGGAAAATATTAATGCGCTCATACGGTGAGTTTGAGAATGTTTTAGAAGGAAGTGTAACACCGCTGTTAAAAAAGTGGATCCTCAAATAAATACCTTTTGGACCTGAAGACAAAGGACACTTGAAAAAAGGTGTAATTTTTCAAGTGTGACGACTTGATTTGGAAAAGGTCTTCATTGATTCACAGTTGGTCAGAGTGGACACCAGACAGCACGAGTTGAGGACATGACTATTTGGCACAGAAATTTGTTAGTGTGTGAGGGTAACAGACCTGGGGTCCGTTTCACAAACCAGGTTCAACAAACTCTGAGTCTAACCCTGAACTCTGAGTTGATCTACTCTGAGAAAGGAAACTCTGAGTTTTCAGTTTCAGAACAGCTGATTTGAGTTAGTTTGTTCAACTCAGAGTAGTTTCACTTCGAGTTAAGCGCGTGCACCACAAGTATAAAAAGACAGCATGAATGGAGCCCCGTTTCGACGAGTCACCATGACAACGGGGAAGCGGAGGGTGACGTTCTGAACCCACTGGATTGGAAAATATTAATGCGCTCATACGGTGAGTTTGAGAATGTTTTAGAAGGAAGTGTAACACCGCTGTAAAAGAGAGGGAGACTGCGTCTGAGAACATTGCTGCTCGGTTTAATGCGGAAGTTTAAATGTCGTCCTTTGCACAATCACAATAATATTACAGGGGGAAACTGCTTGAGTTGTAGACTATTAATTTATTTATTTAGGTGTAATCCCGAGGGGGAGAAGCGCACTTGGCTGCAGTTTAAGATGAAACATAAAAACATTGTTCAAACAGGTAAGACCTTGGTATAATCTCATGGGATTACCTCATTTTGATCATGTTTTACATAAAGTAAATATGAAGTGGCTGTTTGATTGTACAGTTGTTTTATCCCCAACATAATGCTGTTTTCACACACATAAATGACTTCTCATTCTTTATATCACGTTCAAGTGCTCTGCATCTATGACGTTGTATAAAAGAAAAATTTGTAAATAAAAAAAATTATTTAAAAAAACCGCATCGCAACACACAATTTCTGCTGTGATGTGAGAGCGTGACTGCAGTTGTTAATGTTGAAATGTAAGGACGGATTATGTAAATGATGAACTGTGACGTGAAACAGTTCCGCTCTAAAACAGAAGAGTCTGGAAATGTAAGAACATCTATGCGCAGTCTGATAATCATCTCCTGACGAATATTTAATTCTCTGAGCAGTAATGCTGCACCTTCATCCACAGGATCACTGTCAAAAGTACATGGTAGTGAAAACAGTCTCCACCTAATATAACTTCTAATGTAGACGCAGAACAGACGCAGAACTATACTACGCCAAAACTCTATTGGCTGAATGAATGAGGAAATCAAATACTGTGTGTGGCTGAAAGAGGGCGGAGACAGAGAGAAACTCAGGGTTTGCGGAGAAAAACCTGGTCCCAGGTTAGGTTCATAGAGCATGTTACCATGGTAACTGACCGAGAGCTTAAGATACCTCTCTCTGTGAAACAGGCTAGCGTTACCCCTCTTACTCTGGTTTGACTTACCTCCCTTTTTGAAACCGAAAAACCAGAGTTTCCCTCATTTCAGGGTTAACAGACTCAGGGGCTACTTTATACAGAACAGGAAACCAGAGAGTGAAATAAAACCATATATAAAGTGAATCTTACACAGTCCTTTGGATAATAATATTTATTTATTTATATTTAGTTATCATTAAATAGATACAAAATACAACAGTATAATTTTGGATACAGTCAATTTTAAAAATTGAAAATACTTTAAAGCTGTTAAATAAAAAAAGAAAGCATACGACAAAACAAAAAAAGAAACATTTCATTTAACAGGAGATGAGCAGAGGGTTTGAAGTGCTTGTTTGATGCAGAGAAGATGTCACCAGGAGATTCTCTGCTGCTCCTCTTCTATTGTCCAGTCTGTCTCCAAGGAGATTACTGGACGACAGCTGGAGGCACAGAGCATTGGCTGCCTGTACAACCCTTGATTGACCTAAATAATCAATTGTTTACACACATTTTCTGAAAGCATGCCTCATGCTCTCACAACTCTATACACAAATCCAAAAAACACACACACAATGGGCAAAACCCCTCAATTCTCCTGCAAAATGAAACTTTACATTCAAAACAACGTTATTTCTTCTCAAAATGGTATTTTGTTTTCAAATGACACACACAAACCATCATATCAATAGACATGTATAAGAACCAGTTGAACACTGATGTGTTCAATGTAAAACACTATGATGAATGGAAAACACTTCTTCTCCATTGATCATAATGACTTAGGCCTTTTTTTTTTTAGTGTTACACTTACTACAGACAGTACATACATAAGTGTGTAAAATATTTTAGAATATTGTCTTTATAGGGGGCCCACGGTTGGTGTAGTAGTTGGTGTAGTAAATTGACCGTAGGTGTGAGAGTGTGAGTGAATGATTGTTTGTCTCTATATGTGGCCCTGTGATGGACTGGTGAACTGTCCAGGGTGTGACCCCACCGATCGCCCTATGTCACCGTGAGCCTCCAGTGGAGGATGAAGTGGTAGACAATGGATGGATTGTTTTTATACTTTGTGTTTTGTGTTTGTTTTGTGATTTGAATTTTTTGTTTTGTGTTTGTGATTTCCGTTTGTGATTTTTGTTTTGCGTTTGTGTTTTTTGTTTTGCGTTTGTGATTTGTGTTTGTGTTTTGTGATTTGCCTTTTTTTTTTTTTTTTTTGTGTAAAATATTTTAGAATATTGTTTTTATAGGCACTGTGGTGGACGATGGAGGATGGAGTGGTAGAAAATGGATGGATTGTGTTTATACTCAAAACACACAAATACACATTAACACATAAATTTTATTCCTATATATTTCCCACAAAAACAATGTACACTGTACATCCCAACCAAGTTGCACATGCAGTGGTCTACATACAAAACAGAACCCGTTTATGCTCATGCACTGATTGCAAATTGTAAAACTGTGACAGGTGTTTTCCCATGTGATGAGTCAGTTTGCATAGTAGGGAAATTAACTTTAGAATTTTGAATGACAGTGTGTTCCTTGTGAAAACAAGAGATTTTCTTCATGAAAATTGTGCCAAATGCAGAGAATTGTGTGTAGTGTTTTGAAAAAAGTGTGTTTTACAACTGCAATTTGAGTGTAAAGCAGGAATTGGGCTTGTAGTTTAGCAGAGTTGGTTCAGGGGGTTGGTTCATGAGTTACCTGTTGTGGTCATTGTGTCTCAAGTACCAGAATTTGTGTGTAAACAATTGAGAAAAACTGTAATAATAATACATCTTATTTAGGAAGCTTTCAAAACACTCATGGACACTTTACAGGAGGACATAAAATAAAAACGTCAATTTAAAACATTCAATAAAACAATATTCAGACAGCCCAATGCAAAAAAAGAAAACATACACCAAACAACATTAAAAAACATCAGTGAACATACAGTGTACAGATAAAACAACAATAGAGGTAGGTATGTTACAGTTAATGGTGGAGTAAATAGGAAATTTTAGACAGGTGGGTTTTGAGTCTGGTTTTGAAAACAGAGAGAGAGGTGGTAAGGAGTTCCAGAGCTGGGGAACATGCTCCCCATGGTGCTGAGGTGTACGGGGGGAGGGAAGAAGAGGATCTGAGGGTACGTGCTGGAATGGAGGTACGAAGGAGGTCAGACAAGTAACGAGGGGTTGTGAATTACTTTGTGTATAAGTGTGCAGAAGGAATTTGAATTGAATTCTTTGTTTGATCGGAGCCAGTGGAGCTGCTGTAGGATGGGGGTAATGTGGTGAGAAGAAGGGGTTCTGGTGATGATTCTGGCAGCAGAGTTTTGAACCAGTTGAAGCTTGTGGAGGGAATTGTGAGGTGACAAGACTGTGGACACGGATGGAGACAGTGCTGGGGGTGAGGGAGGGACGGAGTCGGTCGATATTTCGAAGGTGGTAGTAGGCAGAACGAGTGGTGTTATTGATGTGAGATTTGAATGATAGTGCTGTCGAGGATGACACCCAGACTCTTAGGCTGAATCCCAATTCCACCCCTTAGCCCTCCCCCTTCCCCCTTCCCCCTACCCCTTTGTCGGAGTTCCCCTTGGCCCTCAAAACAGAGTTGAGGGAGCGAGGGGTACGAACGTTCCCCTAAGAAAAGAGACACACCTCCATTAAGTCATCACGTCGTCCGGACTTGACGCTCGCGGACTGCTACATCAACAAGCCAATGCGATGCTTGTTGATGTAACAATCCAAAAATGCCGTCCTCACAAGTAATGTCTGTTGCCTGGGCTATTTTTCTGTTTTTACGACTGTAAGCTGCTAACCAACGACATCGGCCGCGACGCTGTGTTCACACACACGGTTACAGCGACTGCAGACCCGCTGCATTACCATAACCACACACACACACGCACGCACGCACGCATGCACACACGGTGCAGATGGAGAAAGCTGCTTGCAGACAGAGCGCAGTAGAGCGGGGACAGAATCTCCTGTTCAAGTGTGGTCCTGAGGAAGCTTCGTTTCAAAGGGTTACGTAGCCCTTCGGCTTGGCCCTACCCCTTAACCCTTATGAGAAATGAGACAGCCCTACCCCTCACATGAACGCGCAAAAACAAGGGGTAGGGGGAAGGGGGAGGGCTAAGGGGTGGAATTGGGATTCCGCCTTAACCTGAGGGGAGGGGAAAACTGAGGAGCTGTCAATGAGAAGGGGGAAGCGGTCAAATTTGATTAATAATCTAGATCAGGTACCAATTAGAAGAATTTCAGCTTTATCGCTGTTTAATTTCAGGAAGTTTGCAGTGAACCAGGATTTTTTTTTTTTTTTTGTTTTGTTTATATGTTGTGCTACCTCTGTAACTCTGTATATACTCTATGTTTGAACATAGTAATTCATTTTAATTCAATTAAATTGTATTTGTATAGTGCCAACTCATAACCCCAGAACCCCTGGTGGGGGTCTGAATATGATCACATCATATCACAAGGGGCTGTTATAAGTTCATCTGTCCATCCAAGTCTCTCCTGATTGAGGTACAATTAAAACTAAAGTGTGAACATTTGGTTAGTTTTAAAGAAGCTGAACAGACCTACCGTCTCCGCTTCTACTGCACACACCCAGAGCGTCTGTCACAATCTTCCCCAGAGCTGTGCGGGACATCTTCTGTAGAGCAAAATACTGCCTGTCAATCTTTTGAAATTTTATGATGGGATACATAAGATTTAAAGGCGCCATCTGTAACAACGTGGCCAAAAACGGTTACGACACTCAAAATCAAACCATCTATCATACCCGCCTCCCACTCCCCCCCTCCCCTCCAGAGTCAAGGTTGCCAAAGCGGTGTGTCCTCCGTCAGCGACCAGCGAGGAGTGACTATGGCGAGCGTTTTATCATAAATGAGTGGCTCTAAGACACACAATTCTGTTCTCTCAGTAAAGATCAAGATGTATTATAATTTATATAAATGGCGGCTGCCGCTGTGGTGCTCCGTCCCAGACAAAATCCCAAAAAAGTCCCAAATCCGAGAGCATGGACCTCCAAATCTGAGGGAACAGAACAGACAGAACTCGACAGTTTAAAATATAAGAAGAAATAGCCAATGAAATTCCTCTCAGCTTTCAACTCTCCACCGTTCAAAAGCATGTCCTATATAGACCCTCGCTTTGCTGCAAACTTTTTCTTGGCGTTTTTGACATTCATACCGAGGTCTTTTGGGTTTCGTTTTCTCTGCCATTGTAGCTCAGACGTAGACCAGGGGTTGCTCGGCAGCTGAGACTCTACTGACCAGGGGTTGCGTTAACCGAATATTTTTCGTCATTGACAGGTTTTTTAAAACGGCGACGGAAAAATCTGAGGGCCATCCGTCATTTTGACAGATTGCAATTCACACCCCTGACCACTTGGTGGCGAAGAGCATATTACAGTAATTGGCTCTTGTAGAAGAAGAAAAGTAGAAAAGAAGAAAAATGTCACGGCAGTTGAGTGTCAGAAGTTTCTTTAAAAAGCCCAATAACAATGTTGATAAAAGAGGTGAAAAAAGAGGGATAGATGCAGATGAAGATGAAGGACAAACTCAGCGGCAGCAAGGAGGTGAGGCGGGAGTACAGAGTTCAGTGGGAGCGGGAGTTCTCCTGGCTGAGGACGGTGCTGACAGCGCGTTAAAGAGCTATGGACAGGAGGCTTTGGAGCGCGTCTGTGACCCGCTCATATTTCACTATTCATTGTTCATATGTAGCTACTGGGGCCACAGTCAGATGTTTTTGTTACTGCAGAGAAAAAGTTACATATTCTTCATATTCTGCTTGATGTGTGTATCCACAGTGTGGATTATTTGTTCAGCTTTTTTGGACTGAATATTAATTAAAAATTAATTAAAATTAAATGCAATTGAATATTTATTATCATTTAAATTAAATAAATTAAAGTGACTTTTATGTCCCTGTCAGTCAAAATGGACAACAAAAAAGTCTAGCGCAACCTCTGCTACTGACTGCAATGATTGGTAGACGGCGGTAGGTGGTGCCTCATGCCAATACATAATTTCAAAAATAATGCAAAATATTATTTTAATGTGAATATTTTGGCTGTACTGTTGTTGTTGATGAGTTCAGTTTGTTATATGAACATTATTCATGAGCATCTGTGACATATTAGGTTTTTACGGCCAGTTGCATTAGATTTATTACATAATGCACCTTTAACTGCCAAAGCAATACACGCATAGTGAGATACTGTACATAAACTTCATCCCTAATGTCTTTAAATAAGTGAGGAATGTTTGACACGACAGGCATGTACACCCTGAGTGAAAACATGGTTACCAGTGTGCTTATATGGAAAAACAGATGCTCAGCCACTTAACAAAACACTCAAGTAAAAACATCTGGTTAAACAAACTTTTCAACTACAAACTAAACTTTGTAAATGACTCACTCACTGCAATTTGACCTCAGTGACAATGATCTGCGATCAGCTGCTGCTATCTAATTTGGTTAGTTTACGTCATGTAAAATTTGAATGAAGACAAAAAAACAATGAAAACACTAAGATGCCATCGATTTTATAAGGTGAAGATTTTATCAGTGTATTTTATCAGTGTATGAGTGTCTCACAAGCTGTGATATCTGAAGGCGAGTCATGCGACAGATGACAGACAGGAAGCTTTTTATCAGAAATATATGAGAATTAAACAATGATGAGTTTCAAAACCTGGTGGGTTTCTTTTATTATTTTATTTTATTGTGCCATACACTTACAGTGGTATGCAAAAGTTTGGGCACCGCTGTAAATTTTCATCATTTACAGTGGTGCTGTATAAATCATTGGTTGTTTGGATAAGAAATGTCAGTTAAATATATCATATAGGAGACAAACACAGTGATATTTAGGAAGTTTATGTGATTTACAAAAAGTGTGCAAGAATTATTGAAACAAAATTAGGCATGTGCATAAATTTAGGCACCCTTGTCATTTTATTGATTTCAATACCTTTAGCACTAATTCAGGAACTCAACATTGGTTTGGTTTGGTGTATGGAGGTCTCCCTTGACCTCCATACACAGGTGAATCCAATCATGAGAAAGGGTATTTAAGGAGGTCAATTCTAAATGTTTCGTCTCTTTGCATCTTCTCTGAAGAGTGGCAACATGGGAGCCTCAACTCTCAAATGACCTGATAACAATGATTGTTCAACATCATGGATTAGGGGAAGGATACAGAAAGCTATCTCAGAGATTTAAGCTCTCAGTTTCAACTGTGAGGAACATTGTGAGGAATGTGAAGACCACAGGCACAGTTCTAGTTAAGGCCTGAAGTGGAAGACCAAGAACAATAATTTTAGATAAGCAGAGGCAAAGGATGGTGAGAACAGTCACAGTCAACCTACAGACCAGCTCCAAAGACCTACAACATCATCTTGCTGCAGACGGTGTCACTGTGCATTGTTCAACTATTCAGCGCACTTTACACAAGGAGATGCTGTATGGAAGAGTTATGCAGAAAAAGCCTTTTCTCTGCACCCGCCACAAACAGAGTCGCTTGAGATATGCTAAAGCACATTTAGACAAGCCAGCTTCATTTTGGAATAAGGTGCTGTGGACTGATGAAACTAAAATAGAGTTATTTGGACAAAACAAGGGGCGTTATGCATGGAGGAAAAAGAACACAACATTCAAAGAAAAACACTTGCTGCCTACAGTAACATTTGGTGGTGGTTCCATCATGCTGTGGGGTTGTGTGGACAGTGCAGGGACTGGGAATTTTGTTAAAGTTGAGGGTCGCACGGATTCCACTCAATATCAGCAGATTCTGGAGAACAATGTCCAGGAATCAGTGACAAAGTTGAAGTTGTGCCAGGGCTGGATCTTTCAACAAGACAACAAGCCTAAACACTGCTCAAAATGCAGAGGAACAAATACAACATTCAAAGTCCCCAGACCTGAATATTATTGAAAAGTTGTGGTGTGGTTTAAAGTGGACTGTCCATGCTCGGAAACCATCAAACCTGACTGAACTGGAGATGTTGTGAAGAAGAATGATCCAAAATACCTTCAGCCAGAATCCAGACTCTAATTGGAAGCTATAGGAAGTGTTTAGAGGCTGTTATTTCTGCAAAAGGAGGATGCACAAATGTTTTCTTTTGTGGTACCGTATGCACATGCCTAATTTTGTTTAAATAATTCTTGCAGACTTTCTGTTAATTATACAAACTTTATTTCACTTCTCAAATATCACTGTGTTTTTCGCCAATATGATATCCCAATATATTATCCCAAACTGCCCAAACTTTTGCATACCACTGTATTAGGAGCAATTTAAGATTACAAAAGAAAATTTTTTTTTTTTAGTATTTAATTGTAATATTTGTTTTCAACCTCGTAGCATTTAGTTGTTTTTTTGTTTTTTTGTTTTTTAATAAGCCTCCACTATAAACATAATAATACATCTCAGTTATTGCACTGCATGAAAAGTGGGATTTGCGGCAGTTATCGTCCCTGAGAATTGCTGTGAAACTCCTAGTCAACTGGGTGTTTCAGTCAGTTGCCGATAACTTCCAGGAATTGCCGTAAACTTGCTGTCTAGGTGAGAAAGGTGAATGACCATGCTGTGATCTGTTCAAATGCAAATCAGGAGTGTGTCTCCATGGAAAAGATACAGTCTCAGGAGCCATTGAGTTTTGCTCAATAGATGTAAGTTTTGTTCTTAGTTTGTTTCCCTGTTGAAGGAATTTCAGTTAACATTTTGAAGAGGAATTATTTCTTTGAACAATTGGAGTATTATTTAATTGTATTATGTGGTTAAAAACTGGATTATACCACCACACCTTTAAACTTAGTCATGCCATGTATCAACATTGTGTGTAGATTCCCAGCTGTTCATGGTAACTTTACTATGAATGATGAGAAAACATAAGAAAATAACTGACATAACTGCCTGACAGTTTAAAACAGTAAACATGTTTTATATTGTATAACAATATCTATATAAACAGCCCCCCAAAAAGAAGAGAAGGTTCTACATATGGAAAAAAATGTTTTTACACTTCAGTGGTTTCCAGAGAAAGTGCCACAAGACTTGAACTGAATTGTTCTAAATTTCAGCCAGCGTGCAGAGTGGTATGACTACCGTCACCTTTTCTCTCGTACTGCTTAACTGCACAGTGGATAATGTTTACAACACATATTCCAGCAATGTGTTCTACAGGGAGAAACCATTCTGGGTGTGATGTGTCTGTTCCCTGCAAACTCCAAACTTCTACTGGCTGTCATCAAAATGTCTGTCTGGATGGAGATGAAGCCAAGAAACTTTAGCAAGGACATGTTTGAATGCAGTGGCTTTGGACATGACATTAACAACTAAAAACTGCTTTATAACAGCTGGTCTTGGTTCAGATAGAGGGTCAAATGGTCTGTTATAGGGGTGGTAATGCACCTAGGGGGCGGTAGTGCACCTATAGATGGATATACTGCAGTAGAAGAACAGCAGCTTGTCTGTCTTTGGAGCATGGATGTATAATATGAACTGGATAGAACACCGCCCCTTTGCTTCCGTTCATTCCTATGAAGCTGCTCACTCAGCGCATATGCCAAAAAAGTTTTTGACTTCCACGTTTATTTCCAGGTTATGGGGCCCATAGAGCATGCGCAGTAGTGTCACTACCATAATTCCTCTCGGCTATGTGAACGAGCCGTCCGCGTTATCGACTTGCTCGGCGTGTACATGAACAGCGAAAGGCATGATGGGGGTACGCTAATGACGTGCGCTAGCGGATTTCATGAATACCGGCGTCAAGTAAGTATTTCCAACAATGAAACTGTGTTTGTGTATATGTTCTGTCGTGTAGCATTAGCGATAGGTGGCTAAGTGCTAAGCTACACGTGTTTCATTTGCGTGTATGTGCGTCTCTCACGCCAGTAAACATAACGTTCTTCAGGCTAAGAGCTGTTTGCAGGCCGTGCAGGAAATGTGTGTTTATTATCCTACATATGTTGAAACACTTGAGACATGCAGCTAAAGCTAAGGACTCATATTATTTTCGAGTAGAGAATAACTTATTGTAAATATGACGAAGATTCAAGTAAAGCAATGCCAGTCTTTTCTGTATGATCTGTAATATTATTTTAAGCGTTACTATTTTCCAGTCCAGGGTCATTTTAACCACACAGCCACTCAAACAGACGATAAAACTGTGCCACTCAGCTGTCAATTTGGACCTTGAAAGAACACGTTAACAGCAAAAGTAAGTAGAATTGTAATTTTGGGGGGCGTGGCTATGGCGCTGAACTGACCGCACGTCTTTTTGTGAGCTCCTGGCAATATTCTAGTAAAATCCTGCAAACTTTCCTAAAACTGCATAAACAGTGACAACTTTAATTTGCGGCGACTTAATACTACAAACCCGTGACAATATGTCGAACAAGAACAAATCTAAAGCACACTCTCGGAATGAAGAATGCCACGTCTCAGATGCTATCAGCCTAGCTAACTCAGAGGGACACCCTGGACACCGTGTGGATGGCATGAACACTGGTTCGGCACAAAACATGGACATCATTCAGATACTCGACGGGATCAGAAATGACTTTTCCACAAAGTTTGATGTGGTCCTGAAAGCGATTCAAGACGTTAAGAGAGATGTGCAGGACTTCTCGGCGCGCATGGATGAAGCAGAGGTGCGCATTAGCACCGTAGAAAACACAGTTAACTCAGAGAAAGGCAAGGCTGGCGCGCTAGCTAAACAAGTGACCCTCCTCACAAGTAAACTTGACGAGCTCGAAAACCACTCTCGCCGCTCCAACCTACGGTCAGTTAACCTCTTCTTCCCTGACCCTCTTTTTGGAGTCCCTGCTCAAAAATGACATGCCCAAACTAAATAGAGTAAACCTATGCAGTTACAAGCTCTATGTGGATTATCTTGGTATCAAAATAAAGATAACACTTGTGAGATTCCACCAGAGGTGTAAGTTTCACTGTAAATGCCACTGTGTCAGAGTAAATGTACATGGAACACAGCATAACTGAAGGATTTTTTTCTCTCGCCTAAAAAAATATTGCATTTTAAAGCAAACATCACCTTTAAAATATGCAGTAGGAGCTTAAAAACACATGGAGGTCATGTAAGAACATGTGGACATGAGCTGTGCAAAGTCTGATCAGGGATTAAAATTAACACCGTCCCGTCGTCCCGGGGACGTCATTAATTGTCATCGGGACGATCAATATTCTCTCTCGGGACGACCACGGAACGAAAGAGAATTTTGACTGACTAAATTTTTCTGTTTAAGTTTTCAATGCTTTCTGTGAACCAGAACGGGTTTGCGGTCGGTTGGAAATACTTATGTGAAAAGGTAAATGACTGCGCGCTCATGTTTGTGTTGTTCAGTGAGACGCAGAGACGGCTTTCTGCTTTGCGCGCCCGCACTTCATGTAAACATTTCATTAATGTTGACATGTTTGTTTCAATCACTGAATGAAGCTCCGCCAGGCTTAGCGTTGCTTGTTAATTTATTTAAAATAGATTTTTTTATACACCTCGGCTTTTTCTATACCGGGGAACAAGAGCGCATGCTCCCCCATGTAATAAGCGCAGCGCTCCCTTGTCCAGGTGCCGATTGAAACCCAAGTCACACTATCAAGTGCGTCATTATTACGGTTACATCGTTCTTGTCAATAAAGATGTTATATTTAGGGATACACTGATAATTCGGCGGTCGAAACAGAGCGAGTTCACTGTGGAATATCACCTGTTAAACGCTGGAAAGTCTCTGCGCAAAAGCGAAACTTGGCTGCGTTTAATTTTTTTTTTTTTTTACAAAACCGCACTTAGCAGGTTTTCTGGCGGAAACCCTGTAAACCAGTATGCGCAGGAAGAGAGAGAGCGAGCGAGAGAGATCTGCGCTCTTGGTCAT
Organism: Microchirus variegatus; assembly: GCF_963457635.1. NCBI lineage: Eukaryota > Metazoa > Chordata > Actinopteri > Pleuronectiformes > Soleidae > Microchirus > Microchirus variegatus. The sequence goes on along the minus strand of NC_139804.1, from coordinate 8,656,787 downwards.
TAGTTAATTTACTTATTTTTGTGTAGGTAATATGTTGTGAAATATGTTTAAACTTAAAGAGGAACTAGACCGGAAGTTCCTATTAACACTGTTTTTTTGGTGTGTATCTGCGTCATTACGTTGTTTATGAAGCCCTGACGGTTCAAAACAAACAGTTCAGCCATTGCTGAGAACGCTGTGTTTTATTGTAATCTCGGGGCTCAACGAGATCACTGAAAATCCCGTAATAGTTACGTAAGCAGCGGTTCTCCTGAACAACCGATCGTCCTGCTCCGGGCGGTAGTCCGGGCACATCCGGTTGAGTACATTGAACCGCAGAAGCAGAATAACGTCCGTTGTGGAGGTGTTTCACGAGCAACAGTGTCTTCTGACTCTGGGTCTGGCTCCGGTTTTAAGTCATAAAAGGGACTGCGGCGGGGAGTCGTGATGAAGCTATTTTTAAACACTGTTAAAACGATGTTTTGATAATGAGGAGCAGTGCATCCACCGTTCCAGAGGGGGGCGCTGCGCTTCTGAGAACGGATGTGCTGGATATTACTGGCCAATCACAAGACTCTGTCTTCTGGGGGTGAAAGTTCACTCTGAAATCTCGCAGCAGAAAAACACCATCAGAAAAGAGGATTTCTATCGGCTCGTTTACAGCAACTAGGAGGTTTTTGACCATAAAAACAAGTTAATGTATGTAAGTAGACCTCCATAACTAACATTTATGTGCAACAGGACCACTCTATGTCACCTTTAAATAAACTACATCTACAGGTAGTTATGTCTGGTTGTATTAGTTCGTCCTGCTATTGACGTCATGCTGTCATCACCTGACAGTCTGGCTGATTTAAAGCCCCCAGACGCAGCGGATGCAGCGCACACCAGATCCGCGCATCATTGATATCATGCGCAAATACAGATATTCGAATATTTGTGTTTTTTCAAACATCATTTTTTAGTAATTTTGACAGCCCTAAACAGCCTCATGCAAATCTCAATGCATGGCCCTTCTCGTGACGACTACAACGCACTAAATGCAGTCACTAAATGGTGGAGTAGTGGCAGAAGGTCCGGTAGGCCACAGTTCTGTGACTGAGTGTGTTGGTTGTCATCTACAACACAACAAATCTAGTCTGGAAATAAATACATTTATTATTATCAACATAATGTATTGTGTTTTTATTATATCATCAGTAAGTAACAACTCAAAATGTAAAAAAAGATTTTCGGGACGATTCAGGATGATTCGGGACGGTTCAAAATGTTTTTCAGGACGTTTCTGGGACGGTGGTGAAAAAAGTTAGTTTTAATCCCTGGTCTGATGCTGCTGAAATAAAGCAGAGTGAAATTACAGCGGTTTTAGTAAAGAGATGTCTGGGCGTCACTTTTGGCTCAGCTTGGCACCATCTGTGCCATTTGAGATTTCTTAGGTACCAAATTATTAAAAACCAATTTAATTTTATTTACATGTCACTACAGATCTAAAAAGAACTTGTTTTGAAAAAAAAAAAAAAAAAGTATAATAACTCGCCGTAAATCGATGCTCCCTGTGCGGTGCGTAATAACAACTCTGTGACTCTTCAGCGTCTTCAGTTAAGCAGTGCCATAGCTCTGGCTTACCTTGGTCAATTAGGGTGATTGACAGCTCGTTTTAAACCTCTAAATCATTAGAATCTGACCCCGGTCTCCAAATGCATGTCAATCACTTCATTAGCGAGTCAAAAGGACATAAATGCATATGACCCATTTAGGCGGACATTCGCCCTTCTCTAATCAGAATGATCTAATGTCACTCTGTAATGATCAATAAGACCGGGATTTGTTCCCAAAGCATGCTGGGAAGTGTAGTTCTTCATTAGAAGTGGTTTTGTTCCGGTGGTAATAATTTCTTTTGATAAACAGCAAAGGTAAGACAATATTTCTGGTTGTATTTCTTGAAAGTCGGTTGTTGTTTTGCTCTTATTTCGGGGCTGGATCCGTGAATCTTGGTCATAGAGTGATAAAAATTGTACAGCTGGGATCTGTAGATTATCCGCTGTCCAGCCGACACGTTTTTTTTTTGTTTACATAATCACGCTGGCGCTCCGGTGCCGCTTTTCAATGTGTGCGCAGTGACCGTTTTTTTCCGCTCCTGCTGTTTGATCAATCAGTGTTTTAACTGTGTTTCGTGAACATAAGAATGATTTATATGAGCTTCTAGCTGAGTTTCTGACCTTTCTGTGGGTATGCAGCATGTCTGTGTTTGTTAAAGTTAGATATGGTTTTATGACGCCTTTGTCGCTGCGTCTGATGCTGCCCCCGATTCCGGGGGCAACCGTGAAGAAGAGGTTAATGTACCTGAGAAGATGGAAGAAAATGATGCGGTAGCTTTCCTGGAGTGGCTCCCCGAAGTGCTGGGACCAGCTTCATTCCCGAAGCACACTGAAAGAGCACACAGGTTGCCCGGCCGGACGCAAGCTTATCGACCAACCGCACCGAGAGTCATCATCGTAAAGTTTTTAAACTTCCAGGATAAAGTCCGAGTGATGCGAGCTTCCAGGGCCAAAGGCAAAGTCATCTGCGCCGGTCAAGAGATAATTTTCTTCCCGGACCTGTCTGCGGAGCTTCACCGTCGCAGAAGAGGTTTCGACCGGGTAAAACAACAGCTGAGAACGATGAACATTCGGTATGGAATAATTTACCCAGCCAAGCTACGAGTGTCGTCTGATGGTAAAACACGTGAGTTTGAAACCCCAGCAGAAGCTGAGACCTTCATTCAAGGGTTGCAGAGCACAGGGGACTCACAGATTAACTAAAATGATCTGCTGAATATTTTCTTATCCACCTGTATCAGCGATAGATTGCTACTGCTGGCTTTATGTTCCAGTATCCATGGTCCGAATGGCTATGCTTTTTCTTTTCTTTTTTCTGCGGAGACTTTTCTGTCTTGTTTACATAATTGTGTTATTCCTTCACTCACCTCAGATGTGAATGCGCTTTTCATTTACTCTTTATACAACGTCTGCCACACAACCTTTGAAAGTGGACCTATACTCGTTTTTGTTCTTTTTGAAAAACTGGCTACTCTGTCGGCTTTCCGAGATGAGAGTGAAGCCGCAAGAAAGACTATGATGAACATTTCATATTCACTTGTTTGTGTAGATTTTATTTTATCTTTTTTGCCGGGAGACACAATTGACATGTTAGTTTTGTTTGGTCGAACTGCTCCCTTGTTTACACTGGATCAGTGTGTGCACTTAACTGCACCCCAAGGTCAGGGGGAGGGCAGGGAGGGCGGGGAGGGGCGAGGGACTGTCATGTTCAGGTTGACAGCGAAGGGGTTTTGTTCGTGGCAAGATTTAAGTGTTTTTTTGTGTTTTTTTCTTGTTTTTTTCTTGTTTTTGTTTTGTTGTTTGTTTGTTTTTTGTTGATACTTCACATCATATGGGGTTTTACTGGTACACTCCCCCAAAATGTCACATACAGTTACTCATCAGGTTTACCAATGACTAAAGATGATGCTATGCTGCACAATCTGGTTTAATATTAAGATGCAAATAAAATTTTTAAATTCACTTCATGGAATGTTAGAGGGATGGTAAAGTTGACTAAATTAAAACAGGTGATTACCAGGATTAAACAACTTTATTTAATATATATGGCCCGAATGATGATAACCCATAACTTTTTGAAAATGTATTTTTGTTGTTGGCCACCCTCCCCGGTAAAATAATATTGGCAGGTGACTTAAATTGTGCTTTAGACCCGAAATTGGATCACTCGATAGGGACAGATACATCCCATTCCCAAACAAGAAAGAAAATTCAACAATATATGAAAGACCTGGGGCCTCATGTACAAAGACTTGCGTGGATTTTCTACTAAATCTTGGCGTACGCCAAAACCCAGAAACTGTCGTACGCACAAATACATTCAGATGTATCAAAGTGTGCGTACGCATGGATCCAAGCACGTTCCCTTTGTTCATCCCAAATCAACGTGGAATTGAACGCACATGCAGAGGTGCCAAACTCCTCCCTTCTGCCCACCGCTGAAGCAAAGTGACCGCAACAGATCATACAATCAGCTGCTCACACATCGCTCGTGCGTAAAGATGGCAGGATATTAAACACTTTGACTCATGTTTAATTTATTTATTTATTTTTCTCACTATTAATGAATGCAGAAGTGCGCCGCGGCCGACATTTCCAACTTTACGCCCGCTTTCACTGACATGAATACTGAACACAGGGAGACGATAAGGCTTGTTAGAAAGCTCTGTAGCTCTAATTTCACCAGCAGAAAATAAAGAAAACCAAAAACATGATATTTGAATGCGCACATGCCCAAATGAGCATTGCGCTGGCTTACATAAGGGACAATTAAAATAAACTATTATAAACTATTTACTCCCCCAGAAGCCACCCATCGCGCACTGTGCCAGCCTCTTTAAAACGCTTTAAAGGCTTCCCACCTAGTGGCTGCAGTTGTTGATTCAATAATTCCTGTTTTTTTGTGTCGAATCATCTATGCCAACCTCTCTCTCTATTTCTCTAATTTTAGAGTCTAATTCATTCATAGTCTGTTTGAATTTGTTAAATTTAGAGCTGGTGAAGCTTAACATTTGTCCTCTAATATACGCATATTAGAGGACAAATGTCCTCTAATATGCATTTGGAAGATGTTTCTGGAACTGGTGAGGGAAGGAGATATGGAGGAGGCAATGGGACAATGAGATAAGGAAAATATGGCTGGGAGTGTACGATGTAACCAGTATTAAGTATATTGTTATTAATATTAATGGATTATGTTTGCTTTATTTTTAGTGTATTATTTATTGTATTGTATGTAATCATTTATTTATTATTTAATGCTCAGTAATTTTTTTGACTAATTTATTGGTTTAAATCATCTTTTAGATTTTTTATTTTGTTATTTGATCTACGTTTTCTGTATTATTATTATTATTATTAATAATATTTTCATTATTATTTTCATCACTGCCATGTGTTTTAAATGTTGGATGTTGATGTTTAAATACAAAAATCAATAAAGATATGTTTAAAAAAAAAAAAAAGAATTGTAATTTTGTAGAATCCAAATACTGAAGAGCATAAAATGTTCACACATCTACTCCATAGGGAGTAGGCGCTCCATGGTGTCTCTGGAGGAAGCAGCTGTGGAATCCAGAGCAACAAACTGGCTGTTCTGATTTGAAGAGGAAAAGAAGGGTCACAATCCCAAAATTGCGGTAAATACGTTTGTCTCATCTTCATAACTCAGAGGGACATGACAGGCGTTATGACTCCATACAAGGGTGAGATTTTAAGGAAAAAACACCTGACAGTTTAAGTAGGAGTATAAGGAAATGTATTTGACCTGACTGTATTTTTTATTTGCTAACAGACTCAGCTTGATTCACCCTGCTGTGACTTTACATTTGGTGGAAACACTCTCTGCAAGCCCAGATATGTGTGGAGTAGACTCTGGAGTCTTTATATGTAGGTAACTTTAATCGAAAAAAAATTTTTTTATATTAATGCCTGTTGCCTCTCTTTTTGTCAACAGCATGTAAGACACACTACGAGACACTCCAGAAGAACTTACATATGAACAGAGTCATCATAAAGTCAGCCAGACCTTGTGGCCCAAGCAGAAGCTCAGCTGATGGAGAAGCTGGGTGGATAGTTCAGCCTCCATCCTTCAGGAGCCAAGAGAGATTTTTCATAAAGCATGTTTGTTATTTGAATTGGCCCTTATACTAAGGGCCAATTCCAATTCCTATCTTAACCCTCAAGCTCAACCCTTAATCTTAACTGGCCCTCAAAACCAAGTGTTGAGGGTTATTTTGTCACTTAGAAATGGGACACCCCTTAAATGCCGATACGTCTTCAGACTGTAGGGGGCAGGATAACGTGAAAGCTGTGTCCAGTCTGTCAACTCCAAAAAAGGAGAAGAAGAAGAACACATTTACGTCACGATTATTTATTTATTATTTTATTTCAGTCGTTATTAGGTTGTCAGTTAGTTATAAGATGATACTCATACAAATACCACAACCACGGACATATTCAGCTGACAGTTACCACACACCACAGCTTATTAAAGGGTAAACCATAGGAAACGATTGCGTGTCCACACCGGCCGGCTATTGACAAAAGATCGTAAAAAAAATATAAATGTTACACAACAATGACGTCAGTATCAGTAATCCATAATATGGTCCTAAACTAAGATAATACAATGGCTTTCATCATTTTTATATCTCTATTAACAAAGAAAATACTTAATTTGTATCGCACTCGCTTCGCTGCTTTCGACGCCATCTTTCTTATGTGAAAACACGCAATGCATTCTGGGTAGCCCTTGCTCCCAATTCTGGGTAGCCCTTGCTCAAGGGTTGAAAATCTCAATATTGAGGGCGATACAGCCCTTAAACTCGCCCCTCAACTTCATTTTTCTGAGAATCGGGACAGCACTTGCACTAGCGGGAGCGCGCATTTTTGAGATTGAGGGTTATTGAATTGAATTGAATTGAATGACTTTATTCCTCCCCCGGGGGAGAAACACACAAGATTGAGGGTTAAGCAAGGAAGTGGAATTCAGCCTAAGTTGTTTGTGCATCTCACACTGTTGCTGTGGCCTTTAAGCCGGTCGTAACAGTCACTTGTGTGTTACTGTTGTATTTAATGTGTGTAATTGTGATTTTTGAGTGGGGTGACATCTCTCTACAGCTCTTCTTTGTGTGGTGTGAACTTTGTGTGGTGGTGTTGACCTTCCAGTTTAATCTGTTGTATTTCAGTAGCTTTGGTCGAAGACCAGTGTCCAGTTTGTGCTGTGGTAGTGGCAGTTTTTTCACTTTTGTGTTTTGTGTGTTGCTGTGGTGGCAGCTATGGTTTGACCCATTAGGATTGTGGCTGTTTGACTCCACGTTGTGTGGGACACTTGTGTTGCTGTTGTGTGGAAGCAACAAACTTTAATTTGTCTGAATGTTTTTACCTCATGGTGGTAGCCATTTTGTTGTGGGAGTGGCACTCAACACAGACAGAGCTCAGAGTTAATGCATGTAATGATTCATTACTGTCACTGATTGTGTTGTGGAAACTGGGGAGGGAGGAGATAGGGCTGGGCGATATGGCCTCAAATCAATATCACGATATATTGACCAGCTCACCTCGATAACGATAAATGAACGATAAGTTCTAAGACGCTAGATGATGTCATCGTCTAATTTGTATAATTAGCCATGTACATGTGTGTGTGTGTGTTTTATGTCTGATATGTATCAAATGCAGTGATTTATTTTATGTGAGACTGAGTAAAAGAAACATTTGTGACCCGCCATGGACCAAGCGGGAACAAGTCGGCAAAGCGCAAAACGAGAAAAAACAGGAAAAAGGTTTTTTTTTCCAAAATTAGGGATTTCCGTTTTTTTCAAAATTACACAAGTTGAAGTTTTGAAGAAGCCACTACATGCTTCAAATCACAGTTTTGTGGGTCTTAAAACCATCAACTTTGTGTTTGAATTAAGGTTGTTTTATCGCTGTGAATCACTCCTAGTTTGGGTGTGGTGATCTCACATTCCAGAGCTTTTGTTTCTTTTTCAGCCAATCAGCTGACGATCACGGAGAATACACATGGCTAATTAATATGCACTACAGAGGGAGAGAGAGAGGCGGAGAGAGAGAGTGTCTGGAACAGCAGTTATGTGTGCAGTGTGTGTGTGGGCAGTGCGAAATTAAAGCGTGATTATCATCAAAGCAGTCATCATCAAAGCTTTGTTTGACAAAGGAAGGCAAAGAAAACTGGAGAATAAGTCAGCTGTGGCTGAGCTTCTTCACAAGGACAGAGAAAGCACAGAGACTGCTGGTGTGTGGACTGCTGGCATTTTAAGCTAGCGATCTTTATGCTAACGTGTTAGCAGACTTCATCGTCACAAAAACAACAAACAGATGGATTATTCCGCGGCTGAAAGAGAGCAGGACACACACAGTAGTTGTCTGAGATGATGACGTGACGCCAGCACCGCTCTATATTCTTATGGGTGAGTTTTCATATACGTAACCTTAGTGTTCAGTCACATACAGGGACACAGCTTTGTCTGTGAAGTATTGACTGTGATGCTAATGATTTGAGTTGTGAGTTAGGACATTATCAGCTCATACAGTAACAGACCACACTAAACCACAGAGCCACTTCAATGTATTTCATTAGTGTCTGATTTGATATTAGAAATATGTGTCTGTCTTCGATCTTTCTCTCTTAAGTATATATAGTATATTTTGTTTTCATGTAACAACAGAAACAGATGATGTAAAAACCTGTAAATGTTCATGATTTTCCTTTATAAATCATACATTTTCTTTGAATAATTCTTGCACACTTTCTGTAAATCATATAAACATTATTTCACGTCTCAATTATCACTGTGTTTGTCTCCTATATGATATATTTAACTGAAATGTCTTTTTCAAACAACCAATGATTTCTAAAGGAAAATCATGAAGATTTACAGGGTTTTGCATACCACTGTATGACTACACAAATGATAACAGAATAAGCTACCCCCCCCCCCCATTTTTTTTAGGTTATTTCATTTCAAATCTTAAGAGGACATTATGTCCAGTTTTTCATGTATTGTATATGTGTCCAGCCATGGCAAAAGCGTTCACAAGTCTACTTCGGGACATTTATTTTTTTACAGATTCTGAAAGTGTGATTTCTAAGCTTTCCAACAATGTCAAACAGATGTCCATCTGATAATTTTTGAAGAAGATGTGGCCATTTGAATGTAGGCACTCCTCAAACTGCTTTAGGGAGAAATTCAGCCTGAAAGATTTAGACCAACTTGAGGAGCCAGGCCAATAGCTGCTCATTTGCATCACATTTACATGGTCACAACCCCCCACCCAGTCTAGCTGTCAGTGACATCTGATGTCTGTTAGCCCACAGGACAGAAACAGTGTAGCAGTTTGAAAACAAAGGAATGAATGTAGTTCGTGTCAATGTAGTGTTATTTGCCTTAAGTACTTCAGTGGACTGATAAGAATCAGAATTTACTTTATTGATCCCCAGAGGGAAATTCTTCTATTACAAAAAGCACTTGAATAAAAATGAGAAACAAGAAAGGTGAAAGATAGATACATACTTCAAATATCAAATAAAATATATCTTAGTGTGTGAAGGAATATTTTCCAGACCATAGACTATATTATCATCTTCAATACCAGTTCTTCCCCCACAATGTGACTGTACCCACTGTCCATCACAGTTGACATGCAGGCTAAATGGTGACATCACAAGCGCACCCTCTTCTGCTTCCTCTTCTGTGCTGTAACCTGTGGTGCTGGGCATGTGAAGTCGTTTGCCTCATCAGAACAGAAAGGCCTGATTTTTTCAAAAAGATACGTCTGCCTGTCCATGGTCAGTCCAGGTGGGGCCAGGACAGGAAGACTGTCAACAGGGGGCAGAACTCCTGGGTTGCGCAGTAGCTGAAACTAGATAAGCTCTGCGTCACTGTGAGTTGAGTTGCAAGCATCACACCTGGTCTGTTGGCATCAAAGCTGTGACAGAATAGAAGCACACAACAGGATATTTAAAACATGGCTCACTGTTCACATGGAACACTAATATGTCCATTCGTGATTTTTTTATTGATAAAATGCAGAAGTTTGAATATAAATACCTAAGGTGCTGATAACTCTTGATCTGTGGGAGCTTTCGAAAGTAGGGACTCAGATGTGTCTGCCAGTCGATGGTCTTTACTATCACTCTGCCATCTGCCGTTCCAACAATCTGCGGAATATTCAGGTGACTTTCAGGAGAGCTGTGTTCCACTACCTGTTGACAGCAAGAACCACAATGAAAATAATTATATTACTTTTCCAAAAAAATCACATTTTACACATTACATATTGCAGTCTAATAAAATGAACTAACCTGAGCTATGTCTGCCAAAGTATTGACTCTGGTCCTCATGAATGCTTGCTTGATTAGTCCAAATCCACACTCGGGGGCAAATTTGGTGTGGCCAACAATCAGGAAGTGGATGCTGAGCGTGGAGTGAAGCTTGTGTCCAACCCGCCAGGCACCATACCAGAGCATGGAGTTGTTTTTGTTTTGTCCACTGCAGTTGAAGATCCACATCTGTTTCTCCAACTCCAAAGTTGCTGAAGAAATGATGCATGTAGCTGATGACCTCATTGCAAATATTATGTTTATGTTCATTCTAATGGCTCATAGTGTTACTGGTCAATATAAGCATTTGGCTATTGTATAGAAATCAATTTTTACACATACCAAGAGCCTAAGCCGACCTCATGTATAGACGCCACACTGAGGCCTTGGACACATGGGTTGGCAGCAACTTCACATGCCAATCCTTATGCCCAGGATTCTGAAAAAAATAAATAAATACTTGTTTCAGATCATGGTTCATGTTAACAGGCACTTGATCACTGAATCAGTATAGATTGATCAGTAGTATTGCTTGAATTATGTGTGAATGCCACACCTTTATGTGCATGAATCGCACGTGTAATTAACACATTCATCACACATTGTGTTAATCACATGTCTGTTAATCACGTGTGATTCATGCATGCAAAAATGCACACATAATTCAATGCAATGTTAGGTTTCGAACACGGGAGTTTCGTCTCAAAGCATTTGAATTATCAAACTGAACCTGCGGGTGTACAAAATCTCAAAGAGGGCCGTGACATGCTCCCTTACGACTTATAATACGCTCATCTGACCCAACAAAAGTTTCGAAGTGCGTATTATTTTTAACACGCCAATAGTGAGCTAGCCAATCTCTAGTATAGCTAATAACCGTTAAGGCAACATAACATTCTGAAACGCACCAGAAGTGTGTTATCCCCACGTTATTCTTGCACAGCAGAGGTCATATGCTCCCGTACACATCCATCGGATGATCGTAGCTTATAATACGACACACAACTTTCGATGTGCGCATCATTCTCATTGTAATAATACAGTACCGAGCTAGCGAGCTAGGGAGCTAAGCAAGCACAGCTAATAACAATGTAGCCAAACGGGCGTTCTGAAACGCACAGTGGATTATTAAAAGACAGCGTCCCTATGTGCGTCTGTATGTGACTTTGAATGAACACTAACCTAACATCGATTAACAACGTTAATGAAAACTCACCCCATAAGAAACTGAAAGGTATTCTGGCAGACTTCAGTGCCTCCGATCAGATAAGAGGTCCAGGCGTGCTTCCTTTGCGTCGCAGTTTTAAGTCTGTTCGCCTCCAAATGTCCAATTAGATAGGAGATAGAGCGGTGCTGGCGTCACGTCATCATCTCAGACAACTACCGTGTGTGTCCTGCTCTCTTTCAGCTGCTGAATAATCATCTGTTTGTTGTTTTTGTGACGATGAAGTCTGCTAACACGTTAGCATAAAGATCGCTAGCTTAAAATGCTAACAGTCCACACACCAGCTGTCTCTGTGCTTTCTCTGTCCTTGTGAAGAAGCTCAGCCACAGCTGACTTATTGTCCTGTTCTCTTTGCCTTCCTTTGTCAAACAAAGCTTTGATGATGACTGCTTTGATGATAATCACGCTTTAATTTCACACACACACACACACACACACACACACACACACACACACACACACACACACACACACACACACACACACACACACACACACACACACACACACACACACACACACACACACACACACACACACACACACACACACACACACACACACACACACACACACACACACACACAAGCTGGAAAGTTCCAGGCACTATCTCTCCCCTCCCTCGCTCTCTGAGTGAGAGCTGCATATTAATTAGCCATGTGTATTCTCCGTGATCGTCAGCTGATTGGCTGAAAAAGCAATAAAAGCTCTGGAATGTGAGATCACCACACCCAAACTAGGAGTGATTCACAAACTTCAACTTGTGTAATTTTGAAAAAAACGGACACATTTACACCGCTCTGACTCACTGCCTGAGCCCTTGATCAAGCATTCGTGTTTTTTCTCCCTCATCGTGTTCGCGTGGTATGTTATAGCACGTCGTATTGTGTGAAGTAGTAAAAACCTGCGGCCATGAACATATCATCATTTAAAAAACAGGAAGCGTATCGTCATTAGCAACATGTGCGGGTCTCAGCGGTTCTGTTTTTGTTGTAAATTAGACTGTGGCAGCAGGTACAACAAGCTCCTGCTCTGGGGAGGATGTACGTGTACATTTACGGCTCACGTATTAAAAAATTGTCTGGTTTAAATCGGGCTCGGGCAGCACCCACTGCTTGTTGAGAGGGATACGTGCTTTCACGTTAGAGTTTCCAAACACCAAAAAGTCTCCAATAACAGCAAAAGTCGGGAGATTTGTCACAAGTCGTGGAAGGAACCCTTAAACCCCCGAAAATTGACGTATCCACTTTACCGGCGTCTATGAGGGAATAAAACGCGCAGCCGCTCTCCTGGCGTCAATGGTAGAAATGCGGCAATGCTTTCCCGGCATCAATGGGTTAAAGGTGCAACGGTGGCGTAATAACTTTTTTGCAGTTATTTATTGTGTTATTGTATGGATTAAAATGGGAAAGGAAAGGTTCTACTTACGTTCAAGTCCCATTTTCTTAAAACAAATTATTCCGTAACTTTATTTTGGAACGTTTAGATCAAGTTACGTTTGAACAGTTTATCGAATTGTAGATCAATTCATCCATTTGGGCCGGGAAAACATTGCCGCATTTCTACCATTAAACCCGGGGGCAGTGTTGCGTAATTCTACCATTTACACCAGGAAAGCGGATACAATTTTGGTCTAGTTTTGAAATTTCTTCAAGAAAACATGGAGGACTTTGACAGCGAAGAGATTTCTGAAGGCAGTGGTTTTGAGAGTTTCTCGTCTTCGATGACATCATTGCTAATGACTTTGATGACTTTGAATGCGCTGAACCAACCAACCAGGATATATGTTTAAGACATGCTGTATGTTTGAAGACGACGAGGTCAGCGATAACGACGATGGGTTTGAAGGTTTTGAAAGTGACTGGAAGATGGAGAATTACCACCGTGTTTACAACCGCACACCAGGGATGAAAGTGGATTTACCTGCAGATGCCACACTGATGCACCTAAAAAAAAATTGTGACTGTGTATCTAAATAACTCAATTTCCCAGGAAAGCCACAGGTGTAAGCTCTCAATTACTTTTTGAATTCTGTTCCTATCTGTTACAGAGGCTGAGACATCAATCATTTAGTAGGCATTGACACAATCTTGTATTATCTTAACAGATAGATACTTTGTATAGAAGCTTTTTCTGTTTTATTGTAACACAGACTTGATCATTCTTGACACTTCTGTTATTAATCATCTGTGATGGATTTTTCACCTTATACTGAGATATAACATGTGTGTAATGTAAAGTCAACATCATCTCTCTTACCTTGTCTTTCACAGAACCTCTGCTTCCCTCTTGCTGATCTTGGTTTGGTCTCTTCCAGCTGAGATTTTTATCAAGGAGGAGACTCTGAGAGACAAGAGGACTGACCTTACGACTCAGACATCTGGAAGAAAAGGAAGAAAAAGGAGAGTTAGGTGGGCATGTGTTAAGTGGTTATAAGAAATGCAGTGAATATATAGTAGCCTGAGTGAACTCAACCAAATCTGCTGAGAATGCTGTTTTGTTAAAAAAGAAGAAGAAAGGAACCAATCATAAACTCCTGGTGTGATATAGGCGAGGCTTAAAGGGAGACTGTGTAGTATTTATGGGTTTATATGACCCAAAATCCACTTTTTTATACACATTATGTGCTCCTGCATTGTCTAGTCGCTGTATAATAGTTTTTGCTTCATTTTCGTAGTGTTTCAAAAAGGCATGTAAAATAACATGGTCGCAGGCCGCGGTTGCATTGCCACTGTTAGCAGCGAGATGCCATGTTTCTACCGGAGCCTGTAAGCACAAACGCGAGAGAACAAATCAAGTGTCGCTTTACTTGTAGCAGAAGTCCCGCCTCCACTCTCTCCGCTTCGTCTGCTACGGCCGCGGTAGCTCGCCCCCTCCCTCGCCTCACGAACCTCATCTGCTGACACGGAGAAAGACAACGAGGACGACATTTGACCGGCTGAGGATACCGTAGCGCTCAGGGGGCCTGATTTACTAAGATTCCAAATAGCGAGCGCTAAAATGCTTGCGCGAGCAGAAAGACTGCGCCCGCTACTGGGTTACGTTTTGCGGGTGAACTACTAAGATTGCGGCCGCAATTGACTACAGGCGCAGAAGTGGTTAAGACCGCCCTATTTAAATGAGGATTTTGCGCGAGTCAAGAGTTGTCCACATGGAGAAAGAGCAGACTCAATTGAATCGCAGAATTAAATTTGAAGCCACTGAACAGAAGGTGACGTTCTGCGATGAGCAGATAACTGGGATCGAGGCATATATGACATATTGTTCCCCAGGTCCATAGGACCTTTTTATATTATTATTATTATTATAATCCTGCGCCTATGCACTATGGATGTTGCCGTAAAAAAAAAAAAAGAAGGTGCTGCGCTCTCCTCCTGACTCACCTGCAGCTCACTGACAGCTGCCAGGGAGCGCTCTGCTGTTTCTATGGATCTAATGGATGAGTGACTTTCTTGTCAATAAGTAAATAAATAAATAAAGCGGATCATCAAAACGGCTTTTTAGTCCCAGTCCGTCCCTGGTTTCATCTGTGTTCATTCAGTCAGGCTGAGTTTCCATTACGCGTGCCAACAGCCTTTGATCTGACGTCAGAGGCGACGGGACAATCGATATAGATGATATATCTATAGCTGATTCAGATAGTTACATTAAATAGTGATTGTTGTGATTATTTATTGCATTTAAATGTGCCTGGAACTGGAAGGGTAAGGGTTAGGGTAACCTGCCTGTGAGGTTTTGGTGACGTGTGCGCACTGTGCCACCTGCGCTTCGCCGTGTAGACCAGGTTAGAGCTGGACCCGTTAAGGTAAAGCGGGGTTCCCCGTTCCTCCGGTCTTAACCGGGGAACATAGGTACGACCCCTCCTTGAACCACAAACTGCAGACCAAGGTAAGCCCAAACCAGTACAAACACGCATTTATCCTCTGGATATCTATGTTTAATTTATTATTATTATGCTCTCTCTCTCTCTTCACAGGCAAATTTGAAGGTATTTCCCTGCACTTGTTTCCAGTTTTCTTGTTGTACAGTAAATAAGGACGCACTCTTCTGTAAAAATGTGCAGACATTTCCCGAGCGGAGCTGACAGTCCGTTTGCGAGACAGGCAAATGTGTATTACCTGCTCATTTTCTGTTACTCGTGAGCTGACCATGTTACTGAAGCAGTGCGCTGATCAAATTTTCTGTTAATCGTTAATGTCAATCTGTTGCCATCTTAGTTAATGTGAAAATTCTGTCTGATGTAGGCATATGTTATACTGTATGTCAACAACTTCTCTACTGTTTGGATTGACCAGCACTTTGTGTAATAAAATGATTGTGTTGTACAATAGCGCCGATACGCAAATAACCTTTTTTTGTCTAAACTGTTGTATTGAGTAAAAGCCTTTATATAGCTCTGGTGGTAGAGCTTGTGTTATAGGCAGTATTTTGCCATCATTGCCTTTGTAATGCCTTATATTACAAAGTAAAATAGTCATTCTTTTTCCAGTTTGTCTCTTTCTCAGTCCTTTTTTTGGGCAAAGATGGCCCACCCACTTTTGTACTGGCCCACCCAAAATAATATTTCTGCCTACGCCACTGATATGACGGTATTTTTTTTTCATGCATAATCAGGTGTTCACAGCATTTTCTACTGGTTGAGAACATAAATACTTCAGTAGATTAACTTAGGGTGGTCTATTTTACTGTCATGAATACTGTAGAATAACTCCACACTAGTACAGGTTCACATGGCCCCAGAAAATGATGCTGTTTACAAAGAAGAGCTCATAATTCTAATGAAGTGAGGAATCAGAATGCAAAGACAATTGCAGTCAAAATACAGAACTTTGACTGTGCAAATCAACATCTTTTATAACAATTCCCCATGTTACCTGCTGATGTGGAGGGTGCTGACCTTAACTTCATGCATTCTTGATATTCTAAGACATGCTTACTAGGGCTGTCAAAATTGCTCAAAAATTATATTTGAATATTCCCTCTAAAAAAACGCAGATATTCGAATATATTCGCATAGTATTTGCATCGTGCATCTGCTTCATCTAGGGGCTTTCAATCAGCCAGACAGCATTACATCAATAACAGGACAAACTAATACAACGAGACAGAACTACATGTATATGCAGTTTATTTAAACATATTTCACAACATCGTACCTACACAAAAATAAGTAAATGAACTAATGACCAAGAGCGCAGACCTCACTCTCTCACTTTCTCTCTCTCCTGCCCCGTGCCAACAAGGCTTCACGCTCTCTGCGCACACTGGTTTAAATGAACAACAAACAAATGGTGAGTGCTGATCAAGAGTTTTGTGCAAGCGGCTAGGTATTCATAGACCCAGCTCCCAAACCAACTTCGAGAAGAGAAAAGTCTCATAACAGCACACCACTAGTGTATACATATATATATGTATACACTAGTGGTGGGCCGTTATCGCCGCTAACATGCTCCGTTAACATATATGTGTATATATATATATATATATATATATATATATATATATATATATATTTGTGTGTACAGTATATACACTCCTGATCAAAAGTTTAAGAGCACAGCCTTTAAAAGCCTAAATCTTCACAAAAATGTGGATTCAGCACCATTTTCTGTCAGGTATCCACACTGTCATGACCTCCTGATTGCAGAGGCAAAAAAAATATTTGATGTTTTGGCATGCTTGATGCTAGTGTTGCTTCAAGTGGTGAAGATGGCTTCACGGAGGGCAGCCAATTGGATCCTCCGGCTCAGGGCCGGTGAAATTTTTGTTGTGTCTACCACTTGACTTTTTTGTTCCATAACCCTCAGGATTTTTAAGAAGTTTAAAATGACTGTCTTACTGCGTCCAACCTCAGCAGCAAGAGGCTGCGAGGGACCTTGTTGATGCAGCTCAACAATCCGACCGTGTTCAAAAAAGCTTTTTTGCCCTTGCCATCAGGAGGTAATGACAGTGTGGATACCTGACAGAAAATGGCAATGAATCAACAAATTAGTGAAGATTTAGGCTTTTGAATGCTGTGGTCTTGAACTCTTGATCAGCTGATGAACAGCCTATTTCAATGTAATGGTTATTTGCAATAAAATGCTTACTCAATTTTTTTTTGTCTCACTCCCATTTCTTCTTTTTTTGCATTTTGAAGCACTATTTAGAACCTTCTGATCCAACGGTGCAAAATGTAAATGCTTTTTATGATCAGGAGTGTATATATATAGATATACATTGAGACATGATCTGGTATTGAAGCAATATTCTGATTCGACAAGATGAAATTAGATTGTGTGTCATATGTATGCTAACCTTTTTCCACAGCTATGCAGCTGACTTGTGTGCTTCTCCACCTCTGACAGGCAGCTCTGTCCTTCCTCTCTCGGCTGTTTGTCCTCATCCTCTTCATCAGAGGCAGCTCTGCCCTCCACTGCTCTATGCAGACACTCTATATCTGCAGACAACAGAAGTACAACATGGTAAATCCACACATCTACACCTGGATGAATAGACATTTTACTTAAATCTGTTTTAAAGTTAATGTTACAAGATATAATGGGTGATTATTATTTCATCCACTGATACTACTTTAATGAGGACGTCACATGATCTATGAACCTTAACCTCTTCTTCCCTGACCCTTTTTTTGGAATCCCTGCTCGAAAATAACATGCCCAACACAACTCTGTGACTGCAGCGTCTTCAGTTACACAGCACCATAGTTCTGGCTTACCTTGGTCAATTTGGGTGATTGACAGCTCGTTTTAAACCTCTAGGCCGGTAGAATCACCCCAGTCTCCAAATGCGTGTGAATCACTTCATTGCGAGTTAAAAGGACATACAGTGCCTTGTGAAAGTATCCGGCCCCTTTGAACTTTTCAACCTTTTGCCACATTTGAGGCTTCAAACATAAAGATATAAAATTGAAATTTTTTGTCAAGAATCAACAACAAGTGGGACACAATCGTGAAGTGGAACCAAATTCATTGGATAATTTAAACTTTTTTAACAAATAAAAAACTGAAAAGTGGGGCGTGCATTATTATTCGGCCCCCTTGCGTTAATACTTTGTAGCGCCACCTTTTGCTGCAATTACAGCTGCAAGTCGCTTGGGATATGTCTCTATCAGTTTTGCACATCGAGAGACTGGAAATCTTGCCCATTCTTGCTTGCAAAACAGCTCGAGCTCAGTGAGGTTGGATGGAGAGCGTTTGTGAACAGCAGTCTTCAGCTCTTTCCACAGATTCTCGATTGGATTCAGGTCTGGACTTTGACTGGGCCATTCTTACACCTGGATACGTTTATTTGTGAACCATTCCATTGTAGATTTGGCTTTATGTTTAGGATCATTGTCCTGTTGGAAGATAAATCTCCGTCCCAGTCTCAGGTCTTTTGCAGACTCCAACAAGTTTTCTTCCAGAATGGTCCTGTATTTGGCTCCATCCATCTTCCCATCAATTTTAACCATCTTCCCTGTCCCTGCTGAAGAAAAGCAGGTCCAAACAATGATGCTGCCGCCACCATGTTTGACAGTGGGGATGGTGTGTTCAGGGTGATGAGCTGTGTTGCTTTTACGCCAAACATATCGTTTTGCATTGTGGCCAAAAAGTTCAATTTTGGTTTCATCTGACCAGAGCACCTTCTTCCACATGTTTGGTGTGTCTCCCAGGTGGCTTGTGGCAAACATTAAACGAGACTTTTTATGGATTTCTTTGAGAAATGGCTTTCTTCTTGCCACTCTTCCATAAAGGCCAGATTTGTGCAGTGTACGACTGATTGTTGTCCTATGGACAGACTCTCCCACCTCAGCTGTAGATCTCTGCAGTTCATCCAGAGTGATCATGGGCCTCTTGGCTGCATCTCTGATCAGTCTTCTCCTTGTTCGAGATGAAAGTTTGGAGGGACGGCCGGGTCTTGGTAGATTTGCAGTGGTCTGATACTCCTTCCATTTCAATATGATTGCTTGCACAGTGCTCCTTGCAATGTTTAAAGCTTGGGAAATCTTTTTGTATCCAAATCCAGCTTCTCTTAAACTTCTCCACAACAGTATCTCTGACCTGCCTGGTGTGTTCCTTGTTCTTCATGATGCTCTCTGCGCTTTAAACAGAATCCTGAGACTATCACAGAGCAGGTGCATTTATACAGAGACCTGATTACACACAGGTGGATTCTATTTATCATCATCAGTCATTTAGGACAACATTGGATCATTCAGAGATCCTCACTGAACTTCTGGAGTGAGTTTGCTGCACTGAAAGTAAAGGGGCCGAATAATATTGCACGCCCCACTATTCAGTTTTTTATTTGTTGAAAAAGTATAAATTATCCAATGAATTTCGTTCCACTTCACGATTGTGTCCCACTTGTTGTTGTTTCTTGACAAAAAATTTAAATTTTATAACTTCATGTTTGAAGCCTCAAATGTGGCAAAAGGTTGAAAAGTTCAAGGGGGCCGGATACTTTCACAAGGCACTGTAAATGCATTTGTGCAGACATTCGCCCTTTTCAACATTTCTGCTTGCATTTCTTGAAAGATGTTGTTGTGCTCTTATTTTGGGGCTGGATCCGTGCATCTTGGCCGTAGAGTGATAAAAATTGTACTGCTGGAATCTGTAGATTTTCTGCTGTCCAGTTTTGTTTGTTTACATAATCACACTGGCGCTCCGGTGGCGCTTTTCAATGTGTGCGCTGTAACAGGTTTTTTCGCTCCTGCTGGTTTGGTCCATCTGTGTTTTAACTGTGTTTCATGGACATAAGAATGGTTTATATGAGCTTTTAGCTGAGTTTCTGACCTTTCTGTGGGGATGCAGCATGTCTGTGTTTGTTAAAGTTAGACATGGTTTTATGGCGCTTTTGTCGCTGTATGTGACGTTGCCCCTGGTGATGGGGGAAAAAGGGAAGAAGAGGTTAATTGTGCAGTGATTAATCAGTTATCTGGTCACTCACCTGTTTTATTACACACTTCTTCTGTCCTGATTGCATGCAGTTGTTGATGTGAGGAGTCAAAGACACAGCTACAGTAGGACCTGTGTTAAAGAAAAAGACAAGAAAGTTATGTACTGTCAAATAATATCTGTCAGTGACAAAATGACACTTAAAACATTCAGAAATGTTACACTCTGAATTGGGTCACAGTGGTTTGTCATCTACTAAAAGTGGGAAGAAATTTGAAGATTTTGCACGTATGAATCCAGGAAGACAGAAAAATCACCTCGATGATGTGTGTCAGACTGAGATTATCGTGGCACTGTGAGCTGTACTGTGATTCTGATCTCAAAACAGTTTTCAGTCATCATGTGGGGAAAAAACTAGCCAGCAATGGCTTGCCTGAGATACATTTGTTGTTTAAGTGGCTGAATCACTCAGGACACACGTTCAGTGTACTCGTTCACTGATTCATTCACAGAACATTTCGTGAATGAATTGCTGAATGTATCAGTACACATACAGCACTGTTTCCTCCTCACAGTGAGAGGACCTGAGACGTCTCAGTCTGCTGTTTTTGTCATAGTGCAGTTTTCAACATGTAGCAGAAACAAGGTGGCGAGGTCAGAATGCAGCAACAAAAGTCAATATTTGCATTAAATTATCACTGAAACATTGGATTTATGTTGCAATGTTTTACATTATGTATTGACTTGAAATACAATAACTTTACCCAAATCAATTGCATGTGGACCGCCACTTAATATCAACTTATAATGAGTTTAGAGCTGAAACGATTAATCGATTATTAACACACGCTGCTTGTTGAGCTCAGTAACTGCAGAGTGATACGTGCTTTCACGTGAGAGTCTCCAAACACCACAAAAAGTCGGCAGATTTAGCGACAAAGTCGTCACGCTTATGTGCGTGTATGTTTAGCTCAGAGTACACACAGGGATTCCATCACTGAGTGACTGACTTTTTTGCAGGGAACAGTCACTTTAGCGCCGCCTACTGGCCACTGTCTCACTCGAGTCACAGCAGAGCTCAGCTGAACTGTGACATGAACGGATCGTCCCAATAAGTCATTCAGTTCAGTTTGTTCAGCCAAACGATTTGTGGACAACACAACACTAGCAGACAGAAAGAAACCAACTTTCAGAATCACTGGACAATTTAATTTGTACTATCCCAGACTAGGAAAGGTGAATATGTGAGGGGAAAACAACCTGGGTTAGTCCTTAGAATACAGTGGGTAAACTTGTTTATTTATGTATTTATTTATGTAACCTTTCAAATGTATCTGAAATACATTATATTTAAACCTGTATGAACACTGAAGCAGTGGGTGGAGAGTTAAAAAGGTGTCTGTGTGTAATATATATACACAATGTAACCATTTTCACTGAATCTAATCTTCTGAATCTTTTATCGTCCACTAAATCTCATACTGGGTGTTACTTGACCTGAGGGGTTTTAATGCATTAATTTTCAAATCAGCACAGAGACAAATGACGTGTAAATGGATGCACAAACATGCTTATGCTCACAAAAATAAACACTGCCATTATACCTGTACAGATGCAGCTCAGTTTCCAGTTGTGTGACCCTGGACTGGAGCTGCGGCACAGTCTGGGCTTGCTCCTGGATCAGCCGAACTCTCTGGAGCCCCAAACTGAGAGCCTCCCTGGCCTCCTCTGCCCGCCTCCTGATGGAGATCAGACAGAACCTTCACACCTTGCCTTCTCTTTATACAACCTTCATATTGTCCCAAAAATCTCCACACAAAACATCAGAAATTGAATTTTGAGCCCCAGTCAAGAATGATCACCATAGGTGATTATGGGAAATATTATGTTATAATGAAAACATGGCCCGCAACCTCCTCTTCCATGTAAACACATCACATGTGGCCGAGGTGATTCAATAAAGACAGAATACCAACTATGTGTCCAGCCATGGCAAAACCGGTCACTTAGGGACATTTGGAGTTATTTACAGATTCTGGAAGTGTGATTTCTAAGCTTTCCAACAATGTCCAACACATGCAAATCGAATAAAATTTTGAAAACCTTCTTGCTTGCAAGCAAAGTGTAAGTACAGTACCATTAGTATTTGTTAACAACCACATAAAGAAAAGGTGATCTTGGTTTATATTGGTTCTATCATGAACCAGAATGTGTATCTGTGTATCTGTGTATTCGCGCATCCATGTGTATGTATGTGCGGGGATTGTCACTTGGCGTGGTTGGAAAACTGTGGTGAAAACCGTGTCCCCGCCCTTCAGCCCCCTGGGAGAAGACCGGCAGTATTCCAGGCATGCGGAGCGTCCGGCCACTTGGGCCAGCTGCAAGTCCACCCCGCACAAGACCAGGACAGGGAGCCGCAGTGTCGGAGAATCAATGACTAAAGGAGATGATGACGTGACACCAGCACCCTAACCCACTTAACCTCTATCTAACCTTCTATCTTCTTATGGGGTGAGTTTTCATTGACATCGTTAATCTATGTTACGTTAGTGATCATTCAGAGTCACATCCAGGGATTGAAACATGTTTTGTCTTTTAATAATCCACTATGCATTTCAGAACGTTATGTGGCTGCATTGTCAGTCACTAGCTCCAGGGCCGGCACAAACATTTATGGGGCCCGAAGCTGAATTTGATTTGTACCTCAGTAAATTGCAAAACTTACTGAAAATTTACCTGTAAAATCACATGGCCTATTTTTATTTTGCACTTTCATATTCAAAGTGAACCCCCCCCCCCCATTACTACCAGTTATTACATAGGCATAAGCATTAGCCTACTTACTTAAGCATACTCATGTTAAACTGATGTTTAGCATGTGTGTGGTTGTTTAAGAGCAGTAATAAACATCAACAGAGTATGTGGTAAATAGTGTTCATGTCAGGCTTATGTGTTTGTGAAGTCTTAAGTGCTATACATGATCCAATTAACAGTGAGACTCTTGAGTAACATTTGTGAATGAATGCTTCATTACACAATTACACTGAAGTAATGCACTCCTACAAACAGTTATTATTGTATAAACCCTTGATCCATGAATTAATTATTATCCCGAAAACATTATTGATGTTCAGCATGAATTGACATGCATTTATTCTTATTATAGCATTTACTAATATTAATAAATGTAGCCTTATTTTCGAGTGTTACCGTGTATTTGATCATTTCTATTGTCTATTGTTAACAACATTGCTTCAAGTGATTTTATTTGCGTAATTTTTTTTCATTTTTTTTCATTTTTTATAAAGAATTTTGCAACTTTATTTTGAATTGTCGGTCGAGGTTCTCAGTCATCATTTTGGCTGTGGACGACTCAAGCAACTACTAAAGTTTATTTTGACGTGTTGAAAATAAAGTTGTGGTTTTGGATGAGCTGGTACAGTACCTGTGTCACGCTCTGTCACCGCGGTGGTTCCACTGTGGATGTGTGCAGGCCCACGCTGCTCTCTGGACAGATCAAAACTGACGCACTTTCTCCTCCTGACACGCGGCCACCTGATTCGGATCTGTCTCTCCACCAGCTCCGTGTCCTCGGTGACGGGCAAGCGCCGGGCTCGATCCTCGGTGCCACGGAAAACCCCACAGAGCCGCGAGTGGAAGTCCTTAAAGAAAAGTTTAGAGGGCAGCCGGGAACACACATCCCTGAACTCTTCCCCTTCCTCCTGCTGCTCGTTCTCTCCATCTCCTCCTGTCTCGTTCTTCGGTGCTTTCCTCGTCCTCTTCCCCTCTCCGGTGAGACCCAGCAGGGCGCACAGTGCGGTGAAATCCTCCGCCTTCACCGCATCGTCCCTGTTGGTGCAGGCCAGGTGGTGGAAGACCTCCTGCAGGTACTGGTCTATTCCAGTAGCAAGGACCACGATTTCGTTCTGCGCCCCGGGATCGCGGCAGTGGTGATGGGCCAGTGCGCTCCGGAGCCATTCGCTTTTACGCGCGGCTCGAGGCCAGGGCTCTGCGCGCGACACTGTGTGCTCCATGACAACAACTACTTTCTTATCTTCAAGATGTCCCCAAATACAAACCAGATTATGCACTGGTATTAGACATGGTTTTAAACCCTAAAACCTGTCCCTGTTGTGATGTAATTCCCTGGAATTCTCAGCTTGGATTCCTTCCCGGAGCATCAAGTCATGATTCCCTCGAGCGAGAGAGGGGAAAAATCCCCATGTGCTGACTCCACCCATCCACCGTGTAACAATGTCGTCGTCGTAGTGATTGTTGTGTTGTGATTGTTCCGTCTCTATTAGAATGTATGCGTTTGGGCTACTGAGTCATAGTAGTGACTTTATGCTTCTGTGTACATCACCAGAAGTAAAATACTAGTAATACCAGAAATAGAATAGTAGTAAAAAATCTTTACTATTTAAAGTCATTTTAATCAAATGTACTTTAGAATTGCAGTTTGTACAAGCACAGTTAATGTATTGTACACATTAAGACTTCCAAGTACTAGTTCTTACATTTTCTTTTATTTAAACCGACTCGATTTGAACATTTAAAAGCTTTTTTTAAATTAACCTACTATTGTGGCCAATTCCATTCGCAGCTAGGTCAAGGACTGTGGTTCCCCGAGCAAGGGACCCAATCCCATTGCTCATTATTAATTGGGCACTCTAACTGACCCTGGTTTCTAGCCAGATACATAAGAGTATTCAGCGTAAAAATCTCTGCCAAATCAAATATGTGGATGTTTCACTGTACGAGAAAAAAATCGAGAAATGGATCAGCCTTAAAGTATGTTATGTACGTAGGAAAAGCAGTGGAGTAAGACACCTCAGCTGTAGATCTCTGCAGTTCATCCAGAGTGATCATGGGCCTCTTGGCTGCATCTCTGATCAGTCTTCTCCTTGTTCGAGATGAAAGTTTGGAGGGACGGCCGGGTCTTGGTAGATTTGCAGTGGTCTGATACTCCTTCCATTTCAATATGATTGCTTGCACAGTGCTCCTTGCAATGTTTAAAGCTTGGGAAATCTTTTTGTATCCAAATCCAGCTTTAAACTTCTCCACAACAGTATCTCTGACCTGCCTGGTGTGTTCCTTGTTCTTCATGATGCTCTCTGCGCTTTAAACAGAATCCTGAGACTATCACAGAGCAGGTGCATTTATACAGAGACCTGATTACACACAGGTGGATTCTATTTATCATCATCAGTCATTTAGGACAACATTGGATCATTCAGAGATCCTCACTGAACTTCTGGAGTGAGTTTGCTGCACTGAAAGTAAAGGGGCCGAATAATATTGCACGCCCCACTATTCAGTTTTTTATTTGTTGAAAAAGTATAAATTATCCAATGAATTTCGTTCCACTTCACGATTGTGTCCCACTTGTTGTTGTTTCTTGACAAAAAATTTAAATTTTATAACTTTATGTTTGAAGCCTCAAATGTGGCAAAAGGTTGAAAAGTTCAAGGGGGCCGGATACTTTCACAAGGCACTGTAAATGCATTTGTGCAGACATTCGCCCTTTTCAACATTTCTGCTTGCATTTCTTGAAAGATGTTGTTGTGCTCTTATTTTGGGGCTGGATCCGTGCATCTTGGCCGTAGAGTGATAAAAATTGTACTGCTGGAATCTGTAGATTTTCTGCTGTCCAGTTTTGTTTGTTTACATAATCACACTGGCGCTCCGGTGGCGCTTTTCAATGTGTGCGCTGTAACAGGTTTTTTCGCTCCTGCTGGTTTGGTCCATCTGTGTTTTAACTGTGTTTCATGGACATAAGAATGGTTTATATGAGCTTTTAGCTGAGTTTCTGACCTTTCTGTGGGGATGCAGCATGTCTGTGTTTGTTAAAGTTAGACATGGTTTTATGGCGCTTTTGTCGCTGTATGTGACGTTGCCCCTGGTGATGGGGGAAAAAGGGAAGAAGAGGTTAATTGTGCAATGATTAATCAGTTATCTGGTCACTCACCTGTTTTATTACACACTTCTTCTGTCCTGATTGCATGCAGTTGTTGATGTGAGGAGTCAAAGACACAGCTACAGTAGGACCTGTGTTAAAGAAAAAGACAAGAAAGTTATGTACTGTCAAATAATATCTGTCAGTGACAAAATGACACTTAAAACATTCAGAAATGTTACACTCTGAATTGGGTCACAGTGGTTTGTCATCTACTAAAAGTGGGAAGAAATTTGAAGATTTTGCACGTATGAATCCAGGAAGACAGAAAAATCACCTCGATGATGTGTGTCAGACTGAGATTATCGTGGCACTGTGAGCTGTACTGTGATTCTGATCTCAAAACAGTTTTCAGTCATCATGTGGGGAAAAAACTAGCCAGCAATGGCTTGCCTGAGATACATTTGTTGTTTAAGTGGCTGAATCACTCAGGACACACGTTCAGTGTACTCGTTCACTGATTCATTCACAGAACATTTCGTGAATGAATTGCTGAATGTATCAGTACACATACAGCACTGTTTCCTCCTCACAGTGAGAGGACCTGAGACGTCTCAGTCTGCTGTTTTTGTCATAGTGCAGTTTTCAACATGTAGCAGAAACAAGGTGGCGAGGTCAGAATGCAGCAACAAAAGTCAATATTTGCATTAAATTATCACTGAAACATTGGATTTATGTTGCAATGTTTTACATTATGTATTGACTTGAAATACAATAACTTTACCCAAATCAATTGCATGTGGACCGCCACTTAATATCAACTTATAATGAGTTTAGAGCTGAAACGATTAATCGATTATTAACACACGCTGCTTGTTGAGCTCAGTAACTGCAGAGTGATACGTGCTTTCACGTGAGAGTCTCCAAACACCACAAAAAGTCGGCAGATTTAGCGACAAAGTCGTCACGCTTATGTGCGTGTATGTTTAGCTCAGAGTACACACAGGGATTCCATCACTGAGTGACTGACTTTTTTGCAGGGAACAGTCACTTTAGCGCCGCCTGCTGGCCACTGTCTCACTCGAGTCACAGCAGAGCTCAGCTGAACTGTGACATGAACGGATCGTCCCAATAAGTCATTCAGTTCAGTTTGTTCAGCCAAACGATTTGTGGACAACACAACACTAGCAGACAGAAAGAAACCAACTTTCAGAATCACTGGACAATTTAATTTGTACTATCCCAGACTAGGAAAGGTGAATATGTGAGGGGAAAACAACCTGGGTTAGTCCTTAGAATACAGTGGGTAAACTTGTTTATTTATGTATTTATTTATGTAACCTTTCAAATGTATCTGAAATACATTATATTTAAACCTGTATGAACACTGAAGCAGTGGGTGGAGAGTTAAAAAGGTGTCTGTGTGTAATATATACACAATGTAACCATTTTCACTGAATCTAATCTTCTGAATCTTTTATCGTCCACTAAATCTCATACTGGGTGTTACTTGACCTGAGGGGTTTTAATGCATTAATTTTCAAATCAGCACAGAGACAAATGACGTGTAAATGGATGCACAAACATGCTTATGCTCACAAAAATAAACACTGCCATTATACCTGTACAGATGCAGCTCAGTTTCCAGTTGTGTGACCCTGGACTGGAGCTGCGGCACAGTCTGGGCTTGCTCCTGGATCAGCCGAACTCTCTGGAGCCCCAAACTGAGAGCCTCCCTGGCCTCCTCTGCCCGCCTCCTGATGGAGATCAGACAGAACCTTCACACCTTGCCTTCTCTTTATACAACCTTCATATTGTCCCAAAAATCTCCACACAAAACATCAGAAATTGAATTTTGAGCCCCAGTCAAGAATGATCACCATAGGTGATTATGGGAAATATTATGTTATAATGAAAACATGGCCCGCAACCTCCTCTTCCATGTAAACACATCACATGTGGCCGAGGTGATTCAATAAAGACAGAATACCAACTATGTGTCCAGCCATGGCAAAACCGGTCACTTAGGGACATTTGGAGTTATTTACAGATTCTGGAAGTGTGATTTCTAAGCTTTCCAACAATGTCCAACACATGCAAATCGAATAAAATTTTGAAAACCTTCTTGCTTGCAAGCAAAGTGTAAGTACAGTACCATTAGTATTTGTTAACAACCACATAAAGAAAAGGTGATCTTGGTTTATATTGGTTCTATCATGAACCAGAATGTGTATCTGTGTATCTGTGTATTCGCGCATCCATGTGTATGTATGTGCGGGGATTGTCACTTGGCGTGGTTGGAAAACTGTGGTGAAAACCGTGTCCCCGCCCTTCAGCCCCCTGGGAGAAGACCGGCAGTATTCCAGGCATGCGGAGCGTCCGGCCACTTGGGCCAGCTGCAAGTCCACCCCGCACAAGACCAGGACAGGGAGCCGCAGTGTCGGAGAATCAATGACTAAAGGCACCATCTGTAACAACGTGGCCAAAAACGGTTACCACACTCAAAATCAAACCACTGCGGCGAGTCGTACCCGCCTCCCACTCCCCTCCAGAATCGAGGTTGCCAGATCGGCGTGTCCTCTGTCAGCGACGAGCGAGGAGTGACTATGGCAAGCGTTTTACCATAAATGAGTGGCTCTAAGACACACAATTCTGTTCTCTCAGTAAAGATCAAGATGTATTATAATTTATGGTAACGTTAGGGGATAACGTTATGCATGATATTTGACAGAACCGTCCTTCATATTTGCCTCCCCTTTTATAACGTTATGTAGTTCATGGCGATATACATGCAAAGACCTAAAGAGGACTCAAATTCCCTCTGTTCCCAACAGTTTTGGAAATCCGTTGTGGCAGTGAAGGCAACGGCTTCAGCGGCTCAGTCGGTGATCAGAATCATGTAATCAGTCGGCGACATAAGCACGTATGTAACCTGGTTCTGATCGCTTGCAGTAGGCTGGGTCCAGACACAGTTCGTTTGGGAAGTACGGAAAGACGGTGTCGTTTGTCTAAATAGTTAATTGTCAGCAATACGGAAAACAAATGAAAACAGCTGTTCGTGCTGTTCCTGTGCTCCGCTCTCTCTCTCTCTCTCCGTGAGTCTCTCCCTCCATTTATGTCTCTTTCTCTCTGTTTGTGGACCCATCCTACTGCGAGCCATCAGAACCAGGTTACAGACGTGCTTATACAGCTGACTGATTACCTGATTCTGTCCAGCCGTCTGTTCACGCTACTTCCACCACACCCCACTGCCACATCCGTGCTCTCGGGTTTGTAAACTGCTGGAAGAACACAAACCACACGCCGGTTTGTGTCATCTGAACCGCCGCCGAGCTGCCCGGATCGGCGTTGCAAGCGTGTGCGATCAAACACCACCTCTGTTTTCCCTACTTTGTGTGTGTGTGCGCGCCTGTTTCTTGTTACATGTGTATTTAAGAATACTGTATGCATAAAATACACATGGCCAGAATTTTTTGATATTAACAGCCACATGGGCCATCAAAAAATGTTCTAGCATAAACTCTTGTTGGATGTACTGTATACAAAAGCTCCTCAACGTCATTTCTCTGTCGTCGTTTGTGTTGGTTCCCTTTTTTAGGAGATTCTAAAGTTCTAGCCAGACAACCAAATCACTGGCAGACTCAGCTGAGTTCACACAAGCTACTGTTGTCCTCTCACAAAGCTTACATTTAAAGCGGACCTAGACTGGAAGTTCCAATTAACGCTGTTTTTTAGTGTGTATCTGCGTCATTACCTTGTTTAAGAAGCCCTGATGGTTCAAAACAAACAGTTCAGCCACTGCTGAGAACGCTGTGTTTTATTGTAATCTCAGGCTCAGCGAGATCGCTGAAAAAACCCGGTCCGGTTACATAACATCCGGTTGCGTACATTGAACCGCAGAAG
The DNA here is from genome assembly GCF_963457635.1 of Microchirus variegatus. Lineage (NCBI taxonomy): Eukaryota > Metazoa > Chordata > Actinopteri > Pleuronectiformes > Soleidae > Microchirus > Microchirus variegatus. Next base: position 8,626,963 of record NC_139804.1, on the reverse strand, counting down.
AAGAATAACGTCAGTTATGGAGGTGTTTCAGGAGCGACAGTGTATTCTGACTCTGGGTCTGACTCCGGGTCAAAGTCATAAAAGGGACTGCGGCTGGGGAGTCGTGACGAAGCTATTTTTTAAACATTGTTAAAACAATGTTTTGATAATGAGTAGCAGTGCCAGAGGGGGACGCTGCGCTTCTGAGAGCGGGTTTGCTGAATATGTCACTTCCAGGTACTGGCCAATCACAAGATAGTTGGGAAGACTCTACGCTGGCTGGCCAATCAAAACACACTCTATCTTCTGGGTGTGAGAGTTGAGTCTGAAATATCGCGGCTGGGAAACAGCGTCAGAAAAGAGGATTTCTATCGGCTTGTTTACAGCAACTAGGAGGTTTTTGACCATAAAAACAAGTTAATGTATGTAAGTAGACCTCCATAACTAACATATATGTGCAACAGGACCAGTCTATGTGAGCTTTAAACATTTTAGACCCTGTTGAATACCTCAGGACTAACAAATAATACAACTACGATATTAAATGTTTTAATCGCTAATATTACCTTGACCGGATGTTAAGGAGCTGGCTTACAGTTGTAAGTGACGCTCTGTGCATATAGTCCACTGAACATGAATGTGAGTGTGAGAGTGAATCCTCTCTGTGTGTTTACCCTGTGATGGACTTACAACATCCTGGTTGTGACCAAGCCTTTTGCTCTATGTCAGGTAATGTAACATGAACATTTAAATAAGGGAGATTTGAAAGAACATCATCCCATAATAAAAACTTACCTGATCCGAGTGTTTTCCTTCCTCAGTGCTGACTCCACCCCCTGCAGCTTCCGCACCTCCTGATAGGCCCACTGCAGCTCCTTCTCCAGACACTTGTTGAACTTGATGGCCTCCTCCAGCTGCCCGTCACGTGAGGAGCGGATCAGCCTCAGTTCCCTCAGCAGAGGGTCCCTGATGTCCAGTGTCCTCACCGCACTCCTCGCCCTGCTGCTTCCTCCTCCACCACTGCACTGTCCTTTAATTCTCTGTGTTGGGACCAGTTTTCCCTGGATGAAGGTGACAGAAGATGTGGGAGTTGAAACAGCAGAGGTGGAGGGAGGAGGTAGGGTACGGCTCCTCTCCCGTCTGATGGCCACCTCCAGGGCTAAGCAGCGAGCATCGCTGCTCTGCAACGCTGAGCGAAGGTCCTCCACCAGCTCCCTCAGAGCTGAGACCTCATCTGCACACATTAAATGAATAGTTCAAGTATTCTTAGTGTGGTTGTACAAAAAGTCCTTGATTTTTAGGCAGTGTCTTTTGTCACTTAGTTTACAGATTTCAAGAATTTTAAGCATTTCTATGTTTTCAGTCAAACTCCAACCTTTAAACAGTATCTCACTAGCCTGGGTGAACCAGTCTGCCAGGGATGTTCTTTCATTCTGCAGACATGTCTGGCAGGGACAGCATCTTAGTCCACGACAGAATCTCCAAAAAAGACTCTTGAAGCGGGATTATCACAATGATTGTTGACGCGTGTTCCATTGCTGTCAACCTGATCATTGCTCTGATTGGTTGTCTGTCTATACAATTGGTCATGACTCTTGGACATGGGAGGTGACCACACCATTTCCAGACAACATCTCACTCTCAAATGAAATTGAGATGCAGTCTGGTGCCATGGTAGTGTCTCACTTTACTACCACAATGTTGTTGTTGCCTCCATCAGAACTAAATTGTGGCTGTACTTCTTAACAAAGACAGAGACAACACAGATCTCACTTCTGCTATGTGAGTGGACTTATTAGCGTTAGCATTTAAGCTACCAGACTATGCTAGAGAAAGAGAGCAGGACATGAGAATAACTGGACTGGACAGTAGTTACGTCTGAGATGATGACGTGACACCAGCACCCTAACCCACTTAACCTCTATCTAACCTTCTATCTTCTTATGGGGTGAGTTTTCATTGACATCGTTAATCTATGTTACGTTAGTGATCATTCAGAGTCACATCCAGGGATTGAAACATGTTTTGTCTTTTAATAATCCACTATGCATTTCAGAACGTTATGTGGCTGCATTGTCAGTCACTAGCTCCAGGGCCGGCACAAACATTTATGGGGCCCGAAGCTGAATTTGATTTGTACCTCAGTAAATTGCAAAACTTACTGAAAATTTACCTGTAAAATCACATGGCCTATTTTTATTTTGCACTTTCATATTCAAAGTGAACCCCCCCCCCCCCCCCCATTACTACCAGTTATTACATAGGCATAAGCATTAGCCTACTTACTTAAGCATACTCATGTTAAACTGATGTTTAGCATGTGTGTGGTTGTTTAAGAGCAGTAATAAACATCAACAGAGTATGTGGTAAATAGTGTTCATGTCAGGCTTATGTGTTTGTGAAGTCTTAAGTGCTATACATGATCCAATTAACAGTGAGACTCTTGAGTAACATTTGTGAATGAATGCTTCATTACACAATTACACTGAAGTAATGCACTCCTACAAACAGTTATTATTGTATAAACCCTTGATCCATGAATTAATTATTATCCCGAAAACATTATTGATGTTCAGCATGAATTGACATGCATTTATTCTTATTATAGCATTTACTAATATTAATAAATGTAGCCTTATTTTCGAGTGTTACCGTGTATTTGATCATTTCTATTGTCTATTGTTAACAACATTGCTTCAAGTGATTTTATTTGCGTAATTTTTTTTCATTTTTTTTCATTTTTTATAAAGAATTTTGCAACTTTATTTTGAATTGTCGGTCGAGGTTCTCAGTCATCATTTTGGCTGTGGACGACTCAAGCAACTACTAAAGTTTATTTTGACGTGTTGAAAATAAAGTTGTGGTTTTGGATGAGCTGGTACAGTACCTGTGTCACGCTCTGTCACCGCGGTGGTTCCACTGTGGATGTGTGCAGGCCCACGCTGCTCTCTGGACAGATCAAAACTGACGCACTTTCTCCTCCTGACACGCGGCCACCTGATTCGGATCTGTCTCTCCACCAGCTCCGTGTCCTCGGTGACGGGCAAGCGCCGGGCTCGATCCTCGGTGCCACGGAAAACCCCACAGAGCCGCGAGTGGAAGTCCTTAAAGAAAAGTTTAGAGGGCAGCCGGGAACACACATCCCTGAACTCTTCCCCTTCCTCCTGCTGCTCGTTCTCTCCATCTCCTCCTGTCTCGTTCTTCGGTGCTTTCCTCGTCCTCTTCCCCTCTCCGGTGAGACCCAGCAGGGCGCACAGTGCGGTGAAATCCTCCGCCTTCACCGCATCGTCCCTGTTGGTGCAGGCCAGGTGGTGGAAGACCTCCTGCAGGTACTGGTCTATTCCAGTAGCAAGGACCACGATTTCGTTCTGCGCCCCGGGATCGCGGCAGTGGTGATGGGCCAGTGCGCTCCGGAGCCATTCGCTTTTACGCGCGGCTCGAGGCCAGGGCTCTGCGCGCGACACTGTGTGCTCCATGACAACAACTACTTTCTTATCTTCAAGATGTCCCCAAATACAAACCAGATTATGCACTGGTATTAGACATGGTTTTAAACCCTAAAACCTGTCCCTGTTGTGATGTAATTCCCTGGAATTCTCAGCTTGGATTCCTTCCCGGAGCATCAAGTCATGATTCCCTCGAGCGAGAGAGGGGAAAAATCCCCATGTGCTGACTCCACCCATCCACCGTGTAACAATGTCGTCGTCGTAGTGATTGTTGTGTTGTGATTGTTCCGTCTCTATTAGAATGTATGCGTTTGGGCTACTGAGTCATAGTAGTGACTTTATGCTTCTGTGTACATCACCAGAAGTAAAATACTAGTAATACCAGAAATAGAATAGTAGTAAAAAATCTTTACTATTTAAAGTCATTTTAATCAAATGTACTTTAGAATTGCAGTTTGTACAAGCACAGTTAATGTATTGTACACATTAAGACTTCCAAGTACTAGTTCTTACATTTTCTTTTATTTAAACCGACTCGATTTGAACATTTAAAAGCTTTTTTTAAATTAACCTACTATTGTGGCCAATTCCATTCGCAGCTAGGTCAAGGACTGTGGTTCCCCGAGCAAGGGACCCAATCCCATTGCTCATTATTAATTGGGCACTCTAACTGACCCTGGTTTCTAGCCAGATACATAAGAGTATTCAGCGTAAAAATCTCTGCCAAATCAAATATGTGGATGTTTCACTGTACGAGAAAAAAATCGAGAAATGGATCAGCCTTAAAGTATGTTATGTACGTAGGAAAAGCAGTGGAGTAAGACTGGATTGTACGCATGGCACAGGCGCGAGACAATCAAATCACTTTTAGCATGTAGCTCAAACACTGTCCGGTCAGAGTCCACCCAACAACAGTCACATCATCAGCACTCTAACAACATTAGCAACTCACAGACAAATAGCTACATCTAACACCCAATGTCAGACCAACTGTAATCGTACAGTAACTATGTAAGTTTTATTTCACTGCTTTGCAGACATGTAAGGCATTTTGTGGCAGTTGTGGGTTTTAGTTTGCACCTTTGCCAGATGGAGTCTTAAGTGGCCTCACTGCCTGTGCGGCAGCATCAACAACAGTAGCTGTAAAATGACTGTTCTCGCTCACTTCAGCTTCACTTGGAAGTCAACTGTGATTTTGTTCCTGAAACTGAGCGACTCTCGGGGGAAATACCTTTCCTCACCTAGACCTCAGCACTTACAGTATCACACGTCTGACAGGAGCATCATGATTACACACCAGCACATACATTACACACACGTTCCAATCCACTGCTGCACTTGTACATCAGTTGTGCCAAAATCATTTGTGAATTGGCAGAATGAATGAATCAGATTACATGAGGCAAATGCAATTACCTGTCATTTTTACGTGCTGACGTGTTGAATTCTGACACTTATGGTGTGAGATTTGTTCTCTCAGAATAATGTGAATATTTTGTAGACACTACTCCACACAATATCTACACATTTGGATTTGGAAACTTGACTTGGACACCTTTCATTGTTTGATGTAATTTTTTAAAAACATTGTTCTTACCCTGGATTTCCACTGGACGCGGAACGGCCGCGGAACGGCCGCGGCGCGGTTCTGCTTCGTCCTCTCCCCAGCAGCAATCCCCACCGGGCGCGTTACGGCAGCGGCGCGGAGCCTTGGGAGCCAGCGGTATTCACGGAAGATCGCGCGATAATCTCGAACGGACGCGAGTTCGCGAGATCCAGCGATAGACTGTGTGTATAAAGTAAACAACAACAACACAGCTTCTTTCATTCTCCGACGTGGAAGAACTGTTGATCTGGTGTCATAAATGATTTTATATTTCTCCACTTCAACAATCAGTCTCTCGTCGTTCATTATGACTCTCTGAGACGCTCTGATTAATTGACTGTTTACCTGACAGCAGCGGTGACGACGTAATGTTGATGTGAAGTTGTGACAGGCGATATTATCTGCGTAGTGTGTTTTATTTTGAAAGGGGGGCGGAAATGTTTTACTTTGATTCTGTGTCGCTTTTCCTGTCTGGTGCGATCTGCTTCGTTGAAATTTACGAGGTTCAGCAGCGGCAACGGAAAAAATAGAACTGATTCCTATTGATAGCGCTGCGGCGCGGCGAGCCGCTTCTGGGCCGCTGCTGATCCGCGCCGCAGCGCGGCCGGTGGGAATGCTCACATTGATTAGAATGGAAGCGATTTGCAACGGCGACCGCGCCGCTGCCGTTCCGCGGCCGTTCCGCGTCCAGTGGAAATCCAGGGTTACTCCCTACACTCCCACAGTGATGGACATGGAAAGATCATTCTGATTCCCAAACTGTCTTTGTTAATATACAGTAGCTGAAGCCATGACTTCAGTCCACTCAACAATATTATTACACCAAATACACAGGTTTATCCAATATCAATGGAAAATGATATGAGTGCTGTTAGATTGTGTTAGGTCCTGACACATTATCAATGCTTCTGGCCATAGCCAGAAAGTGTCTGAAGATGACTCTCTGGACTTAACTCCAAAGAAAACGTGTTCTTTGGCCATAGAAAAAGGAGGAAGATACGAGCCATGAGCTAAGAGGGGACTTTCTCCTCATCAGTATTTGATCCATGTATTATGTTACATGAAAGTTTTCATTCATGATAATTAAAGGTGCATTATGTAATAAATCTAAAGCAACTGGCCATAAAATCCTCCTAATATGTCACAGAGACTCAGGAATAATGTTCATATAACAAACTGAACTCACCAACAACAACAGTACAGCCAAAATATTAGCTTTAAAAAAAATCTTGTGCAAACTGCAAATCATGTTTATGTTTTGAAATCATGTTTTGGCATGTGGCGCCACCTACTGCCGTCTGCCAATCATTGCAGTCAGTAGAGTCTCACCTCAGTATTTCGAATTTGAATGTAGTAACCGTTTTTGGCCACATTCTTACATATTATGGCACCTTTAATAATCAATTGACTGTTTTCAGACATGATGACTATATAAAGACTGCAAAATTGGGTCTGGACATTCACATATGTACATATGTACATAGAACCCACACATACACAGGGAGAACATGCCAACCCCTTGCAGAAAAACCCTTGGTTGGATTGGTAGTTTTGCAATAAATTCAACAATATTAGCCACACTGTGTGGCCCTAAATGGGAACATAATTGACAGCATGTTAAATTGAAGAAAAGTTGAAACCAACGGTTGAGACCATGGCTATTTGTGACTTCCTTCCTATTTCCTAGGCTTCACTTTAAAAACTGAAAGGCTACATCCATTTTCACAGCAGCAGATAGCAATTTTGGAGAACATCTGTAGTGACACATCCAGGCCCTCTGTACAATCTCTGGAGAAGATCTAACCTTCAGTCGAAGACAGATTCAGGTAATTGGGGAATCACGACAGTGCAACCATTGCTGCGTCCTCGACTATACAATCAACCATACAAATCCTCTCGTGACCTCCAAGCCAGCGGCGCTGCCACCATTCTCTCCTCTTCACGTCTCCTGCCCCAGAGAAGACACGGAGCACTCGTGGATTCCTACACCTCCAGAATCACTTCCTCCTTCATCGTCTTCCTCTCGTCACCTCCAGCCAGCGGCTCTGCCGCCATTCTCTCCCTGCCACGTCTCGCTGAGGCTCCTGGACTTTTCCTGCTCCAACGTAGAGTGAGTTCGTTCCATTGGAACATCACCACGAACTTTACACTGCTGTGGAGTAACAGACGCCATTTCGCTCCCGCTGCTGCCCGTCACGCACACACGTACTCAGACACACAACCTCGCTATCACAACGAAGAGTCAAGACCGGCGCCTGCATCTACTGTGGTCAATCTGGGCATCTCCTCGCTACTTGCCCTAGTCGCCCAAAAGCCTGAGCTCACTAGCACATCCAGGAGTGCTAGTGAGGCAGAGCAGTTTCCTGTCCTGCTCCAACCCGAGTGACTCTGGCCGGCAAGGTTCGATGGGGTCAGGAGACCATTTCCCTCTCTTGCCTCGTTGACTCTGGTGCTGATGACAATTTTATGGACTTTCTCGTCGCTGAACAGGCTGGGATCCCTTCCATTCCCCTGCCTCAACCCAAGATCATCTCCGACCTGAAAGGCAACCTGCTGGCTGAGGTCACCCATCACACCATCCCTCTCTCCGTCACCCTATCTGGAAACCACCAAGAAGAGATCCAGTTCTTTCTGATTCCCGCCTCTTCAGCATCGATCATCTTGGGTCTTCCCTGGCTGGCGCTTCACAACCCCTCATTCAATTGGTCCACGGGTCAACTAGCCAGCTGGAGCATCAATTGTCATTCTCTTTGCCTACGATCCGCTCTACCCACGTTCCCGAAAGAATCTGGCCCCATCCCTGAACCTCCGAACCTCTCCAACGTTCCAGAGGCCTACCACGACTTAGGGGAGGTGTTCTCCAAAGACCGGGCCCTTTCTCTGCCGCCGCATCGCCCCTATGATTGCAGCATTGACCTTCTTCCTGGGGCTACGTTACCATCTAGGAGGCTCTACAACCTCTCCAGAGCGGAGCGGCAGAATTTGGAGACGTACATCACCCAGTCTTTGGCTGCTGGCCTCATCCGTCCTTCTTCCTCTCCAGTTGGTGCAGGATTTTTTTTCGTCGAGAAGAAGGATGGATCCCTCCGTCCCTGCATAGATTACTGGGGACTAAATGACATTACCATAAATAATCGCTATGCACTCCCTCTGCTGGACGCTGCCTTCAGCCCACTCAGTAAGGCACGCGTATTTTCTAAACTGGACTTACGAAATGCTCACCACTTGGTCTGCATAAAGGAGGGGAACGAATGGAAAGCAGCATTCAATACCCCGATCGGACATTTTGAATACCTGGTCATGCCTTTTGGACTCACCAATGCCCCAGCAGTGTTCCAACACCTCGCTAATGACATTCTGCGCTACATGCTGGACAGGTTTCTCTTTGTCTACCTGGACGACATTCTCATTTTTTCTGAGACGGAGGAGGAACATGTCCAGCATGTCCGCCTAGTTTTACAGAGACTTTTGGAAAACAGGTTGTTTGTTAAAGCAGAGAAGTGCTGCTTCCATACCCAGTCCGTTCCTTTTTTGGGTTTTATTGTGGAGCAAGGAAGTCTCTCACCAGACCCCTCCAAGATTTCGGCAGTGAAGGATTGGCCTACACCTATGACCCGGAAGCAGCTCCAACGCTTCCTGGGTTTTGCAAATTTTTATAGACGTTTCATTAAGAATTATGGTCGCATCGCTGAACCACTCACCAAACTCACCTCTCCCAAACAGGTTTTCATCTGGGCCAAAGAAGCTGAGGCAGCCTTCCTACACCTCAAGGAGATGTTCACTTCCACTCCTATCCTCTCCCATCCCGATCCTGAGCTCCAATTCATCGTGGAGGTCGACGCATCGGACACCGGGGTCGGGGCGGTCCTCTCCCAGCGAAGCCTCGACGACCAGAAGCTCCATCCCTGCGCCTTCTTCAGCCGACGTCTTTCCCCAGCTGAGAGAAACTACGACGTGGGGAATAAGGAGCTGCTGGCAATCGTCTTGGCTCTCCAGGAGTGGAGACACTGGCTGGAGGGGACCGCCCAACTTTTCATCGTCTGGACCAATCATAAGAACCTAGCCTACCTACAAGGCGCCAAGAGACTCAACGCCAGACAAGCCCGGTGGGCCCTCTTCCTGGAACGTTTCAACTTCACTTTGACTTTTCGCCCTGGCACCCGTAATGTGAAACCTGACACTCTCTCTCGACTCTACTCTCCAGACCCTACTGAGCACGAGTCCGAACCCATCCTGTCCCCCTCCTGCATCCTGGGCGCAGCTAGATGGCCAATCGAGACCATGGTTCTCCAGGCCCAACAGACTGAACCTGATCCTGGAGGCGGACCCCCAATCGCCTTTCGTTCCCTCTGCCAGGCGCTCCAAAGTCCTTCAGTGGGGGCATTCTTCACAGCTCGCGTGTCACCCTGGTGCCGCAACCACTCTCCATCTCCTCAAACAGCGTTTCTGGTGGCCGTCCATGTCCCAAGATTCTGCCATCTTTGTCTCTGCCTGCCCTACCTGCTCCCGAGGGAAGTCCTCTAATCACCCCCCCCTGCTGGCCTCCTCAATCCCCTCTCCATTCCACACCGCCCGTGGTCACACATCGCCTTGGATTTTGTTACTGGTCTGCCTCCATCCAATAACAACACAACCGTCCTTACGGTAGTCGACAGATTCTCCAAGGCAGTCCATTATATCCATTTCCTAAACTACCCTCAGCCTTGGAGACCGCCATCCTGCTAGTCCGTACGTTTTCCGTCTCCATGGTTTTCCTGCTGACATCGTTTCTGATTGTGGTCCACAATTCGCCTCTCAGGTCTGGAAGGCGTTCTGTTCTGCTCTGGGAGCTTCCCCCAGTCTCTCGTCTGGCTACCATCCTCAATCAAACCGACAAACTGAGCGGGCAAACCAGAGCATGGAGGTTGCTCTCCGTTGCGTCACTGCTAGCCACCCTGACGAATGGAGCACCTTCCTTCCCTGGGTCCAGTACGCCCACAACTCCCTGATTTCTGCTTCCACCGGCGTCTCACCCTTCATGGCCTTCCTGGGCTATCAACCTCCCCTATTCGAGTTCCAGGAGAAAGAGCTTGCTGTACCCTCCGTCCAAGCTAGTATGGAACGCTGTCAAGTGGTTTGGCAGAAAGTACGGGCCTCCCTCCTTAAAGCCTCCCAACGATCCCAGAAACAGGCTAACCGACACCGTACACCCGCTCCAGTTTACCAACCCGGCCAGAAAGTCTGGCTCTCCACCAAGGACCTCCCTCTCCAGGTGGAATCCCGCAAGTTGGCACCCAGATTCATCGGCGACTTCCCCATCGACAGAATCATCAACCCCCCCTCCAACCGACTCAAACTCCCACGATCCCTCAACATTCACCCCACTTTCCACATGTCCCTCATCAAACCTGTCATTGAGTCTGATCTGGTCCCACCCACCGAACCCCCTCCTCCTCCCAGGATCATCGACGGCGGCGATGCCTACACCGTCAACAAGATCCTGACATCCGTCGACGTGGTCGAGGGTTCCAATACCTGGTTGACTGGGAGGGGTATGGTCCAGAGGAAAGATCGTGGATCCCTCGTCGCTTCATCTTGGACCATCCTGAGGCTCCTGTCTTGGCGCCAGGTGGCGCCCGTTGAGGGGGAGGTACTGTCATGATCCACACTCACACTATCCCTTTAAGTTCCTGTTGTTGTTTTGATTGTCTCCACCTGCGCGGTTCCGCTCCAGCTGCGTCTGATCAGCTTCCAGAAGACTCTTAAGGCGGGACCACGCTCATTGCCAGTGTCAGTCCTTTGTTTCACTTTAGCCGGTAAAGACACTCACTGAACCTTGCTACTAGAAACTAGAAACTACTAGAAACTTGACTTTACACCATACTTACCGATCGTTCTGTCCAGGTCGCCACGTCTCCTGCCCCAGAGAAGACACGGAGCCCTCGTGGATTCCTACACCTCCAGAATCACTTCCTCCTTCGTCGTCTTCCTCTCGTGACCTCCAAGCCAGCGGCTCTGCCGCCATTCTCTCCTCGCCACGTCTCGCTGAGACTCCTGAACTTTTCCTGCTCCAACCTAGAGTGAGTTAATTCCATTGGAACATCACCACAAACTTTACACTGCTGTGGAGTCACGGACTCCATTTCGCTCCCGCTGCTGCCCGTCACGCACACACGTACTCAGACACACAACCTCGCTACATACTAACTCATCTGTTTACGTTGCTAAATAAACCTGTTTTACTTACCTTGTCCTCTCTGCATTCGAGTCCTCAATTTCTCCTAGTCATTTCCCTTTAAAGGGAAACCGTAACAAGTGGACTACTTTGAAATGAATTACTAAGAGTGTCTACAGGTAAATCTATTTTCATAGCTCATGAATCATCTGAAGTCACATGATCTCACAGAGGAAAATCTTTGTCCTTTGTTTTGTTTTGGTTTCTAGGACTAATCTGAGTCTGGTCACTGTGACTCATGCTCAGGTTTACCTTTAGGAAGGTGTGTGTGTGTGTGTGTGTGTGTGTGTGTGTGTGTGTGTGTGTGTGTGTGTGTGTGTGTGTGTGTGTGTGTGTGTGTGTGTGTGTGTGTATGTGTGTGTGTGTGTGTGTGTCAGGCTATAAATATTTCTCCAAGGCAAACAAATCCCTCTCTCTCTCTGTCTCTTTCTTAAAGACATGGAACCTGTCCTGAAGACATTTGATAACATTTATCACCATGCTACGGCAGCCCTGAGGTGCAAAACACAAACGCAAAACAAAAAACACAAACACAAACACAAATCACAAAACACACGTTGGTGTTTTGCACATCACGGCCACCGTAGTATGTCCTGGTCGACAAACATGTGGAGGCAGGCAAAGCTCAGTGGCAGTGATCCCTTCAGTTCCTCTGGAAACTCTCTTGTTCCTTTTAAGGCCTAGAGGGAGGAAACACTGATAAGACAGCCAAGGTCAAGGTATGCACTACACACACACACACACATTCTGGTTTCCATGTCTTTGGACATTACATGGAGATACATTTGCTAGAGTTTTACTCTTACCTTAAAACCCTGTAAGACCCACGGTTGTAAAATTACACGTTACCTTTAGTCATCCCAAAAAACAATCTGTTATATTTTATCAGATTTTTCTTTTGGGTCTTATTGTTCAGTCTCACAATGTTAGTGGATGTTACATTTGTTTATAAGTCCCGCTTTATGGCCATGAACGCACACAAGATTTCAAGATGTCCTCCGAACAAAATCTCTTTGTTTCATTGGACTGGATTCATCAGATTAAAGTAAGTAAACTGTGTTTTGTATATTCTTTGGTTGTTATTACAATGTGTAGAGCATGTACATATTTAGTTATTGTGGAATAGATGCATCAAATGTCCTCTAGAGCTTGTTACATATTTGTTGTAATTTTACAACACTGGGTCTTGGTGGTAGTCAAAAAAGCAGGCTTGTTGCAGTGGACACAGACAGGTTGTTTTCCCTCCACAACACCACTGACTGTACCAGAGTATTTTCTTTATACATGAACTGTATACAGTACATACATTATACCCTTGTGTTGTGTACTGGTCAAATTTGACTGATTTAAAAATGTAATCTCTAAAAAATATATAGTTAATTTGATCAGACTGAGCTAAAATCCCATGTCTTTGTCCACAAATGGACAAAGACATGGGATAACAAAAGGATATCAACAGACAATTCAGTTCCAGGAAAGGTGAATGTTCCTGAATGTGGGGTGTGGATGTAAGTGGGGGTTTGCATGTTTTTCTTTTAGTATGATAAGTAGAGACCATAGGCTCAGACAATTACATTTACATTTAGGGCATTTAGCAGATGCTTTAGTCCAAAGCGACTTACAATCAGCAGACAGTATTGTCTGCCTTGAAAACATTTGTACCCAGAGGACTTGGTTCATCACCCTATCTATTCCTTCAGATTATGTACTACAATATAAAAAGCATATTTATACATGTTAATTCATTGCTTTTTTCCCCAGAATGCCAACAGCAAGGGGAGAGCCGTGATACAGTGTGCAGGATGTGATTGATATCATACAAACTGGAGAGAGTGAAGTTGAGATGGAACTCAATGACACTGATGAGAGTGATGAAGTCTCAGGTGAAGATGTCTGTCAACAAGTGGACAAAGAAAACCAACCACCCATGGACTGTCCAGCTGATAATTATGTGGACATCGAGCCAAAAACACACAAACACACCATGCACCGTGACAGGTGTCACACAGATTTTTCTGGTCTGGATATGATCTTCAGGCAAAGAGAGCCCAGCAACACAGACAGTGACATCATGAAGCCTCTGAATGCTCAGAAGAGACCATCCAAGAGATGTGCACACCTGCCATTGGATGAACACAAGGACATGAAGACAGGGAGAGGATGCTGCATTAAAGGATACACAATGCAGCAAGATTACAACATTTCTCTAAAAATGTACATAAACTCTTTGTTTTTTTGTTTTGTTTTGTTTTTCTTAATTTTGGTCTTACAGGGTTAACCAACTACTAACAATACAACATGTCTTCATCTCAAAACGTAATCATTTATATTATGGGGACTTGATTTTTGTCCCCACAAGGAGGACAAGTCCCCATAATGTGACTGTGTAAACAGCAAGCAGCAACACACAACATGAGTTATACCATGGAACACACACACACAGTAATGTGTCACATTGACCCATTGTTTCATTTTATTTCAGTTTGTCAACCATTTTGTTTATTATGGTGTATAGTTAAAAAAAATTGTGTTGACAGACTTTATGTTGCACTACACTCAGTCATCAGATCCTTTCCCTGAGGGAATAGTTCAGGTTTTTGAAGTGTGGTTGGACGAGGTATGTGACTGCACCCTGTATGCTGACAACAAGTTTAAGACATGGACACTTGGGGTGAATTCCAATTCCTTGCTTAACCCTCAATCTTAACCCTTAACCCTTAGTGCAAGTGCTGTACCGATTCTCTGAAAAATTAAGTTGAGGGGCAAGTTTAAGGGCTGTATCGCCCTCAATATTGAGATTTTCCGAGACCACCCTTGGAAGCAAGGGCTACCCAGAATGCATTGCGTGTTTTCACATAAGAAAGATAGGGTCGAAAGCAGCGAAGCGAGTGCGATACAAATTAAGTATTTTCTTTGCTAATATAGATATAAAAATGATGAAAACCATTGTATTATCTTAGTTTAGGCCCATATTATGGATTACTAACGTCATTGTTGCGTAACATTTATTTTTATTTTAGGATCGTTTGTCAATAGCCGGCCGGTGCGCACACGCGATCGTTTGCTATCGTTTACCTTCAATAAGCCGTGGTGTGTGGTAACTGTCAGCTGAATATGTCCATGGTTGTGGTATTTGTATGAGTATCATCTTATAACTAACTGACAACCTAAGAACTTGACTGAAATAAAATAATAAATAAATAATCGTGACGTAAATGTGTTATTCTTCTTCTTTTTTGGAGTTGACAGACTGGACACAGCTTTCGCGTTATTCTGCCCCCTACAGTCTGAAGACGTATCTGCATTTGAGGGGTGTCCCATTTCTAAGTGACAAAATAACCCTCAACACTTGGTTTTGAGGGCCAGTTAAGATTAAGGGTTGAGCTTGAGGGTTAAGATAGGAATTGGAATTGGCCCTTGCTCTAAGTATAAACGTGGCTGCCAGCAGAGACATGAAGAAAAACAGATTTTAGCCTCTTCATAAAAAACTCGCCTCATAAAATCTACACCTGCTTAATAATAGGTTTGCTGCTCTATCATTAGACAAACTTTCTGACGAGTAACTGAAGTTTGTTAACTGCTCTGTTAAATACTGTGTCCAGATCAAACTGACACAAATAAAGCAGTGGTAAACCAGCAGTAAATTTGACCTACATGAGATGAATGAAAACACTGATTTTCTGTATGGACTTTGGTACGGGAAAGTGAGCAGTTTACAAAGTTCACTTTCCATTTGGAAAAGGTTGTTTAAAGGTAAGAGAAAGTGGCAGACAACTGACTTCTCCAAAGTAGACTATTTGCTGAGTCTTTCGATGGCTTTTGCTTGTGTTTCCAATGGTAGCCACTTTTACAGTGAGAGCAAACATCTGTGGTGCAGTCAGTGCTGACTGTGTGCCTCGTACAACCATCCACCAAATAACCAAAACTATCCATTCATTACATATGCAATAAAACATTATGTTATATTATATTTGAATGTTTGTGTTGGACTCGAAGTAATGATTTCTAACATTAATCAACTAATGCTTTGATTTGCAATAATTCAGAAAATATAGAGAAATCAGAGAAATCACAAGTTTATGAAGAATCTGTTAGAAACTGCATCATCCTGCCAGTGATCAGTCACTCAAACAGCCTAGTGAAGATCAGCCATCATTACATGATGTTCAGTGTGTGAGTCACTTCCTCTGATGCCTTACACAAATCACATAAGAAGTGTTTTAGTGAAATTAGGGGGTGGGTGGGTGTAGTTAATGAGCAGCTCGGTTTCAGCCGAGCTGCTCATTAACAGTTCAGGGTGTGTGTGTGTGTGTGTGTGTGTGTGTGTGTGTGTGTGTGTGTGTGTGTGTCCTGTTCACATTTGAGAGGAGGAGTGAGGCAGTATCAGTATATATAGGAGTTTAGGTTCAGGCTTTGTGTGTTTGTGTTGGTTGCCATATGCACCACTGAGGGTCAAGTAAAAGTCAAATAGACTTTGAAGTGGTGACACACTGATGGGCTGCATGTGTCCACTTCACTGAGAGCTAATCCTGGTTTGACCCGGACATGGAGGTTATATACAACACTTTGTTCAGGATATCCTCCAAACCTACTAAAGAACTACTCACTGCAAATAAATGAATGAATAAGACAATAAATAATTATGTCATTATTAGCCTATTTTGTTATCATTTTACAATAGATTTAAACAATTGGCGTTCCACAGAAAAAAATATTTGAATACATTTTAAGTTATACAATCTATTTTACACATCTAGACTGCGTACTTTACTTAGTCCATCTCTACTGTCATTCATTTTGTGTGTTTATAGCACATGTTCTGTATTATTTATTAATAGAAAGTCACCACGCAACAAAACAGTAAAATACACTTTGTAACAACTCTGCTAAAGTAGTATATAGATATAGATATAGATATAGATATAGATATAGATATGTGTCGCCATGTTGGATAATGCCATCAGCACACATTGACTTACTCACTGAATATTTTTGTTGTACGGCCCCTGCCTTTGAGGCGACATGTTAAGCATAAACGCCTCCGTACATGCTTAATGATTGTGCGCCGTCTGCAAAGCCCCGCGCCATGGCTTCAAGCGCAAGCATAAACAAGCCGGTAATCAGACAGTTGGACAGAATCAGGTAATCAGTCAGCTATATAGGCACACTTGTGACCCGGTTCTGGTCTCTTGCAGTAGGCTGGGTCCAGAGAGACAGGGTCTAACGTTTGCCAGATTATAAACGTTAGATACTCCGGTTCATTGAGCTGTTGCTCAGCAGCCAATCAGCAGGCAGCTTCCTAAGGCCTGCCCATGGTCAAAATTTCAAACAATAAACCACAGCGCAGAGAACAAACCAGGGAGCGCAAAGAACAAGTGTATTTTCAAACAAATGAAATACCATTTTTTTAAATGATTAATTCAATATTTTATTTGCTATTTATGTATGTTTGCTTTATGAAAAGTGTTATTAAAAATATCAACACAAATCTAATTCCATACTTTGTCACCTTTTCTCACGAGAGTCTCACTTTTTTCAAATAATTTGGCTAATTTGAAAATGTGTTCTTTATATTGCACATGTTTAGGCAGGGTTTATGCTTGACTTTGTGGAGTAAAGAACACTGAAGACAAACCTTCAGTCCAGTCAGCTCTAAACTGTCCAGATGGTCAGACATCCTTGAATCACCATTCATTCATTCATTTTATTGTTGATCATGAACTGCACATTGTTCTGTCACTTAAAGAACATCTGTCAACTTTAAAACCAATCCCTGTCCTCTTCTGTGCAGCGTGTGTGTGTGTGTGTGTGTGTCAAAGTAAATACTTCTCACGTGTATGAGGTGATAGATAATCCTTCTTCCCCAAACACCTCCACCACTCTAATCCTGCAATCTGTGACTCCCAGGAATGTAGTCACTTAATCCAGTGTGTGTGTGTGTGTGTGTGTGCGTGTGTGTGTGTGTGTGTGTAAACAGAACCGCAGTGTGTAACAATGTAAACATTTCCTCATTCCTGAGATATGGAAGGAGCACTGGTCTCCCTTTGAGCTGTCCCATCTGGGTACAAGGTCATACACATTCAGTCATCTTCCTACTTCCACATCCACAACTACACACACGCATGTGCGCGCACGCACACACACACACACACACACACTGGATTAAGTGACTACATTCCTGGGAGTCAGTGAAGATCCTGTATGAAGGTCAGTGAGAGCGGATGAGGCATGTGGCTACAGGCAGAACAGAAACACACACAAACAGTGTCTGGGTGCGACTCCTCACACCAGGATAATTCTTTTGACCATTTTATTTCTTTATCTACTAAAGATGAACCATTATATTTTGTTTCAAAAACAATGAATTGTGTTTCAATAGACTTCTTCACAACAGTAGTTTGGTGAATAGCTCTACTACTATCTGAAAGACTGCCTCGGGCTGTGTGACATTCAGACAATGGAGGAGTGTGATGAAAGTAGTGTGAAAATCCCTGCTCCAGCCTGCAGGGGCAGTGCTGAGTATGGACTTTTAGGCTACGTTTACATGAGCTGGATATTTTTAAAAGCTGATATTTTCTTCCCCACGTTTTCCAAAATAACTTTGTGCACACATGGTTTTAAAAAAAGATTCCATTTATATTAACCCGCATAAATAAGCTGTCCAGAGCCATCATAACTACGCCAAGCCTGTGGGCGTCAGTTTAGGAAGAATGAGAAAGCCATACAAGCCAATCAGAATCCTCAACGTCAACAACAACGACTGACCTCTCACCCTCAATGTATGGATGTAACTATAAAAGTGACAGAGTGACAGCAGCAATGATCACGCCACTCCTCCGGGACAATAACCTCATTCTCAAAGTTCTCCCAGCTGAAAGCAGTCCGCCCAGGTCGGACCCAAAACCGGCGATGCTGGTGGTGACCTGGTCTGGCTCACCTCCGAGCCTTAACACGTCTCTGCTCCTCTACGTAATAGGAGCTGTATTTGCAAATTTGCAAAGGCGTCAATCCTCACCGGGCACGTTACAGCAGCAGCGCGGTGCCTTGGGAGCCAGCGGTATTCACGGAAGATCGCACGTTCTCGAGATAGACTGTGTGTATAAAGGAAACAACAACACAGCTTTTTTTCATTCTCCGACGTGGAAGAACTGTTGATCTGGTGTCTTAAATGATTTTATGTTTCTCCACTTCAACAATCAGTCTCTCGTCGTACATCATGACTCTCCGAGGCGCTCTGATTAATTGACTGTTGACCTGGTAGCACCGGTCACGACGTAATATTGTTGTGAAGTTGTGACAGGCTATATGACCTGCGTATTGTGTTTTATTTTGAGGAGGTGCTCAGTTCTTGGTTTCACTTCTCCTCAGGGCCGTTTCTAGCTGTTTGGGGGCCCTATGCTAGTGTTGTGTCGGTCAGGAGTGATTCGTTCGAAAGTACGAATCATTTGAGTGAACGAACTGACTGGGATCACTTCATGAACTGATTCGTTCCATTTTTAGTTCAGTTGAGCTCAGCAGCGAGCGTGGCGGCCGGGAGTGGAACTGCCGGCTCCTGTGAATCACTCGTGAAGTCCTTCGCTGACGGCATCGCCGTCACTCACTCGTGAATCTTCGGCAAACGACGCCAGCCAACGTGCGCCGAGCGGGGAGGAAGAGGGAGTGACTGTGAACTGTGTCTGCCCGGCCGTGCTGCTGTGATTCGTACACTGTCAGTACACTGACTCACTCATGATTCGCGCGTATGAACGAACTGAGAGACAGAGAGCAGGTGAACTGACGCTGAGGTACGAACTGACACACAGAGAGGAGATGAACTGACGCTGAGAGACGAACTGACACACAGGGAGGAGGTGAACTGACGCTGAGAGACGAACTGACACAGCGCTGGTGAACTGACGCTGAGAGACGAACTGACACACAGAGAGGAGGTGAACTGACGCTGAGAGACGAACTGACACACAGAGAGGAGGTGAACTGACGCTGAGAGACGAACTGACACAGCGCTGGTGAACTGACGCTGAGAGACGAACTGACACACGGCGCTGGTGAACTGACGCTGAGAGATGAACTGACACACAGAGAGGAGGTGAACTGACGCTGAGGGATGAACTGACACACAGAGAGCAGGTGTACTGACGCTGAGGGACGAACTGACACTGAGGGATGAACTGACACACAGAGAGGAGGTGAACTGACGCTGAGGGACGAACTGACACACAGAGAGCAGGTGTACTGACGCTGAGGACATGAATCTCGTCCGCGCTGTCACTCACTCACTCTATGACCCGCGGCGAGCACGTACTGCACTCAGGGAGGAGGTGAGTCACGTAGCGGGGCACAGGGCTCCTGCTTAGAACTGAACGATTCGGTGAACAAATCTTTTGAACAAATCATTTTAATGAACTGATTCAGTACACTCAAATGAACTGCCGATCCCATCACTAACCTATGCGAGATAATATTTGGGGGCCCCTATTTTTTTCAAACTCGAGGTAGAGATTCCTAACTTTTTCATATATTCTGTGATGATGCAGCAGTTTGTTACATTTTAAGATGAAAGCAGGCGAGAGTACATTCACAAATGCAACAGATACAGTATGTTCTTGGAAAATGTTTAATGGGTCAATGACGTATCAAGCTTCTAAAAGTGTATTTTTTAAAAGTATTTTCAAAATGGATGTAATGCATATTTTTGAGTCCAGAACAATGTGCTTGAACATTTCTCATATATAACTGTTATAAAGGTCTCATATTATACCCTATTAACCCAAGTTAAACTAGGTCCTGGTGCCCTAATGAACATGTCTGTGTCATGCTTTAGTCAAAATATCGTCAAATATAAGTACTAAAAGATTAAAAAGTTGATTTTGCACAATAGGGGACCTTTAACTAATTTTTTAACAGTATCTTTAACTTCACAACAAAAAAAATGTCAGGTGGCACAACCAACTATTTATAAAAAAATATATAAATTCCTAATATTTATTTTAAAATTAATTATTTGGCAACTATACCTTAAGGTGTCTACACTAGATAAACATTATTATTTTTATCATTGTGTTTTTTTTTACAATAATTTAAGATTTTTGGTCTCTGAGGTCAGGTTTTAAGTATCCTTAACATCCAATTTTACATTTAAAGACAGGAAAATAATCACACAAATTCATATATTCACTATATAACTACACACATTACATTTATAAACAATTTGGTCACTTTGACATATCATTTATTGGTTTAAATTGATTGCACCACTTGACAAATATTGGTTGCACCACCTGATCACATTAGTTATGACATGAAATATGCTGAAAAAATGCATTTTCATTTCAAATAGTAACGTGTTTTAGACATCAGTTAAACCTAACCCTAATCCATCAAAAACAATTCACATAACATTACATCTTTATGATGAGGATCGAGTACAGTCACGATGAAGTGCAGGGGATCTGGGTAGATGTTAATAAAACGTGGTGACAGACTCTTAAAGAGCAGAGCTCACTTTTCATTGTTTTCACTCCATGTTCTCAATCACTTTAGAGACACTTTAGCGCTGCAATTAACGGAATAACAGATGCATCAGATGAGCTGATGTCTTTAGTTAACTCCTCAAAGAGAGAGAATGTTCTCTGGTGTGAAGTCAATGTCGCAGGGAGTACATAATCTGCTCCGAGTGCAGCCAAGTTTCGCTTTAGCGCAGAGAGACGTTCAAGCATTTAATAGGTGGTATTCCAGAGTGAACTCGCTGTGTTTAGGCCATCAAATTATCAGTGCATCCCTAAATATAACATCTTTATTGACAAAAACAATGTAACCGTAATAATGACATATTTGATGGTGTGACTTGAGTTTCAATCAGCACACGGACAAGGGAGCGCTCACCGATTACATGGGGGCGCAGCGGCCTTGATCCCCGGTTTAGAAAAATTTGTGGTGTATAAAAAAATTTATTTAAAATTTAAAATAAACAACAACTCTTAGCCTGGTGGAAGTAAACCCTGGCAGCCCACCAGGCTTATAATGCACTGGGGGAAACCCTGTAATAATAATAATAACTGTTGTAAAACTTTCCAGCAGGTGAAACTATATGTGCTAGATGTTATGACTAAGTAATCAAAGCAGAGTTGTCAGCTGGATCATTGTTAATACTTAACCTGTGTCATGCTAAATTTGATAGCGATATTGGCATCTTAAATGTACAAATTATCATGCAAAATGATTTAAACTGTGTAATATCTTTCCATTCAAAACTAATAAACATTCTAGAAGTGTCATGGATAACCTTAGAGCCTTGAATAGCATTATATAGTGACATTCCTTGCAGTTGTGCCACCTGATTAACAGTTGTGCCACCTGACAATTGCAACTAAACTCAAATTAAACAGCTTCTGTTTGGATGCAAGCATTATTTTCTACCCTTGTCATGAAGGTCACACAGAACACTTTTTTAACAAACAAAGAGTTTTATGATAAAATCATTTTTTTCTAGTTTTACATTGGTTTACATTGGTTGTACCACACTGACATGGAAAATGTACCAACCTACATATAGTTGAAAGTAGTTATTTTTATCAGTATTTGACAGAGGTCTACAAACCTTTTTGCTTAGTCCCAAGGTTCTCTGGGGTTCCTCTGGCCGATGCAACATTCAGTTTACAGCTTTTGTCTCTTGACTTCAAAATAAAGTCCAATCTTTATGGTTGCACCACCCTGATATTTAGGAAATGTAAATCTTTGGACAAAAGTTTTGCAGTTATTTTAGCAGCTTTAAAACTATTGATATTAGGGAAAAAACATTATTCAAAAGACTTCAAACATAAAATTATGTCTGAGTATTTTATTTTGAGTTTATCATTATTAAAATAACATTTTTACTAGTTTTCTTAGTCTGCTCACTTGCTCGGACAGCTGCATCACCTGATATCTTAGGGGTTTGAGAAGCCAAAACATAAAAATAATATAATTATTTGAATTTACTGAAAAATGTATGAAAATTAATAGGTTTTATAGAATAAAGTGATAGATGTCATGAAAAGATAAAATTTTGTTTTTTTTAGATAATGGACTTGGACACAAAAATATGCACGTCATGTCATTGACCCTAATATAAACGTTAAGGTAGCATAACAAGGTGGCATAACAAAAAACAGTTTAACCCACCATTCAAAAACAGTAAAAAATAAATAACCACCTTACTTATAAATAAATATATAATTGACCAGCCTCCATGTTATTGCACCAATAAAAAATAGTGATGGCCCTGCTGCTGACTCATCAGAAGCTGATGTCCACCTGGATCTCCATGAACTGGTTCTCCAAAATATTTCAAAATTGCTCCTGCAAAGACAAAGCTCCTCAGGTTACCAAGCAGTCATAAGCAAATATTCATATCATATAGCTGCAGCTGTGTTGCACTATGCAAAATATTCTGAATTTGTTTTATATTAAACATTACAATTTACAGTGTCCCTGTTTAAGCATCTATTTCTGGCATAATCTATTATACTAGTTAATTAATAAAAATTAAAGTAAGTGAGTGATGAGCACCATATGATATAAAGGGAAAATGTTTGCATATATCTTGCAGTGCATTACAAAGTGGACATTGGCAACTAGCAGTTCTATGCAGTACAGGACACTTTAAATGTACAGGTTTGTTCAAATTAGTCAACTACACAAACAAAAAAATATATTCTAATAATTTGGTCCTCAGGATCGCGATGGGAGAGAACCGCCCCCACTCCAGTGTCTGATGCATCGACCTCCACGGTAAACTGCCACTCTGGATCGGGGTGTGACAGTGTCGGTGCCGTGGTGAATCTCTCCTTCAGGTGTTGGAAGGCGGAGCTGGATGCGTCGGACCAGTGGAATGTCTGCTTAGAAGTGAGTTTGGTTAGTGGTTCAGCAATGCGACTGTAGTCTCTAATAAATCTGCGGTAGAAGTTGGCAAACCCCAGGAACCGTTGGAGCTGTTTACGTGTAGTAGGGGTGGGCCAGTCCTTCACCGCCGAGATCTTTGAGGGATCGGGGGACAGCTTGCCTTGCTCCACGATAAAGCCTAAGAAAGGCCCAGACTTTGCGTGGAACGAGCATTTCTCGGCTTCAGTCGGACATGCTGGACGTGTTCCTTGTCCAGCATGTCAGGTGTTGGAAGACGGCTGGGGCATTGGTCAGGCCGAACGGCATGACCAGGTACTCAAAGTGCCCCATAGGTGTGTTAAAAGCCATCTTCCACTCGTCGCCCTCCCTGATCCGGACGAGGTGGTACGCGTTGCGTAAGTCCAGCTTCGAGGGGACAGAAGGCAGCGTCGAGAAGGGGAAGGGCGAACCAGTTCTTGGCGGTAATGTCATTCAAGCCCCGGTAGTCGATGCAGGGTCTCAGGGCTCCGTCCTTCTTCTGCACAAAGAAGAACCCTGCACCGACGGGAGAGGAGGAGGGACGAATCAGTCCGGCAGCCAGCGACTGGTTGACGTAGTCCTCCATACTCTGTCTCTCCGAGCGGGAGAGATTGTAGTGGTGCCGGGATGGTAGGGATGACCCAGGGAGCAGGTTGATGGTGCAGTTGTAGGGGCGATGAGGTGGCAAGGAGAGAGCCCGGTCCTTTGAGAAGACCTCCGCCAGATCATGATACGCCTCAGGGACCCCAGAGAGACATGGAGGTTCCAGAACGGTAACAGGCTTGGCACGAGACCCAGGTTGCGCGGACCGGAGACAGCGGGCATGGCAGTTGATGCTCCAACTGGAGAGTTGGCCGGTGGCCCAGTTGAAGGAGGGATTGTGGGTAGCCAATCAGGGAAGACCCAGGACGATCGCCGCTGACGAAGAGGGGATCAGATAGAGTTGGAGCTCCTCACGGTGGTTACCGGATAAGGTGATGGAAAGTGGAGCTGTAATGTGTGTGACCTCAGCCAGCGGTTGACCGGCTAGGTCACAAATAGTCTTGGGCTTGGGAAGAGGCACACATGGAATCCCAGCCTGTTTAACTTCTTGGGAGTCAATAAAGCTCTCATCGGCACCAGAGTCAATGAGGCAAGAGAGGGGAATGGTAGTTTGTCCCCACCGTACTTGACCTGCCAGAAGAACTCGGGAGGTGTTTGAGCAGGGAGCAGCTCTGCTCACCAGCACTGCTGCGTGTGCTGGTGAGCTCAGTCTTTTGGTAGGCTGGAGCAGGTAGCGATGAGATGGCCGGACTGTCCGCAGTAGATGCACACCCCTGACTTGATCCTTCGTTGTCTCTCGGAAGGAGTGAGTCGGGTCCGTGCCAGCTGCATGGGTTCCGGGTCAGGAACGTGAGTGTTGTGGAGTGAGTGTGTTTTTCCTTACCCTGGTCGAAGGTCTAAGGACAGAAGATGTTACCAACCCTGTGAAGTCCCGTGAGACAAACTATGTTTTGTAAACTGTGGGCTATATAAATAAAGATTGATTGATTGATTGATTGAATGAATGTTTGGTGTAGATGGACTAGGGACCGGAAGTACATGTACTGCTCGCCGTTTCTTGCGTCGTCTTTCTCGTAATCTATTATCCAACTTAATCGCAATCACAATGGCCTCCTCGAGGTCTGTAACTTCATCATGCGTAGCCAATTCGTCTCGTAAGTCATCATTAAGACTTCGGAAATAAAAACCCCGAAGGGCTGTGCTATTTCACCCGCTCTCCGCAGCGAGAATGCGGAAAATAAACGGAAAAATCGGTGGCAGACGAGTTGCCCTGTTTAAGATCGAGCAGACGGTTTGAGATGTCGTTACTCTGTGAGGGATGGTCGAACACACGGCGTAGCTCGCTAGCAAAAGCTAGGTAAGCAACCCGGCCAGCATGTGGGTTGCTAAACCTAGCAGCGGCCCATTGAGCGGCCCTGCCTGACGGTAAATTTACTAAGAAAGCCATCTTAGCTTGGTCGGTGGGATAAGTAGCCGGTTGAAAATTGAACACAAGAGAACATTGGAACAGGAAGCTAGCGCAGTTGTTTAATTCCCCAGAGTAACGTTCGGGAATGGGAACAAAAGGTTCCAGAGCAGAGGGCCCGGAAGGTGGATAAGCGGGTGCAATGCTAGCGGGAACTGTACTGGGTGGAGGTGAAGGAAGCAGCAGGCTAAGGCTAGTTGTTAGCTCACGTAGGGATGCGGCCATTTCGGCGAGTAGTGTGTCATGTCTCCCGATAATAACGCCGTGAGCTGCTAACGCTCGTCCTACTGCCTCACTGTCTGCCGAGTCCATTTCTGGTCAGAGTGTAATGTTATGATTTACCCATATTAAAGGGGAAATCGTACTAAATCTAAGGACTCAGATGCAGACAGGACACAGAGAGTTTTAAGGGTTTTATTTATAAAAAGGTAAGTAGAATAACAACTGGTGATACGGTAAGTATGTATGTGTATGTGAGTCAGTCTGCAGATGAAGTCGGAGGAACAGCCGTTCCTTCGTGGCAGGTACACTCGGGTATCAGCCAGTAGTCTGGAGACGAAACAGGAAGCGGAGAGTGGCGCTTCCACGGAGGGAAGCGGTGGGGAGAAGACGTCTCAGCCGAGACGATGACGACGGCGGCGGAAGCACGCGGAGGACGGGAAGGTCCGTGAACCAACAGCGGCTGCTGTGGAAAGAGGAGACGACGAGGAGGAAGCAGGCGGGAGACGAAGGAGTACCAGGTGAGTAGACGTGGGAACTCCGTGTCAATGGCAGTCGGCAGGAGACGTGGAGACCGGCGGTAGCGAAACTACACTCTGACGCTGGGTATCACGGCAAAGCCTTGCTTAAGAGTGCTCCTGATTGGTGATCAGGAGCAGCTGGGTGGACTCGCGCAGGTGCAGTGATCAGAAGTGAAAGTGGAAGTGGGTCAACCACGCCTCCTGCAGAGAGAGAGCAAAGACACGGAGTAGCAGGGAAACAACAGAAACTTAAAGGAATGAGTGAGAGTGTGGATTGTGACAATTTGTCCAGTAACCAAATCACAGTAAATACAAATACAATAGAGCAAATAATTGGATAATATTTCACAGCACAGTGATCATTTAAAATTATTGAGTTCATGATCATTTCCAAAACCTCCTGTGTGGTACCTCAGCAAGACTCTAAACAAAGTCCAACTTTGTTTTGGTTCCTGCTGCTGAGCTATCTTTGAAGTGCTGAAAGGCTACTCGCTGTTTTTATTATTGAATGATTTTATAAAGCTGACTGTGGTCTTCTAAGAAAGAAGTCTTGTGAAGTTGGACATAAAATACACACACACAATTTTTAACACATACACATTATCCAACATCAGTGGCACACAATTATCATTTCAGGAGCAAGAAATGTGTGCAGAAAACAGTGAAACTTTGCTACAGGCTTTGAATGGGAAAACATAGCGCTACCTGGTGGACACATAAAAATGTTAAATGTAATGCTAGTAGTCCAACATGAAACCTTAACATAAAGAAATGCATGTATTCATGTTAAGATACATGTGCGATCAAAAATAGTATTTTCAATGGTTTTCAATGGGGCGATTTTTGGCCCCAGGAACACATTAGGTCAGTTTATTTTAAATCTGCCACTGCAGACAAACAATGCAATCAAAATCAATGTTGCTGTCAATCATTGACCCATCTTAGGGACTTAAAATGATAATAACCAAATATTCCTTGAATTGTATTTTACAGGAATTATTGTAATTTTTGTGTTTTTTTTTTTTACCACACAAACAAACAAACTGGCCTTTAAAGGGTTAATATTTCAAAAATATTATTACTATTTGATATTTGTATATTTCAGGCTGAAGTAGCTTTAAAAGACTTAATTTAAAGCGTTGCTTAGCTATTTTAAGCTAATTTAAGAAACTCGGATGACAGTTCTAAATTTTACCAAAAATTAATATCCTTTGGAAAATTTGAGCTATTTTCATTCAACACAGACAAAATGGCTTAACAGTTAGAAAACAGAAAGCTACGAAAAGGGCTGAGGGTTAAGCGTGTTCAATGACATCCTCCTGACGGTTGACTCTGGAGACTGTGTGATCCTTGTCCTTGGACCACAATATTTTAGTGTCACGCTTGCAGCACCTAGTGGGCATTAGTGGTAGCGCCCTAAATTGGTTTAGATCATATCTTGAGGGAAGATCTGTACGCCTCGGTGGCTCTGAGTCCTGCTCTGCTCCGCTGTCATATGGGGTTCCACAGGGCTCAATCTTAGGGCCCCTGCTCTTCCCCTGTATCTGCTTCCCCTGGGTTCCATCCTGAGAAAACATGGCATCTCATTCCATTTTTACGCTGACTACAGTCAGATTTATGTCCCACTGAGAAGGAAAAATGCTTATGTCTGCATTCAACTTTTTAAAATTCAACAAAAATATACGAAAGTGATAGTGTTCGGTCCAAGCGGATCTTGGGGCTCGCCCAAATGTACTTGCGTCATACATAAACTTACGCCACATCTCCCGATAAGTTGTCGGCCTTATTATTTGACATTTCAGATGTCGTTGTAGGAGGCTTTTGATGCAGAAATCAGAGAGTTTTTGGGAAAAAAAATGTGTATGTGTTTCGAAAAACGTTGTAATTTTGCAGCTTTGGTGGTAGCAGAATTTCTGTATTTGTACTCACTGAACAACAATTCAAAACAAATAAGGGTTCATTTGCAGGGTTGATTGCTTACTTAGCTCCATAAATGTATATAACATTTAAAAACAATCACCCATTAGTCATATTTTTATGAAAGCATTTATTAAAACTAAATAAATAAACAGGATAAAACTCTAGCTTTTTCTAGCAACTTCTTCATTCCTTTTTTCTTTTCATGACAAACTTTCATTGTTAGTGAAAGTCCTAAAATCAGTTCTTGTCCTCTGAAAAGCAAAGGCGTTACATTACACTTGCTGCATTGTGTGTTGGTGAATCCTTTACTGCAGCATCCTCTCCCTGTCTTCATGTCCTTGCATACGTCCAATGGCAGGTGTGCACATCTTTTGGATTGTCTCTTCTGAGCATTCAGAGGGCTTTCTGATGTCACTGTCTGTGTTGCTGGGCTCTCTTTGTCTGAAGATGATATCCAGATTAGAAAAATCTGTGTTGCAACTGATGAAATATTTTTTAGGCCAGTGACACCTGTCACGGTGCATGGTGTGTTTGTGTGTTTTTGGCTCGATGTCCACGTAATGATCAGCTGGACAGTCCATGGGTGGTTGGTTTTCTTTGTCCACTTGTTGACAGACATCTTCATCTGAGACTTCATCACTCTCATCAGTGTCATTGAGTTCCATCTCAACTTCACTCTCTTCAGTTTGGATGATATCAATCACATCTTGCACACTGTACCATGGCTCTTGTTGGTGGCATTCACCTTTCCCAGAACTCACTTGTCTGTTGATATCCTCTTTGTGGACAAAGACATGGAATTTTAGCTCAGGCTGATCAAATTAACTATATATTTTTTTAGACATAAAACTTTTAAATCAATCAAATTTGACCAGAACACAACACAAGGGTATAATGTATGTAATGTATTCTGTTCATGTATAAAGAAAATCCTCTGTTTCAGGCAGTGGTGTTGTGGAGTGAATACAACCTGTCTGTGTCCACTGTAACAAGCCTGCTATTTTCATTACCACCAAGACTCAGTGTTGTAAAATTACAACAATTATGTAACAAGCTCTAAATGAAATTTGATGCATCTATTCCACAATAACTAAATACGTACATGCTCTACACATTGTAATAACAACCAAAAAAAATATAAAAGACATTTTACTTACTTTAATCTGATGAATCCAGTCCAATGAAACAAAGAGATTTTGTTCGGAGGAAATCTTGAGAAGTTGTGTGCGTTCATGGCCATAAAGTGGGCCTTATAAACAAATGTAACATCCACTAACATTGTGAGACTGAACAATAAGACCCAATGGCTATGTACAAAAAACCCAGATAAAATATAACATCCATCCATCCATCCATTATCAGATTTTTTTTTTTTTTTTGAGATGACTAAAGGTAACGTTGTCATTTTACAAATGTGGGTCTTACAGGGTTAACCGGTCCCAGCACTAACTGATAAGTACACACAGTTTTACCAGTGCCACGGAGTTCACGCTTTCATACGTGTTAGCTGTTTATGGCTCGTAGCAGCGGACAGCAGTCATTTGAGGCGACGTTCGTTAGCTTGATTGCTAACATTGTTGATGTGTATCGCTCAGGGTTTAACTGCAGGTTAAACTTCACGCAAATCAGACAATCAGACTGTTTTGTGCAAGAAAGTCTTGTTCTAAGGTGCCTTTAGAAACACATCTAAAGATCCGATTCGGCACTTTCCTTTACACTTAATTAATAATTTGACGCGACTGTCTTGTCATATGTTTGTTGTATGTATCTGGTAAAGGTTGTGAAAACTCTTCAGTTAATAAATACTTGACTTAATATTCTGCCCCTGTCTTTATGTGGTTGCTGGACACAGATCTGTCAGCATGAACAGACGTGCAGTAGATCTGTCTGTCGGGATGTGCAGTATAGGTGTCTGTCTCTCCATCCTGACGGACAGATCTACTGTCCGTCTGTCCGTCCTGACAGATCTACTGCACACCTTTCCATCATGACAGACAGATCGACTGTCCGTCTGTCCAAAGTGGTAAAGAGTTCTGATACAAACCAAGAGATCTACCCACACTGGTTACCGGTGAACCTCAAGATGGTTTTTAAAGTTGTATTGTTTGTTTATATGTTTTTTTTTCTGAACGCTCCATCCATTGAAACGTTTAAATCTACCCTGAACACCTTCCTATTTACTTTTTTTCTTATCTATTTATAATTTTATGACATCACTTTATACATGTTGTGTGCCATTTATTTTATTGTGTTTTTGCACTTTTTCCAACTAATAATCTTTTTGTGAACATACTGTTATTGTTTGCATAGTATCTAAAAGCTAAATTAAACTGCATTATAGATACTATCCAACTGCTTTGCTTTCCCTTGCACTTTTATCACTATACTGCCATCGTTTGGCAGTGGCTGGAACTGCCATTGTTGAAAATGTTGCAGATCATTTGAACCTGTTGACCAGTTTTACCTGCGTCTAACGAGAAACGAGTGTGTGAAGTATTCAGAACAAAATGATAATCTGAAGTAATTGTTCATAATCTGTGGTCTGACTCAGTTTTAGGTTTGATAACTGCAAACACTTTTTTTTTATTTGCAAGTAATTAGTTATTAAACACACTGTTCATTAGTGTAACACAGATGAACCTAATGCACTTTTAGTTTTGTTTGAACTTGTGCAACTAATTGCTTTGTAATAAAGTACTCAGCACAGTAATTAGATTATAGATTCCAGATTAACTTTGACAGCACTGGTGGAGACTTGCCTTTTATGTGCTGTCATCCCTTGTCTTTATTGCTTTGATACTGTTATTTTTCAAATATTTCCAATTTGTAATTATGGTATTATCATTCGACTCGGGTCGCACTCGGCCACATTCGGAGGAAAGGTGGGCGGTGCTCGTGTGGTACAATCGGATGATCGTGAGTAGGCGGGGCCAAGTAGGAGGAAATGGTACGCTGACTGCTCCCAAGAAACCCGGCGACGAGCATCCTCACCCGGCAGTTTCATCCTCTATCCTCGTCATCACTTCTGCTGCCGCCGAAGCGCAGACGTCATTTTAACTCTAACGCTTGAACCATTCAAACAACCCCGCTTCTTACAAACAGGGCAACACTTTGTATGCTGCGCTTTCTAGAAGAGTCTGTGACTGAAGGGCTCGGAGATTAACGTGTCAGCTAAGCGGCTGCTGCAGTATGGAGACGCAGATACATGTGCCCGTGGGCTCGCCGGTCATTCGAAAAATCTCCGTTTTCGTGGACGAACACGACGTAGTGGAGGGAGCGATGAAGCTCATTAAAGAGCTGAGACCGGCGTGGGATCCTAGCCTCGTCAGGACCAAGGTAAAAGCGTGCTAGCTGTGGACTCAGTGTGTGTGTGTGTGTGTGTGGCTAGGCTAAAGAAGAGTGACAGCTCTGCTGCAACATCAGCAGACAGGAGGAGGGCTGCGACCACAACATGTCACTCATTTGTGATAAAAGACAACTTCACCTGCTCTTTTTAACTTAAAGAAACGTGAAAGAAATGCTGTAATGTCAACTGATCGAGCATTAGTGACTAAGCTAGCAAGCTAGTAACAGTTAATACATGACCACATGAGCTCCCTGGATAATGTTCCATTAGGCTCTTTAGAACACTTTAGACGTCCACGTTACACCTCCATGAAGCCCAGTCCTGCTGTCATGATGGTGTCAGTGGTCAGCTGCTGGTTACACGATTGTGGGTGATAACTCTGAACTCACATGACTGAATGTTATCAGTGATCTCCATTCATGTCCTATATCAGCAAAACAATGAGTTCAAACCACTTAATGGATTATCAGCAAAAGTCAGTCTCTTTCTCAGAAAAGTTCATCTCATAAGTGTTATAGCCAGTGAACGTGTCTGTGTCATCTGAATGTATTGATAGTAAGTGTTTTTCTAGTCTCCATTACTACTCAAAGCTGCTTTACACTAGGGTACCTTGCCTAAGGAAGGATGACACTCTACCACTGAGCTTTCATTGCCAATCCCAGCTAACTGTACAGCGACAGCGTGATTCCATTCACGGACCAGACTACAGTGTTAAATATTAAGATTTTAGACATTTCCCTGGTAATTGTCGGAGATTAACCTACGTTTTTGGGATTGTTAAATATTTTTAAATGATCTACAGTTCAACACTGTTTGGCTTGATCCTTGTGTCGGACAAAAGGTACACCGTAGTTAGAGCAGAAAATAATCAATGTTTTTATTTTTAAAATCGTCCGGAACAAATAACACAACTTAATCGATAATATCGATATATCACCCAGGCCAAATTCAGAATCGATTGGCTTGAATTTCAATAAAAACTGGAAAAATTGGGGTGTTCTAAAACTTTTGACCGGTAGTTTACCTCTATTCGTTATCAAAGCGGGGGCGTGGCTAACACACGGGCTAACGTCACCGCTGTCCAATGCCATGTTCATTGTTTTGAGAGCTTTGCTTCACGTCACGCGTAATCAATCTCTGGACGTACAAATCGATATCTGGACCGGGGGAAATTAGGGCGTCTTTAGGGCGTCCTGCCTAAAAGTAGGGCGTCTAATTTCTGTCGCCTGGACGCCCCTGCCAGGAACTCTACTGTTGCTCTGGGATTAGTGAGACTCTGTAAAACCAGTCCAGAAGTCAAAGTGAACCATAAAACTACCTCATGTTGCCAGCTCTCTCATCTGTGGGATGGCACTTTATCTCGAAGTCAGAGAGATCAGTGACGGCCTTGGCTCTCAGTGCACACAGCTCACATGGCAAAATGAAAAGATATACTCAAAGTCCTGATGTTCTGAAGTTGTTTCAGATCTCTAGTTTATCTGCAAATCTAAAATTGTCTTTGAGGTAAAGGTTAAATCTGCTGTTGCTACTGATAATGATAATACATTTTAAAACTTAGGGTGAATTCCAATTCCTTGCTTAACCCTCAATCTTAACCCTCGATCTCAAAAATGCGCGCTCCCTCTAGTGCAAGTGCTGTCCCGATTCTCGGAAAAATTAAGTTGAGGGGCCCTCAATATTGAGATTTTCCGACACCACCCTTGGGAGCAAGGGCTACCCAGAATGCATTGCGTGTTTTCACATAAGAAAGATGGCTTCGAAAGCAGCGAAGCGAGTGCGATACAAATTAAGTATTTTCTTTGTTAATAGAGATATAACAATTATGAAAACCATTGTATTATCTTCAGTTTAGACCCATATTATGGATTACTGACGTCATCGTTGCGTAACATTTATTTTTATTTTACGATCGTTTGTAGGGGTGGGAATCTCTTGGCACCTCACGATTCGATTTGATTACGATTCAGAGGTCAGCAATTCGATTCTAAACCGATTATCGATGCATCTTGATGCAACAATTTTTTACTTTAATACTTTGCTACTCATTTAAAAGTAAAATAAAGGAACATAAATATAAATGTGGTAGTGCCCCCTCATCTGGCTCATCTGGTGCAGACAGCCCTTTTATTTCTGCGCACCGCCCCTGCGATGTTCTGTTCTCCCTCTCCTGCGCAGTTCGTCGCTCCTGCTTCTCCAAGCGCTCATTTGATTTTGATTTGATCTAAAGCAGACTGGATCATTTCTCTACGTGTTTTATCCCCACATAAGAATAATGATCTTTATGACGAGGATGGAGTACAGTCGCGATGAAGTGCAGGTGATCCGAGTGAAACATGGTGACAGACTCTGAAGAGCAGAGCGCGCTTTTCATCGTTTTCACTCCGTGGTCTTAATCTTTGTGAAAGAAGACACTTTAACGCTGTAATTAAGGGAATAACAGATGCGTCAGATGAGCTGATGTCTTTAGTTAAATGCTCAAAGAGAGAGAATGTTCTCTGCTGTGAAGTCAATGTCGCGGGGAGTTCATAATCTGTGCCGCACGCAGCCAAGTTTCACTTTTGCGCAGAGACTTTCCAGCGTTTAACAGGTGCTGTTCCACAGTGAACTCGCTGTGTTTCGACCGCCGAATTATCGGTGCATCCCTAAATATAATATCTTTATTAACAAGAACGATGTAACCGTAATAATGACGCACTTGATAGTGTGACTTGGGTTTCAATCGGCACCTGGACAAGCGTGCGCTGCATGGGGGAATGTGCGCTCTTGTTCCCAGGTATAGAAAAAGCTGAGGTGTATAAAAAAATCTATTTTAAATAAATAAACAAGCAACGCAAAGCCTAGCGGCCCGCTGGCTTATAATACACTGGGGGAAACCCTGACTCTGCAGCGAGCGAAGCGAACAGAATGTTGCAGCAGGCGAAGTAAAAACATTTTTTTTAAATTCCGATTATTAACTTATCCGCATCGATTCGGAATCGTTCTAGAGAGAATCGCGATGCATCGAAGAATCGATTATTTTTCCCACCCCTAATCGTTTGTCAATAGCCAGCCGGTGTGCACACGCGATCGTTCGCTATCGTTTACCCTACAATAAGCCGTGGTGTGCGGTAACTGCCAGCTGAATATGTCCGTGGTTGTGGTATTTGTATGAGTATCATCTTATAACTAACTGACAACCTAATAACTTGACTGAAATAAAATAATAAATAAATAATCGTGATGTAAATGTGTTCTTCTTCTTCTTTTTTGAGATGACAGACTGGACGCAGCTTTTGCGTTATTCTGCCCCCTACAGTCTGAAGACGTATCTGCATTTAAGGGGTGTCCCATTTCTAAGTGACAAAATAACCCTCAACACTTGGTTTTGAGGGCCAGTTAAGATGAGGGTTGAGCTTGAGGGTTAAGATAGGAATTGGAATTGGCCCTTAATCTCACTATTGGACAACCTTTTGGTCAACATAAGTCCATGGAGAAAATGTTTCATTTTACATCACAGCATAGGAATTGTTGATCCACTGTTGGCATCATTAAGTCCACATGTTCAGTGTTTAAAATCCTAAAAACATAGATTCTCTCTGTGGACTCTGATGAGGGGAAATTGAGATAGTACTTATTTAAGTAGGCGTAGATTTTATATGGTGAGCCTATTCTTAAGTGGCAGTTTTCTCTTTTTACATTTAAGAAGCTGAAAAAATAATGTTGAGAACTTGCCTTGTTTTAAGTTAATTTAAACACTCAAACTGATTTAATTGATTGATTATCAAAATAATTGGGGGTTAATTTACTAGTGGTGATTTCATTGTTATCAAGGGGGGGAAATCCTTGTCCCCACCGGAGATAAAATTAATTTAGCAGAGATAGGGATAGGAAAACCAGAGGGGGGGGGGATCCCCATCCCCCTACAAATCTCACTCTTATTATTTGATACATTCTCAATGGCTGCTGGTGAAGATAGCAGACTGTTGAATAAAGCAGCAGCTTGGCCGAGGCGATGTCGTCTCTTCAGCCACCATGATGTTCCTGCTTTTTCGTCCCATGACTTACACTTGCACTTTTTTGGACCTCGCACATTCACATAAAAATGCTTCACACACACACACTCAAAAAAGTTTATGCAAGAGGTGTGTTTTGTGTATATACAAAGTAAAAGAGAGTATGTGAGAGGTAAAATTGCATATGTTAGAGGTAAACTTGTGTATGCGAGAGCCAAAAATGTTGAATGTGAGATGAAAAAGTGTGTATGTGAGAGGTAGAATTGCGTATGTTAGAGGTAAACTTGTATGTGAGAGCCAAAAATTGTGAATGTGATAGGAAAAATTGTGTATGTGAGAGGTAAAATTGTGTATGTGTGTAAGGTAAAAAAGGGCTTATGGCCAATTTGAAATTGATGCTATATCGATTCCCCACATCCTATCATTTAGTAATAAATTAATAATAGATTCATTGTTAATAGTTAATTATTATCATCCCTTGTCCTTACCAATGTTTTAAGGCCCTGATGATGGACTTTGGTCGTCTGATATTTGCACATCATCAGAAGATATGCACTGAAATAGCTGGTGTAGCCTATAATGTTTTAATGGTTTATGAGCTACTTGGTCCTGAAGGTGGTGATTAGGCAATAAAGTTGATCAACCTCCATATTATATGATTAAGAGCTTATTCTTTGTAGGGCTGCAACTAACGATTATATTTGGTGTCGACAGATGATGACACAAACGTATTATGTACTTGCATCATAGTCTGATGGTTAATTAATAAATGAGTGTGTCATTTAAAAATATCTACAAAGTATCAACATTATTTGTGAACTCAATTCTCTGTGAGCGACACTGCCCCCAGCACTTCCTGTAGCTAGTTCTGGATAGCTCGAGTGTGTGTTTGGTCGTGTGTGTTTACACTGCAGTTACAGCTGAGCTTGAAGCGGCAGGTGTGTGATTTACAATAACAATAACACGAAGCGTCAACACAGATTTTATTGTCGACGAATTCTTGTAATCGTTTACGTCGACTAATCGTTGCAGCCCTAATTCTTTGAAGTTCTGACTCCTGAACATGACACAGTCCTCTTAAGAGAAACCAGGAAGATCAGTTAGATTAACTGGATTCACAAAAACATGCATGTTGTAGGAACATCCAGTTTAAAGAGTGAGCCTTTCGGGGGGAAAAGGAAAATGCATAATTGATTCCTCTTAAAAGGATCAAGTGACTGATATGTCATTATAGCCAGGTCAAAGTCAGTGGAGTGGCACCATTTACTGCCGTTTCGCTCATGAGTTTGAACTTAGCTCTGGCAACTGTGTGTTAATGTCCCCCTAATCCTTGGGATCTGATCACACACCTTCAGCTCACAACTTGTTGCTGTTTACTTTCCTCACTGAAGCCAAGTACTGAGGCCCGTACCACAAAAGTAGGATAAGGGATTAAGCCGGGCTATGTTGCTTATCCTGGCTTAACTAACCGTGATCCGGTTCCTCAAAAGCAGGATAGGGGAAAGCAGGATATGTTATGACATAAGTTACCATGGAGATTTATCCTGTGGCCTTAGCCTGGTCTGGAGCAGGCTAAGTTCCAGGATTTATTAAAGGGACAATGTGTAGTATTTATGGGTTTATATAACCCAAAATCCACTTTTTCATACATATTATGTGCTCCTGCATTGTCTAGTCGCTGTATAATAGTTGTTGTTTCATTTTCGTAGTGTTTCAAAAAGTCATGTAAAATAACATGGTCGCGGGCCGTGGTTGCATAGCCACTGTTAGCAGCGAGACGGCATGTTTCTACAGGAGCCTGTAAGGACAAACGCGAGAGAACAAATCAAGCGTCGCTTTACATGTAGCGGAAGTCCCGCCTCCACTCTCTCCGCTTCGTCTGCTACGGCCGTGGTAGCTCGCCCTCTCCCTCACCTCACGAACCTCATCTGCTGACACGGAGGAAGACGACGAGGACGACATTTGACCAGCTGCGGATACCGTAGCGCTCAGGGAAGGGAGGGGGTGAGCAGAGCAGCAGTTCTTTGTTGTAAATTTCAGCCTCTCCTCTAGATGGCACTATAAACTACTTACTTCACCTTTAAATCTCATCCCTCATCACAGCCAGCAGTCACCACAAATGAAAACTAATAGTTATTCCACTGTCCACTACACTATGTTTTCACATTCAACTATACCCACGGTCATTATCTAAACATTTGTAATCATTGATTACAATAATTCAAAAATAATTAATAATAATTTTATATTTATACACACGATAGAAATTTAAAAACACATCAAAGAGTAACACGATGCTGCTTTATTGAATAAGGATAAATCAAAGCAAGTAAATCAGCTCCTTTCAAAACTGAACTCTGTCTCTGCAAAGACATAAAGAACCAATTCAAAGAATATTATAGAACATAAGTATATTATAGAACATTATAGAACATAAGAATGAATGCACATTAAAAGGTCTGTATATAATACACGCACACACACGCACGCACACACACTCGCATACGCATGCGCGCGCACACACGCTACACAAGCTCGCTCGCACACACGCACACAGACACACACGCTTGCTCGCACACAGACACACACGCTCGCATACGCACGCGCTCACACACACAAAGTGTATTTTACAATCTAAAGGAAGTGACATTTACACATTTTCACTCACAATTTCAACTCATTATCAAAGTACAACTACGTTATCGGAGATGTTAAATAACTTTTAGGATCGTAAATGTGACGGTTTCGGCGGAGGAATTGACGTGTATTTCCGCACTACTTACGCATTCAGGCGATCGGTTTTTCTCGTTGGTTTATTATCGTGTTTCATTCTTTTTGATTTGGTCTTTCACTTCCTCCATGAGGATTTCAGCCTCCGAGGACGAAAAGAACGCCTCAGTTGTCATGGTGAATCTGATAATCTGTGAACGACAGCGAGGTCTATTTGAGGAAGCTGTGTACACGCACTGATCCAGGATAGGTTTCACCTGGCTTGATGAATCCGTGTCCGATCATCCTGGCTCGGTCTTTGTGGAACCAACTGAGCCTGGAAATGCTTGTTTTGGATTCGTTGAACCAGGCTCAATCATTCATCCTGGATATCTGAATCCTACTTTTGTGGAACGGGCTCTGGGGTTGGATATTGTTTGGATTTTAACAGTCTCTGGTTCCATTTCCTAATCTTCTTATCAGTTTTAATCAGATTTTAGACAAATCTCACACTACTGTTAGAGTTGAGTCTAGGGCTGCAACTAACAATTATTTTTGTTGACCAATCTGTCGATTATTTTTTTGATTAGTCGACTAATCACGATTTTAGTTGGCACCTATTTTGGACTTCTGTTTAACCTACATATAGTAGACTCACGCATGTGCTTTAATAACACAACATTTTATCACAGTTAATTACCAGAAACTAATTATCACGTATTTCTTACAGCTTAAATATCGCATTAATCAGTGAAAGAGGTTTACAATTCATTATAAATGCTAGTATAGACAGGGGCTGAATTTAAGTCAAAGCAGCTTCACCTGTAATTCAACTCAATTAAATTTAACGTAAGTGAACTAGCGTTGGCTGAGCTAGCTTCTTCCATGATTTCCATGACTGATAGACGTACGGGACAAATTCATTTTAAAAAATATGCGTATGACGCATTTGTGAAGTGGGAAGTGTAGTTCTTCATTAGAAGTGGTTTTGTTCCGGTGGAAATAACTTCTTTTGATAAACAGCAAAGGTAAGCCAATGTTTCTGGTTTATTTCTTGAAAGTCAATTGTTGTTTTGCTCTTATTTTGGGGGCTGGATCTGTGAATCTTTTGTTTACATAATCACGCTGACACTCCGGTGCCGCTTTTCAATGTGTGTGCTGTCTTGCAGGTCTTTTGAAAAATTGAGGTAAAAATGGGGCATTCTGAGGCTTTTTGAAGGACCATTATGGTTAGGGATGGGGCTGATCCGATCCAGTATCGGTATTGGGTTCCGATACAGACTTAATTGACGGATCGGAAATCTGTACAGTTGGATCGGAAATTTCCGAGTGTCGGCAGGGGTCTGTAAAGTCGCTGTAAACGCTGTACATATCACACTTGGCTGTATAAAGGAGTTTATTAAAGCCTTATCATCAAAATGATGACAAAAACAATGATAATAATATTAAAGCAAACAGAGCATCCATATCGGAATAGTATCGGAGTATCGGCAGCTATCTAAAATCAGATATCGGGATCGGATCGGAAGTGAAAAAAGGTGGATCGGTGCATCCCTAATTATGGTGACTCATGAAGTAAGGGCAAGTAACTCAAAATGGAAAAAAACTGAAAAACTGAAATTAATTATTGTGCCAATTTCGTAATATTTTTTCTTCTTCTTGTTTTTTTAATCTAATTGTGTTGTTATGGCTGGGACTGTGTGTACTGACATCACTTAAGTCAAGGCATTGCAGTTATAGAGGGTGCCCCTCATCTGGTGCAGGCCTTTTTTTTTGTGCACACCGCCCCCTGCTGACTGTACTCTTCTCTCTCCTGCATTGTGCGCCGCTGTAAGCGGACCCTTCATATCCAATGCAGAATAGATAATTTCTCCATGCAGTTTTATCCACACATCCATATATGACACATACAAAATGATCTTTATGACGAGGATCGAGTACAGTCGCGATGAAATACAGGGGATCCGAGTAGATGTTAGTAAAACGTCTGTTGACAGATTCTCAAGAGCACACTTTGTATTGTTTTCACTCCGTGGTCTCATTCTTTCTATAGAAGATGCTTTAGCGCTATAATTAAGGGAATAACAGATGCATCAGATGAGATGATCTCTTTAGTTAACTGCTCAAAGAGAGAGAGAAGAGAGTTCTGTCGCAGGGAGTTCATAATCTGTGCTGCGCTGCAGCCAAGTTTCGCTTTTGCGCAAAGAGACTTTCCAGCATTTAATAGGTGCTGTTCCACAGTGTCCTCACATCTTGTTGGAATCGTTTTATTGATGTTCCAAACTGATCTTGGACAGACTCTAAGCGGGT
Organism: Microchirus variegatus; assembly: GCF_963457635.1. Taxonomy (NCBI): domain Eukaryota; kingdom Metazoa; phylum Chordata; class Actinopteri; order Pleuronectiformes; family Soleidae; genus Microchirus; species Microchirus variegatus. Next base: position 8,586,795 of record NC_139804.1, on the reverse strand, counting down.
ATAGACAGGCGAGTGCTGGCTGCAGTTTTTGCGGCCAACACGTCTACCCACGTGTCATCATAACATCGTTTCGGTGGTTACCGGGGGAAATGGGAGGAAAAAAATAGGGCATTTTTAGGGCGTAATTCCTGAAAGTAGGGCTTTTCTTTTCATTTATTCTTATTTTCTGGCTGGCTGTAAGGTTTTTTTTTTGCTCCTGCTGGTTTGATCCATCGGTGTTTAAAAGCAGACCTAGACCAGAAATTCCAATTAAAGATGTGTATCTGCGTCATTACCTCATTTACGAAGTCCTGAAGTTTTGAAACAAACAGTTCAGCCATTGCTGAGAACGCTGTGTTTTATTGTAATCTCGGGCTCAGCGAGATCAGTACAGTACAGTACAGAACAGTAGGGATGCACCGATTGCCATTTTTGGGGCTGATTCCGATTTTTCGAGAAGTTTGACCTGCCGATACCGATTTTAGCAGATTCCGATTCCAATTTTTTAAAACACTTTACAGCATACAGAAAGATATATATTTTTGCATATTTTCTTTAATAGAACATTTTTACATAGAAATACAATCAGTTCACATCCAATATCCACTAAAAATACAAAAATGAATCACTACCTGTATGTGTAGTTTATTTAAGTTTAAACATATTTCACAACATAGTACTACAATCACAACACAGTCTGACTTATGGGTCTGAAATATCGCGGCTGAGGACAGTGTCAGTACGGAGAGATTTCTATTGGCTCGTTTACAGCAACTAGGTTTTTGACCATAAAAACAAGTTAATGTATGTAAGTAGACCTCCATAACTAGTATATATGTGCAATAGGACCACTCTGTGAGCTTTAACTGTGTTTCATGAACATAAGAATGGTTTATATGAGCTTTTATATAAACCACGACCGTGGATTACGATATACCGATATACCAGTGTCAGTTTCCGCTACATAGCAGCCGCGACTACTCTCTAGGGCTGTAAAGTCAAAGTCGACTGGTCGACTAATTGGTCACACGCTCTGGCTCGACCAAAATTGGGATTGGTCGACTAAAATTTTTATTTTTTTATGGTGAATTTCATTAGGAGGAAAGTACCACATGCTAATAGGTTTTTTTTTACAGCACCCGTGCTTCACAGGTAACAATCTGTCTTTAGAGAACACCCCCCTTGTTTTCCACTATTTTGGTTTAGTCAAGCCCAGTTGGTTGTTGGCGCTCTGTGGCTCATGAGAGACAGACAGATTAGCGTTGCCATTAATTAGACGTGAATTTTGAGCTTTTCAATTGAGGCTACAGTCAGTCCTCCTGTCACATCCATGTCAAAGACATCAGCAGCAATTTTTCAAAAGTAGATGACAGTAAAAAAGTGGAACACAAACTTTGCAAGCAACAGTTTGCTTTTCACAGCTCTACTACAAACATGACATATCATTTAAAAACGCTAAGCTAATGTTGCTCCGTCCGTTTTGAGTATGAACATATCAGAATTATTAGCATATTTCAATGTTTTAGTCTAATAATCATTGATTGGTTTTATAACTGCAGGCGCACCTGCCCGCAGCAGCAGCGCTGCACTGTTAAGGCTTGCTCTGTATTCCTCAACACTTATTGTGCTGATATTACTAGTTATTGTCGGATATCACGGGCTATGGTATTACGCAGATGAACGTAATGCAAAACGCTGTCAGAGCCGTCAGACTCTGTTGAACTCCAGCCGCGGCTGCGAGTCTTTTAAAATTAAGAGTACCTAACAGGTACTTTGTGGGTGCGGCTCTTTTCAAAATAAAAGAGCCGCAGCCGCAAAGTACCCCCCGTCGATTAGTCGATTTTTGGTCGAGAGTTTCTTTGGTTGATTGGTTGATTACAGCCCTACTACTCATGCCTGCCTCCCGCCTTCTCACTGCATGCTACTCCCTTGTAAACAAACCCACATTGCAACTACTGCAAGTGAACCACACAGCTGCTGAATGATTGGCTGTTTGCCTGTTACTGGTGACGTCCGGAGATATGATAGGCTATTTCCGCACGATGGGTCCGCCTGTCTGTTAGCTGATTGGCTGTTCGTGATGCTGGAAGAGTAATGCAGAAAAATCCTTTTCTCTGCACCCTTCACAGTCCCTTGAGGAATGCGAAAGCACAAGAAAAACTCTTGGACTCCCCACAGTAAAATTTGGTGGCATGGTTCCATCATGCTGTGGGGCTGTGTGGCCAGTGCAGGGACTGGGAATCTTGTTAAAGTTGAGGGTCGCATGGATTCCACTCAATATCAGCAGATTCTTGAGAACAATGTCCAGGAATCAGTGACAAAGTTGAAGTTGTGTCTGGGCTGGATCTTTCAACAAGACAACGACCCTAAACACTGCTCAAAATCTACTAAGGCATTCATGCAGAAGAACAAATACGTTCTGGAATGGCCATCTCAGTCCCCAGACCTGAATATTATTGAACATTTGTGGTGTGATTTAAAGCTGTCCATGCTCGGAAACCATCAAACCTGACTGAACTGGAGATGTTTAGCAAAGTAGAATGGTCCAAAATACCTTCCGCCAGAATCCAGACTCTAATTGGAAGCTATAGGAAGCGTTTAGAGGATGTTATTTCTGAAAAAGGAGGATACACAAAAAAACATTTTGCTCTAAACTTATGCACATGCCTAATTTTGTTTAAATAATTCTTGCACACTTTCTGTAAATCATATAAACTTTATTTTACTTCTCAAATATCACTGTGTCTGTCTCCTATATGATATATTTAACAGAAATTTCTTATTCAAACAAACAATGATTTATAAAGGAAAATCATGAAAATGTACAGGGGTGCCCAAACTTTTGCATACAACTGTATGTGCCAATAACAACAGAACAGTCTCCTCTTCAACTCTCATATGGACACAATAATTTCTTCCAAAGGAAACTGGGGGAAAACGGACGTCAGACAGACTATGTATGAATGTTTACCTCTGTCTGGGTCCCAGCTTATCTCTGTCTGTTGATGTGTTGATCACTGGTGTTAGCGGTGTATTGTGTGCTGGGTGGAAAGGATCAGTCATATGGTAGCAGGGGCGTGTATGGTCATAACAGGGATGCCTGTGCGCCCATCTTTGTGGTCAACCACGTAAGGAATGTCAGATATGTATAAGTGAGCGTCTGGGCTTGGGCAGATGTGTATGTTGTAGTTGTGTTTGCTGCAGTGGGAGGCACTGGCCCACAGATGATGTGAATCCTCACATGTAATGTCCTGCCTCAGACACACTACACTCCTTACATATAAGTTATGGTGCTGCATCACTGTCAGGTGTTAGTTGCACATGATAAACTAGAGCTGAATGGTTGGACGTATACAGTATTGCAGCTGCAATTTGATTTATGACGTAGTCATTTTGATTCACGCATCAGTCAAGGATGGATTACTGAACGGGCCTACAGCCGTGTTTCAATCATGGTACAGTTCCGTTTGGTACAGTACAGTGCGGTTTGAAATAGTAAAGCCCTCTAGAGTGAGAGAGCGATGCACAGGCAACAATAGCAATGACAGTGTCTAGGTGTATAGCATTAAACAATTAAAGTGAAACAAAGCAGACAGAACATATGGTTTCGAGTGACCGTTAACAGCCATATCAAGGGATGGTATCCAGGCTTACAACAGCTATATCAGGTCAGATTTATCTTATATTGTGTGAGTGTGAGTGTGTGTGTGAGTGTGAGTGTGTGTTTGTGTGTGTGTTTGTGTGTGTGTGCGTGTGTGTGTGTGTGTGTGTGTGTGTGTGTGTGTGTGTGTGTGTGTGTGTGTGTGTGTGTGTGTGTGTGTGTGTGTGTGTGTGTGTGTGTGTGTGTGTGTGTGTGTGTGTGTGTGTGTGTGTGTGTGTGTGTGTGTGTGAGAGCGCATATGTGTCTATGTGCTGGTGTTGTTACTAGATGTGGTTGGAATCTGAGTGGGGGACCGAGTCATTGTCCGACCAACCCCCAGCAGCGAGCCAAAAAGGATCCTGATGCCCAGGGCACACAGCCAAAAATGACTTTTTTTTGTTGAATTATCAAATATATAGACAACAGCAAAATTATGTCGATTATTGTCGTAAATTTCAATAACGATACTTTTTCGACATATCACCCAGCCCTAGCCCCAGGGCAGAGTCCCCCCCAGACTGCCCACAGCCAAGGCACCGTCACCCACCTGCTCTAAGAGATATAATCAATTAGTGGGGCCCAGGTTAAACATTTTTTTGGAGGCATACATTCTCTCCATAGAGCTGTGGTCTGATGTTAAATTTCATAAACTTAAGTGTTTCTTATTTATCCAATTCAGGAGGATATTCTTGGCGATGCTTAGGCTAGTGATTAATATGTGTGATTTATTTCTGTCTATATGTATTTGATTGAAATCACCCAATATGCATAGTGCTGGGAAAGGTGGTATGGTGCATCCAAAGCATGCTGGGTGCAGGTCCTCATATACCCTACACCAGAAGGTATGTGGTGTGCATAGCCATATAGCATGCATGTAGCTACAGTGGTATGCAAAAGTTTGGGCACCCCTGTACATTTTCATGATTTTCTTTTATAAATCATTGGTTGTTTAAATAAGAAATTTCAGTTAAATATATCATATAGGAGTCAAACACAGTGATATTTGAGAAGTGAAATAAAGTTTATATGATTTACAGAAAGTGTGCAAGAATTATTTAAACAAAATTAGGCATGTGCATAAATTCAAAAGAAAACGTTTGTGCATCCTCCTTTTGGAGACATAACAGCCTGTAAACGATTCCTATAGCTTGGACAGTCCGCTTTAAAGCTCACATAGAGGGGTCCTGTTGCACATATATGTTAGATATGGAGGTTTACTTGCATACATAAACTTGTTTTTATCAGGGATGCACCGATTGCCATTTTTGGGGCCAATTCCGATTTTCCGATTTTTCAAGAAGTTTGACCTGCTGATACCGATTTTAGCCGATTCCGATTTAAATTTTTTAAACCACTTTACAGCATACTGAAATATATATATATTTTTGCATATTTTCTTTAATAGAACATTTTAACATAGAAATACAATCAGTTCACATCCAATATCCAACTAAAAATACAAAAACGAATCACTACCTGTATGTGTAGTTTATTTAAGTTTAAACATATTTCACAACATAGTACTACACACAAATAAGTAAATGAACTAATGACCAAGAACGCAGAGCTCACGCTCTCTCGCTCGCTCTCTCTGTCTCTCTCTCCCGCCCCGTGCCAAAAATGCCTCGCACTCTCTGCGCACACTGGTTTAAATGACAAACAAACAAATGCTGAGTGCTGATCAAAAGTTTTGTGCAAGTGATTTAAGGTCCTGACTCTTGTCCCAAATATGACAGGCTTCATTCAGTGATTGAAACAAATATATAAACATTAATGAAACGTTTACATGCAGAGCGCTCACTCGCAAAGCAGACAGCAGCACCGCGGCTGCACGGATGTTGTTTAATCACCGGTATGGCGGTATATTAAAAATTCATATCACAACTGAAAAAAAACAGTATTCGGTGTGAACCGGTATACCGCCCAGCCCTACACTCTACTACGTCTGCGTGTAGTCGCGTGCACATGTGTTGCTGATGCTACGCGATGCGGGTGCATTTTGATCGGCTTATTAAAATCAGAATATTCTGACTGATCGGCCGGTCACCGATTTCGATCACATTAATCGGTGCATCCCTAGTTTTTATGGTCCAAAACCTGCTATTTTCTGCAAAATCTCCCCTCACTGACGCTCGTCTCAGCTGCGGAGTTTCAGACTGAAATCTCACACCCAGAAGACAGAGTGTGTTGTGATTGGCCAGCCAGCGTAGAGCCTTCCTAACTGTCTTGTGACTGGCCAATACCCGGAAGTGACATAGTCAGCACAACAGCTCTCAGAAGCGCAGCTCCCCCCTCTGGAATGGTGGATGCACTTCTACTCATTATCAAAACATTGTTGTTTTACATACCAAAATGAGTAACCACGGTACGATACCAGACAAAGTATCACGGTACTGGGTAGTATCACGATACCACGGCCATATTATTTTTATGAACTGAAATGTATTTGTACAAGTTATAAATACTTATTAATTACTTATAATGTTGTTTGGTGCATGATAAACATGCTGGTGAGTTAGACTGAATGGTTTTAGTTCATAACTGGGTCAACAAGAGTAATTATAATTTAATTATACGGCTTTAATAAACTCCTTTATACAGGCAAGTATGATATGTACGACTTTTACAACGTTTACAGCAACTTTACAGACCCCTGGTGATTTTTTATTTATTTTTACTATTCTGTTGCAGAGTGAGATCCAGCTAACTTTATTTACTGTGGGCGGAGAGTCTTTCTCTCTCTCACACACACACACACACAAACAGTGAGCACAGAGCAGCGCACACACAAACGGACATACATAATCGGATGTTTGTGTATGTACGGGGGGGGGCATCGACTAATGCCCCCCCCCCCCCCCCGTCGATTAGTCGATTTTTGGTCGAAATTTCAGGGCTTTAGTCGACCAAGAGTTTCTTTGGTTGATTACAGCCCTAGTGACGACACTGCAGGTGTTTTATGAGGCTGGAGGTGTTCCCTCCTTTGGCTCCTATTGCCTGGTGGCAGCGCCTGCACAGTGGATGGCCGTCGTCTGTTCCTTTACTTTTTGAGTTTGGTTTATAGAGCAAAGTTAGCGGAGCCACTGACTGCACCCAGTGCTTCTGCCATGGTGAGTGTGTTGTCTCGTGTTCGTGACTGTAAACCGTGCGCGCGTCTGGACGAGACAGAACTTTTGCTTGTTGTTTGTTTTGAAGCAAATTTATATCGAAGCGGAGCAGTCTTCATGGAGTTCGTTCTTGCTGACACAAACACACGAACAGCCTATCATATCCCCGGACGTTAGCAGTAACAGGCAAACAGCCAGTCATTCAGCAGCTGTGTGGTTAGGTTGTAGTAGTTGCAATGTGGGTTTGTTTACAAGGGAGTAGCATGCAGTGAGAAGTCTAGACCGGGAGGAGAGTAGACATGCCCGCTATGTAGCGGAAACTGGCATGGTATACCGTAATCCACGGTATTGCCGTCACGTAGAATTTCTAGTAGGAACCGTTACGAATTGGCACCGCGGTGTACCGTGGGAACCGTGCAACTCTAGTTTTAACAATGTTTAAAAATAGCTTCGTCAACACTCCCCGCTGCAGGCCCTTTTATGACTTTGACCCAGAGTCCTAGTCCGGGGTTGAAACACCTCCACAACGGACGTTATTCTTCTTCTACGGTTCAATGTACGCAACCGGATGTGCCCGGACTAGTGCCCGGAGCAGGACGATCTGCTGTTCAGGAGAACTGCTGTTTACGTAACCAGAAGGGAGATCTTGCTGAGCCAGAGATTACAATAAAACACAGCGTTCTCAGCAATGGCAAAACCTTTTTTACCGAAGCTTCAAGGCTTCGTAAACACAAATGTGTTTGTTTAATTTAATATGATGTCATCGCCTAATTTGCATAATTGGTCATTTGCCTGATATAAGCATACGCGCCGCGACACACAGATATCAGTCCTGACACATATCAATATATATTAGGGCTGTTAAAATTAACGCGTTAACGCAGGATGATTAATTTGTGAAAATAGCGTGTTTATTTTTTTAACCCAGTAACACACTATCTTACTTTCATTGCACTAAGGGTAGACGTGCAGTTTATGAACAGTAGGGCCCTATGATTCCTGTGTTAACGGAATCGCGGAATTGGCCAATAAAAACGGAATCTAATGTTAAACATGGAATATCGCGGAAATTGACATAATATGACTGAAATGCTGTCATCGTGAGGAGAAGGAACGTTTGTCTGGAGAAATGTTCTGGGGAACGCTCATACGTGGCACCATCCGTGCATCTCCCCACAAACGCTCACCCGGCCAGGGTTTCTCCCAGTGCTTGTTGCTTGTTTATTTTCTTTAAATACACTTTTTTTTATACACCACAGATTTTTCTAAACCGCGGAACAAGTGCGCTGCGCCCGCATGTAACCGGCGAGCGTCCCCTTTTCCAGGTGCTGATTGAAACTCAAGTCACACCATCAAATACGCCATTATTACGGTTATATTGTTATTGACAATAAAGATGCTATATTTAGGAATGCACCGATAATTCGGCAGCCGAAACACGGCGAGTAAACTGTGGAACATCGCCTATTAAATGCTGGAAATACTCTTTGCGCAAAAGTGAAACTTATGAACTCCCCGTGACATTCACTTCACACCAGAGAAAATTCTCTCTCTTTGAACAGTTAACTAAAGACATCGGCTCATCTGATGCATCTGTTATTCCCTTAATTGCAGAGTTGTAGGGGTAATATTGCATGTAGAGAAACGATCCAGTCTGATACGGAGAAGCGCACGGCGCAGGAGAGGGAAAACAGTACAGTGCAGGGGAGGTGCGCAGAAATCTGTCTGCACCAGATGAGGGGGCACTACCACTTTTTTATTTATGTTAATTATTTTACTTTTAAATGTGACGAGCATAGCATGGCTTGTTTTAAGATTCACTGGCATTTACTTAATTAGGATTTAACTTAAGTGAAAACAATTGAGAAGTCAGTGGATTCAAGAAGAAAGTTGCATTTCAGTGGACATTTTATTCACTGACACAAAAAGCACACATTCTATGGTGGTAAAGAAAGTATAAAAGGTAAAAAAACAGAATTAAAAAAATGTAAACGGAAAAAACGTAATTCAAAAAAATGTTTTTCATAAAAAAGATTTCATAGGGCCCTAGAACAGGCAAGGCAGGCAACTGCTTGGGGCCCCGAGCCGATAGGGGTGCACCCGACACTCGAAGCATATGCATCAGTGAGCAGCCGCATCCCCGTCCCCCTTAAACAACAATGGTTGTTTTGCAATGACATCTCAGTAGGAAACCTCCCTAAAGGAGCCCCACGTCTCCTCACGGTAACCTGGGTGAAGTTATCGTTCTGCAAGTTGTAAATGAAGCTGAAGGAAAATGAAGAGGAGTTATCAATCAGGTAGTTAGAAGAGGAAGAAAAAAAAGAGGATGAAGAAAAAAGAAAGAAAGACACACAGTTGTAAGTGGTGCTACTGGCGCTACTGCATAGATAATGATATAATCGTGTCATTAACAGTCATTGTCTAACTAACGGGGACACTAGCATTAGCATCAGAATGCTAGCTGACGCTAACACTAACTAGTAGAAGCAGTGCTTCAAAGGTGCTGATGAGTTTCCTGCTGTGGGTTTAGTTCCCCCAAGAAAACTATTTAACTTCTATACTTTATATTTTGTTTATCATGTGAGTTATTTTACAGTGCAATGTACAATTTTGTAAAAGTTATTTACAGTATTTTATTTTTTCTATTTATTTATATTGTCTTATAATGTGGGTTCTTTACAATGTAATGTTTATTTTTTTACTAAGTTTGTATAGATTTTTCTAAAAGTTATTTACAGTATTTTATTGTTCTTTACATTTATATTTTCACATACTTTATTTATCTCTCAGTTCCCACAACAATATAAAAAGAAAATTTTATTTTTTCTGGCATATTTACAAATGGTAATTAATCGTGATTAATCCACAGCTACCCTGTGATTAATCTGATTAACGTTTTTTATCTTTTGACGGCCCTAATATTTATATATATGTTATGTTGTAACTGTTATATAAGCTTTACACTGACTACTTAACATTGTAGCAAAGTGTAATTTCTTCAGTGTTGTCCCATGAGAAGGTATAATAAAATGTATAACAATTTGAGGGGTGTACTCACTTTTGTGGTATATTGTATATGTGTGTATGTATACATATGTGTGTACATACATATGTATATGCATACATACATAGATTGGTATTGATATTGTTTTGTATTGCCCAGCCTTAGACTTTAGTGTAAAAACCATGAGATTCTGTATCTTTTCCCTTACACTTCCCCTTTTTTTTGGAATCGGTAACAGACACTTATGCAACTATCTGTGGGCTGAAGGCTCATGTGATACAGTTTCAGTTGAGAATGTTGCTCGATGATACATTTATCTCATGTTGGTCAGAGCTGCATGGTGTCTGCACTGATCCTGAACTGTGTAACACTGATAGCTGTGTGAAGTCAAATGGATGCTGGTAACCACTGGTGCTATCTCTGTCAACAATTACAGTATGTAATCTGATTTCCAGTGGTGAGCATTGTTCATATCGAACATATCAACTTATTGTCCCCAGAGGGAAAATTGTCTTGGGCAAGAGTGCAGACAGCATATCAACGGACATGCATGCACAAGGAAATTTTTTTCTCCCTTTCTAGGCGTTGCAATAGCAGATGATCTGCATATTTGATTTTACATAGATTTACATGCTGGATGCCCTTCTGTTGCAACCCTTCCATTGTATCCCAGCTTGGGACAGACACAAGGAGTACACTCAATGTGCCTCCGTTGTGGCCTGGGTCAATTTATAGTGTCCAATTAACAATGAGCAGTGGGGGTTGGGTACCTTGACTTGTAACCTTCTGCTTGCATGGCAAGTTAGCCTACATGTACACCACCTGATGGGTTTGTTTTGATTTTTCAGCCTAATGATGGCTTGCTTCACTGACAGTGACAGCTCCTTGGATCTCATATTGAGAGTTAACAGCAACAGATTCCAAATGCATGTCACTCCTGGAATCAACTCCAGAACTATTACCTGCTTAATCGAAGATGACATAATGAGGGAATAGCCCACACCTGTCCATGAAATAGCTTGTCAGTCAATTGTCCCATTACCTTTGGTCCCCCAAAAAGTGGGAGGCAGTAGGGCTGTAACGTACACAAACTCATGATCCGATTTGTATCAAGATTTTTGACCCACGATTCGATACATTCCACGATATTTTTTTTTTATGTAAAAAACATTTTATTTGAAGGGACAATATGTAGTATTTATGGGTTTATATTACCCAAAATCCACTTTTGTATACATATTATGTGCTCCTGCATTGTCTAGTCGCTGTATAATATTCTTTGTTTCATTTTCGTAGTGTTTCAAAAAGTCATGTAAAATAACATGGTCGCGGGCCGCGGTTGCATAGCCACTGTTGGCAGCGAGACGCCATGTTTCTGCCAGAACCTGTAAGGACAAACGCGAGAGAACAAATCAAGCGTCTCTTTACTTGTAGCGGAAGTCCTGCCTCCTCTCTCTCCGCTTCGTCTGCTACGGCCGCGGTAGCTCGCCCTCTCCCTCGCCTCACGAACCTCATCTGCTGACACGGAGAAAGACAACGAGGACGACATTTGACCAGCTGCGGATACCGTAGCGCTCAGGGAAGGGAGGGGGTGAGCAGAGCAGCAGGTCTTTGTTGTAAATTTCAGCCTCTCCTTTAGATGTCACTATAAACTACTTACTTCCCCTTTAAACAACATTTACTTATATAGCAACTTAATGTAACATTTAATAACAATATTTTGGAACACTGAACAGATTTGAACATAAATAAATATATAACCAAGATTTCTCTCTTTTCTGTAACAAAATAATACTGTTGAAAAATACTAAGTAAATGATCAATCAGACCGGGATTTGTCCCCAAAGCATGCTGAGAAGTGTAGTTCTTCATTAGAAGCAGTTTTGTTCGGTGGAAATAACTTGTTTTGATAAACAGCAAAGGTAAGACAACATTTCTGGTTGTATTTCTTGAAAGTCAGTTGTTGTTTTGCTCCTATTTTGAGGCTGGATCCGTGAATCTTGTTCATAGAGTGATGAAAATGGATTCTCCGCTGTTTACATAATCACGCTGACGCTCCGGTGCCGCTTTTTAATGAGTGCGCTGTAACAGGTTTTTTCCGCTCCTCCGGGTTTGATCCATCGGTGTTTTAACAGTGTTTGGTGAACATAAGAATGGTTTATATGAGCTTTTAGCTGAGTTCCTGACTTTTCTGTGAGTATGCAGAATGTCTGTGTTTGTTAACGTTAGACATGGTTTTATGACGCTTTTGTCGCTGCGTCTGACGCTGCCCCTGGTAGCGGGGACATCAGTAAAGAAGAGATTAACGTGATTAAAAATATAACGCGTTAAGGATGACAGTAATTAATTAATCACAATTAACGCAATAATTTGACACCCCTAATAAAAATAAGTTCATGCTCATGTCAGGATAATTTGGTAAAAGATGGATGTTGGAGCCAGCTCAGGAATCAAACAAGAGTTTATTTCTGTACAGAAAGAGCAATCACAAAGCAACTTGCAGATTCAGTCACCCCGCAAAGACTGCCAGCACAATGGAAAATCTCTCGAGTTAACCTGTCTGGTGAGTGTGTTAACGACCCCCCCCACACAGACAGAGTAGAACAAAAGGTTTCCTCAGGTAGACCCCCCATAGGGAAAGAGGAAGATAAGGATGTTTTATGACTCAAACCCATGTTATAAATGTTGTAAAACAAAATAGCAAATGGTCCCTTGATCTTAGGTCACTGCAGGTCATACTTTTACAATTATTTAAAACCAATCCAAAATTTCCGTAACAGCTCATATCACGTGGCTGACTGGAAAAATAACTGGGAGTTAGAAAGGGCGTTTCGCGATTCTGTTTTCTCACGCCACGAGACAGGTTCGTGGCTCTGAGTATTGCGATTTTGATACGCATATCGTTACAGGCCTAGGAGGCACATGTAGAAAGTGTTGTAATTCCAACACTGTTCACTTGATTTGGATGTAACCGCCATACCGGATACCTTCAAATTAAAGCTGAAAGTGTGCATTTAAAGCACATCTTGTTTGTTTCATTTCAAATCCATTGTAGTGGTGTATAGAGCCAAAAAGAAGATAATTGTGCCGATGTGTGTTACTGTGTACGTTGATCGAGTGTTAATAAATTTGTGTTATTTACGAAATTTCATAGTGCTCCTACATTTTTTCTCGACCTGTGCTCCTACTGAAAAAGTGAAGTGTACTGTACAGTCCTGCATAGGCTGCTCTACATGCAATAAACTATCCAAATAAGTAAAAGTAAAATATTGCACTTGCCCCAGCACTTGTGCAAGGGTGTAACGCCCGTCACCAAACTGCACCACAGTAAGTGTCACAAACCTATGGAGGTAGATTTGTGTCTTTATTATTCAATCAAAAAGCCCTTTCAATAAAAGAAAAAGTGTTTGACAAAATATTTGAGACTTAAAACATTGCATTTGAACACTGTTTCTCTTTGATTGAAAATGTTTTCTTTAATTGAAGTGAAGGTTTTTTTGTTTGAAGCAACTTTTTTGAGTGAAGTAATGTTTTGTATTTAGGCCATATAATGGGTAGGACATTTGTGTCTTTATAATTCAATCAAAAAAGAAGTTGCTTCAAACAACAAATACATTTCAATAAAAAAAATCACTTCAATCAAATAAAAACTTTTTTAATCATAGAAAAAAAAAATTGTTGTCAAAACATTGCATTTTAACACTTTGTTTTCGATTGAAAGTGTTTTTTTTTTTTTTATTGAACCATTTTGACACCAATATCCTGCAGTGGGCGGGTGCTTCCCCATTGGTCAGACATGTTTGGGTGACAAGTGTCTACACCAACGACGTCTTTCTGACAAGCAAGGGTAGCTAGCAAGCCAGGGAGCAGTGGTGGAGTGGAGTTTTTTTTAAGCACTGTTGTGTTGTGGTAACGACAGTGAGTGAAACAACAAGTGTGTGTGCCGTGCTGTTGTTATGTTGGAAGCAGCGGCAAGAGTGTTACGCTGGATGTTGTTGCTTGGTTAGCAGGTGAGAGGCTGACAAACTCACGGCTGATTCAGCTAAGGTAATGTAGCCTAATGTTAACTTAGCTATGAGATGAGGGATGAGATTGAGAGTTTGTCAGCCTCTCATCTGCTAACTGGTATCCCCTAAACAAACCCAGTAGCCGGCAGATCCCCGAACCGTAGTAAAGGGACCGCTAACTCCTTGGTTTGGATTATCTCGTACGGCAACAGCACAACAACTACAGGACTCCGTCTGAGTTGAACACGGCACTTTATTTCCAGCACTGTGTGGTCATGCACAGCCTCTCTGGTTACAATGAGACTCTCTCGTGAAGGGGGGAAACATAACCATTCATTTATGCTGTGTTCCATGTGCATTTACTCTGACACAGTGGCATCTACAGTGAAACTTACACCTCAGGTGGAATCTCACAAGTGTCTTTATTTTGATACCAAGATAATATACATAGAGCTTGTAACTGCAGAGTTTTACTCTATTTAGTTTGGGCATGTCATTTTCGAGCAGGGACTCCAAAAAGAGGGTGAGGGAAGAAGAGTGTTGAGTTTTGTTTGTTCTTACATTGATTGACTGATTGCTGAAATAGTAGGAGCTACACACGACTGCACTGCAGCTTGCTCTGGTGAGCTGAAGCATGCCAGTCAGATGAACTCAAGACTGTGTGTCCGATTATTCATTGTTCCTCCGTTATGTAGAGCCATTAGTGTTTCAAGTCCTTTTTATGATGGCAGTGTCAACAAAGAGGATAAATGAGGGTCCATTTAGCAATTGCGGCCATTATGTATATCCCTGCTCTCTGGAAGTGATGGATTTTATATGTGGTTACCAGTAAATAACTTCAAGCAGGTGTCCATGTTTACCGCCTTCTTTGTTGTCTCTTCTTCATCAATACACTTTCTATACACATCTGTTAACTTATTATTTTTAGCTACCATCTTATTGAAACCTTCCTGTTTTTGTCTTCTTCCAGCTCTTCACTGATGGAACCACCAACAAGCTGGTGGGCTGCTACACAGAGGACAGTCCAGATGATGTAGTGCTGGTGCGAGTGTATGGAAACAAGACAGAGCTGATTGTGGACAGAGACAATGAACTCAAAAGCTTTCAGGTAAAATGATAACTGGAAAGTGATTCCAACAGCGGTGTGGTCACTTAAGTCTAACACACTTGTCTCGCCTTTTGTGTTGTTGTTCAGGTGCTCCATGCAAATGGCTGTGCTCCTCGCCTCTACTGCAGCTTTCAGAACGGCATCTGCTATGAGTTCATGCAAGGAGAGGCTCTGGGGACACAGGACGTCAGGGATCCTTCCCTGCGCAGGTGTTGACATGGCAGACTCATGATACTGCTCAGGGATTTGTAGTGATGTAGCCCAGAGATCGGATTGCTATCAAATAGTGCTTTTTTTCAACTCACAGTCCAAAAATGCCTTGAGTTCTTGTATGATGTACTGACATACAGGTACTATTTAAGTGCTGCATTTTGTTTTGACATATCGCAAGGAAACGATAATAAAGAATCTTGAAGCTTGAATTTAGACAGGATTGACTGTGTTGTGTTAATTCCCTGCTTCCAGAACCAGCTTGAGACATAGATGTTCAACTCACTGAAAATATGGCTTCCAGCAAGGCAAACTGGACATGGGCGCTACTGGTCTGTGTATCGTGAATTTGTTGCAGGGAATGACAGACTACAGTTTCTAGTCAGAAAAGGCAAACAACAAAATAAATGGTAGCTGAAGAAGCTAAATCTGTTTTTTCCTTGTGTCCTTGCTGGCAGCCATGTTTTCAGTGAGAGCAAGTGTCCATGTCTCATGCTCAGTGCAGTCAGTGCTGAACTCAACCACACAAAAGTTGAATTATCCCTTTAAACACTGCACAGGACTGAGGCAGGTGAGGCATGCAAAGTAAAGCACGTGCAAATAATACTACTAATAATAAATTGCTGTTGGTGTTTTTTACCATAACACTAACACAAAGTGTATGATGAAATGTTTTCTGGAGATTGTGTGCTCCTTAAACCTTGCAGATAGCAGTATCCTTCATAGTAATAGACAAAACAAGATCATCTTTTTTAGGTTGCAGATTAAGAGCCCTGCCACTTTTGTTTTTGTGTGCGTCTTCTTTTAGCCTGATAGCCAGGGAAATGGCTCGTATCCATGCCATCCATGCGCACAATGGCTGCATCCCCAAACCCAACCTCTGGATCAAGATGAGGAAATACTTCTCTCTTGTGGCCACAGAGTTCACTGAGCAAGCCTCCAACATCAGGTCAGTCCAAGAGTCTCACTTGCTATTGCACCACACAATAGAAGTGGACTGTAGAGCTCCAGTAGCTGATGTCACACAATCAAGGTCAGAAGATAGCAAGGAATATGCTAGACAACACATGAATCGGTCATTATGTCACACAACTGTTTTCGTCATAAAAGTGAGGATGGTGGATGGATGATGTGCCTAAACTCAAACTGGATTTGTTGAGCGCTAATCTGCATAGCATTGTTAAGACAGCAATTATTTACATTACACTGCTCATTGCTAATGCTACGTTATGCTAATGATACACTTGCCCTTCCGGTGACGACAACACTATCTTTAGTTGGTAGCAAGGGAGTAGGTTTGATTTGGACATTGGGACATAAATAGGGATGCACCGATTAATCGGCCAGGGATCGGAATCGACCGATTTTCACGTGATCGGCCGAAATCGGTGACCGGCCGATCAGTCAGAATATTCCGATTTTAATAAGCCGATCAAAATGCACCCGCATCGCGCAGCATCAGCAACACATGTGCACGCGGCTACACGCACATGTAGTAGAGTGTAGGGCTGGGCGGTATACCGGTTCACACCGAATACCGTTTTTTTCAGTTATGATATGAATTTTTAATATACAGCCGTACTGGTGATTAAACAACATCCGTGCAGCCGCGGTGCTGCTGTCTGCTTTGCGAGTGAGCGCTCTGCATGTAAACGTTTCATTAATGTTTATATATTTGTTTCAATCACTGAATGAAGCCTGTCATATTTTGGACAAGAGTCAGGACCTTAAATCACTTGCACAAAACTTTTGATCAGCTCTCAGCATTTGTTTGTTTGTCATTTAAACCTGTGTGCGCAGAGAGCGCGAGGCATTGTTGGCACGGGGATGGAGAGAGAGAAAGCGAGAGAAAGCGAGCGAGAGAGAGAGAGGTCATTTACTTATTGTTGTGTTTAGGTAATATGTTGTGAAATATGTTTAAGCTTAAATAAACTACACATACAGGTAGTGATTCGTTTTTGTATTTTTAGTTGGATATTGGATGTGAACAACATTGTTCCATAACACTGCACTTTTAAGATGTGTGTGAATATTCCACAGTATTATTTAATTCTATTTTATAGTGGTAATATGTTCAAAAAGTCACACTTTAAGTTATTATGTTCCATGGTAGCATGTTCAAATGTATCATGACAATTGTTTTTGTATTTTTATATATACTTCTATTCTATAGTGATTCGTTTTGTATTTTTAGTTGGATATTAGATGTGAACTGATTGTATTTCTATGTTTAAATGTTCTATTAAAGAGAGAAGATGCAAGAATATATATCTTTCAGTATGCTGAAAAGTGGTTTAAAACATTTAAATCGGAATTGGCTGAAATCGGTATGGGCAGGTCAAACTTCTTGAAAAATCGGAAATCGGAATCGGCCCCAAAAATGGCAATCGGTGCATCCCTAGACATAAATGTGCTCCAATAGGTTAAAGCAACTAATGAAAGACACAGAGGCAACTTAGAAGACTTGACTTTGGTGTAACTGTGCATCTTACTCTACTATTACTATTAGAAAGATCTGCTGTAAAAACGTCTATTACGCCAGGTTTATTCAAGACATGAGCATCATATACACATGTTGCATGAGTTAAACTCGTTGACAGCTTGCTAATATATAAGACCAGCTTTAAGTTGCAATTCCAATGATCACAGAAAAAACAACAGAGCTGGTGGTGCCTGAAACGTTTGCACAGTACTGTATACGTATATAGTGGTATGCAAAAGTTTGTAAATGTTCATGATTTTCCTCTATAAATCATTGGTTGTTTGAATAAGAACTTTCAGTTAAATATATCATATAGGAGACAATCACCCTTTTGCTGATGACCCTTTTTTATAGGTCCTTTGTTGAGTCTGTTGTCACCTCCTTAATTTGCTGGTATGGGTCCATCACTGTAAAACAAAAAAACTCCCTTTCCAAGCTTATCAAGATGAGCAGCCGTATCACAGGTTCTAAGCAGAAAGGCCTGGAGGAACTCTATCAGAAGCAGGTGCTAAGAAGGGTTGAATCTATCCTGCAGGTAGTTCTCATCCCTTATATGCTGAATTTCAGATGTTGCCATCTGGATCACGCTTTAAACTCCCCAACTTTAGAACCAACAGATATAAACATTCTTTTGTTCCGTCTGCCATTTTACTTCTTAACTCTACAAAGTACCATAGATAACCCCCCCCCCCAACTCATACTTTTGGATATGATGAGCCTTTTATCACTTTATTTTATTATTACTTTTATTGTTTTTCTTAACTATGCCTGCAAGGTAGGCAACCTTTTAACTGTGTGTGTGTGATTGTGTGTGATCTGTACTGTACTATTGCTGCACAACAAATTGCCTCATTGGGGGACAAATAAAGTACCTTGACTTGACACAGTGAAATTTGAGAAGTGAAATAAAGTTTATATGATTTACAGAAAGTCTGCAAGAATTATTTAGACAAAATTAAGCATGTGCATAAATTCAGGCACCACAAAAGAAAAATGTTGTGCATCCTCCTTTGCAGAAATAACAGCCTCTAAATGCTTCCTATAGCTTCCAATTAGAGTCTGGATTCTTGCAGAAGGTATTTTGGACAATTCTTCTTTACAAAACATCTCCAGTTCAGTCAGGTTTGATGGTTTCCGAGCATGGACAGCTTTAAATCACACCACAAATGTTCAATAATATTCAGGTCTGGGGACTGAGATGGCCATTCCAGAACGTATTTTTTCCTCTGCATGAATGCCTTAGTAGATTTTGAGCAGTGTTTAGGGTCGTTGTCTTGTTGAAAGATCCAGCCCAGACACAACTTCAACTTTGTCACTGATTCCTGGACATTGTTCTCAAGAATCTGCTGATATTGAGTGGAATCCATGCGACCCTCAACTTTAACAAGATTCCCAGTCCCTGCACTGGCCACACAGCCCCACAGCATGATGGAACCACCACCAAATTTTACTGGAGGTAGCAAGTGTTTTTCTTGGAATGCTGTGTACTTTTTCCGCCATGCATAACGCCCCTTGTTTTGCCCAAATAACTCTATTTTAGTTTCATCAGTCCACAGCACCTTATTCCAAAATGAAGCTGGCTTGTCCAAATATGCTTTAGCATACCTCAAGCGACTCTGTTCATGGTGGGTGCAGAGAAAAGGCTTTTTCTGCATTACTCTTACATACAGCATCTCCTTGTGTAAAGTGCGCTGAATAGTTGAACGATGCAGTGACACAATCTGCAGCAAGATGATGTTGTACATCATCTCCCCCTCAAAAGTTTATTGCACGCTAGATACCAACATCCCTCATACACACATCTCACAACAACCATATACACACACCAAGCCACACCCAGGTGGGGAGATGGGCGTGGGGTCCTCCCGGGTACCTATGTCCCATCCACCTCTCACTTGAGCTGGGGTCGGCGGTTTGGATGGGGGCGGCTGTGGCGCCCCGGGGTGCTGGCGATTGCGAGGGGATGGGTCGGTCGTTGGTCTTTCGGAGGGAGCCCCGGAGGACCTGGCCATGGCTCGCCATTATTCCTGGGAGGGGTGGTGGTGGGTGGCTAGCCGGTAGCTCGGTGGAGGCCAAGTCTGTGTGCCTTGGCCTGTAGATGTATGGTGGGTCCCTATGCCAGTGCTCGGGGGCCTGCCCGGGGTGGGTCTGGGATCCTGTCACCTCCTGTTTCCTCCCTATGTGGGCCTCTGCCTGTCATGTGGTTGGCTCCGGGGTAGGCGTCGGTGGTAGCTGCAGTGGGCTCTGGCCTACCTCCTCAGGGGTGGTTGGGGGGGGGGCTCTGCTGTCTCCGGCGGTGGGCTGGGCCGCCTTGGGGGCCTGGGTGGGCCTCGAGTGGGGCCCCTCCTGGGCGTGTGGTGGTTTGGCCTGTGCCCGTGGCTGGTGGACGCTCCACGCGCCTGGGTTACTGGCGGCCTTCTCCTGGGGAGTTAGGGGGCGGTGACACGGTTTTCATCATGGATTCCCGACCACACCTAGTGACAACATCTTCATTTTACCGTGGCCCAAAACCGTGATGCATACCGAACCATGGGAAAACTGTACCGTTGCATCCTTAATGGCCACCAGTGACAGTGTTTATAGATAGATAAGATATAATAGATTTCACATTAACAATGGATAATATGTAATATAAGCATACAATTTGGCCAAAGACACAAAGGAAAAACACAGATATCGACCCTCATAAAATGTGTCTGTGGCCAAATTGTCTTTGTTTATCAGTATAGCTGCCATTTTCCTGCCAGTGGCTGCCAGTGACAACTGCTTTTAGAAAAAAGTTCATATTAATGATGGATATAATGTGATATTGATTATATATCAAGGATATACATTGGATAATCGGAATAGCACTTGGGAACTATCATTTGGACTATACTTTTTTCAAGATGGTGACCCAAGATGGCAGCCAACGAGCAAAATATGGTAGTTGCAATAAAGTTGCATAGATTTCTATGATTTGGATGATCTTTGTGTCATTATGTGATAGTCTCACTCGGTCCAGCACAGGAAAGTCTATTTAGCACTCCCCAGAAAGCTGTGCAGTACCTTGTCCACTCGCGTATTTTGAGAGGACATATTGCACGGAGGTTCCAATCTGTCTTAGATGTAGATCTTTGATCAACAAGATCTCCAACTTTAAAGTTCTTTGACATTTTCTTAAGCAAAATCTTTTAGTGAAGGCAGAGGGATCATTTTAAGATGAGGGATACAACTAGGTTCAGATGTAAATGAAAGTCATTTATAGCCCCGTTAACCTTGGTGCGGCTCTCCCGTGCTGGCCCGTGCGGCTATCTGACTACATCTTAATTTTCATAACTAGATGTGGGGCAAACATTAGATAGCATTTAGGAAACTAATCTACACTACCACTAAACTACCACAAATAAGTAAAGCTTTATAAAGCGGAGTGTATTAGCTGTCACTGAACCCCATGCTGAGTTTTACAGCAGTGTCACCAGTGTGCCCTGATTGTACTTTGACATCCACTCTATTCAGGACTATTTTATTTTGTGGAAATGTGAATGTAAACATAGGCATTTTCATAGGCGACCAATGTATTATGGAATTTCTAGCTAAGCTGCCACTAATAAGTCATTTTGCAATCGTGATTAGTAAGAGCTGATAAGCTTTGCCACCTTCAAAAGAAGAATATGTTTTGCAGCTCCATATTTATTATCATGTATGTGGGACTGATTTGACAGTAAAGGTTACTGACCCACTGCTTCTATGTCTGCTGATGTGATCATCATCAGACCTCTTCTGATCCAAAACACTATAAAACCAGAGGGTTTCCAGCAGTTGAACAGAGCTCATGCTGCTCAATATGGTTCACTTTGCATCTTGGCACAGGACCTTTGGACAAAGGTAGAGGATTTCATAACCTGGCCAGCTGCCCAAGTCGAAGTTGGTATCTTTTGCTCTGATGGCTATTCGATTAAATCTGGTATGTGGCTTATATAACTGTAACAATAATAGCCCCCTGCAGGATTATGGAGTCTGAGGCATGCAGTGCGCAAGCAGATGTTTGCCTAGCTCTGTGTATCAGGTCACTTCCCTTTCTTCCCTGGTAACACAGACAGCTTGATCACTCTGATCCTGGGCAACAAACACTTGTTACACCTATGTCTTACTGGCATAATTTTCTGGTGGAGACTTGTTTGATGTCTGATGTTGTAGTGTAATAAGAGCAGCAACTGGCAATTATTTTCTTGATCAATTCATCACTTTGCATTTTCCATTCAACGGCAAACCTCTTTCAAGAAAAGGCATAAATGAGAAACCTGCCATTATTATTCGCTTTCGCACCAGAAAACAAAAAACTGCTTAGACGGGGCAAACGATCTTAGTAAAACGTGGAGACAGACTCTTAAGAGCTGAGCACACTTTTCATTGTTTTCACTCCGTGGTCTCAATCTTTGTGTAGAAGACACTTTAGTGCTGCAATTAACCCATTAAGGCCTGAAGCGCCTGGAAAAAATGCCTCTAAAACCTGAGCTTCAATGCCTACTAAATGACTGATTTCTCAGCCTCTGTAGCAGATATAGGAACACAATTCAACAAGTATTTGAGAGCTTACACCTGTGGCTTTCCTGTGAAATCTAGTTTATTTAGATACAAAAATGTAAAAGTAAAGTGAATAACTATTTTATCAATTAAAAATCCGTAAGAAAATAAAGTAATATCAACTTGTGTCAGTGCCTTGATGTAGTCCTGATGGAGTGTGAAGAACAAGAACAGCATGTAATGACTGTAACAGTCTGCTTCACATGTGATGGTGATAGTGCTTACAGGGCTGTGGCATCTGCAGGTAAATCCACTGTCACCCCTGGTGCGCGGTTGTAAACACTCCGTCGATGACGGTGGTATTTATCGTCATTATCGCCGACCTCGTCGTCTTCAAACATAATTATGTCTTAACCATAAATCCCGGTCGATTGGTTCAGCGCGTTCGAAGTCATCAGCAATGATGTCATCGAAGACAAAAATCACTGCCTTCAGAAGTCCTCGATGTTTGCGCGAAGAAATTTTAAAACAATGTCGCGAGGAACCCTTATACCCCCCGAAAATTGACGTATCCGCTTTACCGGCGTCTATGGTAGAATAGAACGCGCAACCGCTCTCCCAGCTCTAATGGTAGAAATGTGGCAATGCTTTCCCGGCATCAATGGGTTAAGGGAAAAACAGATGCATCAGATGAGCTGATCTCTTTAGTTAACTGCTCAAATAGAGAGAATGTTCTGTGCTGTGAAGTGAATGTCGGGGGGAGCTCATAATCTGCGCCCTATGCAGCCAAGTTTCACTTTTGCACAAATAAACTTTCCAGCTGTTCCACCATGTACTCGCATCATGTTGGAAACGTTTTATTGGTGGTGAATTTTCAGTTCATCCCTAAATATAACATCTTTATATTGGCGTATTTGATGTGTGTGACTTGAGTTTCATTTGGCACCTGGACAAGGTATAAACAAGCAATGCTTAGCCTGCTAGCCTGCTATGTTATTTAAACCAACATAGATAGAGGTCACAGGACAGTGGAGTATGAAAGTAACGTTCACCCAGACAATCATTTCTTGAAGAATCTGACAAATGACTGCATTTATTACACAGATGATCTTTTTAGTATGACGATAAATGTTGAAAATAGCAACAGTGGTGTGTGCATGGGTTTTGACTGGGGTTAATAGTTAATAAAATAGAAAGTGAATGGTTGTTTGTCAGCTGGGATTGGCTCTAGCTCCTCATGTTCAGGATAAAGCAGTTGAAAGGAAATTAACAAACTTTTTCACAATTTATTGCACTTGTTACAAAGAATTTCTTGGAGCCATTTTTTGTGGATTGTGGATGTCTAACAATGCCTCACTTAATGTAGGGATTGGGGCTGCAACTAATTGATATTTTTTTAATCGACTTATCTGTTGATAATCTATCTATAAAGCAAGTTGTGTCTGTGTGTGTGTGTGTGTGACTTTGACGGGCATATCTAGCTGACCGTTAGTCAGATCGCCCTTTTACATATGGGTTGAGCATGGCCCGATGGTGCGCGTCCTTGATTTTCAAGTTTTTTGGAGTAATTTCTGCTGATTTATCACGCTACACCAGGCAGCGGCTCATCAGCAGCAGCTGTGCTGTCCGGAGGTGGGAGGTGGGAGTGAAGAGGCTGTTCTCACGGTGGGTGAGACATTTTCACATGGTTCAACGCAGAACATGGTGTTATACCCTAAACATCCATTCACCAATACGCAAGCACACATTTATTTAGCATTAGCATGCTACTATTTTGCGGCTAACTTGGCGAACCTGTTTTGAAAGGTAAGCTAGCGTTGCTAAGATTAACATTAGCGTAGGGTTAACGTAATACAAACAATGTGCAACCTCATTAGGCACAACGCAATTTTTTTCTTCAGCCAACTTTACATTCCTTATCATGAATAACCATAACTGAAAAATCTTCTTCAGGTCCCACTTTATGAATACAGACTTCCTACTGGCACTGCACTAGTTTTCTTGATTAATCGATTAGTTGTGTGGTCTATAAAATGTTGCAACATGTTTTCAAAACCATGAAACGATGATGTTCTCAAATGTTTTATTTTGTACACAAACCAACATTTGAGTTAGTGAATTAGTGCTGTGTGGTATGACCAAAAATGTGTGTCAAATTTCAATGCTTACACAGTATATAAAGGTATTTTTTATGCATGAGTATGAGTGAGTGCTCCCAAGAGAGCCACAGTTGAGTGTGTGTGTGCTCTCATTGGACAAGTGTTTGATCAAGAAAGAGAGAGCGGTAAAGTTGCCCTTGGTCCCCAAAAGTTTAAATAGTGTTGCTGATGTGGAATATTGCATTGACTGGATACAGAGTTGATATTAAAGTGCAAACACAATTTTGAGGGATAGAAAAAATAAACATTGTCTCTTGTGTAAAAGGGCATGTGCAGTCTCCGGGAAACTATGTAAGTGATTGTAATTTCTACTGTAGTCATGGCGACGGGACACTCTCTCTCATCTCCTGCTCTCAGGCTGACTGTAAGTACCATAAGCTCATTAGCACAAGGATATGTGCTCACTGCACAGCTCTTGTTGGCTGAGACTCTCACCCTTTGTCCACTAGCCAGTAAAACCACTCTCGAGCTGACATGGACAAATAATAAAATCTGTGTTTTTTGTTTTTTTTGGTGGTTTTTGCTCGATTTACAATTTTTGCATCAACTTTTATGTCCATCTTAAAAAAACACATGATAGTTTTTTACAAGAGTTCATGTTGTTTTCATTTGGCTTCTCCCATTCTAGGAGTCTTTACACTGGACATCCTGACACAACCCTCCCATTTACCTGTGGTTTTGTTATGTGTATGTGTATGTGTATGTTTATTTGTATATGTATATGTATATTTATATGTATATGTATATGTATATGTATATGTATATGTATACGTATACATATACAGTTAGGCCCATAAATATTTGGACATCGACACAGTTCTCTTTATTTTGGCTCTATACACCACGACAATGGATTTGAAATGAAACGAACAAGATGTGCTTTAACTGCACACTTTCAGCTTTAATTTGAGGGCATTGACATCCAAATCAAGTGAACAGTGTAGGAATTACAACACTTTCTATATGTGCCTCCCACTTTTTAGGGGACCAAAAGTAATTGGACAATTGACTGAAAAGCTATTTCATGGACAATTGTGGGCTATTCCCTCATTATTTCATCTTCAATGACACAGGTAAAAGTTCTGGAGTTGATTCCAGGAGTGACATTTGCATTTTGAATCTGTTGCTGTTAACTTTCTATATGAGTTCCATATAGAAAGCTGTCACTGTCAGTGAAGCAAGCCATCATTAGGCTGAAAAGCAAAACAAACCCATCAGAGAAATAGCAAAAACATGATTTGTGGCCAAATCAACTGTTTGGAACATTCTTAAAAAGAAAGAATGCACCGGTGAGCTCAGCAACACCAAAGGACCTGGAAGACCACAGAATACCACAGTGGTGGACGACAGAATAATTATTTCCCTGGTGAAGAAAAAGACCTTCACAACAGTTGGCCAGATCAAAAACACTCTCCAGGAGGTAGGTGTACGTGTTTCAAAGTCAACAATCAAAAGAAGACTTCACCAGAGTGAATACAGCGGGTTCACCACAAGATGCAAACCATTAGTGAGCCTCAAAAACAGGAAGATGAGATTAGAATTTGCCAAACAACACCTAAAAAAGCTGTTATAATTCTGGAAGAACATCCTCTGGACAGATGAGACCAAGATCAACTTGTACCACAGTGATGGGAAGAGAAGAGTGTGGAGAAGGAAAGGAACTGCTCATGATCCACAACATACCACCTCATCAGTGAAGCAACGTGGTGGTAGTGTCATGGCGTGGACATGTATGGCTGCCAATGGAACTGGTTCCCTTGTGTTTATTGATGATGTAACTGCTGACAAAAGCAGCAGGATGAATTCTGAAGTGTTTCCAGCAATATTATCTGCTCATATTCAGCCAAATGCTTCAGAACTCATTGGACGGAGCTTCACAGTGCAGATGGACAATGACCCAAAGCAAACTGCAAAAGCAACCAAAGAGTTTTTTAAGGCAAATATGGAATGTTATCAGTCAATCACCTTACCTGAATCTGATTGAGCATGCATTTCACTTGTTGAAGACCAAACTGAAGTGAAAATGCCCCAAGAACAAACAGGAACTGAAGACCGTGTCAGTAGAGGCCTCACAGAGCATCACCAGGGATGAAACCCAGTGTCTGGTGATGTCTATGCCTTCCAGACTTCAGGCTTGAATTGACTGAAAAGGATTTGTAACCACGTATTAAACAATGAAAGTTTGATTTATAATTGTTTAGTTTGTCCAATTACTTTTAGTCCCCTAAAAAGTGGGAGGCACATATAGAAAGTGTTGTAATTCCTACACCGTTCACCTGATTTGGATGTAAATGCCCTCAAATTAAAGCTGAAAGTGTGCAGTTAAAGCACATCTTGTTCGTTTCATTTCAAATCCATTGTAGTTGTGTATAGAGCCAGAATAAAGATAACTGTGTCGATGTCCAAATATTTATGGGCCTAACTGTATGTATGTATGTGTGTATATATATATATATATATATATATATATATATACACGTGTATATATATACGTATACATATGTGTATATATGTGTATATATATACGTATACATATGTGTATATATGTGTATATATATACGTATACATATGTGTATATATGTGTATATATATACGTATACATATGTGTATATATATACATATCTCTGAGATAGCTTCTGTATCCTTCCCCTAAACCATGATGTTGAACAATCATTGTTTTCAGGTCATTTGAGAGTTGTTTTGAGGCTCCCATTAGGGCTGAGCGGTATGACCAAAAATATATATCACGGTATTTTTCAAAAGGTTACTCGGTATATGATGGTATTTTATTTTTTTTATGCATAATCAGGTGTTCACATTGTTTTCTACTGGTAGAGAACAGAATTACTGCAGTAGATTAACTTAGGGTGGTCTATTTTACTGTCATGAATACTGTTTTTGGTTTGCATGGCCCCAGAAAATGATGCTGTTTACAAAGAAGAGCTACTCATGATGCTAATGAAGTGAGGAATCGGAATGCAAAGACAATTACAGTCGAAATACAGAACTTTGATTGTGCCAATCAACATCTTTTATAAAAATTCCCCGTGTTACCTGCCGATGTGGAGGGTGCTGACCTTAACTTCATGCATTCTTGATATTCCAAGACCACTAGTCCACACTAGTGTTTTCCTATTGACTCAGGAGCCCTGTGATTTTACACCGAGCACTTCACTGCAGCGCTGATCCCAGGAGCTCAGTCTGGCACTGGCCCGCTGAGCCTCCTAAGTAATGATACCAAAACAATGCACAATTTTTGACCCACGATTCGATACATTCCACGATTTTTTTTAAATTTAAAAAACATTTTATTTAAACAACATTAACTTATATAGCAACTTAATGTAACATTTAATAACAATATTTTGGAACACTGTGAACAGATTGAACATAAATAAATAAATAAATAACCAAAGATTTCTCTCTTTTCTGTAACAAAATAATACTGTTGAAAAATACAAAGTAAATGATCAATCAGACTGGGATTTGTCCCCAAAGCATGCTGGGAAGTGTGTTTGTTTGTTTATTGTTTGCACTTTAATAGAACATTACAACAAGGAGCATGTCACATAAAAGAAACAAAAATATAGATAGCATTAGATAATATATGATAAAGTACAATGAGTCAGTGCTGGAGAGGTTAGAAACCCTGGAAGGGTTTATCGAGAACCTCACCATTAAATAAATAAATAAGTAAATGTTTAGATAAAATTATGGAAGTGTAGTTCTTCATTAGAAGCAGTTTTGTTCAAGTGGAAATAACTTGTTTTGATAAACAGCAAAGGTAAGACAACATTTCCGCTTGTATTTCTTGAAAGTCAGTTGTTGCTCTTATTTTGAGGCTGGATCCGTGAATCTTGTTCGTAGAGTGATAAAAATCTGTGAATTCTCCGCTGTTTACATAATCACGCTGGCGCTCCGGTGCCGCTTTTCAATGTGTGCACTGGAACGGGTTTTTTCCGCTCCTGCAGGTTTGATCCATAGGTGTTTTAACTGTGTTTGGTGAACATAAGAATGGTTTATATGAGCTTTTAGCTGAGTTTCTGACCTTTCTGTGGGTATGCAGCATGTCTGTTTCAAGTTAGACATGGTTTTATGACGCTTTTGTCGCTGTATCTGACGCTGCCCCCGGTAGCTGGAACATTGACATCAGTAAAGAGGAGATTAACGATTAAAAAATATAACGCGTTAATGATGACTGTAATTAATTAATCACAATAAAAGTGCTAATTTGACACCCCTAATAAAAATAAGTTTCGTAGCACTAACAGCTCATATCATGTGGCTGACTGGAAAAATAACTGGGAGTTAGAAAGGGCGTTTCACGATTCTGTTTTCTCAGCCACGACACAGGTTCGTGGCTCTTAGTATCGCGATTTCGATACGCATATCGTTACAGCCCAAAGGATTTCCCTTACACATGCACATGGGGGGACAGTGTTAACGTTTGCAGGATCTGAAGTGTGTGTTTGTCAAAAAAACTGACCTTGTCCTCTCTGTCTAGGATCCAGCAAGAGGTTCCCAGCAAGGCAGTGCTGGAGCAGGAGATGGTGTGGATGAAGGAGCATCTCTCTAAACTTGGTTCCCCTGTGGTTCTCTGTCACAATGACCTGCTCTGCAAAAACATAATCCACAACAGCAAAGAGGGTAAGTAAAACCCATTCGATTGTCATGGCTCCCCACACTGCACCAGCAAATCATATACAGATGTATAGATATCATGCAGTTATAAAACCAATCAACGATTATTAGACTAAAACATTGGAATATGGCAATTCTGATATGTTCATTTACTCAAAACGGACGGAGCCACCTTAGCTTAGCGGTTTTAAATGCTAAGCCATGTTTGTAGTAGAGCTGTGAAAAGCAAACTGTTGCTGGCAAAGTTATAAAATAACTTTCACCATACAATAAAATTCACCATACAAAAAAATAAATAAATAAATAAAAAACAATCTTGGTCGAGCCAGAGCCAGAGATTAATCCAATTAATTGACCAGTCGACTTGGACTTTACAGCCGTAGAGAAATGCGTGTTTGTACTGGTATGGGCTTACCTTGGTCTGCAGTTTGTGGTTCAAGGATGGGTCGTACCTGTGTTCCCCAGGTCCTATGTTCATAGGACCTTTTTCTTTTTTCTTTTTTCTTCCCCCCCCCCCTCCGTTTTTCCTTAACTGGTCCAGCTCCAACCTGGTCTACTCTCGGTGCAGGGCAAAGCGCAGGTGGCGCAGTGGTAGTTTGGCTGAGTGGTGCACAGTGCGGCACACACGTCACCAAAACCTCACAGGCAGGTTTCCACAGTTCCAGGCACATTTAACCTCCTCTTCACGGTTGCCCCCGGAATCGGGGGCAGCGTCAGACGCAGCGACAAAAGCGTCATAAAACCATGTCTAACTTTAACAAACACAGACATGCTGCATACCCACAGAAAGGTCAGAAACTCAGCTAACCAGAGCACCGGAGCAAAACAGCAACTGACTTTCAAGAAATACAACCAGAAATGTCGTCTTACCTTTGCTGTTTATCAAAACAAGTTATATCCACCGCAACAAAACCACTTCTAATGAAGAACTACACTTTCCAGCATGCTTGGGGACAAATCCCGGTCTGATTGATCATTACAGAGTGACATTAGATCGTTCTGATTAGAGAAGGGCGAATGTCCGCACAAATGCGTCATATGCATTTATGTCCTTTTTACTCACTAATGAAGTGATTCACGCACATTTGCAGACCGGGGTCTGATTCTACCGATTTAGAGGTTTAAAACGAGCTGTCAATCACCCTAATTGACCAAGGTAAGTCAGAGCTATGTCGCTGCGTAACTGAAGACGCTGAAGAGCCACAGAGTTGTTATTACACACCGCACAGGCAGCATCGATTAACAGCGAGTTATCATACTTTTTTTTTTATCAGTTCTTTTTAGACCTGTAGTGACATATAAATAAAATTAAATGGGTTTTTAATAATTTGGTACCTAAGAAATCTCAAATGGCACAGATGGTGCCAAGCTGTGCAAACAGAGTGAACACCCAGACATCTCTTTAATAAAACCTCTGTAATTTCACTCTGCTTCATTTCAGCAGCATCAGACTTTGCACAGCTCATGTCCACATGTTGTTACATGACCTCCATGTGTTTTTTAGCTCCTGCTGCATATAATAAAGGTGATATTTGCTTTAAAATGCAATATATTTTTAGGCGAGAGAAAAAAATCCTTCAGTTATGCTGTGTTCCATGTACATTTACTCTGACACAGTGCCATCTACAGTGAAACTGGTGAAATCTCACAATTGTTATCTTCATTTTGATACCAAGATAATCTACATAGAGCTTGTAACTGCAGAGGTTTACTCTATTTAGTTTGGGCATTTAATTTTCGAGCAGGGACTCTAAAAAGAGGGTCAGGGAAGTAGTGGTTAAATGCAATAAATAATCACAACAATCGCTATTTAATGTAACTATCTGAATCAGCACTTAAATGTATATCTATATCGATTGTCCCGTCGCATCTAATGTCAGATCAAAGGCTGTTGGCACGCGTAATGGAAACTCGGCCTGACTGAATGAAATATCTAGTCCATACTAGGGCTGGGCGGTATGACCAAAAATATATATCACGGTATTTTTCAAAATTCGAACGGTTTCACGGTATCTGACGGTATTTTTTTTTTCATGCATAATCAGGTGTTCACAGCATTTTCTACTGGTTGAAAACATAATTACTGCAGTAGATTAACTTAGGATGGTCTATTTTACTGTCATGAATACTGTACAATAACTCAACACTAGTACAGGTTCACATGGCCCCAGAAAATGATGCTGTTTACAAGGAAGAGCTCATGATTCTAACGAAGTGAGGAATCAGAATGCAAAGACAATTGCAGTCAAAATACACAACTTTGACTGTGCAAATCAACATCTTTTATAAAAAATCCCCATGTTACCTGATTACCTGTTGATGTGAAGGGTGCTGCTGACTTAACTTCATGCATTCTTGATATTCCAAGACAAGCTTAATAGGGCTGTCAAAATTGCTCAGAAATGATATTCAAATATTCCCTCTAAAAAAACACAGATATTCGAATATATTCTCATAGTATTTGCATCGCGCATCTGGTGTGCGTTGCATCCGCTGCATCCGGAGGCTTTCAATCAGCCAGATGACAGCATGATGTCAATAACAGGACAAACTAATACAATGAGACATAACTACCTGTAGGTGTAGTTTATTTAAGTTTAAACATATTTCACAACATATAACCTACACAAAAATAAGTAAATGAACTAATGACCAAGAGCGCAGACTCGCACTCGCTCGCTCTCTTTCTCTCGCCCGCCCCTCTCTCTCTCTGCACACACAGGTTTAAATGACAAACAAACAAATGCTGAGTGCTGATCAAACGTTTTGTGCAAGTGATTTAAGATCATGACTCTTGTCTTAAATATGACATGCTTCATTCAGTGATTGAAACAAATATATAAACATTAATGAAACGCTCTGCATCCAGAGCGCTCACTCGCAAAGCAGACAGCAGCGCCGCGGTTGTGCGGATGCTGTGTAATCAAATATACCGGTATGGCGGTATATAAAAAATTCATATTGTGACGAAAAAAAAAACGGTATTCGGTATGAACCAGTATACTGCCCAGCCCTAGTCTATACTGTATATATTCTGGAAATTATTTATTATGTATACTATACATTCTACTCTATTTCATTTTTTTATATAGTCAGTGTTAGTATCTTTATTTTGTCCTTTTTTTGTTAATGCATTATTATCCTTATCTTTACTTTCTTGCTGCTGTAACACTGTGAATTTCCCCACTGCGGGACGAATAAAGGATCTTATCTTATCTTATCTTATGAACACAGATGAAACCAGGGACGGACTGGGACTAAAAAGCAGCCGCAGCTGCCGTTGTGATGATCTTCTTTATTTATTTATTTACTTATTGACAAAAAGTGTTGCGGACATGTCACACATCTATTGAAAGTAGACCTATGTGTGATCTTGAGAGAAACAGCAGAGCACCCCCTGGCAGCTCTCAGTGAGCTGCAGGTGAGTCAGGGGGAGAGTGGGGCACCTTTTTTTTTTTACGGAAACATCCATAGTCCATAGTTTTCTTTGATTGACATGTCAGGTAATGATGGAGCTGTCCATCATACCGACGCAGGATGTCCTAGGGAAACTTAGGTACTGTGCCTGTATACTGAGTCTGCTCTTTCTCTTTCTCCATGTTGACAACCCTTAACTAGCGCAAAATCCTCATTTAAATAGGGCGGTCTTAACCACTTCTGCGCCTGTAGTCAATTGAGGCCGCAATCTAAGTAGGTTACTCGCAAAATGCAAACCAGCAGCAGGCGCAGTCTTTAGGCTTCCACACGCAATTTAGCGCTCTCTATTTGGGATCTTAGTAAATCAGGCCCTGAGATGGGTGTAAATGACATGCAGGCAATTATGTTTAATGTCACTTTACTCCAATTAAGCTTCTCCAGCAGCTCTGGATACCTCCACACCTTAGAGGAGACATTTTTAATGAGGTTTGACTGCAAAGCATCATATGTTAACACAAGAAGACACTGTGTTTATGGTCCAAATTCGAGTATGTTTCTTAAGATTCAGTTTTATTATAAAATGAGTATGCATCTTGTCTTATGTATTTAGTAATTTACATTTCATCCCAGCTAAATCTTCATACACTGTACATGTGTTGTTGTTTTTTCAGGTCATGTTAGGTTCATCGACTACGAATACTCGAGCTACAACTACCAGGCCTTTGACATCGGCAACCACTTCAATGAATTTGCAGGTGTGTGGAATCACAATGTGTGATTTGAAAGTGAGGAAGAAGTTGAAGTGTAATATTTAATGTTTTTTGAAGTGTGGTTGAATAGAGTTACAGTAGCTGACGTCACACAACCAAGATCACTAGGGCTCATTATGCAACTGTATATAATCAGGTATGACTGAGCCGGACTATGGGCTTTACCCCAGTCAAGAGATGCAAATGGAGTGGCTCACCATTTACCTGCAGGCATACAAATTCTTCACCAAGAAGACAGAAGAGGTCAGCCCAGCTGAGCTGGAGACGCTCTATGTACAAGTCAACAAGTTTGCTCTGGTGAGGACCAATATCACACACTGTCCTGAACACACACAGTATGTCACATGATTTCACCCCATTTGATATCCAATTGTTTTGTACTTTCTTAAGGCTTCTCACTTCTTCTGGGGCTTTTGGGCACTCATCCAGGCTAAATACTCCTCCATCGACTTTGACTTCCTTGGGTAAGTGTGTCAGTGTGTGAATATGTGTTACAGTGAAACTGCCCCACTCCACTTATAGCGGGTTTCCACCGGCACAACACTGCATGGCAAGTGACTAGTGACATGTAAAGCAGTTGTTTTCACTGTCAGTTAATTAAAAACATTTGTCCTACATGACCGGAGCACACACTCCGTCTGACACAGTCTCTGGATGCCGGTAGAGGACCAGACTCTTCTGTAAAATGTTAAGATTTTAGACATTTCCCTGGTAATTGTCGGAGATTAACCCACATTTTTAGGATTGTTCAGTCTTTTTAGCGGATCTATAGTTCGCCACTGTTCGCTTGATCCTTGTGTCGGGAGTCTACTGAGTCTGATACAGTCACATACAGATTCATTGAAACATGCGTACTACCTACTCAGCGCTCTTGGAACTTCGCCAGAGCAGGTACTAAAAATAGTACCTGGTACCAGCTAGTGGAAAGGCATCTTAAAGGGATAGTTCGGAATTTTGGACATGAGACCTATTTTCCAACTCAGCCGGTGTGATGGAGACGTCTGGAGACGTGTTCACGAAATTTCTTTCAGTTCTTCTAGTTGCCTAGTTCGCTGGTGCTATGGCTAGCGCAAGTCAATGGTACAAGTTAGCATGGCATTAAAAACACTCATACCGACTCCACAGTGCACCCCGGGCAAATCATTTGTAACGGCAGACTATCGATGTACATATCTGTGTTGATAGAATGTTTAAAATAAAACCAACCTTGCAATTTGAAGGATTTACTGTATGTCTCAGCAGCAGCAGCAGCGTGTCATATTTCCTATTAGGCTATGGCAGCGGCGGACTGATATCACCTAGCACTTGTAAGTTACAGGTTCTATAATAGTTTGTTACCTGCTGTCATTGCTACAGACGCAGAGTAGCCTGCAGTGCTAGCTTCTTCAATCTCACAAAAATGGCCACTTTTGGAGAATATACTAATACATTTGAAGACTCTGTTGAGGATATTTCCCCCACCCAAGCCCAACCGCACCTGTACGAGCCTGAATATACAGCGGAATAATTGCGTGAGAGGGATGCTCAAAGTGCAGAACGTGAACGAGTGTCTGTGGAGACCGAGATAGCCCTCTGCTGCTGCTGAGAAAGTAGTCCCTCAAAAATGGATGATTCATGCGATGCGAGGTTAGTTTTGCTTCAAATATTATTCTACACAACACAGATATGTGCATCAATAGTCCAGTGTTTTAATTGATTTGCCTCGGGTGCACTGTGGAGTCGGTATGAGTGTTTCTAATGCCATGCTAACTTGTACCATTGACTTGCGCTAGCCATAGCACCAGCGAACTCGGCAACTAGAAGAACTGGATGACATTTCTTGAAAACGTCTCCAGACGTCTCCATCACACCGGGTGAGTTTTTAAAATTCCGAACTATCCCTTTAACCGAGCCGAGAAGGGCCGGTTGTTTTTTCCTGGGTTTTTTTCTGGTTTTATTTTGAAAAACGAATGAGCGTCTTGTTCACTGATTGAAGCTAGATTCTACTTGGAAAACACTGCCACCTGCTGATGAAGGGAGGCATTACTGAGACAAATATACCATGCACTCCAATGTCTGTTTTTGCGATTCGTAAAAGAGAGGAATGCATGTTCTGGCGATCCACAAATGCGAGATCACAATTCACAGATGCAAATTTCAGTTTTACAAATGTCACGTTATTTACAAATGCACACTTTATTTGTAAAAATCAACATACACGTTACAAATTGGATTTTTTTATTTGTGGATCTCAAAACATGCATACAAATCAAGAAATACGTGTGGATCACAATTTGCACACATACAAATATCAGTGCAACAAATTTAACTCCATACTTCTGGGTATTGGCCAATCACAAGACAGTTGGGAAGGCGCTGCGCTGGCTGGCCAATCACAACACGCTCTGTCTTCTGGGTGTGAGATTTATGTCTGAAATGTCGTGGCTGAGTACAGCGTCAGAAAAGACAGATTTCTGTCGGGCCTCGTTTACAGCGACTAGGAGGTTTTGACCATAAAAACCTTCATAACTAACATATATGTGCAACAGGACCACTCTATGTGAGCTTTAACCTTTGTCTTAAGTTTGCCTTTGTGTGATCAAATTATCACGTTATCTTATACGGACTGTATTGTTTTGGTGCCATAATTTGCCTTAACATACTATGCATTGTATACATTTTTGAATCGAGAATCGTATGAATCAAGAAATCGAGAATCATATGAATCGAGAATCAATTTTGAATCGAATCGTGACCCAAAGAATCGGAATCGAATCGAATCAAATCGTGAGACACCCAAAGATTCACATCCCTACTTTCAGACCACCCACATACCTGTGAAATACAGGTTTTAAGATTTAGATGTACTAGATTTACTAAATATTGTTGACTCTCTCACTTTGCATACACCTGGTATTTAATTTCCCTTTATCCTTGCCTTTATTTAAAAGGCAAACAGATTATGAACTGAGTTAGTTGCAGTTTGTTTTCTCTTTTTGTGAAGAGTTGCAGTGTGTTGTGTTAAATCAAATCCGCTCCTGCGTTGTCCTCTCTGTAAGCGGGCTCTCCATATCCTCCTGGATCATTTCTTTACGTGCAGCTTTATCCCCACATCCAAATAATTATCTTTTTGAAGAAGATAGAGTCCAGTTGCGATGAAGTGCAGGGCATCAAAGTAGATCTTAGTAAATCGTTTTGACAGACTCTTAAAAGCGTAATTTTCATTGTTTTCACTCCATGTTCTCAACCTTTGTGAGTGATTCTGCTTGCCGCTTACACTTGCGGAACACACAGATTTATTTCTTGTTTCTTCATATGTTGAGAGAGAAGGCTGCGATTGGGGTGAGAAACTCAGAGAGCAAAATAGGGTCATTTATTTGCGATACAGCTCATGAAATAACATGCAGAACAATCAATGTCATTTAGAAATGAGATCATGTGTGGTTGTGAATTAAGATCACTTTTCTTTTTCTTTTTTTACGATTTATCGTGCAGCCCTAGATCTGAGTGAATGTAGTCGGGAGTTCATAATCTGCGCTGTATGCAAGCAAGTTTCAGGGCATTTAATAGGTGTTATATAGCTATTATATATAGCTGTTTTATTGGTGTTCCAAACTGATCTTGGACAGACTCTAAGTGATAATAGATAGGGGCATGCTGGCCACAGTTTTTGTCATTGCAACATGCTTTTTCGGACATTTTGTTTCGGTATTAAAAGTCTTTCGGCCGAATGTTTTGGTCGCCTAATTTTCGGTGCATCTCCATACATAAGTATACGTATCTATTATACAGCATATACACATATGTTTCTGTTATATTTCTTATACACCTTATTTTGTAATGTAATCCTGTATATCAATAGTTATAATAATGATATGAGATGATAATGAAATCAACTGTTTTTATTTTTTTTCCATTTACCACAAAATATGTTATCATCATGATACTAACAACATTATTGTGCATGTCAGGATTTCCTGCTATCAATCAGCTTTATAACAGATAACAGATAAAGCTGACACAGTTAAGTGTCAGTACCTCATACAACCGCACTTTGAACAACAGGAACATCCACTTTAAAGGTGTGGTGGTAAGAATTACTGATGGTGACCTCCATAAAGCAAGGTCCTAGAGTACATAGAAAATGTGTTTATATTTTATTACCATTTTACACT
This sequence comes from Microchirus variegatus, assembly GCF_963457635.1. NCBI lineage: Eukaryota > Metazoa > Chordata > Actinopteri > Pleuronectiformes > Soleidae > Microchirus > Microchirus variegatus. The sequence goes on along the minus strand of NC_139804.1, from coordinate 8,549,611 downwards.
AATACAAACATGCTCAAAGGTAGTATATTCCATTAACTCTTCTAAAAGTTACACACCTTAATGGCAGCAAGCTAAGCTGGCGTTACTGTTTTTCTAAGCAGGAACTATACAACCAATAATGAAAGTTTGCAGAAACGAGCACACCAGCCTAATTAGTTTCTGTATGGATAATAATGCCTTTCCTCTCAAATGTTCATCATTATGGTACATAACCAAACATTTGTTGGCGATGCCTTGTTTTTAAATCATATATTTGCCCATTTAAAAAAAATAGAATAGATATATGTATGTGCAGAGCAGAAGAAAATAGAAATTGACTTGTGTCTTGTGTTTGTTGCAGGTACGCTGTGCTTCGTTTCAACCAGTATTTTAAGACCAAACCTGCAGTGATGGCCATGCAGATCCCAGAATGAGTAAAGACGGGAGGACAGGATGAGGTGAGAGGACAAACTGGATGGAGGCTGTAGCAGATTTTCATGAAGGGACTTCCGCTCCACTGTGGGAACTATTCTGTTTGAGCACTCTTCAGTGTATGTGTCAAACAACACGGTCATCTTTGAATCCTCCAGACTTCGCTCCACATCTGTCACAACTCTAGCTCAAGATATATACATCTTCCATGAGTCGTCTGTGTGTATGCCAGTGTATGCTTGTGTACATTTCTAATTTATCTGGATAACCCTGGACAGTGCAGGGCTGTCCCTCTGCAGCTGAGCCAGCTGTAATCTGAGTTTAGTTTCAAGCTCACCGATTAAAACATGCTTTATGATGCCTAAATATTCCACAACGCAGGTAATGAAGGTCAAAATAGGGATGAGACTTGTAGGCATACTTGCATTTTATCTTCAGCTCAATGCCACAGACTCATTAAAACTTCAGATTTCACTTGGATTCCTCCCCATATTCAATATAGTGTGCAGTCAAGTCTCTCCTGTCTGAACATATTGTAACAGTTTGACCTGATCCTTCCATTTATTCCTCCATCTTTGGTGCCGAGTGCTTGCAGCTGCCATATGTCTGTGCATCATGGAAGGCACTGTGTGGTCCGTTGTCCTCACACTGATGCACTTTGAGCCTATGTTAGTTTCTTCTCTAACTATTCCCAGCAAACTGCTGCTAAAATATAAAGTGTAAATACATTTTCTATATGTTTTTCTTCTGACACAGTGTGTTTGGAGCATCACATGGAAATGCTCTTTAAAGGATTGGTTGCCGGCTGAATCACGAGTTATGGAGATGCAAAATATGCAGTGAAAGTTGTTTATCTTCTCCGTGTCACAACTCCTCTTTCTGTTTCAAAGTAAACGCACTCTCTTCAGTTCCCTTAATCCATTTATTTCTTTATTGTGTTCAAAGACTTATTGTGAAATATATTCATGGCTTCATACTGAAGAGTGCTAGTATTTAGTTGAGTTCTGAGGAGTATATCATTTTTAGTTTTTTGATGTAAGGTGCGCAGGAGACTCAGAGCCAGAGTGAATGACAGACATGAGTGACCATGTGTCCAGTGAGTCCAGCCTCAATCACGTAATTCAGCCATCGTTGAGAAAACACCAAAACGCTCACTCATAATAACTTTAATGAAACAAATATGATCCCCCACCACTTATGAAAGATATATTCCATTGTGAATATGAGGCTATGTGGTCCTATTAGTAGGCTATAGGTCAAAAGGTCAGAGAAAATAAGAATACAACCTTTTTAAATCCGTACTTTTGATTACTTTTTATTGGTTGTATTCATCAGTTATTTGAAGTTAAATGACAAAAATATATATTCATATTATTTAATTGAATAATCGAATGATTTCTCATTATCAACTTGGACTACCTTTAATGGTCGGTACTGTTGCAAATGTAAACAAAGGTTGATAAAACGTTTCTAGCTCCAGAATGAGCATATTTCAAACATTCTTTTCAATGTACTAAAAAAGTTTCTTTTTTCGAAAACTTATGATAGTTCAACACAGAAAATCTTTGATGAGCAAGCTCCTGCTATCTTCTTTTAAAAAAGAAATTAAAATGAAAACAAAGTAGGGCTGCAATGATTCATGGATTATTAATCTTTTTAATTATGAGAGAGTTTATTTTGAACATGCAAACATAATACATACATGGCAAAACATTATAAATTAATAAATCTGTTAAAATAAAAGAAAAATGCATAGCTGACAGTGATCACCTGGTGATAGTCAAAAACCATTATCCCATATCTTGTGAAAATCTTTTTTTCAAATGTGTTTTTGAATAGTTTTAGGCTTGAACATTTCTTGTGCTCCTCAATCAAACTATTCCAAACTTTCACACCACAAATGCAACGAGAAAAGCACTCGGAGAGTGCAGACCTCCACCAAGGCAGCTCAGCCCCCACAAAATAGCGATTAAAATGGTGATAGCATCCACGGATCACGCCAAAATGTAATGGCTTGTTCCTGGTCCCATTGCGGACATTTCCTGAATATTTCATCCAAATCTGTCCGCGGCTTTTCAAGTTATCTTGCTAATAGACAGACAGATAAACAAACAAGCAAACCAAAAAACTCAGGCGAAAACATATACATCCTGGTGGAGGTCAAAAATACAGATATATTTAAGTGCACACCTGATAATTTAAAATAATGGTTAGCTTCAGCCCTAAAATACATTTGTCTTCAACTTGACATTCCCAGTTGTGTTAGTGTGGAGTCTGACCCAAGATGACATCACATTCTGTAAACTAATGATCATTTTTCGTCTGTGTACTGACTTGATTCATTGTTTAGTCGATTAATGTCAGTCAGTGCTCTTCGGGGACTGCCCAGAGTCTAAGGACCTGATTTACTAAAGCTTTGCAATCCAGTTTGCAAGCGCAAATTTGCGTTGATGCTGATCTACTAACAGGGTGCAATGAGGATTGCGTCTTTCAGACGGGCAAAATAGCACTCACATCCATTAAGCGGTCTTGCCTTAATGAATATGCATTTTTTTTTTTACAGAAACATCCATAGTCATAACATAGGTACAGCCCCTTCAAGGATGTCATATCCCTCGATCTCAGTTATCTGTTCATCGCAGAACGCCAGCTGTTCTTTCTGTTCAGTGGCTGCAAATTTCATTTTGCCCTTCCGTTAAGTCTGCTCTTTCTCCATGTTGTTCTCCTCTTGACTAGCGCAAAATCTTCATTTAAATAGGATGGTCTTAACCACTTCTGCGCCTGTAGTCAATTGCATTGGCAATCTTACCCTGGATTTCCACCGGGAACGCTACAGCAACGGAATGTCAGCGGCGCGGTCGCCGTTGCTGATCGCTTCCGTTCTAATCAATGAGAGCATTTCTACCGGACACAATGCGGCACGTCTCAGCAGCGCTGCTGAGTCTCAAGCTCAACAGAGCAGATCGCACCAGACAGCAAGTCCGACACAGAATCAAAGTAAAACACTTCCGCCCCCCTTTCAAAAATAAAACAATACGCAGATCATATAGCCTATTACAACTTCACATCAACATTACTTCGTGACCGGTGCTGCCAGGTCAACAGTCAATTACTCAGAGTGTCTTGGAGAGTCATAATGTACGACGAGATACTGATTGTTGAAGTGGAGAAACATAAAATAATTTATGACAACAGATCAACAGTACTTCCATGTCGGAGAATGAAAGAAGCTGTGGTGTTGTTTCCTTTATACACACAGGGCCTGTTTACTTAAGCTTTGCGCGTGCAAAAAAAAAACGTGCGCACACACTGGATTGCACACACAAATTTGCGTTGACGCTGATCTACTAACAGGGCGCAACGAGGAGTGCGTACCCCAGACGGGCAAAATAGCACTCGCAACCCATTTAGCGTTCTTGCCTTAATGCATATGCAATGTGAGGCGTTTACATGCAATCTTGCGTGTGCTGGGAGGAGAAAATGTAAATATGTTATCTTAGCACACGCAAAGTGATTTATCAAACCTGAAACTGATTGCGGTGCTTTTTAGCGTTGTCTATTTGGAATCTTAGTAAATCAGGCCCACAGTGTATCGTGGGATCGCGAACTCTGAACTCCCTTCAGGATTATCGCATGATCTTCCGTGAATACCGCTGCTGTAATGTGTCTGGTGGAAATCCGCCTTAAGTAGGTCACCCGCAATACACCAACCAGCAGTTGCAGGCGCAATCTTTAAGCTTGCGCACGCAATTTAGTGCTCTCTATTTGGGATGTTAGTAAATCAGGCCCTTAGATGGCCTCTCTGGTCTTGCTTTAGTCTGACCAACAGACAAGAGCCCCAGAAATATTCACTGAACAAAGATTTTTGTTGGGATCCAGCGAATAAAGGCAACATATTTGCACCATGGCAAACCATGGCAACTATTTAGCATGACTTGAACCTCATCCTATAAGTCGTGATATTGGCAACATGTTTCCTTCTTTTATGCATATGGCCTAAAATAATATGACTTTTATTTATAAAGAACTGAAATTATTTCATGTATGGCTTTTGAAGGCTGCAGGTACTTGGACACCGACACGCCTCACAGAATAAATCTTGATGCCACACACATTCCTTCATAACGCACTCCTCCTCCCTGTCATTTACAAAATCACTGATCTGATTGACTCCACCCAAACACACCCCTGTAGGGGGCGACACTGAGCTCTGACCGTAACAGGTCTGTAACTTAACTGACAGGTGTAATCATTTCACAGGTGAGCTGCAGAATATGACTCATTTGTGATATTTCTCTCAGGACGGTTACCCCCTTGTACTTAGGGTACTTATTTGGGAGCAAAACCTGTTTGTGAATAATCTTATTTGAAGGAACTAATAGAGGAGTCTCCGTAATTCAGACAGATGCTTTCTACTTGAACACAGATACTCTGGTAGAAATTTAACTCGGATAAAAAGGGTATCTCTACTCTATGAGTACTGAGTGAATTTCTCCCTCCATTCACCTAGTGGAGGACACTGACCTCATCGTTTTATTAGGGTAGGTTATTTTTCTCAGAAAATGCTAAGTTTATACTTAGCATTTTCTTACCATTCCAAAAATGTACAAATTCAACAGGTCGTCAGACTAGCTCAGTGGCTGCGTCGCATATCGTGGCATCATTTTCATTTCCTGCAGTAATAGGGCTGGGCGATATGGTCTCAAATCAATATCTCGATATATTGAGCAGCTCACCTCGATAACGATAAATGAACGATAAGTTTAAAGTTGCTAAATGATGTCATCGCTTCATTTTTATAATTGACCATTTGCCTGATATAAGCAAGTGCACCGTGACACACAGATATCAGTCCTGACACATATCAGACATATATATATATATATGTGTGTTATGTCTGATATGTGTCAAATGCAGTGATTTATTTTGTGTGAAACTGAGTGAAGAAACATTTACATTTACACCGTGCTCTGTAAGCCAGAGGTCTCCTCCCTGATCTGACTGACTGTGAGTGCTTTGGGAGGGGGGGCGGTCATCCCGGCAGCACATTAACTGCAGAGGGATACGTGCTTTCACGTGTGAGTTTCCAAACACCACAAAAGTCTCCAATAACACCAGTCGGGAGATTTGTCATGAGTCGCTTTTGACAAAAAAGTCGCTAGGAGGAGTCGGAAAGTCACCAGATTCAGCTACAAAGTCGGCAAGTTGGCAAAACTGCTACCGCAGCAGCAGCAGCTTCATCTTCCCTACAGTGATTTTTATTAATAGAAATAATAATAAAAATTATTATCATAATCATAAAAACAAAAAGATTATGGTGACGAGATAAATGATTTGATGATCTGAAGTGAGTTTCTGATGTGAATGTTTTTGCACTGTTGACTGTACTGACAGGAAAGTTTGACAATGATTTTTGCTCAGCAGATTTGTCATTGTCATTGTTCTGTTTTTAAATAGACACAGACAGACTGTTCAAAACCTGATTTATGCTCCATCGCACAACGTTCATGAAATCTAAAAAAGTGCTTTTGTGACAAACCTGCAAGCTCGAAAAGTTTAGAACTGCTGCGTCACGATAATGTGATGTGCTGTGGCGACAGCCAATTAGGATTATGATTTTACTGAGATAGTTTCAGAAATGAAGGACAAAATCATCGTCAACCTAGTATGTCCACTTGTTCTCCATTAATCGATCAGTTGTTTAAAAATGTTGAACGGTGGAAAAAAAAACATAAAATAATCCTGTTTGAGAAGCTGAAAAATCTAATTAATTGGGTATGGAAAGAAACTCAGTTACTATAAATCAGTTAATATATTACTATTTGTTATATATTGAAAACAAATGTTTTATCAATGATTATCAAGATTATCAAAATCTATCTCCTCCATTAACTGCCTCATTTGTGGCGCATCTCTTACCACAAGGGGGCAGCAGCAGCAAGCATTTATTTAGTGGATTCCATATTATAGTGTTAATTCAATATAAGAGGTCTCTTGAATGCATCTTGAAGCAGCTCCTCTAAACTAAACATGCTCTAGGTCCTGCAGAAGTGATGAAAATGACCAGGGTCTTTGAATGCATCCTGTTAGCTCCTCCCATTAGCTCAGCTCAGCACTCTCATGTGCTGGAGTTTAGAATATTCAACAAATGTAACTGTCACATGGTCAAACAGCATTTTTGTTACAAATGCCAACTCAAACCAATTCATTATCAAAGTTAATTGAGAATCGGTTCATAAATGATTGATTGATTGACATTAACTGTCCATGTCTGCTGTGGTGTCCATATTCATATTGTGGTGCAGTGATAAGCAGTCATGTCCACGTCTTCATGTAGAAGTTAATCTTCGATGAAAATAAAGGAATCACAGCACACAGGCAGTTTTTGTTGAGTGTTGAGTATAAATCAGGTTTGAGTCAAACTGCCAGTGAGAATATCTATTTTGTAAAGTTCTGTGTTTCTATGGTAAACACTGCATTTCCTGTTCCTTTGTGGCCAGGAAAGATATTTCCCAACTCATTAGCTGCCATTGACTGCTATTGCAGTCAATTCGACCACTGCGTTCAAAATGGCCGGCAGTGAATGAGATATTAAGATGAAGAAAATGATGTATTTACTGAGTGACTCTTACATTATATTTAACATAATTATTGTCTGTTTTTGCTTTCTAATCATACCAAAATGGTTTGCTTGTGAGAGTTTGCGTTGCAGTTAATGTGAAATAAACTATTTTTGTGTGAGAACACTGTACAGATAACTGATTATCATTGTTATTATTATTATATTATTATTATTATTATTTTGTTTCCTTGTTATGCTGATATTTGCTTTTTTGTAAATGCGTTTGACTTGAAATGTAGACGTGAATGTGACTTTGTCACATGCTTGTCACTGCATCAATGTGTGGAGAGTGAGGATGTAAATACTGTAAGAAATACTGTGAAAAGCTTACTGTACACTACAGTGACACTTCACCTCTCTGTGGGTGTGGCTAGAATAATAATTTAACAGTTGTCAGTAAATATTTCCATAAAAATGTATACAATTGTCTTCTGATTTCTCTGCTTCAGAACTGCTGTGAGTCTAAAATGTATCATTTGATATATGTATGTATACATACGTATGCATATATGTAAATATATATATATGTATATATATTTTTTTTTTATCCAAGCACACTGGATTATTAACGTCGGAAGATAACGTCTAGCATTAAGTCCAGAATTGACGACTAGAATTCACCTCCAGGTGGAGGTCTGTGTTTGGCTATGATTTGCACATGCAGTAGGTGGCACTACAGTAATAGGGTGGATGAGGGAAGAGGGAGGGGGACTGTAGTTCATGTAGTTCAAGAGCATTTTCAATTGCTACAATAAATGCAGGAAACAATAACTTCATTACATTACTACATTAAAAACACATATAAGATAGTTGTTTTCAAATAAGTAAGTCAACACTCTTTCCTTCTATACAGCCTGATGAAGACCTTGGAGTTAAAATGTTGCTGTTTGTTATTGTTGGTCTTTAATGCCAATTTAATAAACGCCTACTACTTACAGTACTGTGCAGAAGCCACCATTAGATTAACATTGACAGCTCACTATTGTTACAGCAAGAGACAACACTCTGTGTCTCTCTTTCTCTCTCAGCTCCTAACAATGTCTGATCTCTCACGGCTCTTTTCCCAGCTCACCTCGCCACGGGACAGCACAGCATGGCGTAGTTTATATTGGTTTTCCTCTACAAAATAGTACCAACTCAACGTGGGCGGAGTCATCACTGCACGGCTGCATGACACTGCCTGTCCTTTTTCACAGGACACACATACGAGTGATAAGTGACTTGTAAAGCAGTTGTTATCAGTGTAACTGAATCATTAGAATCAGTTAATCAAAACACCACTGCCCAATATCTATATGTATATATAGATAAAGTATGTATCTATATATACATATATATATGGAGGTAGTTCATCAGGATGTTGTAGATGTCAGAATACTGCTGCTCTGGAATAATGTCCTCTCCACCAGGGGGCAGTATTAGGATCACATATTCAGTTTGTCAAGTTTTGCAATATACCACGGTTGCCATGGTAACCCACACACGGATCAAATGAAGGCGGGGGTGGTACCTGTGCGTGGTAGTGGGTTTGTTTGTGTTTAGTGTGTTTTTAACTGTAGTTCATGCAAAATTCAAAATTCATTGGATCGCTCCAGAAATCTGGTCATGATGATATTATGAAGGTATATTTGGTGCAAAAGTCACAAGCACATGTAACTGCAGATTTCACATGCGCACACTAAAGTCACAAATGTGTAACCGTAAAGTTGAAGTTGTACATTTTTTTATACCTTGTTAACACAAATCCTTGTTACAGGTACACAAATCCTATCCTGTGCATCACAAATTCTAGCAGTCATGCACTTGACACTTTTGCTCCAATAGTTGCGGTGCAGTTGATGCAAAACACATACACACATTTGTGTTTCATAATCTGAGAACATGCACAACATTTGTGCATTTATAAACCGTAAAGTTGAAGTTGTAAATATTTTTTTTATACCTTGTTAACACGAAATAGGGCTACAGGTACACACATCCTTGTTACAGGTACACAACTACAAGTCAATTGATACAAGTGCTCGAATCGGCTTCTACGAGTTTCAGATACTTTTTTTCCTCGCTAGGTGGTATAAGTCATGGATGTATTATATGAACTGGATAGAGCACCGCCCCTTTGCTTCCGTTCATTCCTATGAAGCTGCTCACTCATGGATGTATAAAATGTACTGGATAGAGCACCAGTTCTCTGTAGTGATGGGAATTCTGGCTCTTTTTAGAGAACCGGCTCTTTCGGCTCAGCTCACTAAAAAGAACCGGCTCTTTCGGCTCCCAAGCGGCTCTTCAGGTTGTTTTATTGCTTTCATTAATTTATCAACAACAATATAAAATTATGCACAAAATGAATTACTAAGTAAAAAAACTTGCTTTTTATTCATATATATGTTATATATGATATATGTGTTTATTATATAAATATGCTTTTATTCTTACACTCCACAGAAAATTTAAAAAACAACTATTTACAATTCAACTTTTAACTATTTCAATTTTCAACTTTTTCCTTTTAAACAAATTTAAAGTGAAACAACACAAAACACTGCAAACCACAACATAATAAAATATAGATTAAAATATGCAAAACAAAAAGAAAAAAAATTAACACCCAGATCTTTAATTAAGGTCGAGGTTGGCATTAAGAAATACCAAGTGCCTCAGCTGTGCAGGTTGTTTGTGGAGCCGGCTCTGTAGGATATTCTTTTCTTGCAGACTCTACACTCTGCCACTGTGTTGTCAACAAAATTGAAATGGTTCCAGATTTTGCTTCTTTTCCTGATGTCACTCATTTTCTTACTATGGTAAAGGTATCTACTATACCTTTTCTAATGTGTCGATGTTGTCTCTTCTTTCTCCCTCCTGCTCTGTTCGTGTGTTACTGCTGCGAGTGTAACTACCGCCCCTCCCCCCGCTGCTCAGCGCAAACACAAGGCACACACGCATATTGACCAATCACGTGCGGTGCGAAGAGAAAAAAAAGTGAGAGAGAGAGAGCGAGAGAGAGAAAGAGAGTGACAAAAAAAAAAAAACACGGCTCCCAAGAAAGAGCCGGCTCACGTCGTTCACTTCATAGAGCCGGCTCTAAGAGCCGTTTCATTCGCGACTGACCCATCACTAGTTCTCTGCCTTGAAGACAATTTTTGCATGGTGGCCATTGTGGGTACTGCAACAGAAAACCCCATAAAAGCCCAAAAAGCAATTTTCCCATTGACCGCAATAGTAAAAGCGTCCACAGGACACCTCGAGACATGGACACTGGCTTTTATAGATTTCTATATGGTCGTGACACTACTGCGCATGGCCCCATAACCCGGAAATACACGCGGAAGTCAAAAACTTTTTTGGCATATGTGCTGGGTGAGCAGAATCATAGGAATGAACGGAAACAAAGGGGCAGTGCTCTATCCAGTTCATATAATACATCCATGTGCTCACCCAGCGCATATGCCAAAAAAGTTTTTGACTTCCGCGTTTATTTCCGGGTTATGGGGCCCATAGAGCATGCGCAGTAGTGTCACTACCATAATTCCTCTCGGCTATGTGAACGAGCCGTCCGTGTTATCGACTTGCTCGGCACGTACATGAACAGCGAAAGGCATGATGGGAGTACGCTAATGACGTGCGCTAGCGGATTTCATGAATACCGCCGTCACGTTAACTACCATGGATTTGTAAATAAATGCAAAATCAACGATAGTTAAGTGAATATAGTGAGCTGAAAAGTACAATGACGGAGTTTAAGATTAAAACGATCAATAAAAATGGTTTATTTGGGTTAGGACCGTGACTATTACTTTATATGTGTTACAGGAATCATGTCTGATTTCCCTTATAAAACTAGCCTACGCTGTCGGGGGTCGACAGCAAGGGGTATATCCGCGAACTTGTCCAATCCTCAACTTTCCAATATACCCAAAGTATACGCACTCGCACCTGCCACTAACTGTTTTAATTAATTATTAATAAAGTCAACAAAATAACTGTTAAATATTATGATATAATGCTGACTTCACTTTATACATGTTCAAAGTATCCATATAAACTCGATATTGAATACAGAATACCTGAACTCATAAATTTCTCTCTAGTTTTGAATAAAACTAGTTAACCTATTATACCTTGTTAAATATTATGAATATTAAAATGCTAACCACACCTGCCATATCTTCAAAGTGTCCAAATGTCATGAAAAAGCACACACTATGTTTATTAAATTTCATGGAAAATCATACAATATGTTCAAACTTTCCATTCAATGCATTAATAAAGAAATGGAGGCTTAACTATTTTTTATATGATAACTAATATATTTATATTATAATGTAATAAATATTATGAATAAGTGCTAAATAAACCCATGATATCCCATAATATGTGTCCAAATGAGCTCAATAATAAAGAAAAAATGCCTTAACTATTTTTTCTGTGTTCACTAATAAGTTAACCAGTTAACTTATTATGTAACTATTACCAATCATAGCCAAAGTAATAATGATTGTCCTTGTAGATAGTTGTTACATGAATCATTGTACACAATTTGAAGGCAATATCTCCATTAGTCTGGAAGATAAAGCCGAAAATGTGTTTTTAGCATAATAAATTAATTAATTTGCTAATTAATAATAAAGCTACAAAGATGGGGATAATTCTCAGGTGGTATGTGATGCCCATGCACAATTTGAAGCCAATACCTGCAATACTTTGGAAGATACAGGCGAAAATATGTTTTTTATATCATTAATTAATTAATTAATAAATAATAATGGTAGACAGCTCAAAATCAATAGGGATCATCTACAGGGGGTATGTGACCAATAAAAAAAAAAAGAAAATTTAATCTAAAATGCCTTTCCAGTTGTCGCGTTAACGGCTAAAATCTGCGGATGCGTGAGACCTATTCCATAATATCCGCGTTTCTCGCTGATATAATTATATAATTATTATTACGAACAATAACAACATGTTAAAGTAGTTTATAACTCCCGATTCTTTCACTCAACACATTTATATTCAACTCTAATTCGCGTGTTCATCACATTTAACAGTAACTTCATGAACCGATAATGACGATAAATATTATCGGCGACCTTGAGTGTCTTGAAAGGCGCCTTAAATATAATGCATTATTATTATAAGACAAACATCCTCCCCGGGAATCAGTGGTGAAGTGACCGCAGGTCTCAGTGCATCACAAGGTCACAGCTCCACAGTCCACACCGTCATCAGTGTCACGATGTGCGGGACTGAACACAGTGATAAAGTGCAGCATGTCAGTCTCCTCTCCTCAATGAATCCACACAGCAGCTCGTTAATACATCGATAATACGTTTGAAAATAAATGTTAATGAGCGCCGAATAAATAACTAAAACCTGCTTTGTCATAATATTTTAAAAATGCAAACGAAACCCCCTCATTGTCTTCATTTATTCACATTTTTCATAAAGTCTTCATGTCGTACGGTTCACTGACAGCAGCGCCGTTCCCGAGACGCGACATGACCGCGCTTGGCTGTGCTCGTATACAGCTGTGACGTCACTCTGAGAAATAAGATTTGTCTGGGCTTTTTATGGCCTTTAGGAATGTTTTTCAAACATGAAACTCCATGAATTAAAAATATAGGATATACAGATTTATAAAAGCCCGTGTCCATGTCTCGAGGTGTCCTGTAGACACTTTTACACGCGTCTCTTTTACTATTGTGGTCAATGGGAAAATTGCTTTTTGGGGTCCATGGGATTTTATGTTGCAGTACCCACAGTGGCCACCATGCAAAAATTGTCTTCAAGGTAGAGGGGGCGGAGCTCTATCCAGTTCATATTATACATCCATGGCTTAAAGTGGGCGGGCCTTAGGAAGCTCTCTGCTGATTTTTGAGTGACAGCTCGGAGTCGCAGATTCAGAACATTATAAGTGTCAAATACGAGAAAATAAAGTCACAGATTTATGAGATTAAAAGTACATTTCCATTTTATTATATATATAGACTCACACCAACGATTTCTCCCGCTGTTTATGTGTGTTATACATATGAACCGTATCTATATCAGTTCAGTCTGTGCTCCCGGCTGCCTCGCTGCTCTGGAGGAGAGACGTTGTTGGTCTTTGTGGGTGACAGCGGCTGGATAACCTGCCTTCACCAGCTGACTGACAGACATTTAAGAATTCAGAATAGTTTTAATATCGGCTCCATGAGAAGAAACCAACAGTGTTAAACTGATTCATTTACTTTTTTTCTTCGCCCAGGCAAAGCCGTGATTGTACATTGTATCTCTGTGAAGAGGCGGAGGAGGGTGCCGTGTCTCGCCAAGCGTAGCGACAACAGTAGTGACAACAACACACTGGCATGACAGACTTTTATTTTTATTAACTTTATTTTCTTTAGTTCGTTTCACAAATAAACTTACAACAGTAAGTGAGTAGTAGTAGAGGGAAGAAACCTTGATATCTGATACGGTTTGATTAGTTAATTGTGTGAAAAATGTGTAAAAAGGTGAAAAAAGTATAACAGCGGAGCTCCAGGGTGTGTGTGTGTGGTGCTTGTTGTATCCACTCTGGGGCTCCAGGGAGGCAGGTAGGTGGTGGTCGTTGTCCCTGCTGTGGAGCTCCAGGGTGTGGGGCAGGGAAATTTGTGAAAATTAAGAAAATAGTTAAGTTAAACTAATGTTAAACAGTTAATATTAATCTAAATGGTGTGTTTAATGTGTAAAAAGTTGAAAAAGGTATAAACGTGGAGGTCCGTGGGGAGATGCTTGTGGTATTTATACTCAATATATTAAGCACATGGACAGGCTAACTTACTTTTATATTCTTCCTTCATTAAAAAAAATAAAAAAAATCACTTCTGTCAAACCACTCCTGTCGTTTCGGTGTATAAATACAGTTTTTAGGGAAAAAAATCCAGTCTTTTAAACCACTATTGTCACGCCAGGCGTTGTTGTCACACCAGGGTGTCTGGGGCTGCAGCTGGATGCTCCTCCAGAGAGACAGACAGGAGCAGACGGCAGCACACAGACTGAACTGATATAGATACGGTTCATACAAAACACATAAACAGCGGGAGAAATGGTGGGCGTGAGTCTATATATTTAATAAAATGGAAATGTACTTTTAATCTCATAAATCTGCGACTTTATTTTCCTGTATATTTGACACTTTTAATGTCTTGAATCTGCGACTCCGACCTGTCACTCAAAAATCAGCAGAGAGCTTCCTAAGGCCCGCCCACTCTAGGCCTTGTTTTCTTATCGATCAATTCGCTCGGCGTGCACAAGTTACAAATCCTTTTGCACCACTTATACCACCTAGTGAGGAGAAAAAGTATCTGAAGTAGAAGCAGATTCGAGCACTTGTATCAATTGACCTGTAGTTGTGTACCCGTAACAAGGATGTGTGTACCTGTAGCCCTATTTCGTGTTAACAAGGTATAAAAAAAATATGTACAACTTCAACTTTACGGTTTACAATAAACAAATATTGTGCATGTTCTCAGATTATGAATCACAGGTGTGTGAATGTGTTTTGCACCAACTGCACCGCAACTATTGGAGCAAAAGTGCATGACTGCTGGAATTTGTGATGCACAGGATAGGATTTGTGTACCTGTAACAAGGATTTGTGTTAACAAGGTATAAAAAAATATGTACAACTTCAAATTTACGGTTACACATTTGTGACTTTAGTGTGCTCGTGACTTTTGCACCAAATATGCCTTCATAAGAAATAAAGGCCATATTGAGTTGAACCCTGTGGCTCTGTACATTTCCAGCTATATGATCAAACAGTGACAATGATCATTCTACATCAGCGAAGCTGTGTCCGTCTGTGTCTGCTCACTGACCCTGAAACCGGACCATGAGAGGAGGAATGATGTTTGAGGACATCAACAGCCTTCACTACAGGCTGCGACAAACCCTGTGATCCAGATGGATCCTGGCATTTGAAGACTTTTTACTTTCTATTCTTTGTAATTGTGTATTGTATGTTTTGGGTAACATCTACTGCATGTCTGTCGGTCCAGGGAGTGGATCCCTCACCTGTGGTTCTCCCTGAGGTTTCTACCCTTTTTCCTGTTACAAGGGTTTTTTCCCTGGTAGTTTTTCCTTACCCTGGTCGAAGTTCTAAGGACAGAGGATGTTACCAACTCTGTGAAGTCCGTGAGACGAACTATGTTTTGTAAACTGTGGGCTATACAAATAAAATGTGATTTGATTTGATTTGATCCTGACACAGTATGTGTCCTCCCTCCTTTACTTTTATTGAAACTTTATTTATACACACATATTTCATGGAGAGAGAGTCCTTTACCAAGAGTCCTTTACCCCGGAGTGTGACAGTAATAGAGAAGGATATAATACTCGTGTTGACATTTACGAACACAAAAATTTAATTTGTATGCGATTTGTGAATAATTAAACTCACTTTCGAAACTATTAAACATTTGTGAGTAATTTAATTATTTTTGTAAACATCATGGCAACCTGTAAGTTACAAAAATGTTTGTTTAATATTGGCCTACATTTTTTGAATGTCTTATTAGTCTGTAGTTTGTCAAGTTATTAAACAGGACAGAACAACGATTAGAACTAATTAGTCGACTTGTTCTATGTTTCACACCACATTAGATTCAACTACCGAGCTAAATCACCCAACAAAGGTTTCTACAAAATCAATGATAAACTAAACTATTCCAACAAGTTGGTCACAAAGTTAAACATACCGAGGAAGGGACAGGAATTAGGTCACAGTTGTCTGTATGTTTTTGTTTGAACTGCACTAATGAAATGCAAATTAAAGAGGGTATTTCAGGTGTGTGGTTGTTTGAGTTACTGACAAACAGTTACTAAAGGGGGGTGCACCACAAGCTCAGCATCTGCTCCGAGAGAAGGACGTGCTCACTCTCACTAAAACATGGTTGTCAAAATAGCCTTTTCTGATTGGAAACTGAAATGTGTAAACCGCTCTCCAAAGTCCATAGAAAAACCCCACTGTTTTTAGCTGACATTTGTTAACACATGTTCTTGTTGCATACAGGATGGCAGTCATCCATGCTGAGCCTTTATTTTAAGATGACCTGTTTGACACTTGATAGGCCTGGGTCTTTTTGAAATCACATAGTTCTAGTTCTGTGTTTAAAAAGAAAGATACAATTAAACAATGGTGTCTGAAATGCACATGTATGATCACTCATTAATTTAGTCATTAGAACACCAGTGAACATCCAGAAAATGGACATTGAGAGGGTAACATCTTACAAGTACCTGGCTGTTCACATTAACAACTAGAAGCACTCAGAGAGCACAGACCTCCGCCAAGGCAGCTCAGCCAACCACAAAACAGCAATAAAAATGGTGATAGTGCATCACGCCAAAATTGAATCATTTGTTCCTGGACCCAATACAGACATTTCCTGAAAATTTCATCCAAATCCGTCTGTGACTTTTTGAGTTATGTTGCTAACAGACAGACAAACAAACAAACGCCCACGAAAACATGTACATCCTGGACTGGACTGGTCTGATCATGCTGCTGCGCTCTACAGGACGTTTCAGAGCAGACTCTACCTGTTGAGGAGATTAAGGTCTTTTGGAGTGTAGGGTGAACTGCTTAAAGGGATACCTCACCGATTTGAATGTGGCTTTGTATTGCTAGAATAGCAGTAGTATTTTTTAGAAAATGTGCTTCCCTCCCTCAGTTTTTCCCTGACTTATAAAAAAATATTTTTTCCCTTATCCAAATGTGCCCTACTGTGAGTCAAATGACACGTTTTGCATCACAGTAGGGCACATTTGGATAAGTCAGGGAAAAACTGAGGGAGGGAAGCACATTTTCTAAAAAATACTACTGCTATTCTAGAGTATCCCTTCAAGACCTTCTACAACTCAGTGGTAGCGGAGTAGCTCAGTGGGTGCAGAGACATCATGGTCACAAGTTCAACTCCACCTCTGGCTGGTTGTACTCAATTGTAAGTTCCTTTGGATAAAAGCATCTGCTCAATGACATGTAATGTAATGTGGCATCAGCCATCTTTTATGGAGTGATCTGCTGGGGCAGTGGTATAACAGCTGCAGACAGGAAGAGGCTGGACAGACTGAATAAAAAAGCCAGCTCTGTACTTGGATGTCCCCTTGACCCAGTGGAGGTGGGGGGAGAGAGGACAATAGCTACCAAGCGATCATCTAAGGCCCCGTTTACACGAGAACGCTTGCGGGTAAAAGTGACAAAATATTTTATCGCCTATTTTATTTTTAAGTGCCTTTCGTTTAGAAGGTGACAGAGTTTTTGGGGCTTAAAAATGCACAAATTTGAAACCACCCTCCAAAGTGGAAAACTTGAATACGCTGCGCCGTAGCATTTCCGTCTACACTGCCAAGAACAAAACTCTGCTCAGACCTGCTCACGTCGTGTACGCGCTTATGTCACATATATGCGCCAGTACAGGGAAATAAACAAACGTGTCGGATTATTTCCACGCGTCAGACCTTCCAGAAATGTACAGAATATGTACAGATAGTTTAGCCATGTTTTGGTTTTCACGGCGCAGATCGAAGAAGAAGGAAGATTATACGCATGCGCTCAGACATGGCGGTGTTGTGTGATAGTGTATCACAGCACCACCTAGTCATCTGGCATGCATAACCCAATCGAATTTCACACACTTTTGTGTCTCCATATGCACGCAGATTTCCTCCCGTAAACGCTTGTCTAAACGCGGAATAAAAAGTGAAGACGGGCGCAAAAGGCGTCTTCTCTTCAGACCGTCATCATGTAAATGTAGCCTTAGATGGACAATCTCTCCCACCCCCTGCAAGACACCATCACAGCTCCTTCAATATCAGACTAAATAAATGTCTGAAGGAGCGTTATTCCAGGTCATTCCTCCCTGCAGCTGTTAGACCGTACAAAAAGCACTGCTCTCAGTAGACCACACATAACCAGGCTCCTCATTCCTCCCTACCATGTAATATAATGTACATTCTACATTATATTTTAACTTTATCTAACTAATGGTCTTAGTGTTAATATCTGTATATATTGTAATTTTTTTTTGGTAATGCATTTTTATTATTTATTATCTTTATCTTTAGTGTCTTTGCTGCTGTAACAATGCAAATTTCCCCACTGCCCTACTCTTATCTTATCTTCGAAGATATTCAAATTATTAATCGAGATTCACAAATTTCAAAATGTGAGATTAATTAGTTAATTTTCTAGAACCTATTGACAGCCCTAATATACACACATACACTATGGTCCTGATTTACTAAGATTTCAAATAGAGAGCGCTAAATTGCGTGCGCGAGCTTAAAGACTGCGCCTGCTACTGGATTACGTTTTGCGGGTGAACTACTAAGATTGCGGCCGCAATTGACTACAGGAGCAGAAGTGGTTAAGGCCGCCCTATTTAAATGAGGATTTTGCGCTAGTCAAGGGTTGTCAACATGGAGAAAGAGCAGACTCAACAGAAGCGCAGAATGAAATTTTAAGCCACACAGAAAGTACAGCTAACATTCTGCGATGAGCAGATAACTGAGATCAAGGCATATATGACGTCCTTGTTCCCCGGGTCCATAGGACCTTTTTTTATTATTATTATTTTTATCCTGCATCGGTATTTTGGACAGCTCCATCATTACCTGACGTATCGGACAAAGAAAACTATGGACTATGGATGTTGCCGTAAAAAAAAAAAAGAAGGTGCTGCGCTCTCCTCCTGACTCACCTGCAGCTCACTGACAGCTGCCAGGGGGCGCTCTGCTGTTTCTCTCAAGATTACACATAGGTCTAATTTCATTGGATGTGCGACTTTTTTGTCAATAAGTAAATAAATAAACAAAGCGGATCATCACAACGGCTTTTTAGTCCCAGTCTGTCCCTGGTTTCATCTGTGTTCATTCAGTCAGGCTGAGTTTCCATTACGCGTGCCAACAGCCTTTGATCTGACGTCAGAGGTGACGGGACAATCGATATAGATGATATATCTATAGCTGATTCAGATAGTTGCATTAAATAGGGATTGTTGTGATTATTTATTGCATTTAAATGTTCCTGGAACTGTGGTAACCTGCCTGTGAGGTTTTGGTGACGTGTGCGCACTGCGCCGCCTGCGCTTCGCCGTGCATCGAGTGTAGACCAGGTTAGAGCTGGACCCGTTAAGGTAAAGCGGGGTTCCCCGTTTGTCCGGTCTTAACCAGTGTACATAGGTACGACTCCCCCTTGAACCACAAACTGCAGACCAAGGTAAGCCCATACCAGTACAAACACATTGCTCCTCTGGATATCTATATTTAATTTATTCATATATACCAAATAATAAATTAATGTGCGTCACCTGTGAACGCGTAGTTGAACATGCTCTAGAAAAGCATAATTTACTCATTTACAAATAGTATTTTTGTTTATGGATTTCTCAGAGGATAATGTGCGTAACCGCAGCCATGTGCGCGCACCGCTGTGCCAGTTAAGACCTGCCTTTCAAACGTGCTAAATATAGACGCAAAAATAACCACCGCAATCAGTTTCAGGTTTGATAAATCACTTTGCGTGTGCTAAATAATATATTTACATTTTCTCCTCCCATCACACGCAGAATTGCGTGTAAACGCCCCACATTGCATATGCATTAAGGCAAGAACGCTAATGGGTTGCGAGTGCTATTTTGCCCGTCTGAGGGACACACTCCTCGTTGCGCCCTGTTAGTAGATCAGCATCAACGCAAATCTGCGTTTTTGCACGCGCAAAGCTTTAGTAAATCAGGCCCTATGTGTCCTATGCGGAACTTATTGCATAACAACCAGGGCTGTGGGAAGAGTTAAAGCGAAAGTTTTGTATGTAACTACGGTTCTATGAATCCTGGATGACCGGCAGAGGTGGTGCTTTAGCACTGAATGTCACCCTCTCACGCATGCGACGGTCGAGTGTTTGTACCAACAACGTCACCCTTGACCCCTGATGATACCGGCCAGTCTATATCTTCTGGTGACATCAGAGGATCTGTTCCTGCAGAATCTTCTCGCGACACCACAAAGATTATGAGTGACATAATGCTCTGGCGGTCATCCAGGATTCATAGAACCGTAGTTACATACGTAACTTTCGTTCTATTTCATCCTTACCGACCGCCAGACTGGATGACCCATAAAAACAAAGTCACGACGAATGCCAACACGTACCTCAGTGAGAGGAAGCAGTAGGGGTGGGCAACAGGGTCACACTCAGTTGCTTGGGGGTGACCACATTCACTGGAGAAGGTAGTTGGTGATGCCCATGATGTAGAGACAGCCCTAGTAGAGTGACACCTCACTCCGGATGGCAGGGGATAATCACTGTGTTTATACACCTGGGTGATGACGTCCATAATCCAGTGCGCTGTTTAGAGGGAGCACAGCCTTTCTTAGGACCGCCATAGCAGAGGAACACCTGTTCTGCCCGTCTCACGCTTGTGGTCAAAGTTATATAGAATCTTAAGGCTCAGACAGAGCACAGTAGTCCCTGCTGGGGGGATAAACTGTGCCAGGAATAAAGTTTGACGATGACAGAACCTTAGGATGAAAAGGCTATATGCGGCCACAGAGTGACCCCTGAGCCATCTGAGTTCCACCTCAGACATGAGTCGCTCACGGAGAGAGAGTGTTGCTCCCCAACACACCCACTTCAACTCTGCCTGCGCCAAGGGGTTCAAAGGGGAGCAGACACAAGGCCTCCCAGGGGCAGATCCCAAGCTGGAATTCTCTGTGCCCTTGGTAGTTGTAGCCTTGAGGCTCCCTTTAGGAAAAGGGGCACAAGTCTGTGGCACCCCACAGTGTTGTCATCAACTTGAGTGTGTCGAGAGGAAATGACTGCCACATAAGCCCTCAGAATAGCGGGGGGCCGTCCTCCGTTCAGGAGTGGCTGTAGGAACTACAGAATTTTTGTAGTTGTACAGTGCACGGGCACCAGGCAGAAACAGTTTACACCTGTTCACACACTGCATTTGGGTAGAAAGCACCTTAGCGCTCAGTATGGTACGTTGGACTATGTCTGAACACTCTGCCAGCAGGTACCATTTTTTATCACTCTACGACCAAGATTCACGATCAACAACTGACTTTCAAGAAATACAACCAGAAGTGTTGTCTTACCTTTGCTGTTTATCACTTTTATCACGTTTATCACTTACACTTTCCAGCATGCTTTGGAAACAAATCCCGGTCTGATTGATCATTACAGAGCGACATTAGATCGTTCGGATTAGAGAAGGGCGAATGTCCGCACAAATGCGTCATATACATTTATGTCCTTTTGACTCGCTAATGAAGTGATTCGCACACATTTGGGCTGAATCCCAATACCACCCCTTAGCCCTCCCCCTTCCCCTTCCCCCTTTGTCAGAGTTCCCCTTGGCCCTCAAAACAGAGTTGAGGGAGCGAGGGGTACGAACGTTCCCCTAAGAAATGAGACACACCTCCATTACGTCATCACGTCGTCCGGACTTGACGCTCGCGGACTGCTACATCAACAAGCCGATGCGATGCTTGTTGATGTAACAATCCAAAAATGCCGTCCTCACAAGTAATGTCTGTTGCCTGGGCTATTTTTCTGTTTTTACGACTGTCAGCTGCTAACCAACGACATCGGCGGCGACGCTGTGAGGAGTGTTCACACACACAGTTACAGCGACTGCAGACCCGCTGCATTATCATAGCCACACACACACACGGTGCAGAGGGAGAAAGCTGCTCGCAGACAGAGCGGAGGAGAGCGGGGACAGAATCTCCTGTTCTGTCCTGAAGACGTAACTGTGCACTCCGGCACTATTTGTTAATGTTAAAAAAAAATAGCGATAGCAGCTAGCTAACCACTTACGAAAGGAACGCCGGGATAGCATCGGCTACGACTAGCTAGTAATTCAAAACAAACTTGACTAGTGATTCAGAAACACCGTTGACAATTGAAGAAGACCACAATACAATCATTACACATGACTGTCGTGATTAAAATACTGAAAATACATTTGTGCGAGTCTTTAACGGCCAGCTTTCAAACTTCGCTGACAGGTGACGCGGCAGAAGCTGCGAAATTCCTCAAAGCCCTCCGTTCCAAGTGTGGTCCTGAGGAAGCTTCGTTTCGAGGGCTACGTAGCCCTACGGCTTGGCCCTACCCCTTAACCCTTATGAGAAATGAGACAGCACTACACCTCACATGAACGCGCAAAAACAAGGGGTAGGGGGAAGGGGGAGGGCTAAGGGGTGGTATTGGGATTCAGCCTAAGGGGTGGTATTGGGATTCAGCCTTGGAGATCCAAACTTCTATTTCGGGGTGTCCACGGCGAACCACAGCAGAACTCCTGTCTCCACTCATCGCAGCCCTTGGAGGGCGAGCAGCTCTGACAGATTGTCACAAGGCTTCAGGCGACGAAGCGGCAATGAACGCTTTTAGTTCAGCTAGAACTCACCGATGTGCGTCAATCTGCGAAGCGAGAAGATGAAAAGGAACAGATCCTCTGATGTCACCCTAAGGTATAGACTGTCTGGTATCATCAGGGGTCAAGGGTGACTTTGTTGGTATAAACGAGATGGAGACATTCAGTGCTAAAGCAACACCTCTGGTGGTCAGTAAGGATGAAATAGAACTGCATTTAGTGGATAAAAAATTATAAATCACACATAGGCACAATTAACACAACCAATTTATTATCTTTCAAGAAAAACACACACGACTTTGAAAACATAGAGAAATGTACACCTTTAAATTACACAAGCTCTTATTGACAAAATAGTCTCTTTCTATATGTACAACAGCAGGAGGCGCTACAGCATGTCACCACCAAAATAACGTCTTTGTACACAACAGACAGCATCTTGACTGCATACAGCCCATTTGCCAACCTCACCAAAGGTGGATTGACCCCAGTGATGTTCAGGTACATATTCATCAAGGCCCATTTTTACTCCACACAAAAGACGGAGACAGAGGTCACAAAAGAGCTCACAATCACAGACTAAATGGAGCAATGCAGAGGAAATAGTGGGGGCAGTATAGAGACAATAGTCCAATCAGTCAAGAAAATAGAACAGTCTTTATGGGCATTTTACAGTTTTGATGAACATCTCTGTGAGATGGTGCTAAATCACATCTGTCTTTACGATGTTAATGAGACGACTTACATTGAGTGGTTTACGTTCCACCGTCGAAGATCCGCTTGTGTTTCTCTCTATTTTCGGATTCAGCACAATAAAATAACCTCTTTAATGTTCGCCATGTTTGTTGATTCATGCAACTTGGCACTGCTCTCTCGAGCAGTGTTTCCCAACCCTAGTCCTCAGGGAACACTGCCCTGCCTTGTTTTAGAGATTGCCCTGCTCCAACACACACATGTTTTAGGGACCTCGCACACAAAGGTGGCGAGGAACCTATTGAAATTGCTCAGATTATTATTATTATTATTATTATTATTGTTATTCTCCGACGAGGAACTCGAATTTGACCCCCTGAACGACGAAAATGTCCATGCAGATCAGAACTGGGGAAAGTTTTGACAAAATAATGGACTTGTGAAAAACCTATGCAAAATGGCTCTGTAGCGCCCCCAAAGGTCTTTTTTTATTATTATTGCAAAAGTTGAAACATACATTTTTTGAAAAAAAAAAAAATAATAAAATAAATTTTAAAGACAAAAGTTAATACTGTTCTTTTTTTTATTTTATTTTTTATTTTTACAAAAGTTGAAATATTACATATTTTGAAAAAATATATATTTTTATTTTAAGAAGACATAAGTTGAAATATATGTATTTTTTTTTAAATGACAAAAGTTGAAACAAAATTTTTGATTTAAAAAAAAAAAAAAAAAGTTGAAACATTAAATTGTAAAAAAAAAAAAGTTCTAACAAGGCTTCTGTAGAGTTGATGATGAGGGTTATTTGAATCAGGTGTTTTTGGAGCAGGGTGAAAACATGGCAGGGAAGTGTTCCCTGGACCAGGGTTGGGAAACACTGTAGAGGAAGTACTGCATAACAACCATACAGATGTATGTAAGGGAGAAACACAGATAATGGACTGACGTAAAACTAAAGAAAATGGAGTATAAATGGGCCTTAAGGCTGAATTGTCGTATTACTATTGATTGATGGAAACCTAGACACCAAATGTGTTCTGAAGTCTTAGCACAGTCTTATAGCAACATGCTATTAGCTAAACATACTGAGGAAGGGACAGGAATGAGGTAACAGTTATCAGTATGTTTTTGTTTGAACTGCACTAATGAAATGCAAATCAAAGAGTGTGTGTTTGTATGAGCTACTGACAAACAGTTACTACAGGGAGCTGCACCACAAGCTCTACATCTGCCCTGAGAAGCAGCTTGAACCATGGACGCTCTCACTCTCACTAAACATGGTCGTCAGTAGCAACACAGCGGGGGAAAAATATATTTCAGCCACTTAACAATAGGCTCACTTTCTAAAAATGTATAAACAGCCTTTTCTGGGAACTGAAAACTCACCAAAGTCCATATAAAAAAAAAAACAATGATTGTATCTCACACGGACACAGGAGCTGCTGGTCTACTGCTGCCTCTTGTGGTCACTTTGTGTCACTGAGGTAAAGACCAACAAATGCATTCACTGTAAAATGAATGAATTTCTCAATGGAGTTTGGTGTGGGTAGTGAATGGTGGTTTCCCCTCAGAGAAGATGATGTAATGTTGAGTTCTTTTTATTGTCTCTCAAAAACTAAGCGTGTTCCTTTCACTTGTGTTCACACTTACATTGGCATTTTTAGTGGTGTAAAGTCCAACCTGTTAGACGTTCATGAGGATGTAGAAAATGAAAGATGAAATGAGAATGAGCAGACAACGGCTGAGCACACTGACTGATCTGTCACTGTGAGAATAAAAAAAAAATGTAATTTCACTTGTCAGTCTTCAAGTATGACACAAATTCCAGTGCAGCTTCAGGAAAAATTTAAGTAAAAAGGGTAAATATATATCTTCAGGAACAAAACCTGATGCAAGCGGGCCAAGAAAATGACAATTCCTGATAGATGTTATAAAAAACTAAATATATCTGTATGCAGGAGGCTGCCTTTTTTTTTTTAAACAACTTTTTCAAACATAGACAGGAAGTGCTAAAAAAAAGAAAATTTAAACAGCAAAACAGTGATGTATAAAACAACACACCATGTTATGAAGACAGACAAATACAGAACAGCTCAGCTCCACTGTACACTGTGATGATCATTTGTATGAGACTGAAAACCATTTGATATTCACTGGATATTTAATCTGTTCTTCCTCTGTTTGTTCCACAAATCTACCAGATACCTGCTAATAAAACTATTTCATACTTAACGTTTTGAGTTTTTCTGGTATTCAGACTAAGAAAACAGGGTTGGGGTTTTGAACCGAGACAAAAAAGTCCTCCATTATTTATGTAGTCTATTTGCCATGGAAAAGCTTAACTATTAAAAGTGACATTTTAAAGTTGGGTAAATTGAAAAAGAGCAACACCTCCTCCCAGCTCTTTGCACAGCTTCACTGTTAAGATACTATCCACACGGAAACGGAACAAAACATTTTCGATAAAGTTTTCCTGTTCATCCACACGGAACCCCCAGAACGACTCTAAACGCTGCAGTATGTCTACCAGGCCTCTGTGTGGCGCTGTAACACTGCTACAACAATACACCAGAAGTGGCGAAGAAGACATAAATCCCTTCGCAATCATTATAGTTAATCAAACATTTCTGTTTCCGTTTGAATAAAATGCAGATATGATAAAACACTTAATGTGAAAAAAACCTAAAAAAGGAAAAAGGCTAAAAGAGAGTTGGGGTACACATATAAATATAGATATTGTCTCTGGTCATCTGTCACATAAAAGGAGCTCAGTATTTTAATAATCAAGCCATCCTGCCTACTGCAGCTATTATTATTCACTCAAGACATCATCTTAAAGAAGATGAGAGAATGAAAATCTATTTACTGATGCTGTTTGGAAAAAGAAAAATAAGTCCAGATACTGTGTATTTTCTTTAACTCATACAAAACAGTATGACCTGTTGTTGATGTTTCTGTCCTGAATGTATTTTGTGTGTTTGTAATCACACCAATTCAAATCCAGATGATCTGCTGTGAGTTATAATAGTTCCATGTAACAGCTGACATCATCATGATTTTTGTGTGTGCATGTGCTACAATAACCCATAAGTACCAGCAGGGGTCAGTAGTGACGCACTGACAACATATGAGCAGAGAGAAGGAAGTCAACTCAGCTGTTATTTGTTACTTTTACACCAGTGTGTTTGTCAATAAGAGGAGGAAAATCCCCAGCATGAGAAATCAAATGAACAACATTTAAACTTCAGTTTCTGCTGATGACACATTTTCTAAATGAATAAGATCAGAGTGTGTGTGTGTGTGTGTGTGTTTGGGGCCACAATTCATCATAATTATCCTCTGAATCATTAAGAAAGAGCGTCTCTTCCTGCCTCATTTTTACCTTCAAACAAACAAACACAAGCCCAAACCCTTCAGTCTGTCAGGAGCACCAGTTCTCCCTCACTCCTCTCTCCTCCGTCACTTTCCTCTCCTTCACTGTACAGAGGCCGCTCCCTCTCTCGCTCCTTCTCTCGCTCCTTCTCTCGCTCCCTCTCTCGCTCCCTCTCTCGCACTCTCTCTAGCTCCCTGGGTAAGGAGGGGGGCGTGGCATGGCTTTCCGCTCGATGTGGGGCAGGCGGGACCTGCGGCAGGTAATGCTCCAGCAATGCAGGGTGAAAGGGCATGGTTGCCATGGAGACCGAGCCAGTGCCACCTGGGTACTGGCCATCACTGTGGGGGTAGTGGATCTGCTGAGGTTCTGACTGACTGAAAGCAGACACAAAACGTCAAAGTCACTCATATTTACCATAGAACTCAAATAAACATCATGACGATTATTATTATAATTGTTTCACTCGAGAACATGTATAACAGATTTAAGCCACATATATGAAAATATACATCATCTGAAGTTGAAGATTTGTTAAGTTTGACGCATATGTCATAGTTTAACAGTGAACATGTGGGAAATCAAAGGGAAACAGATCTGGGGCCAATTCCAATTCCTATCTTAACCCTCAAGCTCAACCTTTAATCTTAACTGGCCCTCAAAATCAAGTGTTGAGGGTTATTCTGTCACTTA
The DNA here is from genome assembly GCF_963457635.1 of Microchirus variegatus. NCBI lineage: Eukaryota > Metazoa > Chordata > Actinopteri > Pleuronectiformes > Soleidae > Microchirus > Microchirus variegatus. The sequence continues at coordinate 8,522,424 of NC_139804.1, read as the reverse complement.
GAAATGGGACACCCCTTAAATGCAGATACATCTTCAGACTGTGGGGGGGCAGAATAATGCGAAATTTGCGTCCAGTCTGTCAACTCCAAAAAAGAAGAAGAACACATTTACGTCATGATTATTTATTTATTATTTTATTTCAGTCAAGTTATTGGGTTGTCAGTTAGTTATAAGATGATACTCATACAAATACCACAACCACGGACATATTCAGCTGACAGTTACCACACACCACGGCTTATTGAAAAGTAAACCATAGCAAACGATCGCGTGTGCGCACCGGCCGGCTACTGACAAAAGATTGTAAAATAAAAAATAATGTTACGCAACAATGACGTCAGTAATCCATAATATGGGCCTAAACTAAGATAATACAATGGTTTTCATCATTTTTGTATCTCTATTAACAAAGAAAATACTTAATTTGTATCGCACTCGCTTCGCTGCTTTCGACGCCATCTTTCTTATGTGAAAACACGCAATGTATTCTGGGTAGCCCTTGCTCCCAAGGGTGGTCTCTGAAAATCTCAATATTGAGGGCGATACAGCCCTTAAACTTGCCCCTCAACTTAATTTTTCTGAGAATCGGGACAGCACTTGCACTAGAGGGAGCGCACATATGTGAGATTGAGGGTTAAGCAAGGAATTGGAATTCACCCTTGTTCTCATGGTACATTGGTTCTCAAAGTGCGGCCCGGGGGCCAATGTCGGCCCGCAGAAACATTTCTGGCGGCCCGCAATGAATTACAGTTGATAGTTTTAATCCAGGAGCTACTAAGCTTGTTAAATGTTTATTGGACATTACTGGATACAGACCAATACAGGGTCTCTGCAGGTTTAAACAAGTCACATTTAAGACTTTTTAAGACTTTTTTAAGACCATAATGAACACAATTTAAGACCTATTTCAAATCCATACTGGCAAAAATGTACAAAAGACATGAAGGAAAATTGGAGCCACAAATGGTTGAACTTGCAATTCGGCTTAGCTGTGGGCTTTCATTAAGTTTTCTCCGCTGCTATGCTAATCTGTAACACCATGACGCGCGCGCACAGCACACTAGCTAGTGGTGCTCGATAAATTCTCACCGGGCAGCACAGGTGGCCTACTTTAGTTACGTGTTGTAGTTCTGTTATCACATCCTCAAAAACAGAAACATTTCAAAGTGAGACTGAAGTTTATGCATGTTTTAAATAAAAGTAACATTGATAGATTTTTAAGACCTTTCAAAATTGTATTTAAGACCTTTTATGAGATTTTAGGAGAATTTAAGACATTTTAAGGCCTTATATTCAAATGATTGGATTTAAGACTTTTTAAGACCCTGCGGATACCCTGCAATAAGTGTAAACTATAGAACTGCAATCTGGTCATTAAAATGATTACGAATGGGATTTGTTTCTGTTTATTTTCCTTTGGCGGCCCTCAGTCCAACGTTGGGTTCCTAAATTGGCCCTCAGGTATCAAAACTTTGAGAACCCCTGTCATAGTAGGAATACGTCACTATTTCACTCAACTGCAGCAAATGAATATGAATATCCTTAATTCCTATCACAATGTATTACAGGGACACCCAGTAGCAGTCCTTTTGTGTACCAAGTTGGATCACAGGTATGTGACCATAAAATCTAAAGATCTTGTGAGACAAAGAAAATCACTCTAAACCAAACCGTGTTAACAGTTCTATCCTGCTGCATTTGAACTAGTCAAAGGTGTTTGAGAGAACAATGGTGAGGTATGCTATTCTAAACTTACCGAACTGTCGCAGACAAATTCTGTCCTTTTAACACAGACTGGAAAAAGAACCATGGTATATGACTGAGAAACTAAAATATCAGGATGAATAACATAGTAGCAAAGATACTTGACCTGGGCTTCAGGGCCCTCTGAGCCCTTGGGTCCCTGGACCCGTTCATGAATCTATCTGGCTGGCCTCTGTGTTTCCTACCTGTGTGTGTATGTGGCTCTCTGCTCCTGCCGGCGGCTCTTCATCATAGCCTTGTATTCGCCCACCCTCAGCCTCCGCCCCTCTACAATGCAGGTCCTTTTAGGTCGTGGTTTGTACTTATAGTCGGGGTAGCGCTCTAGGTGCTGCCGGCTCAGCCTCGCCTGCTCCTCATAGTAAGGCTGCTTCTCCTGGTTGGACATAGACTTCCACCTGGAACCTGTTGGCAAAGATACAATGGATGCATAAATGAAGTGAATTAAAGGGACAGTTCAGGTTTTTAGAAGTGTGGCTGTATGAGGTACTGACATAATTATACTCAGCACTCACACATGGATGCTTGCTTTGACTGTATACATGGCTGCCAAGAAAAAAACCAACATATTTACAGGAAACAGACTGTGTCAACTGCTGGCACCAAACTCCATAGAGAAAGCCAATGATTTTTACATCATGACTGTCATTGTAAGTTGAACTGTTACAGTGGTATGCAAAAGTCTGGGCACCCCTGTAAATGTTCATGATTTTCCTTTATAAATCATTGGTTGTTTGGATAAGAAATTTCAGTTAAATATATCATATAGCAGACAAACACAGTGATATTTGAGAAGTGAAATAAAGTTTATATTTTTTACAGAAAGTGTGCAAGAATTATTTAAACAAAATTAGACACCCTTGTCATTTTATTGATTTCAATACCTTTAGCACTAATTATTGGAGCTCAAAATTGGTTTGGTAACCTCAGTGACCCTTGACCTCCATACACAGGAGAATCCAATCATGAGAAAGAGTATTTAAGGTGGCCAATTGTAAGTGTATCAAATACAAAGTTCTGGAATGTCCATCTCAGTCCACAGACCTGAATATTATTGAACATTTGTGGTGTGATTTAAAGTGGACTTTCCATGCTCAGAAACCATCAAACCTGACTGAACTGGAGATGTTTTGTAAAGAAGAATGGTCCAAAATACCTTCTGCCAGAATCCAGACTCTAATTGGAAGCTAAAGGAAGTGTTTAGAGGCTGTTATTTCTGCAAAAGGAGGATGTACATTTTTCTATTTTTCCTAAACTTATGCACATGCAAAATATTTCTTGTACACTTTCTGTTAATCATATAAACTTTATTTCACTTCTCAAATATCACTGTTTTTGTCTCCAATATGATATACTTGACTGACATTTCTTATTCAAACAACCATGATTTATTTATCTTTCATAAATAAATCATTATTTATGAAAGAAAATCATGAACATTTACCCAAACTTTTGCAGACCACTGTATATTTTGTGACTTAAAGTGTTCATATGTATTTATCTCAGTGATACAAAGTGACCACATGAGGCAGCAGTAGACCAACAGCTCATGTGTCCTTGTGAGCTCAACATTTTAAATCAAATTCAGAACATTAAGGTAAGAGACAAACATATTCCTAAGACATCGCAGACTTATATTAGTGTATATTTTATGAGTTTTGTTTTGTATTATCACTTCACCCCGCAGAGAGTAAGTGAAGTATTGTTTTTAGTGGCTCTATGTGTCTGTCTGTTTGTTTGTGTGTGCTTCCTCACTTGCACTTGCACTTGCCAATATGACCAACAGAGGCCGCCAGAGGCTTGTTGTGTGAATTGGGTGAAGTTTGCCATCTCTGATTGTCTTGTGTTTGTGTTTTAAGTGAAAGCAAGAAGTGTCCATACCTCATACAACCACAGAGGTATTTTATATATGATAATTCACACCAACATACAGTATACCATTTAATGGTAAAATTCTTGATGTGAGTCCAGTTAAGTTGCATGTTAAACTGATTTTTTTTAACATTGTCATTGTCACTGTTAAAAGATTAACATTTTTAATCAAATTAATTACCATTCGTAAATATGCCAGAAAGTTCTAATACATACTGTAAATAACTTTAAAAAAAACATTACAATGTAAATAACTCACATTATAAACTAAATATAAAGTATAGAAGTTGAATAGTTTTCTTACTAAACCCACAGCAGGCAATTCCTCATCAGAGACTCTGATCTTGCCTTGTCAATCTCAAGGCCCAGGGGCCAGATGGGGCCATGTCATTTTATGTGGCCCACGAGTGATTAAATGGTCTTAAAAAATCTGTGTTAAATAGGTCTATGCTGCTTAAAGGCATTCATTGACCATAAACTACATTTCCCATAATGCATGGTGATTGTGTTACCCCGCGAAGTGACGGCATCCTGCCACTAGATCGCAGTGTATCATTGTATGAGTGTATGAGTGAAATTGAGATTGAAATATCCCCAAATGATCCCAAAATGTCCAGGAAGAGACGGATTGATGCAGATGGAAAGCAGTTTCAAGAAAGATGGGAAGGCGAATACATGTTTGTGCTTCAAGGAGATTAACCGGTATGTCTTTTGTGTTATGAGGCGGTGTCGGTCGTCAAAGAGTACAATCTACGTCGGCATTTTGACACCAAACAAGTATGCCAGCAGAACGTGTCCACAACCAAAAACGATGAGGCAGTGAAAGCTAGCTTTATTGTGGCTGAAGAAATCGCTCGTGCTTCTTTTTCTGCGGGTGCAATGGGACGGGACATTTATGAAGCGATGGAGAAGTCCGTAACTACAACTGGATTGGGAAAAGTTGGTGGGATTAACTACAGATGGTGCACCTGCAATGTGTGGAGGAAAAGCGGGCTTGGTTGGACTAATGAAGGAGAAAACGCAAAAAAGTAACTGTCACGCGCCTCTGGTAACATATCATTGCATTATTCATCAAGAAGCTTTGTGCGGAAATGAGCTGGGGATGGATGATATAATGACCACAGTCATGAAAACAGTAAACTTCATTCGGGCGTGTGGCCTGAATCACCGCCAGTTCCAGCTGTTTTTGCAGGAGATGGACTCCGAGCATACAGAAGTGAGGTGGCTGAGTAGGAGCAAAATCCTAAAAAAAAATTTTGAGCTTGGGGAAGACATTGCTCTTTTCATGCAGAGTAAAGGAAAACCCTTGTCTGAACTGTCAGATCCAAACTGGCTGTGTGATTTTTCTATATATGTGACATAACTGAGCATCTCGCCCAACCGCCGCAGTCCCTTTTAAGACTTTGACCCAGAGTCAGACCCAGAGTCAGAAGACACTGTCGCTCACGAAACACCTCCACAACGGACGTTATTCTTCTTCTGTGGTTCAATGTACGCAACCGGATGTGCCCGGACTAGTGCTCGGAGCAGGACGATCTGCTGTTCAGGAGAACCGCTGTTTACTACTATAACGGGATTTTCAGAGATATGTTGAGCCCCGAGATTACAATGAACACAGCGTTCTCAGCAATGGCTGAAATGTTTGTTGAGAACAAAACCGAGTTTGAGACAGTTTGAGCGCACCCAGCAACAGTAACATGCAGGGTTTACCCCATGTTGGCGACGTTGAACGGCAAAACTGTAACGTGAAGCAGCTTTGACTGGTCATCGAGACAGAAAAGTTCTGTATAAAGTAGGGCTGTCAAAATTAACGCGTTAACGCAGGATGATTAATTTGTGTAATAAACGTGTTAATTTTTTTTAACGCATTAACGCACTTTCTCACTTTCATCGTGCTACGAGTAGACGTGCAGTTTATGAACAGGCAAGACAGGCAACTGCTTGGGGCCCTGAGCCGAAAGGGGGGCTCCCGACACTCGGACCTTAAAGCGGAACTAGACCGGAAGTTCCTATTATCGCTGTTTTTTTGGTGTGTATCTGCGTCATTACCTTGTTTATGAAGCCCTGACGGTTCGAAACAAACAGCTCAGCCGTTGAGAACGTTGTGTTTTATTGTAATCTCGGGGCTCAACGAAATCACTGAAAATCCCATAATAGTTACGTAAGCAGCGGTTCTCCTGAACAACCGATCGTCCTGCTCCGGGCGGTAGTCCGGGCACATCCGGTTACGTATATTGAACCGCAGAAGAAGAATAACGTCCGTTGTGGAGGTGTTTCACGAGCAACAGTGTCTTCTGACTCTGGGTCTGACTCCGGTTTAAAGTCATAAAAGGGACTGCAGCGGGGAGTCGTGACGAAGCTATTTTTAAACACTGTTAAAACAATGTTTTGATAATGAGGAGCAGTGCATCCGCCGTTCCAGGTTTTTGGAGGTTTTTGACCATAAAAACAAGTTAATATATGTAAGAAGACCTCCATAACTAACATATATGTGCAACAGGACCACTCTATGTGAGCTTTAATGCATCAATGAGTAGCTGCATCCCGTCCCCCTTAAACAACAATGGTTGATTTGCAATGACATGTCGGTCGGAAACCCCCCTAAAGGGGCCCCACGTCACCTCACGCTAAGCTGTGTGAAGCTGAAGGAAAATGAAGAGGAGTTATCAATCAGGTCGTTAAAAGAGGAAGAAAAAAGAGAGGAGGAAGAAAAAAGAAAGAAAGACACACAGTTGTAAGTGGCGCTGCTGGCGCAGATAATGATATAATCATAACATTAACAGTCATTGTCTAACTAACGGGGACACAGACAGCAGCTAACATTAGCGTCAGAATGCTAGCTGACGCTAACGCTAACTAGTAGAAGCAGGTGCTTCTCCTGCTGTGGGTTTAGTTCCCCCAAGAAAACTATATAACTTCTATACTTTATATTTTGTTTATAATGTGAGTTATTTACAGTGCAATGTGTAGTTTTTAAAAAGTTTTTTCAAAGTTATTTACAGTATGTTATTTTTTCTATTTATTTATATTGTCTTATAATGTGGGTTCTTTACAATGTGATGTTTATTTTTTTACTAAGTTTGTATAGGTTTTTACAAGTTATTTACAGTATTTTATTGTTCTTTACATTTATATTTTCACATACTTTATTTATCTCTCCGTTCTTACAACAATATAAAGAGAAAATGCGTTTTTTTCTGGCATATTTACGAATGGTAATTAATCGTGATTTATCGTGATTAATCCACAGCTATCCTGTGATTAATCTGATTCAAAATTTTAATCTTTTGACAGCCCTAGTATAAAGACAAACTAACTGCAGCGTCAAAAAAAACTATTTAAGGCACCTTGTGCTGCAGGAATGTATAAGAAGAATATCTGTGTTAAAACAGCTGATTCGGAAAATTAACTAGTCTGGTTCAAGACAGTTTTGTCATTCACACACTTTTTCTATCACACATCATCCACACTCTCCCAGCACAGCCACCAGGAGCAATGTGAGGTTAAGTGACACTTAACAAACACTAATTTTCATCTGAAATTAAAATAAAAAAATATCAAGGACAGTACTTTTTACAAGCTTATTTCAGTGTAAATAAACATTTGTACAGTACTTGACTCACTGGTCAGCAACAGACATTATATTATTATTATTATGAGACTGGACCTACTTTTATTGGATGAGCCATAGACTGATCATTAGTCTGAAGCATTGATCAACTTTGGACTCCAGATCAGAAGGGTCAAATCACGTCAGGGTCAATAGATTAGAAAGGAATTGGGGCTTGTCAAAGGGATGCTGGTTCAAATCCCAGGCACCCAATCACCTTTTGCTCCCTAAGTGTTGTCAAATGCTCTTGGCCTGTATGTGTTCACTCCTGGTAATAAGGATGAGTTAAATGGTTCAAAATCACTATCACAAATTGGTGTGCAAACATAACTAATTCTAAAGCTGAAGCAAGTGGACAAACAGCTGTTTGAAAACAATGATTGCTTGGAACACAAATTATTAATTAATTCTAATTAATTATTAGAACTCACAGCTATGTTTCAGATTGCAAATAAGAGTATTTCCACACAAGCAATGCAAAGAGAACTAAAGGGATTAAACAGCTATGCTTAAAACCAGTTGATTATCAGTGAAGCTAATTTAAACAAAAAAGCTCTAATTCGCAAGATTGGACCCTGGAACAATAAAGAGAAAAGAGGGGCAGATGAAATTAAGCAGTGGGATAGTGTTGATTCAGTTGGTCACGTCTAGATTCAGCAGTGTTATACCCTACAAACCCCACAAGTAATGGAACAGAATGTCCGTAACTACATTTATATTAGTGTTAAACCATCATGGTGTACAGAAATAGAAAAAGGGAGACTGTGTGTGTGTGTGTGTGTGTGTGTGTGTGTGTGTGTGTGTGTGTGTGTGTGTGTGTGTGTGTGTGTGTGTGTGTGTGTGTGTGTGTGTGTGTGTGAGAGCAGGTGCATATTCGTGTCCTCACTTGTGCGAGCCAGTGTCTTAGAATAGCGACACAGCGTGAAACCCACCCCAGCCCAGAGCTGGACTCACCCAGGATCTTGCTGATGGAGGAGTTGTGCATGTCAGGGAAAGCCTGCAGGATCCTCCTGCGCTCGTCCTTGGCCCACACCATGAAGGCATTCATCGGTCTCTTAATGTGGCCCGAGGAGGGAGGGGGCCGAGCCTCGGAGTAGCTGCCTGGCACGGTAACGGGCAGAGCACCTACAAGACACAAGACTCCAGTCAGGGGAACACACCAAACTGCTGCTGCTGGAGTATGTTCTCTATTCTATAGAGTGGTGTAATTAGTATAGTTTTTAAGTCGCCCTAAATGTCACTGTGATATTTTGAGGAAGCATATGATAGAGATTATAGAGACATTTTGTAATGATAACCAGTACAGTTTTCTGCCTTTACTCTGTATTATTTATTAACAATAAAATTCATTGATCAATACTTCCATATTAACCTTTGTGTAAGCAAGTGAACTGACACTCCAGCTGACATATGGTGAAAGGCGAGGTCACAGCCTGGACAGGTCACCTGTCCGTCACAGGTCGAACACACAGAGACAATCATCCACTCTCACATTCACACTGAGTTTAGAGAGTCAAGTTAGAGCCAACAATTAACCTCTGCATGTTTTGGACTGTGGGAGGAAACCAAGTCACAAACCTGGGTCTTTTTGCTGTGAGGCAACAGCGTTAGCCTCTACTCCGCCATGCAGCCGCCAATGTTAACAGACGGGAAAATCTGGCCTGTCAGAGTAGATTTTGATCAATCACAGGACAGTTCAGATTAAGAATGGGTGACAAGCACCGATACTATGGGTGAATTCCAATTCCTTGCTTAACCCTCAATCTTAATCCTCAATCTCAAATATGCGCTCCCGCTAGTGCAAGTGCTGTCCCGATTCTCAGAAAAATTAAGTTGAGGGGCGAGTTTAAGGGCTGTATCGCCCTCAATATTGAGATTTTCCAAGACCACCCTTGGGAGCGAGGGCTACCAAGAATGCATTGCGTGTTTTCACATGAGAAAGATGGCGTCGAAAGCAGCGAATCGAGTGCGATACAAATTAAGTATTTTCTTTGTTAATAGAGATATAAAAATGATGAAAGCCATTGTATTATCTTAGTTTAGGCCCATATTATGGATTAATGACGTCATTTTTGCGTAACATTTATTTTTATTTTACGATCTTTTGTCAATAGCCGGCCGGTGTGGACACGCAATCGTTTCCTATGGTTTACCCTTTAATAAGCCGTGGTTTGTGGTAACCGTCAGCTGAATATGTCTGTGGTTGTGGTATTTGTATGAGTATCATCTTATAACTAACTGACAACCTAATAACTTGACTGAAATAAAATAATAAATAAAAAATTGTGACATAAATGTGTTCTTCTTCTTCTTTTTTGGAGTTGACAGACTGGACGCAGCTTTCGCGTTATTCTGCCCCCCACAGTCTGAAGACATATCTGCATTTAAGGGGTGTCCCATTTCTTAATGACAAAATAACCCTTAATCTTAACTGGCCCTCAAAACCAAGTGTTGAGGGCCAGTTAAGATTAAGGGTTGAGCTTGAGAGTTAAGATAGGAATTGGAATTGGCCTTAAATTATCTATAAAATAAGTCTGTAAAAATTTTAGCAACGGTAGCTCAGGGATGGAGTGAGCCATCTTTCCAATGGAAGGTTGTGGGTTAGATTCCTGGCTCTGCTCCTCTACATACCAATGTGTTCTTGGGCATGACACTTGTGTATATGGGTGTGAAAGATGTGTGATAGAAAATACACTGCACATAGATGTGCTGTACGAGAGTGTGAGTGAAAGGAAACGGTAGTGTAAAGCAGCTTTGAGTGGTCATCAAGACGAGAAAAGAGATATATAAATACAGACCATTTAACAATTTATGTTACGGTAATTCTAAATTGAAAATATAGATCATCGATCGAAAATGCTTACCATGTTCCATTTTCTAACAGTCGCCGTCTGGTGTGACCTTTATTTTCATTTTTCATTTTGTTTTTACTTAGTCTCATACACCTAAACCTAAAATGACGCGGCCAATGACGGAAACAGACAAAAAGCCGTGCGTCGTCTGACCTCGAAACTCAACACTCTTTCACAGGTTCATGTTGGGACACCTACCCTCAGAGTCACTGCTGAGGTGGTCTTCATGTCTGTCCTCACCCCGCTCTGAGTGAGACATTCTCTCACTGTGAGGAGACACTTTATAATCCTGTGGACAACATAAGACAAAGACAGGTGAAGTTGGACAGGGCGTAAACCAAGACCCAAAAATATTAACATTTGACCACAAAGGTTACGATTTTAATTTGGACTAGAGAGAAAAAAAAAAGAGGCATGTGGAATGCACACACATAGATCTATAATGACACATGCAGGAAGGAAGACACTACAGAGGAGGAGGAGGAGGAAAGTTTATTGTTTAGGGTGATGGTGAAACAGCAGAAGTGGGAACGTATCAAGTTCTGAATTTGCGAAGCTATCAATAACACCATTAGTGGATTATCTTTCATTCATTGCCAAGCTGTAAAACTTTATTTATCTCCATGTGCTGGAGTGGAATGCCAAAAATAGGTCAGTCAATACTGGTACGGAAACAGTAAAAGTAACAGCAGCAACAGCAGTAACAGTGGAGGCTTGATAATGAAGCAGGATAATGGAGTGGAGGAAAAGAGCCACTGAGTCCAGTATTATGAGAGACAAAGAGAAGAGGGCAGGTGGCTCCGTCAATGCTACACTGAGGTCTTTGTGAGGAGGCAACAGCTGTTGCTCCAGGATGAGGCAGAGACCAAAGAGCTGCAGCCACCACACACAATCAAAACCAGAATCCAGGGCAATGAAAACAAAAAACACACAGCAATTTGTTCATTTTAAAAAGCTTTAAATATTAATTAAAATCGAATAAATGTTTAATAAAGAGATGTGAAATACTGTATAGTTTTATAGTTTAAAGGGATAGCTTTTTTAATGTGTTCTTTTAAGTACACTCTTAGAAATAAGGGTTCCAAAAGGGTCCTTCTACAAGGGCTGAGGTTCTACCTGGAACCATTTGCTTCTGAAATTTTTTTTTTTCAAGGCTTCTTGGTAACACTAATTTGAAAATAAGAAGAAGTAGAACCTTATATGGTTCTACTTGTATTTCTAAGAGTGTAGATGATGTATGAGATGCTTATGTAGAATGGGTGTTACATACCAGAGGTGATTGCTCTAAGACTGCCTTCTCTAAAATGTCATCAAATAAATTGTTGAAAAAATAAATGTACTGTTGCATTTATGTTTCAAAGGGTGTAGTCTCCTCCCACTTTCAAGAGGCGCAACCAACAGACGTAGCTCAAAATACTGAAATGTATAGACCTACAACCAATACAAAGCAATGATCAGGATGACATTATGTAGAGTGATGTCAACAATCGTGCTTGTTCTGGTTTTCTAGGAGTGATTATTATCTTGTAATGGCGTCTAATGACTTGGGGAGCTCTGTGGAACAAAGCTCACTAAATATCATGTTGGTAAGACAAAGAAAAGACACTTCTTCAAACTGCAAACAAGAGACAGTGTCTTCATCTGCTTTACACAGTGATTTATGCACACATACCAGCGGTGAACACCTAAAATACTGTGTGTGTGTGTGTGTGTGTGTGTGTGTGTGTGTGTGTGTGTAGTTACACTACAGCTTGGGGGATATTCTTCTGTCCGTTAAATCCTCAGGAGGAGAAAGAAGACTCCCTGTAACCCTAAACTAAATTCTGACCGCTAATTAGACCTCCATATGTTCACAGTATAAGGTCAGCAAACAGTCATTAAGCATTCACAGGCTGAAAAGACTTGAGTCATGGTACAGGTTTTTGAAGTCCCACACCAAAGTCCACAGAGACAATCTGTGACTTTTAGGAGTTGACCCACTGATGCCTCTAAACTAACTAAACAGAGAAATATGTTCCAACAAATCACATACAAGTGGGCAGGGGTGGACGTGTATAGGGATGATTTGGGCGACGCACTACCAACTAGGAGGAGAAAGATTTTTTTTTCCTAAGTAATTCCATATATCCTTAGTACTAATATTCGTCTCTGCCAGAAAAAGAAGTTATTATCAGTGTTCTAGACATATCATCTGTCATTGTCCAATCAGAATCGTCTGATTCAAGTCATGTTTTATGGTTATGATTGACGTGGAGAATCGCCCCAGCCTTCTCCCATTGACTCTCATGTTAAATAAAAAAATTTCAGGAAAACTAACTCTCCAATGCATTTTCAATGAGGATCTTTGGGCAGGCACAAACATACTTGCGTCATATGTAAACTGAGCAGAGAGAGGAGGGGATATCTTTACTCAGCTCACCGTTTTAAAAATACACGGAGGATTGTGCTCGTTTAACCGGTCCCAGCACTAACTGGTAATAGGGTTGCCACCTTTCAGAAATGAAAATAAGGGACGCCCCACCACGGCTCCTCTGGGCCATGACCACCACGGAGCCGACTAATCTAGGACATCTAGACACGTGTGTTGTAAGGGTGTCGGGGGTTTTTCTAGTAAAATTTCACTATGGAGAGTACATGGCGAGGGAGCGGAGCGACCGAGCGGAGGCGGGTTGGTGTGGAGCATTTGAAAATTTGAGGTAAAAATGGGGCATTCTGAGGCTTTTTGAAGGACCATTATGGTGACATGAAGTAAGGCCAAGTAACTCAAAACATTACAGAACTCTGTATTACAGAAAACATCTACTTTGGGAAGCAGCTGGGGGAACACATGAACATGAAATGTCTTTATTGGCAAGAGCAATATAACTAGGGATGCACCGAAAATCAGGAAACAGTTGGCCGAAACAGAAAAGCCGAAATAAGTTATTGTGCAAATTCTGTAACATTGTTTTTTTTTTTTCTAATGTTGTTATGGCAGGGACTGTGTGTGCTTACCTCACTAAGGTCAAGGCATTGCAATTATAGTATATTATATTGTAGAGTGCGCCCCCTCATCTGGTGCAGCGGGCCTTTTTGTCTGTGCACCACACCTGCACTGTGGTTTCTCTCTCTCTCTCTCTCTGCTGCGTTGTGCGTCGCTGCTGCGCTCTGCGCTTTTCCTCCAAGCGATCTTTCCGTATCAGCACAGACTGGATTATTTCTCTACACGCAGTTTTATCTTTACATCCAATAATAACCTTTATGACGAGGATCGGTACAGTCGCGATGACGTGCGATGACGACAACTCTTAACAGCGCACTTTTCATTGTTTTCACTCCGTGGTCTCAATCTTTTTGTAGAAGAGCTTTAGTTTAGTTGTAATTAAGGGAATAACCGATTAATCAGATGAGCTGATGTCTTAAGTTAACTGTGAGCAGCACCAATGTGTGCCGTCTGTTGCTAGGCAACCGTGACAGCAGCACGCGCACAGAGGACCGGAGCCGGGGCGGCCGGGATCCTGCGTAGATCCCGCCACGACAAGTTTGCTGGTCTTATTATTCCCTGTGTTTTATTTTCATCTTTATCTTTAGTGTCGATGTGTGTGTGACAGACATGTGGATTGGATATTTAAGGAAATACGGAACTAACCGCATCCCGTATTGGTTCAATACGGGACGCAACATTTAATTGCCAAATAAAGGACGATTCCGTATTTTACGGGACGGGTGGCAACCCTAACTGGTAAGTACATGTAGTTTTACCAGTGCCACGGAGTTCACGCTTTCATACGTGTTAGCTGTTTATGGCTCGTAGCAGTGGACAGAAGTTATTTGAAGCTACGTTCGTTAGCTTGTTTGCTAACATTGTTGATGTTTGTATTGCTCTGCTCAGGGTTTAACTGCAGGTTAAATTTCACAAAAATCAGACAATCGGACTGTTTCGTGTAAGAGAGTATTATTCTAAGATGCGTTTAGCAACACATGTAAAGATCCAATTCTTCAATTCCAATTCTTTCCTTTACACTTAATGAACAATTTGACGTGACTGTCTTGTCATATGTTTGTTGTATGTATCTGGTAAAGGTTGTGAAAGCTCTTGATCCTTGGTCAGTTAATAAATACTTGACTTAATATGCTGCCCCTGTCTTTATGTGGTTGCTGGACACCAAATTGATAGTGTTTTTCTTCATGCACCTATTGAATGGGTCACCTTAATCATTATCAGAAAAAAATGCCCATCCTGAAATTTTCTTGAGGAGCCGGCTGCAAGTGGGTGACTTTTAGCAATCGATTAATAGACACAACTGTGAGCGACCGTCACCTTTAGCATACATTCCATTCATGACAGATTTAATTAGACTTCTCTGAGCTCAGTCGCTCTTCTCTGTGTCCTACGTTTATTTTGTGGAAATAAACTCACCATTTTTCCTCCACTCTCCCTCCCTCTCTCCCTCTCTCGTCCTCCACTGCTGTAGTTCTTCAGGAGTTGTTGGGCATCATGTATGGCCTGGCTGACCACATCGCCGTCGCCAAGGAAACCTGCAGACAGAAACCCACAGGATGAGACGAGAGGAGGAACAAATGGTGTGGAGACAGGTGAGGAATGTGATACTGTGTTGTCACATGACAACATGACATCCACTTCATCAATCTCCTGAATCAACAGTCAAGAAACATATGATTCTAAACTCAAACCTCATCCATACAGGCACACAGTATTAAAGAGGATGTATTTAATATTTAATACATGCACATTGCACAGCAAATATATATATCATTCATCCATCCATTTTCTACCGCTTTATCCTCCACATGAGGGTCATGGGGGGCACTGTGCCAATCTCAGCTGACAGAGGGCTATAGGCGGGGTACACCCTGGACAGATCACCACAGTGACACATAGACAAACAACCATTCACTATCACACTCACACCTCCAGTCAACTTAGAGTGACCACTTCACCTAATCCCCATACAGAGGTGGAAAAAGTACTAAAATAATGTACTCAAGTAAAAGTACCAATACTTTGATGAAATACTTTTCTACCCTTTTCCCTGTTACAAGGGTTTTTTCCCTGGTAGTTTTTCCTTACCCTGGTTGAAGGTCTAAGGACAGAGGATGTTACCAACCCTGTGAAGTCCCGTGAGACAAACTATGTTTTGTAAACTGTGGGCTATACAAATAAAGATTGATTGATTTGAAATGTACTTTAAGTAAAAGTTACTTAGTTACTTTGCGTGGGGTGTGAGGGTAGTAGAAATATGACAAGAGGTCAGAAATCCAAAACATTTTGGAGCTCACGCCCGGCGCGACACAGGATATTACCTAACTTTTGGCCACGCCCTCTATGTTCACGCGCCAGTGCTGGTGCTAATCACATCATCATTCGTCTGGTTCTGGTGTATATTTTCCCCCTGTAGGTCTTCATTGTGCTGAATTTTTATTTTTACTCAGTAACGAATAGGATTTATAAAGTAAGTAAGTACAATACTTGAGTCGATACATACTCAAGTAAAATACAAAATACTTATTTTAAATTGACTTAAAAAATACAAAATACACAAAAAAGTATTCAATACAGTAACTTGAGCAAATGTATTTTGTTACTTTCCACCTCTGTCACCATATTGCAAGTTTTTGGACGGTGTGAGGAAGCTGGAGAAAACACACACACAGAGAACATGCAAACTCCACGCAGAAAGGCCCTGTATACAGTATATTGATATGTATATATGTACACTACTGTTCAAACGTTGGGGTCACCTATACATTTTTTTGCTTTTGTTTTCCATTAAAACTCACTCTTATTTATCAAAAGAGTTGCAAAATGAATAGAAAATATAGTCAAGATATTGACAAGATTAGAAAGAATGATTTTTATTTAAAATAATATTTTTTCCTTTCATCATACAAAATGTACCATTAGAACACTGGAGAGAAATGGGCCTCTATACACCTATGTACATATCCCATTAAAAACCAGACGATTGAAGCTACAATAGTCATTTACAACATCAACAATATATAGCGTGTATTTCTGATTAATTTGATGTTATATTCATTGAAAAAAGTGCTTTTCCTTAAAAAGTAAGGACAGTTCTAAGTGACACCAAACTTTTGAACGGCAGTGTGTATACATACAGTGTGTAAAGCTACTACTTAAATGCTTGACTTTGACCTTTAGTAACTTGTATCTGTTCTACACGCTTAATATTCACTCACAATAATGAAATGAATGACCTGAAGAACAGGCTGCACACAGTGACTTTAAAAGGTAAACTGTGTTTTATTATGTTCAGCTTTCATTGTGCTGTTTCTCAATTACAATGGGTTGTGTACACTCTTACAAGTAAAAGTGCTCAGTAGAACCTCATAAGGTTCTTCCGCTTGTCCTCATAGGAGAACCCTTTTTGGCTTCAGTCCTTTTGGAGGGTTAGGACTGAACCCAAGAACCCTTTGGTTCTTGGGTTTTAAAACCCTTTATTGATGAAAGGGGTTTTAAAGGGTTCTCTGGATCAAAATGTTTTTACCGGAACCATTAGTGTTACCAAGAACCCTTGGTTCTTTCAAATTAACGCGTTAATTCCACAAATTAATCATCCTGCGTTAACGCGTTAATTTTGACAGCCCTATTTAATACAGATCATAATCAGTGGATTACATTTATTTGACATTGTATTTACAGTGTATTGTCACTCTCTAACTTTTCATGAGTCCAGAGAAACAACCTGTGTGTGCAGTTTATATCCACATATATCTCCATTATCAGGAGAGTCAGTTGTTGGAACTCACTGAGGGCAGATCGTGGTGGACTGTGGGGCACTTCTCTCTGCAGATCTCTGGGTCTGTATGCTCCCTGTAGTGCCAGGGTTCCCAGCTCCAGACTCTGTGGACTGGGTGTTTTTCCCAGCTCCAGCCCCTTTGGCTTAGATGTCAGGTTCAAGGGTTGACTCGCTTCCTAAACACACACAGTGAGAACAGATTAGCAAGGGAGGGGCAATTTACGCACATTCGGGCGTAGCTGCGAAAGGCGAGGGTGTGCGTGTATTCCGGTTATCCGCTGCAGATTTGGCGTGTCGAAGCACATCTGTCACGCCTTTGTAGTATTTCTGCTCTTTTGTCTTCATGTTCACCTTTTCTCTCTCTATCTCCTAAACCTTGTCATTTCTGCTTGTGAAAAAGTCTTGCAAATCCAACAGTTCGTGCTGCACACACACACACACACACACACACACACACACACACACACACACACACACACACACACACACACACACACACACACACACACACACACACACACACACACACACACACACACACACACACACACACACACACACACACACACACACACACACACACACACACACACACACACACACACACACACACACACACACACACACACCAAACATAAGAGAGAGGGTGTGGTGTGTCAAACAGGCTTCTCAGCCTCTAAATGCCAAGACAGTTTATTATCTGTTTAATCTGGAGAGCTTTTCTTTACCACCATCCACTACACACAAACACAAGACTTCACAATACACAATAAGTAATACAATAATCCTCAATCAATCTGTCTCACTGTGCAGAGGGTGGATACATAAAAAAAGGTGATGTTTGTGTTGGCACTTGAGTTTCGTACAATTAGATTTGCATTTAGTTTATAGCATACACAAGCTGTATAAACACATCAGAGATGCTACAATGTGTCAATGTTTTTGCCATATTGTGTCTATATATGGGGCGGAGTAGCTCAGTGGTTAAGACCACTACTCCCATGTGCAGGAGACATCATGGTCACAAGTTCAAGGGCCAATTCCAATTCCTATCTTAACCCTTAATCTTAACCCTCAAGCGCAACCCTTAATCTTAACTGTCCGTCAAAACCAAGTGTTGAGGGTTATTTGGTCACTTAGAAATGGGACACCCCTTAAATGCAGATACGTCTTCAGATTGTAGGGGGCAGAATAACCCGAAAGCTGCGTCCAGTCTGTCAACTCCAAAAATGAAGAAGAAGAACACATTTACGTCACAATTATTTATTTATTATTTTATTTCAGTCAAGTTATTAAGTTGTCAGTTAGTTATAAGATGATACTCATACAAATACCACAACCACGGACAAATTCAGCTGACAGTTACCACACACCACGGCTTATTGAAGGGTAAACGATAGCAAACAGTTGCGTGTGCGCACCGGCTGGCTATTGACAAAAGATCGTAAAATAATAATAAATGTTACGCAACAATGACGTCAGTAATCCATAATATGGGCCTAAACTAAGATAATACAATGGTTTTCATCATTTTTATATCTCTATTAACAAAGAAAATACTTAATTTGTATTGCACTCTCTTCTCTGCACGCCATCTCTCTTATGTGAAAACACGCAATGCATTCTGGGTAGCCCTTGCTCCCAATGGTGGTCGCGTAAAATCTCAATATTGAGGGCGATACAGCCCTTAAACTTGCCCCTCAACTTAATTTTTCTGAGAATCTGGACAGCGGGAGCACGCATTTGTGAGATTGAGGGTTAAGCAAGGAATTGGAATTCACCCCAACTCCACCCCTGGCTGGTTGTACTCAATTGTAAGTCGCTTTGGATGGAAGCGTCTGCTAAATGACATGTAATGTAATGTAATATTCATGGCTTTGTGATGTCACCTGCAAGCATTTTCAAAGGCTGGAATCAAGTGACATAATCTAGTAGTTTCCAACTCCTTTTTTTTTTTACAGCAGTGAAAGGATGAAAATTCAGATACACTTAAAACATATTGAGATGGCATGGTAAAAATATAGTGAGCTACAGTATAAATAGTATGGAATATAAGTGTATAGCCTTACAGTGAGATACAGTAGTGCTCCAAATCTGTAGGCCTATAGCAGAAGTATAAATTTACAGGTGTAGTATATATTATATGTATATAGTATATGTTATAAATTATAACTGTAACTGGAGACATGTTTGCACATTAATTAACTTGTAAAAAATATATATATATTAAATAAATATAAATATAAATATATTAATAAATATTCAGAATTATTTTGTAATCTACATGGTCTACACAGTACACTATAGTGAGACCATACCTGTCGGAAGGAACCGCTGCTCCTCTTGACGGGGGTAGGATGAGGGTTTGGGAGCAGCTGCATGGGATAGTCCACTGCTGTGGAGGATGAAACATTTTCTGTAAAACACTGGTCCCTCTCTGTGCATGTTTAATACAGAAGCTAAAGGACATCAAAACTATGGCAGACAGACACACACACACATACAGTTGTGCTCATATAAGTTTACATACCCTGAGAGAATTTATGATTTCTTAACCATTTGTCAGAGAATATGAATGATAACACAAAACTTTTCTTTCACTCATGGTTAGTGGTTGGCTGAAGCCATTTATTGTCAAACAACTAGGGGTGTGACGAGATCTCGTGCCACGAGATCTCGCGAGATTAAACTTGACGATATTTCTCGTCGCGGTAAAAAACTGTCCCGCGAGATTTGTGACCTAAAGAAGGAGAAGGAAAAGAAGAATTTTTGTTTCAATTTGTGGAATGAGAAGTTTATTAAAAGCTCATCCTTACATCAGGGTTTCCCCCAGTGTATTATAAGCCTGGCAGGTCGCCAGCATTGCTTGTTTATTTATTTAAAATAGATTTTTTTTATACACCTCGGGGAACAAGAGCGCATGTAATCAGCGCAGCGCACGCTTGTCCATGTGCCGATTGAAACCCAAGTCACACTTCAAGTCCGTCATTATTACAGTTACATCATTCTTGTCAATAAAGATGTTATATTTAGGGATTCAGCGATAATTCGGCGGTCGAAACACGCACCTGTTAAACGCTGGAAAGTCTCTGCGAAAAAGTGAAACTTGGCTGCGTGCAGCACAGATTATGAACTCCCCGCGACATTCATTTCACAGCAGAGAACATTCTCTCTCTTTGAGCAGTTAACTTAAGACATCAGCTCATCTGATGCATCTGTTATTCCCTTAATTACAGCTTTAAAGCGTCTTCTTTCACAAAGACCACGGAGTGAAAACGATGAAAAGGGCGCTCTGCTCTTCAGAGTCTGTCACGTTTCACTCGGATCACCTGCACTTTATCGTGACTGTACTCCATCCTCGTCATAAAGATCATTATTCTTATGTGGGGATAAAACACGTAGAGAAATTATCCAGTCTGCTTTGGAAGAGACCGCTTGGAGACACAGGAGCGCAGAGCGAGGAACGGCGCAGGAGAGGGAGAAGTGAACAGTGCAGGGGCGGTGCGCAGAAATAAAAGGGCCGTTTGTCTGCACCAGATGAGGCAGATGAGGGGGCACTACCACTTTTATGTTTATGTTGCTTTATTTTACTTTTAAATGTAACCATTGCATGGCTTGTTTTAAGATTCACTGGCCGATTACTTAATTAATATTTAACTTAAGTGAAAAAAATGTATATTATTTATTTAATTTCAAGAGTGTCTTTTTGCAAGACTATAGTTGGTGTTTAAGTATTGTTAATAAATGTCTTACAATAACACATAATAGTCATAATTAAACATTTCCAGTGAACTTTTAATTACATTTTTTTTTTTTTTACAAAAAAACGCAGTTGGCCGCAAGTGTGCCCCGAGAGATACCACCGGGCTTAGCCGGTTTTCTGGGAGGAAACCCTGCTTACATCATGCATGTAAAGAGTTATACATTTCAAAATGCATGTGCAACTTGTTTAAATAAATCTGTTGGTACAGTCAGATATATTGTCATTGTAATTTTCTCAAAATCTCGTCTCGTCTCGTTCTCGTGAACCCAATATCGTGTCTCGTCTCGTCTCGTGAGCTAAGTGTATCGTCACACCCCTACAAACAACCGTGTTTACTCTTTTAAAATCATAATCACAACACAAACTACCCAAATGAATCAAAAGTTTACATACCCTGGTGATTTGGTCTGATAACATGCACACAACTTGACACACACGGGTTTGAATGGCTATTAAAGTAACCATCTTCAGGAAAGGGATATCATAAAATATCAAAGGAATTGAGAATGCCAATCAGCAGTGTTCAAACTCTCATTTAGAAGTGCAAAATGAGGGGTTCTGTAAATTATCCCACTTACAATACACCAAACAGCACAGAGACAAGCCTCAAATCTTCTGGCACAATGTCATTTGGAGTGATGAGACCAAAATGTAACTTTTTGACCACAACCATAAACACTACATTTGGAGAGGAGTCAACAAGGCCTATGATGAAAGGTGCACCATTCCTGCTGTGAAACACGGTGGTGGATCGTGATGTTTTGGGGATGTGTGAGCTACAAAGGCACAGGACATTTGGTCAGAATTGATGGAAATATGAATGCAGTTAGTTATCAGAAAATACTGGAGGAACATTTGCACTCATCAGCCCGGAGGCTGCGCATGTTTTTTTTTTTATTTATTCTTATAAACAACAAAAAACTGCATACATATTTTCTGGATGTGTTCCAGTAAAGTGAAATATTATCCTCTATTGTCATTGTAGCATTGCTAAAACAACAAATCTAATGGTGGCCTAAGACTTCTGCATAGCACTGTATATATATATATATATATATTAAATCCAGCTTATATACCCTTTATATACCATAAAAATGAAATGCATAATGGTAGAAATCACCTCATGGTATATTAATCCTATTGCCCAACCCAAATCCACAGACTGACAGGCTGTAACTCACCCGTTCTGTAACCTAAGCTGAGCTAATTTTCTTCACAAACAAAGGTGGCAGCATTTTAGATTTGAGACATCACAGAAAGTGAATTGACAAATAAAGGAGAGATAATTATGAAAATAAATGTCACCTGCTCTTACATTTGTGTTTCCATTTGAATATAAATGTAATCTGGCTGTTTTATATATACCTTTAAGAAAATAAATGGTTTAATCAAAATATTGAACCTTAATTATTTGTCACATGGGTTTCATATCAACACTGTCTGAAAATTGTTCCTAATTTCGGTATTGGCACTGGTCCCCAAACATCCTACTTACTGGTTTGCAAACCACTCACTCTCCCACACCAAAGGCAATATAGAGAAAATCAGTGATTTTAGCACAGGAGCTCCTGGTCTACTGCTGCCTCGTGTGGTCACTTTGTGTCAAAGAGGGAAATCTGAATAAAGGATTTTAAACACAGAAGTCAAAAAGATTAACACAGTTGAATTTACTGATGGAGGCAGCCGTGGATCGTCAACTCCTGTGTGCTATGATGTTAAATCACTGATTTTCTTTATGGAGAGTGGGTGGTTTACAAAGCGACACAAACTTCACTTACCATCTGTAAAAGCCTGTCTAATGGAGAGATAAAGCAAGATACATACTACTAAGATGTTGCAGACTTAAACACGCTTAGGTTTTATCAGGTGAGCCTTTTGTTAATTTACAAATTTACAGCCTTTTTCACTTAATAAAAGCCTTAGTATCCGTGTCAGACGAAAAAAACCCTGAACTATCCCTTTAATTCTACAAATACACTCTTAGAAATAAAAGTGCTAAGTAGAACCATTGTCCTCACAGGAGAACCCTTTTTGGTTCAAGGTAGAACCTTTTATAAAGCTTCCACCTGGAACCCTAAGTGTTACCAAGAACCCTTATAAAGCCCTTTATTCAGGAAAGGGGTTTTAAAGGGTTCCTGGATCAAAATGGTTATTAGTGGAACCATTAGTGTTACCAAGAACCCTTTCCCGATGAAAGGGTTTTTCAGAAGCAAAGATTCCAGGTAGAACCTCAGCCCTTGTCGAAGGAATCTTTCGGAACCCTAATTTCTAAGAGTGTGGCTCAGATATAAGCTTTGTGGGTTAACTTTTGGACCTTAATGTGCAAATGTTAAACATGTGTTTGCTTTGCTCATTCTAAACTAATCTTTGTGTCATAAATCTTGAGTAATTAAAAGGAGACACATTTAGTCTAGACTTCAGGACAAATTCTCCAAAGGACAATATTAAGTTGATAAATAAGGGATGCACAATAAATACCTTTTGCTCATATCCATGATGCTGAGTGTTTGCGCCAATACAGTGCCTTATCAGACCACCACCCAAAGCCACAGCTGCCCTAAATTATGCTTTTAATTGAAATAATTATTTTTATGTTTCTGTTATGGCTAATTGTGTTATTATTATTGTTACCATGAGTTTGATCCATGAGTCAATGTCACAAAACTACCACAAACAAGGATGCATATGTTACTGTACATTGTAATGGTAAAATTAAGTTTCTCTGACTCAGAGCTAAAACTGCCCATCACCCATACATGCCGAACACAGAATACCAGGTCCTTTGTGTATAGTGTATTGTATATTGTGTATTGTGTCTAGCCTGAACCTGCACCTTCCTGCAGCACCTGCAGGGAGCCGGCTCCCCGATGCCTACAGTGGACAAAGAAAAGGTAGAGTCTTTGTCTATTGGAGGAATGTGAAAGGGGAGCTGCTCAGGTATAAATGTGGAGTGCTCACTTGCTCTGGTTTTTTCCTCCAGCAAGGATCACTCCTGTGAAGATTGACCTTTTCCTTGCAATGAAAATAAAAACTTGTCGGCCAGCAGAAGTTCTTTGAACATTACAACCACTCAATATCATATCACCAATATGATATCACCATATCAATTTGACACTTTTTTCAGGCCTGTATCACTACATCAGGCAAGTCACAGGTCGTGGCGTTTTACCTGATTTAATCAGCGTATGTGAAGGAAATTTAACAAACAACATGTCTGACTATGAAACCGATGAAGAAGATCAAATTGGATATCTTTATGAACCAGATTACACAGACGTGGAACTTTATCAGAGAGATGTGATGCAAGAGCATGGGGCCAAAGCTGCAGAAACAGTGAAGCAAAGATGATGGTGTACTCATCAGAGGTGTAACCTCATCTCATATGAAGCCAGCAC
Source organism: Microchirus variegatus (assembly GCF_963457635.1). Classification (NCBI taxonomy): domain Eukaryota; kingdom Metazoa; phylum Chordata; class Actinopteri; order Pleuronectiformes; family Soleidae; genus Microchirus; species Microchirus variegatus. The sequence goes on along the minus strand of NC_139804.1, from coordinate 8,498,410 downwards.
ATTGTCTACTTCTGCCTGAATCACCAACTACTGATCTATAATATTACACATAGAATGTATCTGATAATACATTTTAAAGCCAATGTCGGCCAATACAGATATCGTGCCAATAATATGGTGTCTGGCTGCAATGATTGATTGATAATTAATCGATTTTTAAATTAATCAACTATCCGTTTGAGTGTTTTATTTTAGTTATTAAAACTAGTGCTGTCAAAATTAACATGTTAACGCAGGAGGATTATTTTGTGTAATTAACGCGTACATTTTTTTTAACGCACTTTCTCACTTTCATCGCGCTACGAGTAGACGTGCCGTTTATGAACAGGCAAGACAGGCAAATGCTCTGGGCCCCGAGCCGATAGGGGGAACCCGACACTCGGACCTTAATGCATCAATGAGCAGCTGCATCCCCGTCCCCCTTAAACAACAAGGGTTGATTTGCAATGACATCTCGGTCGGAAACCCCCTAAAGGGGCCCCACGTCACCTCACGCTAACCTGTGTGAAGCTGAAGGAAAATGAAGAGGAGTTATCAATCAGGTCGTTAAAAGAGGAATAAAAAAGAGAGGAGGAAGAAAAAAGAAAGAAAGACACACAGTTGTAAGTGGCGCTACTGGCGCAGATAATGATATAATCATAACATTCACAGTCATTGTCTAACTAACGGGGACACAGACAGCAGCTAACATTAGCGTCAGAATGCTAGCTGACGCTAACGCTAACTAGTAGAAGCAGTGCTTCTCCTGCTGTGGGTTTAGTTCCCCCAAGAAAACTATATAACTTTAGTTTTATAGATTTTTTTCTGGCATATTTACGAATGGTAATTAATCGTGATTAATCGTGATTAATCCACAGCTATCCTGATTAAAAATTAGACAAACACATCACATTCAAAATCAATGGGTTGGATATCAGACAGATAAAAATATAAAATCTGATACACCTATATACAGTACATACACATTACATGCTTCACTATGGACAGTGAAAATCTGCAACATATTTCTTCTTTATGTGAGAAGAATATTTTTTACAGATTTGGAGAATTATGTCTTTGAAATGGCTTGAAATGCATCAGCACAAATGTTTTTTTTAGCAGCTTCATAGTTTAACATTATCCTATCAGACTTATTTTTTTGATATCGCAAACAAAAAATCATGCATCTCTAATTAACATCAACATGTCCAGGTTTGGGAAACACTTATGGGCATTTTCTGACATTTTATGGACCAAACCAATTGATCAGTTGATGGAGAAAATAATTGCCAGATTAATTGATTATTCAAATAATGGTTAGTCACACATAGCTGCACACATTTCTTCATATAAAGAAAATAAATGGTGAGCCATGAATTCCACCAACGACACCCCAACAAGACTTACTCTGTGCCACTTTGTTTTGAAAACGTTGCTCGGAGCACAGCTTTTAAGACGAAAGCAAGAGTGAACAAAGGCGAGGCTGTCTGTGCTATGCCATCTACAGCCGGCTAACTGTACAAGCACAAGTGTATGAAAGGTACTGTCAACCACATTGTTCAGCTGAAGGCTACATTTGTATCTCACTGATGCCTTTTCATTTTTCTATTAAACAGGCCTTGAGCTGAAGTGATGTTTCTGCTGAAAAGCACTTGACGGTGAAGATCTACCAGAACTTCTTGAAAACCTGCGCAGATGTTGGACAAAGTGAGGACCTTTATTTTGTTCTGCACTGAGAAACTGCAAACAGTGATAGATCACAGTGACAGAGAGATAGATCAGAGATAGATCACAGTGACAGATCACAGTGACAGATCACAGTGACAGATCACAGTGACAGATCACAGTGACAGATCACAGTGACAAATCGATAGATCCCAGTGACAGAGAGATAGATCACAGTGATGGATAGATAGATCACAGTGACAGATCACAGTGACAGATATATAGATCACAGAAACAGAGAGCTAGATCACAGTTGCAGATCATAATAAAAGATCAGTGACACAGACAGATCACAGTAGCAGATAGATAGATCACAGTGACAGAGAGAGAGATCACATTGACAGATCACAGTGACAGAGCGATAGATCACAGTGATGGATAGATAGATCACAGTGACAGATCACAGAAACAGAGAGCTAGATCACAGTTACAGATCACAATAACAGATCACAGTGACAGATATATAGATCACACTGACAGATCACACTGACAGATATATAGATCACAGAAACAGAGAGCTAGATCGCAGTTGCAGATTATAATAAAAGATTAGAGTGACATATAGACAGATCACAGTAGTAGATAGATAGATCACAGTGACAGAGATAGATCACAGTGACAGAGAGATAGCTCACAGAAACAGATAGCTAGATCACAGTGACAGATCACAGTGACACATAGATAGATCACAGATAGATCACAGTGACAGATAGATAGATCACAGTGACAAATAGATAGATCACAGTGACAGATAGATCACAGAAACAGAGAGATAGATCACAGTGACAGAGAGCAAGATCACAGTGACAGAAAGATAGATCACAGAAACAGAGAGATACATCACAGTGACAGATAGATAGATCACAAAAACAGAGAGCGAGATCACAGTGACAGATCGATAGATCACAGTGATAGATCACAGTGACAGATAGATAGATCACATAAACAGAGAGATAGATCACAGTGATAGATCACAGTGACAGATAGATAGATCACAAAAACAGAGAGCGAAATCACAGTTACAGAGATATAGATCACAGTAACAGATCACAGTGGTGATAGTGCGATAGATCACAGTGGTGACAGTTGAAACTGACAGGTTAAATCTCTGAGATAGCTTTCTGTATCCTTCCCCTAAACCAGCGGTACACGCGGACCAATCCCAGTCTGTGGGTCGTTTGGTACCGGACCGCACAGAAAGGATAAATAACTTTACATTACATTATTTGCGTTTTATTTATTATCGGGGTCTGAACAATGTTTTATTTTGAAAAATGACTGGACTCCCTCCATTACATTCGTCTATGACTCACTCTTGACACATCCCGAAAGGAGAGCGCTGGCCAGAGTTTTTGAATTACGAGAGCCGCTGCAGAGATCTCTCTCAGAAAAGAGAGATCTCTGCAAAACTCGCAAAACTCGCTTACTTGTGCGACGTATTCAGCCTACACACCTACACAAAATAAGTAAATGAACTAATTTACCGCGAGTGATTATTTGGTCTTAAAAAGCTGTGTAAAAATAGGTCTATGCTGCTTTAAGGTGTGTGTTGACCATAAACTACATTTCCCACAATGCATGGGGATTGTGTTACCCGTAAAGTGACGGCACCAGCACTAGATCCCAGTGTATCACTGTATATGCATCATTCGACAGTGAGATTTTTAATTTATGTTTAATTCAGTTATAGAACCAACTATAAGTGTATTGTATAAACTCAGTCAGTGCTGACTACGCTGTGAGCGCCCCCTTTGGCAAGAACCAGACACAGATACGTGCTTATACTCAACACAAGGCTGAAAAACAGTTTATTGCCACTGCACAGAGAGCTCAGCTGATGAAATCTACTCCTGCTTAAATCTGTGATGTGTGAAGAATACGTGACAGCACTCACTCTCCCACACCAAAGACCACACATTTGACAGTTGTTGATCCACTGCTGCCTCCATTATTGCCTTATTTTGTCACTTCAGTGTTTGAAATAATTTGTTCATATTTACCTCAGTGATCACACGGGGCAGCAGTCAACCAGCAGCTCCTGTGTCCCCGCAATCACTGATGTTCTCTATGGACTTGCTTCATAATAAGTGCTTATGATGTTGCTATGTTTGATTTAATGTAATAATGTAATAGTTATTGTATTTTCAGTTATTTGGATGAAAATCTGACCAGGGACGGTGAAACGTCTCTGCTAACTTGATGACTGACCTGGCTTGCAGGGGATTGGTTGCAGTGGCAGGGTCATCTGGGGGTCAGAAGTGACGGGGAGAGGCTGTGTGCTGTGGTGGAAGGCCGGGATCATAACGTAGGGCATGTTCACCTGCTGGGACAAAGCAGGACAATTGCACTTTACATATGAGTTCTAGCGTCATCCGTGCTGTGTGTGTGTGTGTGTGTGTGTGTGTATGTGTGCATGTAAGAGGAGCTGACCTGTATCTGCTGCTGGAGCAAGTTGATCTTGTGCTGCTGCTGGATCAGCTGCTGCTGCTGTTTGGCAATCTGTGACACAAGACATGTTTTGTTTTCACAAACATTGTGAATTCCAATGGTACACAGCAAGGGATGCTCTGCCTCCTCTAAAATGTCAGAAAATGAATGGTCAAATATGCACTGTTGTACTTAAATGTCATTACTAACAGTATAAATATATTTATGCATAAATAACTGAGCCTGAAAATGAGCAACCACCACTGACTGAGTGACCATGATCCCAGCCTCACTAAGCTATTCCAAATGATTCATTTCATTTGTGGGTCCCTACCCAGTGTTTGGGAATCACTGCTTAGTATCTGCTATAGTACATTATAACATACTTCCATGTCATATCAGTCATGACTGACATATTTAGTATGTTTTTTACAGGGTCTCTGCAGGGTTCAACAAGTCAAATTTAAGACTTTTCAAGACCATAATGAATAAAATTTAAGATCCATTTCAAATCCATACTGGCAAAAAAGTACAATAGACATGAAGGAAAATTGGAGCCATAAATCGTTTGGCTTAGCTGTGGGCTTTCATTATGTTTTCTCCGCTGCAATGCTTAGCTGTAACACACCGCGCGGCGCGCACAGCACACTAGCTAGTGGTGCTCGATAAATTCTCACCGGGCAGCACAGGTGGCCTAGTTTAGTTCTGTGTTGTAGTTATGTTATCACAAACTCAAAAATAAAAACATTTCAACGCAAGACTGAAGTTTATGCATGTTTTAAATAAAGGTAATGTTAATAGATTTTCAAGACCTTTCAAAGTTGTATTTAGGACCTTTTATGAAATGAAGTTTAGACATTTTTAGGCCTTAAATTCAAATTATTTGATTAAGACTTTTTAAGACCCCACGGATACCCCGTTTTTGTGCAATTTATGTCGCCTCATTTGTATCTTTGGCATTGCCCGGTGCCTAAATTTTGCATTTTTCCTGTAACATTGTATATGATGTCATCACTTTGCATACACCAAAAGGCCGGCGCTCATCTATTTAGTTGTGGGTGTGAACATTCTGACTGAACTCAACACTATTAAGATTTTGTTGTACATGTAGTTTTGGGTCTTTGAGCCTTGCTTCTGCATAACAAACAGTAATACCTCCTCATTTGACTGGGTATTTTATTAGGGATCACCATTTTCTTATTAATTAAATTAAATTAAATTAAATTAAATTAAATTAAATTAAATTAAATTAAATTAAATTAAATTAAATTAAATTAAATTACATTTCAAATCATAACATACATTATATCAAGGCACTGTACATAGACAACATCATGCAGAGCAGAGAAACCCAACAATTCACACAATGAGTAAACACTGGACATCAGTTGAGAGAAAAAAAACTCTCTTTTGACAGAATCAGACTCAAAGATGTGCAGCCATCTGCCTCAACCGGTTGGGGTGAAAGGAAACAATAGTTGGCCAGTCTATGGATAGGCATGAGTATTCAAGTATTCCATTATTTATTTGATTATAAAAAGTCAATCAGTTACTGAGTATTTGTAAGTATTAAAAAGACACAAAACAAATGATCAAATCTTTCTACTCTAATGACAACCTAATTTGTTAACATTCATTCAGATATGAAGTAAAAAACCTCCATGCATCTGTGTCCTTTTGTTTATTCTGTTCAGATTAAACCTCCCAAACAGAGCTTGTTCTCAGACTGAATCCATCTAATTTCCCTAATCATAACGCTTCCTCCATTTCCTCCCATTCCTGGCTGTGGACACAAGCTTACTTGTGTGTTGTTTGCATGTCCGGATGTCTGGATTGTGAGTGGTACCTGTTCTTGCTGCTGCCGAGCCAGTTCCATCTGCTGCTGCTGCTTCTCCAGCAGCAGCGCGGCCATGTTCCTCTGCTCAGAGTGGGCTCCCAGGAGCTGCTCCCTGAGACCACTCAGCTGGTTGATCATCATCAGCAACTGCAGCTCCTTCTCTGCCAGAGACTCAGGGGTTCCTAATGTAATGTCAGATGTGCAGCTTTGTTATTTTAATGTGCGTCTCAGTCAATACACTAGACAATAGATACTGCACACAGCCAGGTCCCACTATATGTATAAAAGATACATAAATACACTTTAAAAAAAAAGAGAAAACTCAAAATTTCAAGGCAACTTGATGCAATCAATTGTTGAGTTTCCAGCCCAACTAAAGATCTCGAGTTTTTAAAAAATCAACTAATATTATTTTGTTAGACACACTTTTAAGTTGTGCCAACTTCCCTTTTTTAAACAGTTTGGCTAACTAGTCTTGTTCAGATAATGTAAAAAATTTATAAAAAAAATAATTTATTTAAAATAAATTTTGAAAAACTCGCAATCTTTTGTTGGGCTGTAAACTCACATTCTTTTTCACAATGTAATTCATGATTAGGTTATTAATGAATAATTATGGATAATGGACACTTATCAATCAATGTTTTTTATCAGTTTTCACACAGTACTGGGCAATAAATGGATATTATATCTACATTACAGAAATATTGATTTGATTTATATTGTGATAGATATCTATATCGAATTCTATAAAATCATATCATGATAACATTTATATCATGATATCACCCAGCCCTATTTCCACACATGAATACATGATTCTCCATTATCTTAAATTTGTTTTAATATTTTAAAGTTCATAGCTGTAGCAAGACTTGCTAACAAATCCACAAGGGAAACTGGAAAATGCCTAATATTAACAAACTGAAAGAGGGCCTATTGTCACCTTGTGTGTTATTTAAGGCTTAAATTTTAAGCTATATCACCGTTTATTAATGGTTACTCACTGATACAGAGCGACATGACAGCATGTATTTGAGATTAATATTAATAAAACAAAACCTTTTAAAAATAATAAATTAAAAAATATATATATATATTTTTTGATATATACAATATAATATTTTGTGTATTCATATGATAAACATAACATATTTCTGTTGTTTATGGCAACTGGTAATAAACATAAGAGCCTTGTACACACCAGCTTCAAAAAGTCCAAACTATACATTTGATTCAGTATATGAGTTTAGTAGGTCTGACACTAATTACTTAAATTATGTTCCTAATCTATTAATCAAGAAAATAATCAACAAGTAAATCAATTATGAAAATAATGGTTGGCGGCAGCCTTTGTTGTTTGGGCCATTAAATGTCAGAAATGCTGATCAATCTTTCCCAAACCTCCAGATGATGATATTCTCAAATCTCTTGTTTTTTACTTTGCGGTTAAATTCAAATAAGTTATTCATTAACTAATGAAGCTGACAGGTGTGACTGGCAGCTGATGGAGGAAACATATGGGCTCACTATTTGGCAAGCAACAAATCACCACTGCCAATTTTATCTGATTAGTTAAAACACCTTATTTGACAGATAATAATCTCAATCTCAAATGTCAATGACTTCATTAACAACCTAATCATATGCCATTTATATAATTCTTCATAAATAAAGCAGCTCTTAAATAAAGCAAATTCTGTTTGTGGCATGTTTGAAAAATATTATATAAAGGTGTTGATGGAGGCTGAGTGCTGACCTTTGAGTTGTCCTGCCCCCACTGTGCTTTTATCCAGAAGTTTCTCCTTCCAGTCAGTATTCAGCAGCTTCTCAATGGTAGGCATTACTATTAACAGGACACAACAGGTTGCATTAGATGACGTGAAAAAGTATATTCTGTCAAATAAAAATCCATCTGACATCAGCCTCTCCCCTGCCTCCGTAATGACATTTATTGAAGAAGACATCTGAGGTGCAGAAGAGCAGAGGTTGTTTGTGTGTCTGTGAGAAGTTTTAAGTGTTTGAGTGGATCAATATTTGGACAGGCGAACAAATTTGAGGTCAGCTGGTAAAGAGAGTTCGCCTCAGATGGAAAAATCTGAGGCAAGGAGTGGAGGCTGGTGAAAGACTGGAGGGCACGGAGAGTCTCAGGAGTGGCGCCAGGAGCAGCACTCTACTCCACATGTGATGGACTGAACAAAACCGGACAACAAAAAAAACACAAAAAAGAAGTAAAAAGCAAAAAAAAAGCACCTCAATCCCCCTGAAAACCATTCAAGAACCAAACAACATCCTCGCTTTGCTGGAAAACCATCACTTCTACACATCAATTTGCAGCCGACTGCTTTGTTTAATGCTGAATGGCAGCAGGGGGTAGTGCACTTAAACACATAAGCTATGGAGTCATGAAAGCCAGTGCACAAACTGGATGGACCTTTTTTTTTGTTCCAGTACATGAGAGAAAGACTCCGGGTGAGAGGTTTAGAAAAGAGGCAGACAGGTGGAGTTTTAAATGTGAATACTGAAGGTATCTTTGGTGAACCTAGCCGAGTCTGCCAGCCATTTGATTTCACTCTGGTGAATCTACAGAATCCTTGAAAAAACAGAATCAACCACAAACAGGTTTTTACAGGCACACTTAACACAATGATGACAGAGAAGCCATGGCAAGCAACTTTTGAATTCATCAAACATGGCGGCCATGGGAGAGCAGCTGTGTTTCAATTCGTCAGTTGCTCCTCGGAGCTCCCCGGGCAAAAGTTAGTACACCCCTTTACTGGACAGCCATCGCTCCGTCTGTGGCCTTATTAAAACGGGAAGAGGACGTTCAGTAAACAGTCGTGCGCTCCCTGCAGTGAACAAGTGTGCAGCACCCTATCATTAATATCAATGGGCTCAGAGTTTTCTCCGCCATTCATTTGGAGATTTCATCTCCTTGCGTGCATCATTTCTCTCCTCTCTTTTCCTCTGGCCCAGTTCTCTATGTTATGTCTTTATTTTATTACAGTCAAAAGAGTAAAAGGTAAATTTGACATTGTAGTTTAGTTCATCATCAAATAGCTCAGCATTCCAATCATTCAGTAAAGCCCTATCTGTTACCTTTGTTACTATGTTATTTCCAATGTTATTTCCAATGTAATCTCCTGGATAGCTTGGTCGTGAGAATCGCTATAATCACAATTAAAGTGTAATTACCATACTGCAAAGTTACAACTCATCCTTTTTACCCCCCACACAATATGTAGTTTGAAGCTAATGCGAGTCATATCATCTATAACGCAGGGACTTGTTAACATGAAACAGCTGTGATCGTTTCTGTGTAATAACTATGAATCGTCAACCAGTTTTTATATCATTTCATTCATTGCAATGTCACATTAAACCAAATGTCAAGTGGCTGTGGGTGTTTTTATCCCTGGTGCTCTATATAAATACAGACCATAATACTAACTCTTCTCCTTTGATTTTATTTGGTAGTAACAAGTAAAAAAGATAGCTAAAAGTACAAGCTGCTAGAAATATAAATAACAAAGTAAAGTACAGATACTACGTGAATGTTGTACTTAAGTACAGTAACAAAGTATTTGTACTTTTGTTAGATTACAATACTGATGAGAAAATGTACTTCATATGAAGGTGGCAAAAAGGGGGAGCAGCTGATACTGGTGTATACTGGTCTCAGTCTGCTGATGTTACAGGTTGCATTTGACCTTGAAAATGAGTTGAAAAAGGGCCGTTCAAAAGCAGCGTCTATTTGGAACCATTGTGCTTCTGTGGCACCTGTTTCTGCTAAGCAACCAAAATGTGGGCGCTTCTTAGGTGACTGAAGTTGCTGCAGGTTTACTGAATTAACTAACATATTAAACTTGATAAATGTCTGGAAAAAAAACAAAAAAAACTTGGCAGGTATGACCTACTTCTGTGGCCCGAGTATAGAAACACCCACTGAAAACACGTTAAGAATAGCATTTAATATCCTAACTGCATTGTAGTGAGGAATGATTTGGCAGTGTTTATTCAACAGTAACACTTTAGTATGCTCTTTCCATGCCTGGAGCCACATCTGCTTACACAGAGCAATACGATTTGACTGAGTAGAACATTTGATCTGTAACTGTGCATTTGGACAAGAATTGACTACATTAATGTAATGTTCTTTTTGCTTCTACTCAGCTAATGCAGCCTTTTTTTTTTTTTTTTTTTCATTCATATCTCTCTCTCCCAAAAAAAATTAAACATTGTCATGCATCGTCAGTTATGTTAAGTTTTGTATTTGTGTCCTAGGTTGGTTTTCATGTTTTTGCACATTTCCTGTTTTATTTTGGTGGGTGTAGGGGTTCCCGTCTGTCTGCACTTCATCTACATTGGCCTTGTCTCGTCTGATTTTCCCTGAGTGTCTGCACCTGTGGTGATGTCCTGATGGTTTGCACCTGGCCCTTGTTACCTCTCCTATATATGCTCCCCTCTCCCCTTGACCGCTCTAGGTTGAGCTCCTGTTTTGGTTTTGTCATTTGTCAAGAGAACAATAAAACATCTCTTAAAGACATACTCATTGCCCATGGATCCAAGCCGAGAGCATAGCGCAACAAACAGTTCTATACGACTGATTTCATCTGAGGTTTATAGTTAGGGAGAGTCAGGCATGTTTTGCTTAACTCTCCCTCAATATTAGGGTTGTGATAAGTATGCCACATGCCAAGAGGAAAGAACATTAAATGCTGGATGCTCCATTGTTGTGTTTTGTGATTTGATTTTGTGTTTTGCCCCTCAGGGCCACCGTACTATTGGTCCGATACAAAAATGTAAAATCTGTTACAAAATGCTTTTTATTGCATAGTTGGAGAATGATGTGTTTGGAATAGCTTGAAATGGCTGTAGGTGATAAATGCATAAGCACAGATGTGTTGTTAACAGCTTGATGGTTTAAATGGTGTAAAACGACCATATCAGAAGTATGAGATAGTGGTATCAGTATCCAGCCATCACTAGTTGGTACCAAAGTGATTACACGGCAGCTTTGTCTACACTAGTTCTGAGAGTGAAGTTTGTTAAGATCACAGACAGACCTTCTTTGAAGCTGGACTGTCCCTGTGGTTGGTCATGTGTCCTGATCTTCTTTAGTCCCATGGGGCTCTGCCTGTGTGTCAGGTCCTTACCCGGGGAGCCCTCCTGTCAGGACACAGAAAAGACAACCTTAACTGACAAAGCATCAGACCCAAACCTTTGGTCAGAACCCGGCATTAGCCTTTGATGTTCTTACAGAAGGGGAGCGGGACAGTGGTGGCGTCAGTTGTCGAGCTTCCACTGGCTGATTTCCTGCCCAGTCACGTGAAGGAGATGTTTTAGGAGGATCAGTGTTGGTTGCAATGACTCCGCCTCCCTCGCCGAACTCCTCCTGTTCTACTTTGACACCAACTCCTGCCATGCTAACATTCCCACCAGAGAGGAGGTGCAGCACTGGATGGCTGGGATCAACCATTCTGTCGAAAGACAAACAAAACACACAATACTAAGTGTTGTTTGGTGATGGAGAGGGTATGGAAATCCAATGTGTGTGTGTGTGTATATATATATATATATATATATATATATATATATATATATATATATAAATAAAAGACACAAACAAGACACAACTGCAAACACACAGAGACGTTTCAGACATAAATTCTACTGTTCAAAAAACACAAAAAGATTGTGTTGATGCTTTGGTGATATTATTATAATTACTATTCTTGGCTTTAATTGTATGCATGTTCTGTCAAGCAAAACTATCAGACCTGGCTTGAGGGAGCGTCTGTGTGTATGCAGCAGTAAAGCAGGGCAATGTACAGTATAATGACCAGGTTTTTTGAACGGTAGAATTTATGTCTGAAACGTGTGTTTGCAGTTGTGTCTTGTTTGTGTCTTTGTTGCGAACAATGATTGGTTGGGGTCATACATGTAGTGCTGCCAGTCCACGGAACAATGTGGACATGGAATCCACTGTGTTTGATAATCTGACATGGTGACCATTGTAAAAATATTGTGTAGTCTGATTCCAGCATAAAGAAAGAGAAGAGCAGATGTGAGTTTACTACATTATACTGGATTTCGAACCGGACAAGAAGTAAACACAAGGAAAACTTTAAGTTAGGTCTGATTCTGGCTGAAATCACCAGATAATGCAGGCTTAGGGGGACACAAGCCAGTGTCCCCCTAAGGCTGCGTCAGGAAGGGCATCCGGCATAAAACTTGTGCCAAAACCAAATATGCAAATCGAACATACGACTTTCATACCGGATCAGTCAAGGCCCGGGTTAACAACAACCCCCATTGTTGTTGATAACCCTTTAATTATTGGGATGATGACAGGAAAAGCTAGAGAGTTGACATAGTGCAGATAATGAAGGTGGATATACTGTGTGTCCAGACCAGGTGGAAAGGTGAGAAGCTTAGGTGTAGGTTTTAAGTTGTATTACTATTGGTATTGATAGGAAGAGAAATGGAGTTATCCTAAAGGAGGAGTTTGTTAGGAATGTCCTGGAGGTGAAAAGAGTGTCAGATAGATGGATGAGACTGAAGCTAGAAATTGAAGGTGTGATGCTAAATGTTGTTAGTGGCTATGCCTCACAGGTGGGATGTGAGTTAGAGGAGAAGGAATCATTTTGGAGTGAGGTAGAATATCCCCAGAGGTGAGAGAGTGGTCATTGGTGCAGACTTCAATGGACATGTTAGTGCAGGAAATAGAGGTGATGGGCAGGTTTGGTATCCAGAACAGGAACACAGAGGGACAGATGGTGGTAGACTTTGCAAAAAGGATGGATGGTTGTAGTGAATACTTATTTCCAGAAGAGGCAGGAGCATAGGGGAGACAGTTAGGAGACACTGTTTTAGGGTCAGCGGTCAAGGATTAGGTGATGTAACCACCACCTAAAGTCACTGACGCTTATTGTCTCTGTGTGTGTGTGTGTGTGTGTGTGTGTGTGCGTGGGAGGGAGACAGTCATGCCTCAGTGAGGGCGAAAGAGTGAAAGGAGGAGAAAACGGGTTGAGTGAGAAAGGGTTGTAACACAATGAACTTGAACAAATCAACCTGTGTGTGTGTGTGTGTGTGTGTGTGTGTGTGTGTGTGTGTGTGTTATTTCCCAGCTCTGCAGCAGCAGGAGGAAAGAAAAACACTGCAGACAGCAGAACAAAACAAACAGAACACACAAGGGCAAAAAGTGCACATATATATAAAGAGGCAGAAAAAAGGCCATTGTTGGAGCCGGGGAACAAAGGAAGCCGAGACAATGGGGAGAGGCTGACAAAAGCCGCCGGCCGCAGGAAACAGGCCGGATAACAATGCCAGCGGAATGTGCCGACCAACTCGGGAACACAGCAAAAAAAAAGAAGAAAAGCAGAGCGCCACCATTCTGCGGAAAGCATAATAATGATTAGACCCTTTCTCCTCCTCACCCAGCCTGAGCACTGTGCTTGTGAACAAAGCCACCTGTCTGCCAGGGTCTAATGCTCCAAGCCACAGACATACTGTGTGTGTGTGTGTGTATATGTGTGTTTTAACCTGCAAAGTAAAAGACAGCAATGACACTGAACAGAAAACAGTGCAGACTAAAATTAAAGCAGCAATAAATGTACGTCCCAAAATCCCAGAACATCATTTCTATTGCCAAGTGGTTGGGCTTGTTCCGTGTTGTCCTTTGATAAATGCATCAAAAATAAGTCAGTGGAAGAAGAAAACTACAACAAAATGGTGCTCAGGTTACACATGTGACTGTGTAGTGAGTGTGAAGTGTATTCATTTTCTCTTCTTGTTTTGCTCTGCTCTGAGGTGCATTCATATTCCATGCATTAGCAACGCTGTTTGCGCAACTGTAAATTCTTGGTCTTAAAGTGCATTCCATTTGTAGTCACAACTCCAGGTCATGTGGAACTGAGATGAAGTCAGCAACCTCACTGACTCCTCAGCCTTTTAAGTTTGTTATTAAATATTTTTGATTATTGCATTTTGTATTTTATATTTTATATTTTGCTATTTATACTTTTACTTTTTAAGAGATGCACTGGGCTTGTTCCTGTTGTTCATGATAAAAGATTAATTAGTTTGTTATGTTAAATCCATTTACATTTGGGGATTCTTGTGTACAGTCCTCCCATGCCACCCTGCCAAGACCTCTTGACACTGCTTTGCAAACCCATGTAGAATTTTCTAGATCCGCCACTGGTCCCAGTTCTTACTTCCGATGTCAATGTGCCACAGGATTCCTCTCACTGAAAACATGGCTGCCAGTGGATATGTGAGTAAAATCTGATTTTAAAGAGAGAACTAAGTAAATGTCTCATGTTGTGTCCAGCACGTCCTTGATGTCACAATTCACACATGGGTGATGCAGCACAGGACAGAAGAACCACTGGTGAAGTGAATAGCGTTCACCCGGGTTCACCTGGTTTAAAAAAGCCCAGGTGATCCCTGTCATGTCTGTGTGTGACAGCTCAACACAATCAATGTGTTGTTCACCTGCAATCCAAACATTTTTGGTATTAAAGGTGCACCAAATTGTTCACTGTTTACATTCTTTGTTTCCCACTGAACCCTGCTGTGTGCACAAGGCCTGACCAACAACTTCAGTGCAAAGTTGGTGCAAAAAAAACCTGCACTCGTGTTTTTCATCTGGCTTTTTGCATCAGTTGATGCTATACGTACAACGATCGGACAACTCTTTGGCAAACTGCCTTTATTAAGTGTTGTTTTGCAAAACAGCATGAAACAGTCTATACTCATTCAATATGAGTGCAATGAATGCAATACTCATTCACAGCACTACTCGTGGTCAAAACTCCACCAGTACACCTTTAAGTCCAATTGTCATGCAGAGATAATTATTACTCTTACACTATATGGTCACATTATATTCATCTCTACAATGGGAACATTTGTGTTTACTGGTGAGACTCAAAGCTAAAAAGAGGAAGACAGACTGTTGCTCTCCAACTTTTTGTCCATTATTTGGCTTTTGTGGAATTGCAGCAGATTAATCTTAGACTCTATAATATACAGTACTTTATAAGACTTTATACTATAGACTATTAATATCTTAATAATATATTTGTCACTTTTCTTGCCAATAATGAGCTTTTTTCCCAACTGGAATCTGAAGTTTAGTTTTGCTTTGTAAACAGTTGCAGTATAAATATAGTTACAGTATATATACATACTGTATATGTATTCAGCAGGCATAGCTTTTCTGATCGGTAAAGCCATGATAAACTGTTGGATAAAAGTGATAAAGTCAAATATTAAGCAACATTTTGGAATGTGATATTAGGCTATATACTGTGTATTATGTATAAGGCCAACAAAATGAACATTTCTGTGTATGTGTTCCACCAACACTGACACTGTGCTACCACTGAGCTAAAATATGAGCTCTCTGTTTCAGCCCAGTCCTGTCTGATTGCTCTGTTCAGGTCTGCCGTGTATTTTGTTGAGCTTGAGAAATGGAATAAGAACTGCACTTTGGAGATTGAGAGGAGAGAAGCTGTTAGGCCAACATGGCAGCGACCACTGTCGGCACCAGCAAGGGTTTGATGGCTTGACTGCAGGGGGTTGGGCCGGCAGTGGCGGCACACTGAGTTTTGTCCCACGCTAGAAGTTATTCCTGGGTCTCCCCCCTACGTTCCACAGAAGCTCACTGTAGAGCTGCCACAGGTGGCTTTTGTATGTAAAGTGTGTGTCACCCAATGCAGAGGTATGCACAGAATCTAAGTGACCCACACAACTGTTGACAGCAAGGAATGTGTCAAGGTGTGTGTGTGTGTGTGTGTGTGTGTGTGTGTGTGTGTGTCTTTTTTTTTTTAAACAATGCCTTTAGCATCTTAGCTTGAACAATGCAAACCAGTCAAAGTTATTTCTTCCCTCCACATCACTCTCATCTAGTTAAATAAGCACTGCTGCCAACTGCACCCATATAACCTGACCTTGTGTGTGTGTGTGTGTGTGTGTGTGTGTGTGTGTGTGTTGCATGATTTAAAAAGCATTGCCTTCTTACTAGGTTATCTGATTGAGGCCTGTTTTCCAATCACCCACAGTGCTGATCAGCGTTTACAAGTGTTCACCACCACATGCTGCTTTGAAATCAGAGCGAAATACAGACCTCAGAGCAGCTGCTGAGCTAAACAAAGTACAACAGTGACCACCAATTATGCCTGAGAATGTTCTTCTGAAAACACTTGGGTAGGGTACAATCTTCTTGAGAAAACGTATCTAGACCCAAGAAAATCAACAAGGTGACACATTGCTGAGATGGTTTTTTTACACTGTAGTCAATGTGATTCAATTACACTCAATTTTGACTCTGTGGGTTTTGTCATTTTTCACCTCTATGTCCTGTGATGCAGCCACAACAAGGAAGAGAACAAACACCAGTTTTTCTATTTTGTATTCATGGTCATTTTAAGCTGTGTTTCCATGATGGTACAGTTTGGTTTGGTACAGTACGGCACCGTTTCCATTGATGTAGTCCTGGGTCAGTCTTGCATTTCGACGGAAACAGTAGCTTTAAGAGTAGAGTGTAGACGGTGTGCTGTGTCTGATGGCTGTTTCAGCAAGATACGTAGCGTGATGTTGTAACGGTGCAGTGCGGTGACAACAAACGGCATTGGACGCGACACAACAGACAACAAAGTAACAGACAACACAACAGACAACATTGGAGGACATCCAACAGCTCTTTTCCTGCTCGTTTGTGGCTCTGTATGGGAAAAGACTGTGGTCGTTACAGGGAGTGACACTTTTCTCTCACCCAACCAGCTGACTGTCGTGGGTCTAGCTACCATTACTCTGGTATCCCAAGGTCAGGGTACCAAAAAATTGAACAGTTTGGGTTGGCTATTTTGGCACTATTCCTAATGGAAAACGTAAACAAATGCATATTGTACGGTGTATTACATTCAAAGGCACCACTGGTTATAAATCATTGTTTAACCACCTTGAATGTTGTGCTTTATATATTGTTTAGCAAGTTTGCTGTTTCCATCACTGGTGGATCTATTGTATTATCTTTCCACTGCAGACATTAGCCAAGTGTTAGTGCAGGGTCTCAAGTCAAATTTAAGATTTTTTAAGACTTTTAAAGACCATAATGAATACAATTTAAGACCTATTTCAAATCCATTCTGGCAAAAAAGTCATGAAGGAAAATTGGAGCCACAAATCGTTGAACTTGCAATGCGGCTTAGCTGTGGGCTTTCATTAAGTTTTCTCCGCTGCTATGCTAAGCTGTAACACACAGCGGCGCGCGCACAGCACACTAGCTAGTGGTGCTCGATAAATTCTCCCCAGGCAGCACAGGTGGCCTACTTTAGTTCCGTGTTGTAGTTATTGTTGTTATCGCATCCTCAAAAATAAAAACATTTCAACCAGAGACTGAAGTTTAGCATTTTTTAAATAAAGATAATGTAAATAGATTTTTAAGATCTTTCAAATTGTATTTAAGACCTTTTATTACATTTTAGGAGAATTTAAGACCTTAGATTCAAATGATTGGATTTAAGACTTTTTAAGACCCGCGGATACCTTGTAGTGGGTGTTGGTGGGATTTATTTGACCTTTTATTTTATGAGGATAAGCAAAATGACTGAGTGAATTTAGTCACCTGCATGTCAGCTCGCTATGGGAGAGGCTGCTCTGTTGTACTGGCTTTATTTATATTCACCTTGTGCACACAGAGCAATCAAAACACTGGAAAACGTATTTAAATGTGGGAACAAATTAGCATCAATGAAGAACAAATTAACATCAATGAAGATAAAGAATCAAATGTTTTTTGGTAGTGTGTGTAAAAGTAAAGGTTCAATGTGTAAGAAGAAGAGGCCAACATACACCATAAAAGATCTTAGAGGTCTACTATACATATGCACATGTGGCCAATTTTCTTTTCATTGATTATTAATCCATTACTAAATCAATCGTCAACTATTTTGATAATCGATTAATCGGTTTGAAGCTTTTTTCATCATTATAACAAGATTTCTGATTATACAGCTTCTCAAAATGTGAATAAGCAAGATTCGTTGCTCCATAAAACAAATAAATCATTCAAACAAAAACAAGACATTTGAGAAAATTGTAATTTCCCGGTTTGGAAAAACTAGTTCACGTTCGAAACACTGATCAACGTTTTTTAATATTTTCTCACATTTTATGGACTAAATGATTAATAAAAGAAAATAATGGACAGATTAATCTATTACGAAAATAATCATTCGTTGCAGCTCTAAATGAGTTATTTATGTATATTTTTGTATTACTATGTTATGTAAACTATGTTAACTGTCATAAATATGTTTATATTGTCAACTTTTCTTTTGTTCCATATCAAAACATTCGCTCGCCGTCTTTCGCAAAAGACTCAAGACTCACTTGTTCAGACTTCACCTCGACCCTACATAGCACTAACCTAAAGTACTAATATGTTCCTACCTTCAGCACTTGTATCATAGCACTTATGGAAAGTTCCTTTCTTGTGACAAATGTACTTATTGTAAGTCGCTTTGGACAAAAGCGTCTGCCAAATGCCCTAAATGTAAATGTAAAACAATCACTTTTGATGTGAAAGTATGTGAAATATCATGATAAATATTATTATTTCCATGTCTTTGACTTCACCGGCTCCTTACTGACCAAACTAGACACTCAGGGGCCCCCAGGTCATTTGAGTTTGAGAGCCCTGCTTTAAAGTAACTTAAACTTAATAAATATTGATTAGATTACAGAGTAGACAATGTGGGTTTAGCCTCAGAACAGCAATGCACATCTTCGTTTACCTCCAATGCTCTTGCTTCAAAACATGAAATGCATGATCTGTTTGGTTTGTCCTGTCCTGTCCATCCCGGGTGGACTAAGAGACAGGATGACAGCTCTTTCTCTCCTGAACACTCACAACAGTGAAACCTTACACTTCCCACAACACAATAATCACTTCACACAAAACCTTCAGTTACTCAACAAGTTGTAACATGTGAAAAACTAACATTTCCTCCCTCAAGGGATTGGCGATGCAAATTCTTTCTCTTGT